>NC_090911.1:4156528-4791714 GCF_040956055.1 Brachionichthys hirsutus | reverse complement strand
AGTCTGTTCATTATTATTCAGGCTCAGAACTGCAGCGGGAAGAAGGAAATGGGTTTTGCTAATGAAGATTACTTTGCAGAGAAAAACAAATGAACTGTAAATGTCAACCAGAAGAGTCAGATACCTGTATATAAAAAACATTTCTATAGGTGCTCAGGTTGATGGGAGATTTTAAGTTTGAATCATTTCCCTGTGTTTCCCTTACCTGGGTTGCGAGCAGTGAAAAGCCATGAGAGGAATGGCCTGAAATGGAGGAACACTTCAATGTCACCCTTTCCCCCTCTCCACGACTGATTATACAATTGACTTTTTTTTCTCTCCCACCAGTGCTTCCTGTTATAACAGTAATAACAATTTATCTTGGCTACTTGTTCCATTACAGCAGAGCTGCAGTGAAAACAGAGGAAAAATGCTGTGTTTTGTGATTTATGGGAGCTATTTGACCTGCGCTTATTAGAGGGATCTACGAATGTGACGCTGACTTAGGAAGTAGACTATAAGCTTTGCTCTGGGAAGGGAACGCGAACACGGCTCTCAGGGAAGATGGAATAGGCATCCCGATTGATTGGAGCCCAGTCTGAACATTTCAATCTCTGGTGACTTGTCTGATATCAATCAACCTTACAGGTCAAAAAGAAAGAGATGTCAGCTTTAAATCCTCTGACTATCATTTCCCAAAGTGCTGAAGAAAATAAGATTCTATTCAACATCAGTGAATCGCATTTCTTGATTTCTTGACATGGATGAAGATAAGTGGGTCTGATTCTTATCACCTTCTCTCATGTGTCCTTACCCTGGAGGTAGTTTTGGTAGAGTGATGCCTGAAGGAAAAACGATGTGGCTCCAGCATGGTCGCTGCCTCCATGTCTCCACCATATCCAGGTCTGTCTCCTGTGGCTAGTGATAACATTTAACTACTGACCTTATCCCCCCCCCCCCCCACATCTCCTCTCCACCGGCGAATGGAGGGCATGTTAATGTGTAACACAGCTCGGCATGTAGCATGCTAATCCATCTGTGGCCTGCCTGGCTGATTAAAGATGAATATCGCTGGGATGGTAAACACAGGCCCGCCCCGGGCAGCTTCACCGATGACTACATCTGCATGGGACCGTGTAAACGGTTACACTTCAACCAGCATATAATATTACAGGTCTGCAGGCTAGATGAATAAATCAAGGGGCTCCCACTTGATATCAAGCAAACAAGCTGCAAACTTTCATTCATGAGTATGTAAACCACAGCACTGTTAATGTTTCCAGGAACCTTTTACAGAAAGAATACATCATTTCCAACCCCACATATCCAATGTAAAATTAAAAAGAATAAATACTTGTTGTGATTGCTGCCTCACATTACATTCAAGGTCCTTGTCGTGCGGATTTTGTGAAGTGGTGACTTTAAGTTGACACAGGTGTGAATGGGAGTGTGACAGGTCATCTGTCTCTCCATGTGTGCACCAGTGATGAACTGGTGAACTGTCCAGGCTAGGATAGGCTCCAGCCCTCGATGACCTCATGAAGGATAAGTGGTTTTAGAAAATGTATGATTGGGGGGTGGGGGGAGGGGGGGCGAGTTCAGTTCACGCTGGAGGAAATAAGACAACCACTACAAAATATTTGATAGAGGAATAAACTTAAACTATAGAAAGCAAGATGTATATCAGTCATCAGCATCGTGTTAAACTTTAATCCGATTCTGTGAATTTGCAATGTTGGGAAATCTTTTTAGCATTCAATATTTATATTTATTATATTTATTAAATATTTTTACTTGTGTATATATATGAAATAAACAAAATAAATATTGGATAACTTAATTGCTTATGTTTCACGTAATTGTAATGCAAGTTTAGCAGGCCCTGTTAAAAGTGTAACGGTTTTCAACAGCAGCCCAAGGAAGAATAAACTGTGCTTTTATGGCATTACATCACTATTGGATGCTACTTTGGATGCAAACCTCCCTTGTTGTCAAAGTCTTTAATATCTACACTTCCCCTCTGTGGAGAGAAAGATGTATCTCTTGACAAACACAATCCATGAATATGACTCCGCTGATGTTAAAAAGTCATTTTACTATTCAGTCACTTTATGCAGCGTTCCCTCTTTTAGGAGATAAATGTTTATGAGGTTGTAAAAAAAAGCAAATTAACATACATTACCCGTTACTTCCATGATGATTGGAAGTAATTGCTATCAACATGTACTAAAGCGACATATCTGTTTCTACAAGGCCCCTCGGTTCCTACATGCTGTTAGAAACGTCTTCCTCGGTGGACAAAGACAGAATTATGTGCCACCATCAGCGTGATCGATAGCGGACCACCTGAGACTTGTGCCCTTTCTCTGCAGAGAGAGTAGTCGCCATTCGCTGAAGGAGGGTCACACATTTGGAAGAAGAACAATAATCCTGCTCGACAAGCTCCACCATATATACCTTGGACAAAAGCAGACGTGTGCTGAAACTAAAGAATTCGGTTGAAGTGATGCTTCACTTCGTTTTAAGAAAACCATCTCAAGCCATTATAATCTTTACAGTGCCAGAAGGAATCTGCTGGCGTCATTTCGGCTGCAGCTCGCTACTCTTGCGAGACATGGGGTGGCTAGTCGAGGCACTCGCTCAGCTTGACTATAATGAAGCAGGGATTCTGCTTAACATCTCTGATATGACATGTTTTGTCTCATGCCAACATCCCCCCCAAGTCAAACATAATAGTTTCTATTAAATTCAAGATTTTAGAGGTTTCAAAGAGCATCCAAGCATGCCAGAATGTCATCTCAGCACTGCCACGACAATAAAGATAATTGTTATTATTATCTATAACTGTGTGGGCATGGCTGCTCACTTTGTTTTAAGCTCAGTGTGAAAGCCTACTGTGTAAAGAATGTAGATGATGGAGAAGTGTAAAATAAAACTTTCATGATTCAAAACATGTTTATTACTTTTGGGAGAAACATGGCTGTCGAGATTCAACCATACATGTTTGAACCGGAGTCCGACTCCGACATGAACGAAAATGAGCAAGTGGAGGCTCCTGAGGAATTGTGTGTGTGTGTGTGTGTGTGTGTGTGTGTGTGGGGGTGGGTGGGGGGGGGGGGGGTGTAAGTAAGTACCAGTAAGTTACAACATGGCACATGGCTCAAGGGAGAAACTGGCAATGCCACGTTAGCTCCTGCTAACGGCACATGAATCCATCCATTACTCTGAATTCCAGTTCAAATCAGAGGATACGGTTGCCACACACTCACACTCCCCTCCCACTGCTGGAAACAATTGCAGAAACAGGTTCAATTGCTAACATTTGCATGTGTTTGCACCAGAGAACATGGTTGCCAGTCTTCAAAAAAGACCACAATCTTTGAAGCACTTTTTTACAAATGCCAAGCAAAAAAAAAAACAGACCAGATTCCAGCTGTTATCTGGAACTCTCCTCTCTCTCTCTCTCTCTCTGTCGATGACGGCGACCAAACAACCAGGCTTTGCTGTTAATTAACCTCTCCCTCACTCACTCAGTCAGCAGCATCCATAGCGCGGTATTTACCCACTCAGCAGTGCAACAGATCATGCTGGCTCATTTTCATTTCATAATGCAGTCTTTGTCTTGCCACACATATTAAAAATGCCACACACCAATATCTAAAGCCTTTAGAGGAAGAGGAAGGAGAAGAGCACATTAGCATAAATTGGGATTACTATGCATGACTGTCAATTCAAAGATAATCAAACAAATTAAAATAGTCTTCCAGTGTTCATAAATGTTGGAAAGAATCATAGATAATCCACCTCGCGTTCAATGTTTATTATATTTTTTTCTTTTTCTTTTGTTTATACACTATTTGAGAGTATTTCAAATGCTTATATAATGAAAAAGAGGGTACAAATACAGGACAGGAGCGGAAAGATGCACAAGGACAAGAAAGAAAATGAGCAATGCATGAAGTGGCAAGGGGAACACGGAGAAAAGTCTAGACAAGCTAATGGATGCAATCGATAACCAATAATCAATACACTCTGAAGACCAGGTTATAATAATTATCACCTCCACACAAACCTCAGAGGTTTTTCTTTGTCTGCCTGAGGAAGCAGAACAGAGCCGATTCAGACATCCTGTCGTAAACATATTTTCTCAAAATTGGTGAAATAATTTTTTTTGTACTTTCGTTTTTCGAATGTAAAGTATTTTATGAGAGAATACGCAGAAAACACAGTATTCATCTTCCTTAATAATAACAACAAATAATAAAATGAAAGTTAGAATATATATATATATATTAATGATAACAATAACAGCAATAATAAATAAATATCATTAAAAGGAAGAATATATACATACACTGTCATATACATGCTTTCGCAATTATAAATGACCTTGATATCACCCCATTTTAGTCATGCAATTTCCTTTTTCTTAATGCACCATTTTGTTTTTTATCAAAATAATTTTCTGCATTCCTTATTTTGTGAGTTAACTTCTTAATTACTTTTACTTTTTTTATTGTATCACTCCATTTCCTTATATCTGGTGAATTACTTTGTCTCTAAAAAAAAACTTTAACATTGGAAACCCCATTTACAGATTCAAAAATCAGCTCAACCCCGATTCACGTTTATTTTTCATGGTTGGTGTATAAAGATATCAAGAACAATCTAGAACCTTTTGATGATGATTCAGATCACCATGTGGACGGTGTAAATCCCATTAGGAGGGGAATGAGCAGCTCGAGGAGGTTATGCTTCCGCCGCCATTGGTTTGTTTTTCTGTTTGTTTGTCTGTCTGTCTGTTAACAAGATAACTCATAAAGCTCTGGATGGATAAAATATGCATTCAATCCACTCACCAAAAATGACAGTCATAAAGGGGTCCGATACGCACTATCATGCAAAATGTCTTGTGGATCTGATCCAGAATGCGGTCAGAAATGAATCTTGAATTTTAACATTAAAACCCCATTTGTGAGGGTTGCTATGGTGACACTTGCTGCAGGTTGATTTCTGCCAAATATTCACATGTCCATGCCCCATATGTTTGTTTGTTTGTTTTGTTCTTGTGATTCTCTACACTTTTAATATTTAGTCAATTGCATGGTAAATGTAAAAGAGTAATCAAAAAAAAGAATCGTAAAGAAAAAAATAAATTGGTTGCACTGAACAAAATGAATTCATTACAGTCATCTTATAAGATCAGAAAGAAAGAGCTCGCATTGGGGCTTTCCTCTTTGTCAAACTGAGCATAGCTGGGCAGGAGAAGCTATAGCTTATCTTTTAATCAATAAAACTTAACTTGCTCTACTGTGCCGATAATTCCGTTTGGTCTGCTGTGCAACACAGAGCTCTTGGGAGTAGTAGGTTTGCATATGAGTTTAACAGCTAAACCTTCCGTAACGACTTTCCCCGGCCTGCAGCTGTAGTCAACTTCCCAGATTAAATGTTCACTGTGTTAAAAAAAAAATTTAGGAACTCAAATGTCCATCCCCAAACATTGTAAACTAATAGTATCATATCTGACAGCTGTGGGGATCATTAAGCAGCTGTAAAGTTTAATAAAGCAATGAAATGTGATTTTCACATGGTGCCATTCATTCCCATAAGTCCTGCCTTTGCCTACCCCTCTGTGTCGCCTCTATGCCCCAGTGGGGGTTGTAGAAAGTGGGGATCATGCAGGAGCAGAACACTTTCATAGCTCCATTTTAATTTACAATCATTACAAATTCAATTCCCAGCAAATGAGTTTTTAGAAATCCAAAGCAGTCCCTTAAGATTTCTTTATGGGCATGACCTACTTTTGTCTCCAGTAGCACAGCTCACAATATGTATGCATATTCTTACAATGCTGCAGCTCACTGTTCTTGTTCAGGAGTGAAGTCGTGCATGGCCAACAGAGATCACGACAGGGCAAACTGCTCAGAAACTCCCACAGTGACGCACGACTGCTTTAACAGCCTTCTATTTCCAGCTTGTACATAATGGCATCTGCAATCCACAGCCCGACATAATAAAAGAATGTTAACAACAATGCTTTTGTTGATTGCTGACTTGAAGTGCAAACACATCATACATCAACCACTAAGTATGCTGAGATTATATTCTGGAATCTGCCACATTTGTTTGAAACGGAGTGTGAAAAGAGGAGCTACCAAAGTGAGGAAATGGGTATAGCTGACACTTGTAACTTTAAGCATAAAATGAACTCGCTCGCTTTTTCTTTTTTTTTCCTGTGCAAACAAGGTATAATAAAAGGTGATGGACCATAAATCTTGTGCTCCACCTTTTTCAATTTCTTGCTTCACCAGGCATCCTATGGAAGCAGGGGGACCACCTTCTCCCTAGGAAATACCCTGAGTGACATCACATCTAGTAATGTGACACATATGAAATCTGTGATTTAACACATTGGGTATTTGGGGCACTGACAAAATTCAAATTAAATAATGTTGAAAAAGCAACTTGACTAAAAGAACCCCAGAGAAAAGATAGGACTTACTGAAGATTCCAAAACAAATCTCTCTATGAAAGTCGATGACCCTCCTTCACTTTGAACGTTTAGGCCTAACTTTTTTTTTTAGTGGACATCTATGTAGTGAAGTCCATTGCCCCCGTGTTGATCTTAAACATCATCACTTCTGAGCCTGCTGGCTCTGACAGGTGGTCCTGTGTGGGGGGGCAGGTGACCCTCCCCTTCTTTTCCTCTCTTCCCTCGATGCTGTCACTCATAGTGACAAAGGTGCCACAGGAGCTGATCCTGCCGGGATGGCGAGGGCGTCTGCACAGCATGTACATCTTTTAAAAGCCTCTTCACAGAACAGGCAGACAAAGACACACAAATCTACCCACTTTTGAGTGGGCACACACACTGTGTGTATAGACCTGCAATACACACACCGGTAATTTATGAGTACAAGGTGCCCTTCTGAGAAAACAGGACAGATAGTTTGTAGAAAAGGTAATCAAAAAAAAATATGCCAAGCAGCCAACTGTCATCAAATCCTATTTTTCTGACTGAATGATTCCAGGATATTTGTTTGCCTCTTGCATCTAGGATAATAAAATTGGAACAAATGTAACTGGGAAATCTGGGAAAACGGCAACATCACAAGAGCTGAAAATAATTATTATATTCTGATTAGTGTGCCTCAATATCATTTCTTGATTAAGTGCGTTGCCTATTTTTTTTTTTTTAATGACAAAAAATTAGTAGTCATGATTGTGGATGTTTGAAAATAACAAATATGAGTTGGATATTTCTAGAAGAGACACTGGGCAAGTCGCCAAGCAGAACAAAATGTGCTCCCTAGAGAAATGCCAACAGACAATAGCTATCTTCCTCCTCTCGTTTTTTATATCCTCATATTTCAGATCTGCCACTGCTGAAAACATGATATAGGCTGTAATGGATGTCTTTTAATCATCATCATCTCTAAGGTAAATAGGTCCATTTGGTCAGCCTTGGCTTTTAACTCAATTGAATGCACAGAACCATTTGTCCGAGTGTAATATGCTATATGCATGAGCCAAAATGCGACGAGGTTACCTCCGTCACGGACAACTTCTCCTTGAAAATAATGTCTTTCCAGGGATTTTTCATGTTTGTTCTTACTGCAAGGCCAGATATTATAAAAATGTTAGAAAGATAATGTTTGAGAAAGTGTCTGCTCTGTTTGTACCAAACTTAATTTGAAGTCAAAAAAAAAAAAAGATTCATGTTTAATTAAAATTTGTATCAAACAAATACATGATGGATGCAGAAAAATAATGTTTAGTCACTCAGATGAAGGAAATGTGGTAGTGGCAAGCAACAAGCCTGAGACTATTCTTATCATGTAGGAAAACACAGAAATTAATAAATAAAAGATGCTTTCATGTATAAAATATCATTTGTCAATTATTTACTACTACTAATAGTTTATTCCAGAGGTTCCATGTTTGTCGAGCGTAAATAACAAATCCAGTTGACAAATTTAGATGAATATTTTATAAGACTTGAGATGTGTCAATTATTCATATTTATTGTAATGGCATCTTGACAAAACAAATGCCCAGGCAGCCTGTGTGGATATCTTCAAGGTTGACAAAGTAGCAATTGAAGGAAAAGAATGAGGACACAAACAACACTGGAAACAGGAGTCACATGGGGACCCTTTGATTTCACCAATAGCTTCTGCTGTTTATCCCTGCAGTCAGTTCCTGTACTTCCGGGACCGCTGCTCTCTGTACGTGGGTCATGCACACATTGACCCACGTACATTTTTCATTAGCTATAACTCCACACAAATTGTACCGAACATGTCAAATCAGATAAAACTGAAAAACACCCGAGTGTCAATCAGACAGCTGTGATGTCGGCTGAGCTTTATTACAATTAACACAATGAATGGAACAAACCGACTGTAACTACAAAGCCAAAATTGGTCTTAAGAAATAAATTTTGCTTGAAGATTCAATAAATATTGGCAATTAATAGTAGTAGTAGCAGTAATTTTATTTCAATCAGTATCTTAACTCAAAAAAGAAATAAAGAAATAAAACAAAAATGAAACAACAGAACAATGACTGAAAGGGTATTGGCTGAAGTGAAACACTTATTAAAGCCAAACCCTGATTACAACTTGATTATGATTAAAAGCACCAAACGTATGGCATTTGCAACAATCGGCAATATAATTTAAAAAATATATACCGGTATATATATACTTGTTATCTCAATGTCTTTACAAAATGAATTCATTTTAGTTATACTCACATTTCTTCAGTAGAAATTAACTGTAGCTTTACTTAAAATAAATATGACTTATTTGTCAAGGATTTCATTCTTAGATGAAACAATTTGGTTTGGAGGCAATGCCCCAGAAAGGGCAGGAACCTTAGAAAAAAATATTGACAGGTAAAATTAAGACATGGTTACTTAATTCATTCCATTGTATAAACTGTATTTACAATACAAGAATGGGGAATGGTGCCGGTTTTGTGCTTCATGGACCTACACGCATCGACTCCTTAGCCAATGACCAAAGCAGCATCTGCTGTGAATTTATGTTAAATCGCTCACTAAAAAGGCAAGCTGGGGTGTAAGAATGGGGTTGTGAGACATAAATCAGGTTCATGACACCAATATGTTCACTTTTTTTGAGCCATTGACTGTGGTTTCTGGTCCAATTCTTCCTGGTGTCACAAAGCACAATTTACCCACAAAGGAACAGCTGAGAAAACACTGACAAACCAAGGACGTCTGCACAAGTTACCACAGGAGGCTGATGACATGGTTATACAATATACTGAAACATCATCCACACATGATGCATTTCCATATTCCATTCCTGGAAGAAAGAAAGAAAAGAAATCTGAATGAGGAAGGGACACATGGTACATAAGACGTAGAGCAGGGAATGGAATAATTCAAACTCAGTGACCAAACAACCTTTCAGAAATAATAAGGTGACTGGAGTTATGTGTAGGCAAGGAAGAAGATTTGTGAGATTTTTATCACACAAGGGCAAAGGCATATTAATCATAGTCAAGGCACGGTAAGGAAAGAAGTCTGGAAAGGTTAATGTGTGGAAACCGGTATAATAATGTGCAGCTTTCGAATACAAAAATGGTACATTCAATATGCAGCAAAGCAATCACAGCATTTTGTCATGCCATTGTACATATACGCGCATGCATACGTACAGCTGGCAAATAAATATGCCAAACAATGTATGAAAAATCTTCATGAATTTAACAGTAAAACAGACTCATTTGTGTGTGGGAAGGTGGTTAAGTCTGACAGTTTGTATCTTCTATAGTATGCCATCCCTTTTTTGCTGTATTTGCATGTCGGCATTTACAAAAAACAAAAAACTCAAATATCATCTTAATCATCATCAACAGCCTACACTTCAGGCAAATAATTCTCCACAAAGCTCTTCAGACAAGGAGATAACTGTACTCAGCTCCATTTATGACCTTGATAACAGCAAAAAAGAGCCATGCGGAAGGAAAAAAAACCAAAACAAAACTGGCACAAAACAAATGCAAAAGTAAATGATTCAGGTGTCTTCTTTTTGACTGTACAAGCTTTAAATCTCTGTTTCAAATGGAAGAAAATCAAAGCGCCCGTGCACTCATCATCAGGATGCAGAGCCTGCAGTCTTCCTCATTGTCTGGCAGCAAGGATGTCTTGGCAAATGGCCCTGGTGCTCATGTTGTCAATACCTCCCACTAATGTGCAGACAAAAAAATGCAATACCTAGCTCAGCTTTTCACCTTTGAAGTTTCTATTTTAATGGAACAGACAATACTCTGAAATAAATAAATACCTAACCTAAAAAAATAAATACCTAACCTATGAAGAGGCTGATCGTATGTGTATTTGTATGGTTTGATCAGGGAGATCGTATCTGTGTCTGATCTCGTAAACCAACCAATTCACAGTGTGTCATAACTTGAAAATGCTGCAAAGTAAACAAACATAATATAGTAGCTCATGCATTTATTTTTTCTTAATCAAAATACATAGCCAAATGTCATCAGCAAATAAAGATGCTTGATGTTCTTGGCTTGAAATGATAATTGACTTTACTCCTGAGTAATTTGTGATTTGCTATTGCCAAGAATTGGAAAATCACCACAAACAACATGGATCATGGATAACATTGATTTTAGCACAAATGTTCTGAAACTACGGTAAATGTTTTTAGCTTTTTTTTCTTACAAAAACATGGATTTGTCAAGAACAGTCAAAGCTTTCAAGGCTTTTCATTTTAACATTACATACAAGCTAGACATTTTCGTTCTGATATTTGCTTTTAGCCCTGCGACTCACTGGTGACGCATTCGGGGTGTACCCCACCTCTTGCTCATAGCAATGTGGGAGAGGCTCCAGCAACTCCCGTGACCTGCAAAGTGGAAAAGCTGAAGAACATGGATGGATATTTGCTTTCAGGTGTACAGTTTTATTTTACTAGAAGAAAAAAAACAATCCATGTTTACGTAGTTCCCGTTCACATGTTGAATTAATGACTGAATCGTGACTGACCATAGCAGGCCTGTGCATATTTGTCGTGAAGCAGTTTTGAAGCATTTCAACAGTTCACGCATCGCAGCATGTTAGTGCGCATGTGCCGAATTTCCCACTGGGATCAATAAAGTATTCTGATTCTGATACGCCACAACGCTGCAACTTTGAATCATCTGACTCAATCAAGATTGCTTGTAAATCGGGTTTCAGAATTTAGTTCCGCTTGAAGAGCTCTTCATGTTTATTCAAGAAACACAGCATCACCTAAACCCACCTTTTCTTTTAAGACACTATTCTTATTCACAGACATCTGCAGAGAAGTTCTTGGGGAAAAAAAAAAAAACATACATTTGCTGAGCAAATCGGAACCTCACAACATCAGCACAGCAATTTCCCTTTTCTGCTGAGAGCGAGTGATGTAATATGCGTGCCGCTGTTTCAGAACAACAATCCTTGCCTTCCAACACGGTATTGTGTAACATCAATCAGGGCTGTGGGTACTAATGGAGCTTCAGCAGCCATCACATAAGGGCAGCCTCCTGATAGATGAGGGAGCACACACAGAAATATACAAACACACCCCCACTAGTCTGTATGCAAGTAATGATAATGACTTATGAGAGGACTTGATGATCCACCCACAACACAGATAGAGACAACACAGGAGTAATAAAATCCGAGGACGAATAAGCATCCTCCGCCAACTGTTTTATCACACTGAAAAGATTACTGCCAATCTTTAGGGGAGAACTATTTAATTATACACTAATTAATCACAGTAATTGGTCATCCTGCATCCTAGGAGTGCAACCAGCCAATAACTGTTAACCTTCTGCCTCGTTCATGGGTGTTGTCCTCCTGACTAGGATACTGTATACTGCATGGCATCATTTCCAAAATGACTCCCGCTAACTATTTTCATTGGTTCGCAATTAGGGGTTGATTATCTCCAACCTGTTTGTCCATTCAATGTGAATTATTCCTCAAGGGGGCTTAAAAGCAGTGTCCCATACATGAATGTTTTCTTTAGGATCGAACATATGGTACCTTGCTTGATGAACAAAGCTGTATCTTGCAGAAACAGGCAGCTCTTTATTTTGTGCCATCTTGTTTTTGTTAGATTACAGCTGCATTATATCAAATACCCACATGGTCCCTCATCGACAGAGCCTTTCATCTGGTTTTCATATTGTGGCGTAACGCACGATTCTTTACAGTATTTGGAACTAAATACAGTGTGAATGTTGAATGAGGGGTATATTCTATGTTGCATGTGCCCCAGTCTGTACATACAGCTGGTGCCACCCACGGTCTGGGAAATTACCAGTACGCTCGGCCATCTGTCAGGAAGCACCGAGGCCAAAATGGCCAGCAGCAGGGTGGAAAAACTGCGGACTGAGATGAGTCCTCGTGGTAGCGCAAGACCTCAATTAACTGAAAGACCGTGTTGTCGGCCGTGTTGTTTCAGGCTCCAATAATCCAATTAGTCAAAACTCCTTTCAGTTCTGTTCACGTCACAATGAGGTTTTCCATCTCAACTGTTGACTCACAGGCTTTCACTTTGCTGTGTACTGTGCATACTGGTATGTTGATGATATTTGCAGAGAACACAGAATAGACATGGCACTAAGCAATGTTTCCCCAAAAGTGTATTTTGGCTATGTTCCACAAATTACAGGAAGAATCGTGCTCCCTAGAAACAAATCTGAGCATTTTCTGATTTAATGATCCATTAGCATTTAAGGTTTCGGGAAACTTTTTGTTGTATTTTTCATCACAGTTTAGGAACAATCACAGCCATGGAAAGAAACACTGCAACCTCCTTCCACTGTACACATTGCGTGCATTCTAAAACAATGCCGCAAATGTTCCTCTTTTGTTCCTGAATTATAAATTCTAGAAGAAGAAAAGGCCCTTGTGCATGTAATTTTTAATAATGAGGTGGTCGAGTTATGCAGCAATTCAGTCAAAATAAAAGATTAGACTTCCACCTCAAAAGTGGTTGTGAAAATAACACCATGATTCAAATGTTTTCAATATATTGATCAATAGCTGAGCTGCTTGTGTCAACGATTACGTGCTATCTTCCTCTCCAACCATTCATTATTAACTCTTTCAATGCAAATAACGTCCAAATAAGTTTTTTTTATAACCCAAACATTCACTCCTAACCCTGACATTGAAATTTGCCTCTCTTCAACGGCCAAAAACTCCAGAACGGAAAATGGTAGGAACACACTTTTCTTTTACCTGATGAAAGAAGATACTTTGATCTTTCGTTTGATATTCGGTGTTTGCTTAGTCATAATAAAGAATATTCTGTGGGGATTGGAACATCGGGTAACATGGGCGAAAACGGGGGCGCTCAGCATATAGCTGAGCTGAAAATGGCTGGCACTGAAAGAGTCAATGCCTCTGTGAATGTCCAAGGCAGTGTGTGTAACTATCAATCAGATTTCCATCCATCCATTTCCTTCCGCTTTTCGGGGTCACAGGAGTTGCTGGAGCCTATCCCAGCTTGCTATAGGCGAAAGGCGGGGTCCACCCCGAATCAGGCACCAGCACATCACGCCACGGGGACAGAGTTCCCGTACCTCGTAATTGAAGGGTGCTCTGTACTCTCCCTCCTGAGTTCCTGCAGTATTTACACTGCAGCACTGCTGTGACTGATTAATGAAAAATGCTGACATGTATAAAAACTTGCAACGTGTTATATATGTTGTTATCATCATTATGCAAAAACCCTGACTGATGAAAGCACATTTCAGGCTGTTCCTTTTGAAATAATTGGCACAATTAGCAAAGCTGAACTCATTAATATTTCAATTACTGATTACTAAACAAAGAGCACATGCTGAAGCACTTGTCTGAGCATTAAATGCTTGGAAATACATTTCGGCAGGATATCAGCAAACTTGTGTTTCGGCTTTGGTGGAAACGGAATTGAAAAGCAATAATTCTTTTTGACAGATCTCAGAGAACCCAGTGGCAGAGTGGAACTCATCACCGCCAAGAAATGCACCAATGCACAAAGCAGCAGAGATCACACCTCAACGCTGACATCAAATCCAGCTATGGCGACGTATATGTGTGTGTAATCTTCTGTAGTCGAGGCATTAATATATTGCTTGCCATTTACTTTCTCTAATGCTGAGCTCAATGGAAAGGATGTGGATAAAATGTTACAGCCTGCCTGCCATGTCTGACAACAGCCATGCTGCGCTTCCCCTGGAAGCCAATATTACAGCGGAAATAAATATGTTAATGTGCTCTCTGCTAGTCATGTTTCAAGCCATCATGCAATTTCCCTCTAATGGGGACCTGGTTTGAAGTAAGCAAATAGAAAACAAGCCGCAAAGAAACGGCCGCAACCTTTTTAAACTCATCAGTCTGTTTCATACGCAGCTGCAGAATGTCGAGTTTGGCACCGTGTGAAAGCCACAGCCTCATTATTTATTTCAGTGAGACCACAGTTTTGTTCTGATCTGACACACCAGGCATGCAGCAGAAGTATTAACCCGAGCATATTAAAATTCATGGATGGTCTTCTGTGAAAGGTTATGAGTTATTGATAAGCTACCATGCGGCCGTCATCAAATGGAGTTTATGATTAGATACGAGAGCGGCCAAAGCAACAAGAGGTCAGCAGTTTGTGTGTAATTATTATGAGAAGACGACAAAAAGTAAAGTGATTAGCCATGCTCAGCATCCCATAAAGTCAGGACTACAGCAAAAATCATTACGCAAAGCATCTGCGTGACAGTCAGCGATCACATTTACAATCTAAATCTGTATTATAGATCAGGTGTAACAGCCCCCACCCCCCCCCCCCCAAAAAAAAAACCAAAACAATTATTAAAAAGAGAAACTATTCACAAATGGCAGAAAGATAGTGGACGTATGGTGGGAATTAATACAAAACCCAAATCATTACTTCGCTAACATGCACCACTATAAGGACTGGACTAAAACAAGACTTTGGCTCAGGACAAAGGTGTGATTTGGAACGATCCCCGAAAAGGCCATTCTATAATCAGCTGTTTTCTCTTGATAAAAGACATTTATTATCCATTGAACTGCGGATGTAGCAGGAGCAGTACTTCAGATGATGGAGCCACACATTTTAGAGTAGCCTTTGATTGTGACCAGTTTAAGGCCCATCTGTGCAATAATCATTTTGTTTAATCAGCAGCTGGAGGACCACACCTGTCAGCTGGATGGATTACCCTGCCAATGAAAAAGTGCTCACTAATACAGATTTTAACACATAAAACATCAGTTTAGAATAAACCATTGTGTGCATAGACTGCCTGGAAGCAAAAACAAAAACAACAACAACATGTTTCATATCTTTATTTAGTGCATGGGATTATTTGGGAGATGCAGCCATTGCCCCATAGTGAAGAAAGGAAAACAACACTTGAAGCACATCTTTGAGGCATTTGATTGGATGACCAATAACAAAATAATTTCTCCCACAAAGCCATCCTAATGCAAGTTCTAACCATTAGCATAATAAGTCCACCATTTGGGTATAGAGTTTATGAACAAACCTCGATTTTAACGTGCAGTTTTATTGGCCACAGGGAAAATAAAGGCTGATTGATGGGCTGGCCAGACTGGCAGCCTGGAACCATTTCTATCTGCCTCCACTACAGACTAAATTAACAATAAACATTTTTGCTACTACTTGGAAAAGGTGGCTCTGTATTTTTCAGGGATTAAACAGGGATTAAATTTGTGTTTGTGTTCAAAATTCTAAATTGATCTGCAGATTTCAACTATCACATATTGGTTCGCAGGCAGTATTTAGGTTTAGGTAGAAGCTATTTGGTTTAAAGTCAGAGAACAGGTGTTGGAGAAATTTAATTTCCAAGAGATTATGAATACTGAATTGTTCTAGTAATGGAATCAGTGAAGTTTCTGTTTCATCTTATAATAATGTACTTTCTTTTAGTTTTAGTATATCCCATACCACTTAATTGTCAATAAAACCTTCATATTTTAGATGTACTATATATTCTTTTCATTTTTAGATTGTGCATTCTCAAAATAGTGTTTTTCTATTGCATTTGCTTCAACTTAAAATGTACAAATACAAATCCTGGAGAGAATTTATGACTGCGATAACTAATTAGTATGGCACAGTATGTTTGAAAAACAAAAAATATTTGGAATCATTCCTGCTCAATTATACATTGTCATTTTTATTTTATATTTCTCCCCGGATCTGGATAAGAGGTAGACGACAATGACGAGTATGACAATTGTCTTTGTTACTTTCTACATGCAAAAGAAATATGCGTATAAAAAGTACTGAAACAACCAGGAGCATAAAAAACCCGACTCTTCTACTGTAGCGGAGCGAAGGTAGCAGAAATAGTAGCTGCAGAGGAGAGTCCATCCCTCCTCCATTCTGTTTAACCTGAATAACAGATTGCACTGCTTTCATAACTACAGAGGGAGGCTTAGCTCATTATGCCCCATAATCCAATCTGTGAGCTCCTTGAAATGGAGACACAAAGACATATCAATATTGTCCTTGGTTGAGGGAGAAGGTGGAAAATGTGAACAAAAAACACTGCCTCTGAGAAAAAAATAACATTTGTGGTTGCATGTGAGAACCAGCAGGGAAAGCGTGGTACAAGGTTGAAGCAATGATTCCTCTCTACTGTTTGGCCGCTCCACTCCTGCATAAAAAGTCCTGCCCATGCTATAGATGCTTGATTAATGTTGAATGCAATACAGTGTTATTGGAAAAATGGTATTTAGAGAAATAGGAGAAACTGGAGTCAAAAATCTAACTGGCTGCAGATATATATTAACTGGTGTACATGTAGCATGGCCTGATTCTGGATTATCATTGCGCTCTTTCTGCAGACATGCTGTACCTCTATAAAAGACAAATCATGCTAACTGAGTCATCATATAGCCCCTGGATACATACTGAAAACGGCATGGTCTGCAGGCTGTGTCAGAAGCATTAACTTTTTATTGTGTTGTGATGCTTAAAAATTCGCCTCATATCCCCAGACTGTCATGGGCTTCAGCAAACATTCATCAAAGTGACGAACACTCCTGCTATACTCGCAGCACAACCGAACATAATCTGTCTCGATGTGGAGGAAGATGATTTGTAAAAAAAAAAAAAAAAGAGCACATTTTATTAAAGTTTTATCAACATTCACATCATTTCCTTTGCTGCCGTATGGATCACACGGTGTCAGATGTCACAACAGCGGCAACACTCAATTTATTTAGGACTTTTTTTTTTAAACATACAAAGTTTAACAAAATGTTTTTGTGTAGTTTTTGGTCCGACATCATGCAATTGCCTGAAGTTCCCCTTCATTCTGCTGGAATTGTACAACACTTTCAACCTCTCATTTCTAGTATTTACATACCAATAGACAAACAATATCTTTCTGGAACACATTTCAGCTTTGCCCACTGGCCGACAGCAACACGCTTACAGAGGACAGAATCTGAATTCAAAGGTGACGTGGTTCATTTCAGTTCCACAAACTGATATTTGAAAATCACTTGACTGATTTTCATCACATTCTTAATTTCTTATTTCCTTTACCTCGGCGCTGTCGCTGCTCACTGAGTTTTCACAGTGCCACAGCACCATCTAGTAGGCCTTTCCAGGTACTAACTTTAGTCAGGGGCTATTTGCCCTAAAAGCCCCACCTACACAGACCTGGTGGAATAACAAACATTTGTTTGAAAAATGGGCTCTTCCTCAGACATTTTATCTACTTGACGGTTATCCATTCCCCTGCCTCTGGATTATTGCTGTCTACATTTGTCTGTGCTGCTCACCTGCAGGACTGCCAGGCCAGGAGGAATGATTCATGTAACGTGACTGGCCATTTAATTTTAGTTTACTTGTAAATGTATATTTCATTATTGTGAAACCGGAATGACTTGTTTCTTTCTGGGCAAACCCCACATTTCCAATCACACACTCAGAGGGGACTCAATCACGCCCATATAATATAATGATAAAATGATTACAATTGATGATAAATCATTCCATCGGGCCAAAGCGAAATGGTTAATGATGATGACTCCTCAGGCTTGAAGCAACCAGTCCCTGTAACACAACCCTATAAAAGCTAAACAGAGACTTACCCACCTTGCTTCTGCCATTGCAGATGCTTTGTATTCAGATATTCTGTGTGTGTGTGTAGTTTTTAATAACCCTTACAAGGACAAGTTTGATCGCTATCCTTGTTTATAAAATTTCCACCAGTGCATCCAGCCTTAGGTATAATATTACTGTGGTCTTGATATATTCACTTTAAGGCGAAGCGTAATTTAAGTGTTATAAGAAGATGGACTCTGCTCTTACTTGGCTGTTACCGGTAATCCTGGTGCTTTATACCGTAATCTAACTGCAGTTTGTTGCGTTTTGTCTTCTCACGTTAGTTTATTATGGTTTTCTTCAAAAAGTACAAACGTATTTGCATTCTTGCACCCCATGTCAAAAGCACCCAGTTTACATTTAGCAGTTTTCATTGATAGACACAGTTCAGCATTGAGAAATGCTGCACATAATTTCATCATAAAATGTTTCATGAGTGTAAGATTTAGTGTCCTGCTCTAGGATTGTAAAATAGCATGTCATGCACCAAGCAACAATAAACACAGACGTGAGGGAAAACACCATCTGCTGCAGAGGACAACCAACGCTCTGCTGGAAAAACTAACTGACAAAGGTGCTGCTTTCACTCCTAAAAGTCCAACTGAAGTGTCGTTCCACCAGTCATTATATAAAGATTTATGTTTCTGCATCTTATGAAGTGTTGAATAAGTATAGACAAATGACGCTGACTTAATTTAAAGTACATACCAGAATTAAATGTGGCATACAAGCTTATACCAAAACAAAATGTATCTTCAATTAAAGCTGCAGCTGCAGCTGTCACCATCTTAAATGATTATTTCGTTATTCACCTTCTCATCCAGCTGTTGGCAAAAAAAGAAAACGCATGTGATCCAAATGTCAAGCTATTATTTCAGTAGAGAGAGTATATATCATGTCAACAAAATATATGTGTGACTCAAGATCAAATGAATGGCTTCATTTTAAAATTCATTGGCATCTCATGTTAATATTTAACTCATCTAATGTTTTTTGTTTTACCATAGTTCCCAGGTTCAAGAGAGAACTTTATGCATTATGTGCTTATATGTTTCAAATAAATGAGATTGTCGGACATCTGACACAGCTGTGCATTTGTTCATTTGCATGCATTCCCATTCACAGTCAAAATGTTAACGTCTTTGTGAGCTGCTTTAACACAAGAAAACCGAAGCCTATACACAGCACCCCTTACTCTAGAACATCAATCGTTCTGAAATGTCCTGTCCCTCAGGATCTTGTAATGAAGCAATTTATATCAGTGACAAATGCGATCATCCGCTCTTTCCCCTTGCCTCTTTTATCAACGGGGCTAGCAAACGATTTTCAGTGTGTGCTTGTGTGTGTGTGAGAGAGAGAGAGAGTGAGGAAGAGAGAGAGACCATCATTAAAAATACATAGCATCTCTCCAAACAGTGTCCTGACAAGCCACTCGTGCTCATTGGATATCAGTCATTAAAATTTAGCAAAGAGGGCAAAGTGTGGCCCAGATAGGCATCAGGTTCCTCTTTTGAGCATTGGGTGAATTTTCCTCCACAGGCGCCACTGCTGAGCGGCCGTGCGCTCGGAAACCTCCTATGTTGGTATTCTGGCTGAGGCGTGACCAACGGCGAATCAACAACAACAGCATGAGTCTCAGGGTGGCTCTACTGATTCATTTCATGCTGTTTGTTGACGAGGCTGATCCTAAAAGAGGTGAGTTACAATTTTATATATTGATAGAGGGCATCTTAAATTTGATGGAATTGCTTTTTCTCAGTAGCTATCTGTAAAAAAAAAAAACCACACACACACAGAGTTAAACCTGCTCGATGTCATCAATGAAATACACAGTCAGAAACTGTTCCGAATGGCTAGAAAATTGTCAGATAAATACTAAAACTGAAAACTGAAACTGAAATCCATAACCTTTACGCTGTATCTTTTTTACTTTGCGATGACAATAAATGTTTGTGTTTATAAAAGGTGTCAAGTGCGGAGGAATCCTCTCTGCTCCATCTGGCAATATGTCAAGTCCAAACTTCCCAGGCCTGTATCCCTACGACATTGACTGTTCCTGGCTAATTGTGGTGGCAGAGGGTTCCTCCATCCTCCTCACCTTTTACCACTTTGAGCTCGAGTACCACGCCAGCTGTGCCTATGACTACATCAAGATCTACAATGGCATATCAGAGGATGAGGGAAACCTCCTTGGGATATTTTGCGGCGACATCTCCCCACCACAGTTCACCTCTTCCTGGAATGTCATGTCTGTCATCTTCCACTCAGACCGCCATGTGGCCTACAGGGGCTTCAGCGTCGGCTACAGAAAAGGTGACTCGTTATAATTGATGCCAAAGGATCGACCTTGGCCTACAAGTATCACAGAAAGACTTAGTTTAGCCTCCTTACTTTTAGCTCTAAGGTCAACATGGTGGCACGCTGGCATGTTTTCAAGATTACTGACAAAATAAAAGTCAATTTCACCTCTTTATAACATTCCCTAGTGGTTGTTGTGCATGTTCACTATCATAAAGTCAATTGTAAAATAGATAAATGTTTGACTTCTGTCTACCTTAGATGTGTGTGGTGGAGTGTTAACTGGCCTATCAGGCGTGATCTCCAGTCCAGGCTACCCTCGGGAGTATAGCAACAATGCTGACTGCTCCTGGATTATCCACGTGTCCAACAACAGTGTGGTCACGCTGGTCTTCTTGGACTTCCAACTGGAAAACAATGAGGGATGTAATTTTGACTTTATCGCCCTGTTTGACGGCCCAACAGTCACCCACCACCACCTGGGGAAATATTGCGGGGCAGAAACCCCCCCACACATAGTCACTTCCTCCAACCACCTTCTGGTAGTCTTCAAGTCTGACTTCAACATTGGTGGGCGTGGTTTCAAGGCCTTCTATTACTCAGGTAGGAATGATTGATGATGCAGCATGTAGGGGGTTGCGTATATCTGACCCCCTTTGACACACATCATGTGGATCACGGGATCCTATCACCTCGCCTGGAGAATTATGTTGGACTCACAAGCAGCTCGGTTACAAGGATGATCTTTCTTGGCAAATGCTATCTAACCCCCTCTGATTATGAGCAAATAATTCATGTCTTTATTAAGCTTCACTTTGACGACTGCAATTCCCTTTACCTGGGAATCAATAAATCATTATGAAGTCGCCTACAGATGGTGCAAAATTCTGCAGCACATCTTCTTTCAGGCAAGAAGAAGCATGAACATATCACTCCTGTTCTTGGCCTCACTCCAACCTGTCTTTTAGAATTGATTTTACATTTGGTTTTTTAAAGGTGTACATGGGTTGGCGCCTTATTATTTAGCTTCGCATCTGCTCTTTGATCCAAAGACCAGGTTAAAAACTAAATGTAGCAGAGCATTATAGAGCAGCTGCCCCGTGGCTCAGGAATAACTTTGGTTCTGGTACTCTGAAAACCTTTTTATTCTCTAAAACTTTTACATGAGGGGAGCATCATTACATTGCTTGCTTTTGTGTTTTCGTTTTGCTTGGCTTTTAGAAATGTATTTCCCAAAGAGGAACAATTTAGTTTTTTTTCTGTGAGCCGGTGAAAAACGAAAAGCACATGCATCTCTGAAGGACCATGAGGAGGTCTACACTTACGTCAATTCAGCCGTATTCCATATCTAATTGCTCTGGAACCATAATTCAATTCTCTATGAGGAGACTTTAATTATATTCTTGTTATATACATACATACACTGAGTGACTGACTTTACCAAACACAGTGGAAGCAGCAACACAGAGCAGAACTGTCATAAGGTGATAAAGTTTTACTAATACGACCAACTTTACTCTCAGGTGAATGCCAGCAGGTCCTGTCAGCTGTAAGCGGGCACTTTAGCAGTCCCCATTTCCCTAACATCTACCCAAACAACATCAACTGCCACTGGAGCATCTCTCTCGCAGCAGGATACCGCATCAAACTGCTCTTCCCTGTCATGGACTTGGAAGACCGCAACAGTCTGTCAGGCGACTGTGACTACGACTCTGTTGCAGTTTATGATGGAGACAGCCAGACGGACACCCTACTGGGACGCTGGTGTGGCAGAGAGAAACCATCCTCCCTCATCTCAAAGGGCAACAAGTTGCTGGTGGTACTCAACACAGACAGAAACGAAGCTCATCGAGGGTTCACTGCCTCTTATCTTGGAGGTAAAAATTAAGTCATTGAATTGAGTCATTTAAGTCTGAACTGAAGAAGCTATGCTAAGCAAGTGCTTTAAATTAAAGTATTATATTTGAGTAAAGAATCCTTTCTTTCATATTATGTTCTTCAAAAAGAAAGAATTAAATGTATTTTTCTTCCCACAAGTGGTACCAGTTAACATTAGCTGCACAAGATCAGAATTCACCATTTTGATAGCGCAGCAGTCCTTACCTCAGCTGGACCGTGAGCGTATCTACCTGGGGAACCCAACTTGTGCAGCCCAGCTGACAGCCACATCATACAAGATACTTGCTCAGTTTGTTAACTGCGGCACCGCTAGCCAGGTGACGAGCCAGTCTCGTATGACTCACTGTTGCACAGTAATAGCCAAATGATTTGTGACTTGCCTGTATAAATAATTCAACTCCTGATCCCTTACAGAAACATCGGAACATTACTGTGCTGGTAAACAAACTCTACATCGATTTCTCTGATGGGAAGCAGCAGAATATCCAAGAATATAAAGTGCAGTGTGATGCCCTGAGAAAGATCGCATCAGTGTCTATCATTTCAGCAGACGAGCGTCGCCGAGAGGAGCTGGCCCAGCAAGCTGACAATGAAAGCGATGGCAGTCCAGAGGGTCCGGAGGCAGAGCCTTATGACCTGAGCGATATCGTCTTCATTAGCATCTGTGTTCTGGCTGTAATTCTCATGATGATAGCCATCGTCTGGCTGGTGCTGCTTTAGTAATATAAATATACAACAGAGAGAGGACTCAGACACTGAAGTTGTCATGTTTATTAAAATCAGAATACATTTGATTAAAAACATTTAAGGACAGCATAAAAAAAGAGCTTATGTCACAGCAACGTCATGATTCCAGCACAAAGGAATGGCAATATCATCACCAGCAACAACAGATGACATACTCTTGATACAATTTATGCATTTATAAAACAGTGAAAGGGTGCTAATGTGCCACGGAATGTAAAAATAGTTTATATCTTCTTTACAGTAAACCTAAAAAAATGAAATATAAAAATGTGCATACATCACAACACCTTGACAATTTTCAAATTAAACAACCAGACAAATAAGATAGTCAGACTTGAAACCTAGTTGTTGATTATTAGTTATTTCTTGTACTTAGAAACCAGATTGTTTACAGATATGGTGTTGTCTTTACCTTGAGCTCTGACTTCCGGGTTGTGTTTGAAAGCAAATACCAGTGCTCTAACAGTCCGCCTGTAAGAGCTGCTGACTAACCGGGAGCTCTGGTGAAACACTTCTCTCTCAATGTTGTCTATGAGACCTGAATCCGCCTGTAGGTCAGACAAAAGATAAATAATAAAAGATCGTATGTAAGCAAGCAGGTAAATATTATAATGGACATGCAGTGTTGCACAGATTGTGTGTTATAGTTGAAGATAATTCAAGTTAATAGTGTTTTAAAGGTCTTCAAACATCTGCAACATGTTCTTCTCATAAAACAAAGTAACATTAAGATTCTTGAAGACAGTCAAGTTTAATGTGACCGATCTGAGATGCCATACAAAAACAAAAATGACAACTGACCATATGTTGTAGCCCCCCCCCCCCCATTACTTAGAGGTGGATAAAACAATGTACAGAACAAAGAGATTTTAAGGACTTCAACAAGACACTCTCTCACCTTGACCTCCATGGCTTCAGACATTAACCTTCTCGCGCTGCTCCTGAGCCCTTCCGACTGCTTGTCGGAGCGCACCTCAATAGATGGCTTATTGGAATTCCCCTCGATGAATGTCCTCCAGTCAGTATAAACTTTCGACGCCATTGAACTAACCTCAGGGTCCAGATGCTTTCGCATTTTATTGACGATGTGACCTTATAGGCGAGAGGATTTCATAATGTGTTGCACTAATTAGTATAATGTGATTATGATGGTGGGAGAAACATGCACAGTGAAAAAAACTATTTTGACTTGCTCTTTCAAGATTAAATGCCAGTGTAACAAGGCAATGAAAGACAGTTTCATTATAGGCTTCTGAATTTTCACACTCACGAGATTTAAAAATGCACCACTGTGATATTCTACAAATTTACTTGCACAATTTGTGTTGAAAATAATCTATATGTGAAAATAACCAGTCTTTTGTTCCATATTAATAAACCATAGAACAGTCATTTTAACTTAATGATTACCTCAGTACCAAAAACCAAGGGACAGAATGAAAACAACACTAAAACATATGCACTCTATCAGCACAATAATAGTGATCCTCTCCTTGATGGACTGGAACAACTTCCGGATGTTCTGTAGCAATCCATTAAGGTTCTTCTGGATACATAATGCTGATGTAGTTGAACGAGCAACAACCCTGGTGGCTTGTCTTACAACCATACTTCCATCTAGCATCTAGCATTGGGAAGTCATGTTGCTCCAGACGTGAAAAGATATCTTAGAAAATTTTATTATCCCCAATCTTTATGTCTTTTACAGATGAGAGCTAATTTAAAAATAAAATTAATTGTATTTAATTTAAGACTACTCACAAAAGAATCTAACAAGCATGACCAAAGCTTAGGTGTTGAGAATTACAACACTTTCCCTACATGCAGCTTTACAAACAAAAGCAAGTTGAAGGTTTTCTCAAATCGTGCTAAAAAGGAGTGGTGAGTTTTTAAATCCCCCGAGTATGGTTCAACTTGTCTGTTGTATCACAATCTGTACTGGCAGCTGAACAAAACATAATAACAAACGTCTTGTCATGATCTTTTCCTCAGCCTACCTATTTTTGTGGACTTGAGCACATCCCTCGACGGGATCTTCTTACTCAGGTCTGTCAAGGCGCTCAGGAGGTTTTCTTTCGTCTGCTGCGACAGCTCCAAGATTGATTTGTAGCGCATGATATCCTCGATCACAACAACCCTCTGTGAAAACAGAAAAACGATAAAAGTGATGTGGAACATCACAATATGTGGAACAGATGCTGACTTAGCTTGATGATGATGATGAATATATATATTAGGAATATTAGAGCAGTACAAGTACAGTCAAACAGTAGCATGTACTACAGTCAAACATCCAAGAGGAGCATTTCAAATAAGACCTTGCGGTCTTGTTTCCGTTGAAAGTCCTTAGTTCATCGACATTTAACAATACCAATAAAAATAATATTAAATTACTCAATTGATGCAAAATAACAATAAAATACAAATAAATTACACCACAGATGCAAAACGAACAATACATTAAAAAGATCAAGCTTGATCAAGCATGCAAGGGGCTGACTGCTCACCCGCAGAGATTCAATCGTAGTTTGCCTGTATTTCTTTTCGTTGCTTTTATTTCTAGGCGTTTCTGCTTTGGGATTGGGAAGGCGCACTACAAACTTGTCCATTTTTACATACGTTGCAGGCTATCGAGTAGACTGGTTGGTTTTGGCAATTTAGTAATTAACTTTAAAAACAGAAGACGTTTAGCATCATTAGCTGCTCGGTTAACGTTGCCTCTATTTACAATTTAATGAACTGATCAGCATTGCTTCTTCGGTTTACGTCAATACTTGCTTTCATGGCTGGAACAAATCTGATAAACATATATTTTAAATGTAATTAGAGAAGCTATTCTCGCCGAATACTCATGTTCTTCTTCTGGTTCTTCTTCTTCTTCTTCGATTTGAAATTGCGGTCGGCAAACGACAGTACAGAAGAGTTACCGCCCCCAAATCGGAACAGGCGTTAATGCAGGAAGCAGTTTTTTCTATGGTGTGCACAATATATGTATGTATATGTATAAAAGAACAAGAAAAAAGTTATTCTGAACGAAAATCTATATCAAACCGAAATTGATTGATGACGTCAGAGCATTTCAGGAGAATGTCGGAGCGCAGCACATCGAAACATCTCGCGTGTGGCTGAGTTCCCGCGAGATATCAACTCGATACATCCAGACTCAGCAGGAAGTGAAGGGAGTGTGTTGTTTGTTTGGGATTAAGCAGGCGAGATGTTTCCTCAATCCTCCTTCGTCTGTTCTTTGGGATTGTTCTTCGTGTTTTCGTACACGCCAGTCTCGTCCGAAGGGTTCGAAAGCGTGTTGGGAAACACATCATCTTGCCACAAGTCATGTGAAATGACATACAGTTTGCACACCTACCCGCAAGTGAGTACTCCTCTCGACGAGCATACGAGCGATAATGTCTGCTAGCGTTAGCTAACGCTTCATTATATAAGGAAGAAAACAAAGTCTGCATACTTTTCCTCGTCTTATCATTGATTATATTTATGTTTGCGACAGTTTTAAACTAGCGACGATGAAACTTGAAAGATCGTAAATGTTTACGGATACGGATGTTTACCGAAATTACCTCCGGTTTGTTTTGTAGGAGGAGGAACTATATGCCTGCCAGAGAGGCTGCCGTCTGTTCTCAATCTGTCGGTTTGTTCGCGACAGCGACGATCTGAATCAAACCAAATCCGAGTGCGAATCAAGTAAGCTCTGCACTGAGCTTCTCTCCAAATGAATCCTGCTTTGTCATATGCTTCACTTATTCTCTATCTGAATTTGCATTCACTTCCTGTGTTTGCATCTCCCGTTTCATGATGATTACAATGGTTCCTCTTTGTCTAATAACCTTAATCTTGTTTACCTCCTGTAATCTCTCCCCACCTCCAAACTTCCCCAGCCTGTCATGAAGCTTACACCCAGTCAGACGGACAGTTTGCATGCGATCTTGGCTGTCGCAACCAGATTCCATTTGCTGAACAACACCTTGAGCAGGTATAAGTATCTAACAATCACTCGGGTAGTGGTCTGCGTGGACAGAGACATCAATCAATAAAGAACTGAGTACTTGGTAATGCTTTTTTTTCAGTTGGAGGCCATGGTGCCGAAGATTCACCTGCTGTACCCCCTGTTTCTAGTCAGGGGGCTTTGTGAGGATGTAGTCAATCAGGCACAGAGCTTCATTACATCCACATGGACATTCTACCTCCAGGCTGATGATGGCAAAGTTCTCATTTTCCAGGTCTGGCACTTGGGATTTCTGTATGCAGAACAGTTCATCCTGGTGCTGTACAGATGTAATGAGGAACATTGTCAAATATCCAGTTCTGATTCTGTTTCAGAGTGAACCACAGGTCGATTTTTTCTCCCTGGATGACAATGAAATTGAAATTAAAGAGGCATCAGACAAGAGTGGTAAGCACCTAATTTAAAATCCAAATAAGATGGTGATATTTCACCTTTGCAATTTTGTGTATCCGTCTGAGAAGACCTCCTTTGTTATGCCCAAAGAATAGACCCCCAGTACCTTATGCACCTGCATGGACTCCATGTAAGGTTTACTGAGAAAACAATTAAGTGCCCACCTGTTCTAGGAGATTTAGCTTGCATTCAAAATTAAACATCTACCAAATTTCATTGGTTTACTTTTGCAGATGTAACTAGGAGAAAAAAGTGTTTCAACTGATAAATCATTTCTAGTTGTTTCAAGATGCTGATCTGGAAGTTAGACATGACAAGCCGACCATGACTTTTACAAAGTGTTTACATATGAGGATAGAGTTACACAATTTTCAAATTGTGCACAAAAATGCTATCGAGGTGCAATAAAGAGCACTTGAAGTTGAAGTTAAAAGTAGAGCTGGCTAATCCTGATGTTCCATGGGTGTGGATGAAATTAAGTGCAATAATGCCGACCTTGTCCATCAAGACAACTCTTGAAAGAGGCGACATTTCAAACATAAAGCCGCAAGTCTTTAATTAAGGGAAAAGAGCAGATGTGTGTTCACATGAAGTAACAGTTATTCTTTAAATTTCAAGTCACCGGGATGAACAACCCCATTTACAAAGAATACCAGCGCACATTAATCCTGGAGAGAGACAGAGACATGACGGAAGACGCAAGCCACAAGAATGAAGACAACCTACTCAATTGTCTTTCAAGGCAGGTTAACCTGCTCCATGTTATCAAGGAAATTAAAATTCTTACTGGTCACCTATTTAGTATTAATAGCATCTTTGTCGTCCTCAGAAAATCCTGGCTAGCAGGTTGGATCCTTACTTCAACTCTGGTCCTGTCTGTGCTGGTGTTCATCTGGATTTGCTGTGCCACTGTGGCCACTGCCGTTGACCAGTATGTACCAGCTGAGGTGAGTTCTGAGGTTTCAGGTCCACTGTGCAAGGTGTGTAAACGAAACTACAACATAATGAAGTTAATCTCCATAGGCCGATTGATGAGCTTTAAATGTGCGGGTTGTTTTCACTGCTGTGATATGAGATGGTTTATGGCACGCCACATTGCAATACCTCACCCATCAGCTGAATATTGTTCTGTTGGCCTGGCACAACACGTTGTTTTCTGGATGTTGTAAGGCATAGTTTTTCCTGTCATGCAACACAAACAGCTCTTTAAGATATATTTGCCTTTCATAACACAGAAAAATGTAATTTTATGACAAGATCATCTTTCCAGTAGTGAAGTACTTCTCTTTACGTAAATCCATTTGAATGAGATTTAAAGTTGGGTTAATCTGTGAGCAATGTAGCAGAAAATTCCGATATTTATAATATTTAATTATCACTTACCTTTTTTATTTTAGAAACTGAGCATCAATGGTGACGAGGAGTACACGAAGGACCAGAAACTAACCCCATATCCAACGTCCTACCTGCTAGTTGTGACCTCCAAAGGACCAGATGAGGAAGCTGGCCCCCTACCTTCCAAAGTAAACCTGAGCCAGTCTGACCTCTAGAAGCCAAAGCTGCAGCAGAGAATGGATTTCTTCCTTTAGAATAGTTGCTGTTCTGGCACACCTGCGCTTCTTCATGGTCTAAACAGGAGTAACTACTTGGGTTCCTTCTGAAACTTAAAATTAGAGTGATTAAAAGTGTATTTTTTGTCTGTTTTTATGATAGGTAATGAGGCATTATAAGATGGTGATATTGGTGAGTAAAATTGGATTGGGGATTTTCTTAAAACTTTTGACGTTTAGTTGACGTTAGGTGTTTGATGTGTCCTAATTTGATTAAATAATGTTTAGATCAAGTATTTGTGGCTTGGAGTGATGCAGATTACATTGAAAGCTTGACAATATTTGGTAAATGAATATCTGTTCACTGACTTCCTTATGTTTAATTTAACAACAAAATCCTATGGTCTTTGTCTTAATAGCATCAGTACATAAAGTAAGTTTCTCCTGTTTCACTGCTCCCTGTTCCTGTAATGCTTGGTCGGAATTAAATATATTGGAGTAAAGTTAATTGAGTGAGACTTTTTTTTCCAAGTCGTATATAGTATATTGTTAATTTGGGATCACTAATTTTCATTTCAACAAGACTGCAGTAGTAGACAAAAGGCCTAAAGCTTCCAGTGCAAATATTTCACAGGGATGAAATTTAGGAAAATGCCATCACTTGCATGCATTAAAAATGAATATACATTGGGTATTTTGAAGTCAACCTAAAGAATGACAAAAAGGTTACACTGCTGTAAAAGTCTTCAGCATCATGCTGCAGGAAACCAAGTGGTTTCGGATAGAAAATCTTGTTGAATAAATTTTATAAATTAAACGCAAAGGACAACAATTACAAAAAGAAAATAGCTTACAAACATTGTCACAATCCTAAGCACTGCCTACGATCAAGTTTTACCAGACTTGCACCTGTATGTGCAAATTCCCCAGTTAAACACTAACACAAATGTGTATGTATACATACATGGTATTGCACAGAGCCTTGGTGAAATGCTAGTCTACATGCAGTGCTCTATAACTCTCTAAAACCGAGTAACCAGACTACAAATTGGTTCTGAGTCGTCTGCTGACAATTCTCACCGCTTTCCTCACCGCTTTCATTACTTCACAAACAGACAGTAGGTATGCGGTATGATTGAAGTGACGTGAAACCCGGTTTTCCGGATATACAGCCTTTGATACTCATTGTACATTCATTCCACATCTTAGACGACACCAAGATATTTATCTCGGTTGCTCACAGTATTAATCCTCCTCTGATGGTGGAAGACAGTGAGCTCTTAACTTTATTGACCCTTATTTTCCTCAAGATTATGTGTATAAATTTTGTGTTGGAATATTAATCTGTGTGGTATTTTGATTTAAAATAAACGTGCCCTGTTTAGCCATTGCTGCATGCGCGGCATTACAGTCTGGCTTTATGCTTTTGTAAGAAGCAATGCAGAAAGTAATGCCTTTTGCACCGGCTGAAGCTGAAAACTACAAATTTTAAGGAAAAAAAGGTTTGTACCGTAAAAGGTTTCATCCAGTTGTGAAAGAAAAACTTGCCAAAGCAAATAACTCAAGGGATCCCGAACCAATGACAGGCAGTCTTCTTACAGGGAAAGGTGGATTCAATCACCAGGCAATTTTCAAGATGTGGCGCTTACCTTCTCTTCGATATAGTGTACGGCACGGGGCTATAATATTACAGCGAATAAAAATCAATCCAAAAGGTGATAGATCTAAAAGGCAATCAGCCAGGCTTTACTTTATTAAAAAAAAAAAAAAGGAAAGTCAAATCTGATGCCTCACAGGTTCATAAACTTCAGGTTAGCAGACCAGAGATGCATTAAGGACCACCAACACATGCAAATCTCAGATCTGACATTGTAGGTCCTTCAGTTTCCCATTTTTAACAAACAATATGTGGCATGAGAAGTTGTGGTTCTGAATCAGTTTTGATGCATTAGATGGGTCTACACAATGTAAGCATGCGACTCTCAAGTGGGTGTTTTTGCTAAATGATGAAAACAGCACATGCAGAATCAACTTTATTAGTAAAGACATGTAAAAAAAAAACATAATGTTCTTGCCTGTACCTTGAATTGTGTCAAGAGTTCAGCAGTGAGAACAGTCTGGAAAGGATTTGTTCTTCAAACTTGGTCCAGCATACTTGTGCTGTTTTTGCACTCGGCTCTGTGGCACGCTGCGTCGGCGCATGCCTCAGCGCATGCCTCAGCGCATTCCTCAGCGCATGCCTCAGTAGCTGTTCAACAAGTCCATGTCCTCTGCGCTGAAAGCTGATGAGCATAAACGCTTTGTCGGCTGTTGTGAACGATCATGCTTTTCTGAGTCGCGTTGTCTTTTCGTGATGTAACGCCTGCTGTGCCTATCCTGACGATGCGCTTTGGTTGGAGGCCACTTCTCTGACATGCGACTGTCTGCGGCGGCTTTGTAAAACTGCAGCCTGTCTCCTCTGTCCTCTTCATAGCTCTCGCGTACAAAGGGGGCTGCATTGAGGACTTCTCTGACAAATTTCTGCCTGCCAACTAAAGAATAAAATAAACTTTCAATACTACTTAAATTCCGATCATATTAAATAAGACCATCAAAATACCAACTTACAAAAGTGAAGCGCCGATGTTCTTGATTCTTCCATTTTTCTCTGTTTTGGCATTTGTAAGCCGTTTGTTTCCCACTGGTTTACCACCTGAAATTAGACATTTCTTTAAGGAAGATCCAACAGCGCCACAATACTCCAATGTAAGCAGAAATGTGCCAATGTTAAACAAACATGTTTACTTCCATCAGCAATGGAAATATTTACCTGCTCTGCCCAACCTTCTGTTTTACACTGCAAGTGATCAAATATGTCCAGCGGTTTCTCAGAACAAAGGAGCCCCAACAGGTCAAACATGCTCGTCTTCAATTTCGAGCAAAGCTGGAGGCATGAATCATATTAAAATGACAGCAAAAAGAAAACAAAAATGTGTCACACCCTGCAATGACTGTCATACCTTCAAACCAGTCCCAGATAAATCAAGGTTTTGAAGTTTGGGGAGGCATGTGAGGTATCTGACAGCTCTCTCTGAGATGGGGTTATCTACATCAGAAGTAGAATAATTCATTAGAATCATTGATGGATGTAAACCGCACACTTGAAAGTGGTGGTGAGGACAGATTCAGACAACATTTTCAACACTAACAGGAAAGATCAAGTAATTGAAGACAGTCCAGTCCCTTTTTCATCATCCGGATAGGTGCAGTCAGTCTTTGTAGGCCGATATCTGACAGACCGTTACCACCAATGCAAAGATAAGTCAGGCAGCTGGAAAAAAAGTCAAATATGTTGATACAATATATATATATATCTTTACACCATCTCTCCTTTAAGACTGATAAAGTCAGATATTACCATGCCAGTGAGCTGGATGTTAGATGTGGGAATATCTCATGGTCATCACCAAGTCTGCAGCCAAACAGATCTAGAGACTTCAAACTGTGAAATGTTTTTATATCATTCATTCTTTCATGCAAGAGTGGAAATCTGCAGAAATAGAAGAAACATTACTACCACAGGCATCAACAACAACAACAAAAAAACACAAAACTGGGAAGATGAAGATGTCTCAACATCTTACCTATTTCTCAGACAGAGGGATCCAAGCACCATCTCCCCGTATGCATCGCCAAATAACTGCAAAGCTTTTGGAGAAATGTCTACATTTAAAAACACATGATTCTCCTCTGCTGTCGCAAAAAGTTTCTCTCCAATTTGTTCAGGGAACCCAACCAGAGAATCCACGTGGTGTATATTGTCAGCAACAAACAAAAGGCTGATGTCAAAGAGAGATTTTGTAGTGTATCTGAGACTTCCCTCTGCATTGTAGGTGAAGATGAAGTGCTCTTTTCTCAGCACCAATGGATTTGTCCTCCTGCATGATGACACGGGCTCTGACTGTGCAAGGACTATGTCACTTACACGACGAAGGCTGCCTCTTTCTCGGACATAAATGGTGCTGCAGTCCATACTGAGGTCACATTTACCCCAAACGAATGCGCACGTTTAGCATGACCAAAAACTCATAGCAAGTTGTGCTAGTTAGCATACGACGGGCTTGGAGCTAATAGAATAATAATAATATAAGAATATACTTATGCAGTACCTTTATCTTTAGTATAACTCGCCGATGATCTGTTATGTTATTTTATTCTGTCAAATTACTTATCTAATACGTTTAATTCCAAGTGTTGAAATTCTTTCAGGAGAAAGTAGCGAAATGAACGAACCCTACTATGGCAAAGGTATGCCCCGCCCTACTCTCGCTATGATTCGTCTACGCTGATGTTACGTGACATAAATTTAACCAAACAGCACCCGTCATTGGGAGACCTTCCCGACAAAGACACAAGTACGAACCAATGAGAGGAGCAGGGCAGCTCATACCTTCGCTGTAGTAGGATCACAAATTTGACAATCAACTCGTCCATTAATCATCAATAATTCAATAGTCACTACTCAAAATGTAGCATAATAGTAGCCATAATTTCACGTCAGATAGTAATAAAGTTAAATGTATATTGATTCAAAATATTTAGAACTCTTACTTTGAAACAGAATCGTAAACAGGAAGATGTCGTGTTTACATGGCTAGCATTTCCGGTTCCACGCAACCCGAACTCAACTGAGCGAAATGAAATTATTTTCGTGAGTTCTGAAGGATAATTTGGTAAGCCTGCGTTGTCTAAAGACAACACGTGTTGTTTTCAAATGAAACGAAGGCTCTCGCGTTTGGCAGCCCTTGCATGCGGCATTTAATGCAACATTCGAAGCTGCTGATGACTTGTCAAGCGATGGATTTAATAGCTAGCTGATGCTACCTTATTATGTTAGCGCTGCTTCATAATTGTCATTACGTATTAGCTCGCAGTTTGCAACGTTGTAAAATAATATATAGGGGAATTCATAATTATGATTCCAAAATTATTATAATTATTTTTCTTTTACTTCACAGCGTTCTAAGATTAGGAAAAGTTTCTGATTCTTTCCGATTCGTGGAGAAGGACCTCGTCCCAAAGAGTGAATCCGCATAAATGGCGTCGACAAACGATGCATTCCAATTTAAAGGTGGGTGTCGTTCAGTCTGATGCGTTATTAGGAGATGAAATTGATAATTGGATGCTTTAGCATATTGATCGGTCTGTCTCCTGAGAGGCACAGCTCATTCTAAAAGTGTCATCCTTGCCATGACAATAGAATTCGAAGAAGCCGACAGTATGTTGGAAGCCAACAGAGACGCAATTACCATCCGGATTGAAGATGAAGATGTGAAACCTGAGAAATACAGAAAAGATGCTGGTTTCACTCATGATGAAGACGAAGATCCGTCTGCCGATGATGACAAGAGTGAGGTCTGAACAAGCGTTAAACTTACCCGACAATGTGTAAATGTTCATCATCAGCCAAATTGTTGCTGCATCGCATATTTATAATTGTTGTATGTTAATCTAAATATTTTTTATTTATTTATTCTAGCTTCTCTTTGCACAAAAGAAAAGTGCCCCTTTCTGGACATTTGAATACTACCAAAGTTTTTTTGATGTCGACACCCATCACGTAATATAACTTTTGACCACTATATATATTTTTTCATATTAAGTTATCTAGAGAAAAATGAGGTAATATATGTGTAACATATCTTTCAGGTGAAGGAACGAATCCTTGGATCAATGCTGCCGTGGCCCAGAAAGAACTTCATTCGATTCTACCTTCGACGAAATCCTGATCTTTATGGTGAGCTCTTCCCAAATTGAATTTCTTCTTGTCCTAATTAGTCAAAAAGTGTTTGGTTATTACATTTAATAAACATGTGTTACTTAAATTTGTAATAATTGTTATGAATAATGCTAGAAAGAATAAATGCGTGAACAGCATCTTAGACATAATATTCTTGCTTTCAGGACCCTTCTGGATCTGCACCACTCTTGTGTTTGCTATTGCCATCAGTGGAAACATATCCAACTTTTTGGTGCATCTCGGCAAACCAAACCATACATATACCCCAAAGTTTGGAAAAGGTAAGGGCTCTAATTCACAAACTCTTTTTCAGGTTGAATATAAGAGGACGCTTCGATTTTCAATTAACAAAATATATATATTTTTTCAAGTAACGATAGCGGCAACGACAATCTTCGGCTATGCCTGGTTGGTGCCCCTTGCCCTCTGGGGCTTTTTGCTGTGGAGAAACAATAAGTACATGAACCTGGTGTCCTACTCCTTCATGGAGCTCATCTGTCTGTATGGATATTCCCTTGCGATTTACATTCCTGCCGTGGTAAGACCTGAAATTCACCTCGAGATATTTGTTCGTTTCATATATACAGCACTATGGTGGTGATGTGTCATCAATACATATTGAGCACTGATAGCATGTTCAAATATCTGTTATGAAACGACATGCCAAAATAATACAGTATGTTTTCCCGCATAAGGTCTTGTGGATTCTCCCTCTGGAATGGCTGAGGTGGGGCTCCATCCTGGTGGCTCTTTGCCTCTCTGGTTCAGTTCTTTTGTTGACGGTCTGGCCCGCGGTCAGGGATGACCAACCCAAATTTATAGCAGCAATCATGTCAGCCATTTTTGCCCTCAACGTTCTGCTTGCTGTTGGTTGTAAGGTAACTTTACTCATTAAAATACCTGTACATATGTTTACTGGAGGCATTAATTACAAAGTTGAGACAATCCAGTGCATACCATACTATGTTTAGCTTCACTCTCATTTCTCAATGATCTCAATGGAATACAAAGTTTTTCTTTATTTTGTTTTGTTTTCAGGTTTATTTCTTTGGCAAATTTGATGAAGTACTTCCAACTAAAAATTCTACTGAAGTCGTGGTGATCAAGGCTTCCTCTTCAGCATGAAGGTAGGTAGTTATGTCTGAACCCCACTGAACAATCACTGATAATCTGATACATGTACCTCAGACATAGCAAACTGTAACTTTGCACTTTTTAAATTGCCATTTATTTACCTTACATTCAATCGTATCAACTGTTGTGACCTCCTCCTTTGCTAATAGCTCTACATTGGTGTCCTATAGATTGGCCTTTGTTTGTTTAAATTTACGTAGTAGAGCCGAACAGCTGACACCGGACGTCCTCAACATGAATTCTTCTAATCAAGTGCTATTCTTTTTTTTTTTAACTGCAGGTTCTCTTGTTGCCTTCTTGGAGAGAGTCAAGTTGCTTTGGTGATGGAGTCTAGGGCCGTTTGGATTTCACCTCGACTCAAACATTCTGGTTTAAAGCCTGAGGTCACAGTGCTGTGTGACCCCAGAGACAGAGCATTAGTACCAATTGTGCTATTTCATATTTAAATAAATTGGGTTTGGTGGTGTACAGTTCATAATTGCTCTGTGAGGATTATAGGTTTCCAACTATTTTTTCTTCTGTTAAAATGTAAGGTTGAAATTGATTTTTTAATCCCCAGTGTGGAAATGAAATATATATATTTTTCACTCAATATATTTAGCACACAAAGGACCTGTAGAAATGCAATTAATGAAGAGTGATGGGCTGCCACTTAGCAGTGCCCTTGGAGCAGCTTGTGGGCTTCAGTGCCTTGCTCAAGCTCACCTCTGCAGTGCTCAGGAGGTGAACTGGCAACCTCTACAGCTGCCAGTTCGCACTGCATACTGTGTTACATGTCAAACTTGAACCGGTCCCCTTGTAGACTGAGCTACTGCTGTTAAAACGTATAGGTAATCAATGTTTCCAGTGTTAAAGGTCAGGGTTTGTATGCAAAATGGTAACATGGGGATAGTAAATGATTTTCTGTATTAACAGCAAAGGAATTATTTGTGTTACGTCATTTAAGAGTTGCTCTTATGTACAAACATATGTTGCATTTTCCTCCTGGTAAATTAGAAAGTTCTCTCGACTCATGCCAAAGACCCAAGGGAATTATTATTATTTTTTTCCCTTTTTTTTTTAATCATTTGTTTTTCCTGTGATGTGCTTTTGATAAAATGTATTGAATTGTCCTCCATTAATTTTTTTTATGGGAAAACATTTAAACTTTGTGTTTGTGGGACCCACTTTTATTGCATTGTGTGACAGCAATGATTGAATTACAGTCAAGCCAGACCTTTATCAAAAAACAGTTAAATTAAGTCAGCAGTTATGTCTGTCTTTACTTGCAATATTTTTTATTTGTTTATTTAACGGACAGTGCACATTAATAAACATTTAAATGTGACAGAATTAACCAAAAGGCTATTTTTCATTCATTATCCCTGGACAGAGCTTTTAAGTCACCCTAAATATATAAATAAATGAATACAAATACATATAAAAATAACCACACAATTAAAAACCTATATCGAATAAAACATTTTCAAGTCACACTAAAACATGTCTCCTGACTTACAATTTATCTAGTAACTAAAACCATAAAACCCAATTAGAAAACGTTTAAAAACATTGAGCAGCCAAACCAGCCAGGTGACAAGTAAACAACAAACTAAATAGAGTTACTTTCAGTGGACTGAACATTACTTTCATAATGTTTGGGAAGGTTCTGAGATTTCTTAGTCTTGTGATGGCATGAAAACCACATTAGATCATACAATTGGTCAAGAGTGCACTTTATTGGTGATCATTAGAAGTGCTGGTTAGTGTATTGTACTGTACATAATTTAACAGAACAATTTAGACTCATCTTGTAAATAAAGGTAGCACTTTGCATTATAGATGGATAAAATACTGTTTTATTGAGCTATATAAACCTTTTGAGTGATTTAGCTATTGAAAACACTACTGGTATTTACAAAAATAAATGTATAATTTTGTTCTCAATTGTTGCTCTGTCTGCAACATTTCCTTACATTAAATAAATAGATATGAAAATATATATTATATATTTGTATAATTCATCACAATAAAGCAAATCTGACTTAAAAAAACAAGTTGTCTACATTTTCTCCATTAAAATATAAACCGCAGAAAAGTTAAACTGGATATCTTAAACTCAAATAAATTTAAACCCATCTAAAATATCCAAGCCCAATCACAGCTTGTCTGACTACGAGTCTTCAGCAGCATCTGTTCATTTTAATCTTAATAAATGGGTGGAAAATTCTTCACTGAATGCGTCATATAAAAAGAGAGTGAACAATGTTTGTTCCCATTGTTTTGTTCAGAAAACCAATTATCAGGCAGGACAGACTTAAATCACACCAGCCCCCCCGACCCGTGACTGCAACCTGACTCTGTCTACTACCTCCTGACAGCACTGAAGGTTGCCATTACATTTTAACCATTGGTCACTTTAAGTATTTAGGAAGGAGTTCTCAAGTAGGCCATGTCAACCTTTAAAAGTGGGCATTTTGCTGAAGCTGCTGTTATTTGTCCCATGTCATCTGTCTAAACTTGTGTTTGTGCCCCCCTAGAGTCTGCTGTGTCACAGTTCAGATACAGGAACCACCTGCACTGGAAAATATGATGTAACATGCATGTTAAGCCAGTATCTACTGGTAAACTGTGTGGTCACTGAACTTATACTCAAATAATTTATCTGCAGTCGCAACTTAATATTTCCATTAATTAACAAAATAGAATAATGTGTGTGTCACTTGATCACAGGGCCGGTGATGCCCTAATTAATGGTCATTCTAGCCCAAGCTTTAAGTTACACAGGAGTTGTCTGTCAAACAGATAACACCGTTGGAGGAATGCCACTCGCCTCAGCCTCAGACATGCATGCAGCTGCTTGTGATCAACCAACACAATGTTCAAGGACTCGGAAGAGAAAATGTCTTTTTTAAGATTGCAAAGTGATTGAGGTCTTACATTAGAATGGCTACACCAAACTTTAAAGGTGAAAAATTGTCCAAATTTGAGACATTGAAACTTTTGGAGAAATGCAGAAAGGAAAGAGATGACGCCGTTCACAGAGAAAATACTCTCCGAGAGAAACTCAGGCAGTATGAGTCGAGGATCCGCTCAACGGATGTGTTGAAACAGAAACTGAAGAGCTTGACGACGGACAACAAGGAACTGAGGAAACAAGTGAAGCTTCTTCGTACTGAGATTGGACTAGAGTGCAGCCCTAACTTCATTGGAAAGACCACTAAGGACATAATCAATGACTTGCATGAAAAGGAACGCGAGTGCAGTTCCCTGGTTCAGAAGGCTGGGAAACTAAGTCTGACCATTGATGACCTGACATCAGAGCTGGCAAACACAGTGACATCTAAAACAATTTTGGAGGAGCAAGTGCAGACGTTGCAGCAAAATCTCAAGGACATGACAAATAATCAACGGCGTCTGCTGAAGTTGTGGGAGGATAAGAAGTCCCAGCGAGAACAGCTTGCCCTCCCTGCAATTGGACAAAAACCGACTGCCTGTAAAGCAGTTCAAACTGAGATGTCCATTAGTTCATCACAAAAGCTCCCAGTCGATGCTTTTGAGACAAAGCCATCGTCTCGTGATCATGAAAGAAGAACTGTTTTGGATAAATCCCGTTTTCCCACTTATGGAAATGGCTATAATCACGACAAGAAAGTTTTCTTGTATGATGAAGCCAAAGGAATTCAGAACTGAACTGATTCACTGAGTACTAATTGTATATACACAAATTAATTCATTAATTCAAACAATGAATTGGGCTTTACTGGTGTGACAGGAAATATATTCTATCATTTGGTTGTAATATACGTACCTTTACAGTCCTGTAAACATTTATCCAATGCAACTTTTAAAAGCTCTTGTTTGTGATCTTTTTCCAATTTTATTAAGCTTGCATGGGCCAGACATTCCAAAGGATGTAAATAAATACAGATTTGTTGTTGAAGATCAAAAAACAGAATTCGTATGGCTGTGATTGAAAGCAGGCAGGAGCACGGACAGCTTCACCTGGGGTCCTAATGGGGTCCTTTGAATGCATGTGGCGCGATATGGGAAACGTCGTAGAAAGACTTTGACAGCCAAAGACCAAAGATATTATTGTTGCTGCGTGGCTCTGGTGTGTGTAAACAACATGCTTTCTACTGAACAAAGTTGTTGGTTCGTCCGTAAGGTGAGTCTGTATAAGTTCTTCATTCATTCAAGGAAACATGTATCGTAAACATGTAGCTAAATTGCTAAGCTGAAGTAGCCTCTCTGTTTATGCTAGGCGATGCGATGAGTGGAATGATTGCTCAAGTTAACTTATCGAAAGCTATAAACAGAGTTAGTGGAAAATGGGATTCTCAAGGGTAAAAATGGAGACAAATAAGTATTGCTTATATTTATCCTTCACATGACAGAAAATAGCAATCATTTATTGTAGTAGAAATGGTCGTACCTTAAATATTCAGTTAAAATATGGACATTTAAAAGCACTTCATATGTAGCGCTTTATTTTGCTTGTAAGGGTTTTATTGAAACCATAAAAAGCAGGCATTGCCTAATGTGACAGCGAGGCAGAATATGTTGTCTTAGATTTAACATCTGCTTCTGTTCATCCAAGTTAATCAATGACTTTGTATTGGTCGTGTGTCTGTAACAATGGCTGCTCTGTTCAGGTGATCTACTGGAGAGCTGTAGCCAGTATTGCTTGGGCTGTCCTGTTGTTGCCACCCATCGCAGCAGTTTTTGTCATTCTCAGCAGATTCAGTCTTCTCCACCCCATTCAGGCAATATCAGGTCAGCATGACGTCCACGGTGAGCTGCGTCTCAGCTATCTGAGCTTCTGTACCTCACTGTAATCTGCTTTTTCATGTGCAGAATGCCTGTCCCTCTTAATGAGCGCAAGTGCGGTCTTCTCATTAATCCTGCTGTGTGGAGTGATCCTCCTGGTTGGTTTCCTCAACCTGGAATATTACACAGGTGAGAACCAGGATGTTGTTGTTGTTATTGTTTGTTTCTCTTGATGAACCTGTTGATTGACCAAGTCTTGAAGTTACTGGTTCATTGACCTTTCAAGTTAGCAGAGGGAAGACGACTTGAATCAGTTCATCACTTCAAAGTTGATGTTCACAGATCAAACTGATCTTGTGTGAATTTGAGTCACAGATAAGTGGTAAACGAAATAAAGTGTCTACATATGATACGAACAAGTCATTTAAGGCATTGTGTCCTTGTTAGCAGCATATAATGTAATGTAATTTTTGAATTATTTATAAGAAATTGTGAGAAACAAATCGTCAACATTCATGAAAATGTAATGAGATAAATATATATATATTTTATATTATCTGATTTTAATTAAGTGCTATTGATTTAATTTTAGTTAATCATTAATTTTAGTTACAGCCGTCTGATCGTAAATTTGTGTGGCTTTTTTTTCCTGTTTAGTCATCCCAACTATTGCCTGCTCAAAAATTGCACTCTTGGGTCAGCTGCTTCACCCTCGCCAGTTGGTCAACTCCCTGGCCCACATATTTATGGGAATAGTAATGGCTTGGTGTTGTGCCATCACTATTGGGGGCAGATATGAGACGCTGGGCCACCCTTGCCTGCAGAATGATGTGTAAGCAACGACCATATGACACTTACGGTACATTCTGAGCTTTATAACCGTCATTCCAAGTCTAACTTGCATTTCTTTTCAACAGGGACCGCTCGTCTCCGATGTGTCTGAATGAGTATCACCTCATCCTTCTTTTGGCCGGAGCCTTTTTTGGATTCTCTCACAGTGTTTTGGGCGTGATCCACAACATGAACTATGTTTCTTTTCACTGTGTTCAGGTATAGAGTTATGCAGACTGAATGCTTTTTAAATACGGTTTGTCTAAATGGATTAATTTACAAATAAGGCTCTTGGGATGTCATATTTTCATTGCACAATTACCATGGTCAAAATAATATGATCTTAGACATAGAAAACTGGAAAAACTATTCTGTCAAAATAATTGTTTAAATTAATGTTTTGTTTTGTTTTATTATGCTTAACATCAGTTTGTTGGGCATGTTTATTTGGTGATTGAAGGCTGACAGGTGAGCTGATACACCAGCCACGAGGCCTCAGTTCAGTTTTGATCATGAGGCTTTCTCATGGAAATATTTGTATAGTCTGTCCTGTCTCTATAGTGGAATTACATAACACTTTATTTCTGGTGATCAAAGTGCTGCAGGAGTACATTTGAAGAACTCAGTACCAGGGCATCATTCAGAGGACATGACCTGATATGTGTTTTTGATTTTGGGTGTAACCGTCTCATTAAACATCAAGATAAATATGGATTGGGAGTCTAAATATTTAAGTAATCAACCTTTTTAATTATTTTTTTTCTATCAGAGTTGTTCTGTCAGGGGTGATGCCATAAACCAGTACTATCTCAAATATTCATTTTGTTGTGATTTAGTTTTAACCTCCTTTTCATAAGTATGCCCTTATTTAGATCAATAATCCAGTTTTAATAATCCCAGATATTTTTCAGATATGTAAACTAATCCAAGTTTTGATCATGTAGAGCAATCTTTTTAGATAGTTTATGCTTAACTCTGATGCTCACTGTGTTGTTCTTTCCCCAGCAATACAAATACCTCCATTTTAAAGGATCCCTACCGATGGTGTTGAAGTGCAGTGCCACTCAATCACTTTACTCTGTCAGGAACTACATTGTTTTGTATTTCTTTTTGGGTAAGAGACCTTTATTTGAAATGAAACCTCAGTATCGCATAGCTCCTTTACATGCTAGAAAGAACAGCATTTTCTCAAATACTGTTTAGCATCTTTCTTTTTTTAGCGTGTTCGTATTTATTGTTCGGTTATTTTTTTTCTTCTTGTGATTAGAATGAAGTATACCAATTTCATTTTACAGGATATATTCCAAGAGCGTGGCTGTATAAAACATTGAATCTTCAGTTGAACAGGTCAGTATAGATTGTTTCTGTTCATTTTATGCCCTGCATTCTTTAGTAATGTAAATCATTTAATGAATGTGTCGTCGTTCCATCTCCTCTTTCAGCTCCATCCACCCTCTTGATAGCCTCGCTGGACTTTTGGACCTCTCCCTGCTCTACTACCTGTGGATCAGTGCCAGCTTCCTCTTTTTCACATGGAACATCACACTGCTGCTCTTTAGGATCTTTGTCACTGAGGTATGTATGCATGTCAGAAAAAGACTAAAGTTACAAAATGAAACTACTTTATTACCCTATTCGTACAAAATTTAGTTTCACTTATCTCGTTCTAAATTCTTTTCTCTATCAACATTTTTTACTTAACCTCTCTCTACATAAGCTAAGAGGAAGTACCAGATGACTGTGTGTTATACCTGCTTGAACGTTGACGGTTCTGATCAAACTTTCCAATTTATTACAGAGTTCAGTTGTTTTGCAGCTACTTTTTAGGCTCCCGCCAGAGCAGCAACTTCACTGGACTGTATAATTCCTAGTGAACATCACAGAATCCATGTGAAGTGATCTGTTCATTCTACTCTTGAGCTTGGCTTTAAATGAATATGTCGTTTCCTTTATCTACAGTTTTACAATTTTCCTGTGCAGTCGTCTTTTACGGAAGATGCCCTCCAATGTCTTCCGAAGGTTCTTGCTGAGAAGCAGCCGATGATGCTGAAGGTAGATGGAACTTTGGATTACATTCGAGTTCAAGGTTCACCTTTGTCTTTCTTACTGATCATCACATTTGAGTGTGGTTACATTTATTCTCTCCATATATTAGTTTCTAGCTCTGCAGGACTTGGCCCTGCTGTCTCGACATTCGCCGTCACGACGCAGCGAGGTCTTCAGTTTAAGTCAACCGGGTCTGTTCTAATACAGGGCCATTATTGCGTCACCATTATGTATCAAAACAAAGAGAAATAATCTTTTCATTCCTGTCTTTTCCAGGCGGCCATCCACATAACTGGAATGCCATCACTGCAGAATGTCTGTCTCTGCTGGCTGATCTGACTCAGCGACTCGCAGTTTATCACGACGGCGTAGCAACGAATGGCAGGGCCAAGTCATTGTCGACTGGGAGCGAAAGCAAGACTTCATCGGAGACATCAGGTTGCTATAAAATACCGTAATTGCTGAACTATTATGCGCACCTGTGAAAAAGCCGCACCCACTGAATTAAAAAATATATATATTTTGTACTAAAATAAGCCGCACATATTCGTAAGCCGCAAGTGCATTGAGACAAATGATATTTAACGGAACACGGCTCGTAACGATATCCGCAGCAGGTCTTCAAGGTGAACAGCGTCTGGCATGTTAGATCAAGGGAAGTCGGCAAATCAGATCCGTAACTTCGGGATAAGGATTGGCTCTAAGGGCTGGGTCGGTCGGGCTGGGGTGCGAAGCGGGGCTGGGCTCGAGCCGCGGCTGGGGGAGCAGTCGCCCCGTCGCCCTCCCCTCTCCGCCCGTCGGAGGCTGCGCGGCGCGCGCGCCCGCCTGGCGGGGTGTCCCCATCCCCCTTGCCCCCGTGCCCCTCATCCTCCGTCCGCGGGAGCGTGGTGCGGCAGGGGTGGGTTCCTTCCCCGCTACGCGGCGCGTCCTACGCCGCGTAGCGGATGGCGGACAGGCGGCGGGGACCGGGTACGGCGGTCCGGCGGCGGCGACTCTGGACGCGCGCCGGGCCCTTCTCGCGGATCTCCCCAGCTACCGCAAGCGGGGCTTTCCCTCCGGGCGGGCGGGCGTTAATTTTGTAACGAAAATAAATAGGCTTTAACGAAACACGGCTCGTAAAGAAAGTGGGAAAATACACGTAAATTTGCCGCGTCGTTGCATAAACCGCAAGGTTCAAAATATTGGAAAAAAGTAGCGGCTTGTACACCGGGAATTACGGTACAAAACTCCTGTTTGCAATCGCCTCTGTGTTCGGTTTGCATCCAGCTATATTTCTCTTGATAGTAACGTCGAGTGCAGAAGACCTTCTGAGCCCAAGGCCCGTGTTCCAGGTGAAAACTCCAGCATCGATCTTCAAACGCACCGTCGTTGGCAGCCCACACTGCCCTCTGACCTCACCCTTCACTACTGACCTGGACAGCCCTTTTACTTCTCCTGCCCTGCGGCGTCTTACCGCTCCTGTGGAGCAATGCTCGCCGTGGTTTGGTACCGTGCAAAGCCCGCACATCATGAGGAGAGCCCCAAAACTCTGGTCTGCCTCCACAGGTGAGAGTAGTTTACATGTACCGTCTATTATTTATAGTGTGCAAACAGTAATATCAGCCACCGTCTTGTTACCTCAAGACATGTTTTACTTTAAAATACAGTAGTAATTCCCCAGTTTGTGATTTTTGCCTCTGTCCTGTTACAGATTCACAGATTGACAGCAGTCCACAGTCTTCCCCTACTTCAGTTCCGAGCCCCAAGCTGGAGCCAATGAAACCAAGTCTCCTGAATCAGTTTCTCCAGAACAGAAAAGAACAGGTGCATAAGTCTGGTTGATATAGTTGTTAAAATATAGATATCAGAATTTATCTGTCAACTTTTCATACTTTGTGTTTTCTCACCTGGATTCTGTAGCCTTCGCTCTGGTGTCTGTTCTGGCAGCAGAATCGTTTTCTTCTTCGAGTCGACACAGGAGAACTGCCATTTTTTAATTATTTTTTTTACATTGGGTGGGAAAGTTGCCAGTTCTGTATCCCGGTTAAGGATCTTTAGCCCGACTCATCCGGTTTGTGGTGACGGTCACATTGTCTGCCTTATGTTATATATTTCTTATACCAATACGCTTGCTTCTGCCATCAGGTAAAACATTTCTTTGCGAGGCGGGTGCTGATAATGTACTTGTTCAATAAGGTAAGGAAGGATGCGTGTGTGTGTGTGTGTGTGTGGGGGGGGGGTTGTGTGGTTTTTGAACTTGTTTCTCTGCATGCGCTCATGAGTGGATTTTCATTTGGTTCTAGCAAACCTGGCAACCTCACCCTGTAGACGTCACTAGTTTAACACTGCAGGTTTTTTCGATTGACATGAATAAATATTGCTCTTTCCCGTCCATCCAGCTGTTCCAGTGAGCCTTACTGGGTTGGCCCTAATGCTTTGACAGTTGCCATAGTAATTTACATCCACATCAGTATTTGAATGTTTATGCTTGAGACCCATGCTCATAAATACCGTGCATGTGATATGCATGCATGCAACTCCATCAGCAAACATGTCTGCTCTGCATGCACAGATGTAGCCCGGCAAGGAGTGGCTGAGGTTGGGACAGTGGCTTATGTTACATAATCGCATCTTTCCCGATGCATAAGGTTATTCAAAGGATGGGTGTGTGGAAGAACAAATGTCAAGAACTGTATTTTAGTCTTGTATTGTAGTATTTATTTGTAGTAAGTACTTTGGTTTATCATGTATGCATGAATGGTGTATAATTCACTAAAATGTGTCCATATGACTTCCCAATTCATTCTAATCTCAATGCACACCAGTCTGTTCAGTAAAAAAACAAAAAGAAACCCTTTCCTGTTAAAATAATTTCTTTCAGCTTCCCGAAGCATCCAATCAAGCCCTGTTTGCAGACAGCCAGGCTCATATCTGGGCTTTAGAAGGTGAGAAGAGTCATGGTATTTATTTGTTACAGGCACAACCTGTTGATACAACATCTGCATCACTCTGTCCTCTAATGTCCCCCTGCAGGGCTTTCTTACCTCGTTCAAGCCTCCTTCTCAGAAGACCAGTTTGGTGTTGTACAGACTACACTACCCAGCATTCTCAGTTGTATGCTGGTATTACAAGAAGTAAGTTTTTGGGGTAGTTTACAATAGCTGACCAGAGATTGCAGCACAAACGATTCTTGGTTTTCAGATTTCATAATACAGCTCTAGTTAACTCATTGAGTGCCAGCCATTTTCAGCTCTGCTATATGATGAGTACCCCAATTTTCCAAGCACCGCAGAATATTCTTTACTATTACTATGAAGATTAAAGTCTCTTCTTGCTTTAGAAAAAGAAAGTGTGTTCCTACTATTTTTCGTTCTGGAGTTATTGGCCGTTGAAGAGAGGCAGATTTCAATGTCGGGGTTGGGAGTGAATGTTTGGGTTACAAAAAACGTCTTTAGACGTGAATGGAACTCAGAGTTAAAGGGGACATATTATGAAAAACTCACGTTTCCCATGTCTCTACACTAATTTGGTGGGTTTGGGTCATTATCAACGTAAAAGCAGCTAAATAAACCACCCAGTCAATCCTGCGTAGTTTGTGTAGGTCTGTAATCAAGTACAGAAACGCTTCTGGAAGAAATCTAACCTACCGGTACTGTGATGTCACAGTACGAAAACACATGCACATGCATACGATGAACTTAGTTGCAGTTTCTGAGGCTTTTCTGGCAGAGCTGTTTGAGACGGAGAAGAGGGACGCTGTCCTGCAGCATCTGTTTGCTATTTTGACCAAAGACTGTCACAGCTATTTCATACAAGTGTCTGGGAACTGTTAACTTGTGGGAAAAGAGTATAATACGGGACCTTTAAGTATTCTTTATTTCCATTGAATAATTGCTTTTGCACTAAAGAATAAATTGAAATAAAGTGCATAATTCTACTTATTTCAATGTTTTTGTTGATTGTATATTAAGATAATCTTTGAGTGATCGCTCACATGTGACTTTTAATTTAAACGAGTTAGCAAGAATTTCAGCTGCTTCACGATAAATGTGGATAGAAAAAAATAGAAACGAAGTTTCTGCTCTGGCTTTGCGTTGTGTGCTTGCTGATAGCAATTATGTGGTTCCTTTCTTTTTTCTTCAGGCAGTTGATCGACACTTCAAGCTGCCGCATGCCTCCAGTAAACCCATCAGGCCGAGCAGCAGCATGGAAGAGTCCACGCACAAAACACTCCGCTTTGCTCTCAGGGCCTCCGTCAAGACGGCCATCTATAGGATAACCACCACTTTCCGTGATCATTTAAAGTAAGGCCTGTCCGTAAACTTGACATGATATGCTACAAACATATTTCAAGTGCACTAATATTTGTTTCGTCTGTTTATTTATCATCAGCGCTATTCGGTTGTCTGCAGAACATCGGAAAAGATTGCAGCAGTTTCTGGAGTACAAAGAATAACAGCGGACAGGCGTCTAGTGTGATAATCAGAAAGGAGGCAACGAATGAATGGCCACGATTGTGCCTCTTTAATACTTATGTGATGCTAAATTCATTTCATAGGTGAGATCAATCTCCTCCATAAAGGGCTATTTGTGGCGCAGTGTTACATTCTCCTGGTAGGAAGTTCCATCTGCTGTCATGACATTGCTTCCCCATCATTTCTAAAACATTTAGCATCAGTTGTGTGAGAGAGATGATAAAATGTGTGTTTTTGTGTTAAAACATTTGAAGGATTTCAGTTATCGAGCAAATACGCCCCTGTACCAGATAAATGTTGGTATTATGTGTAAATATATGGTTTCCCAGCTGATCAAAAGACCACATCCAGACATGTGTTCAATAAAAACATTTTGTAAAGATAACTGACTGTTTTTTTGTGTGAATGAATCAAGTTTGCATCATGTCTAAAGCACATTTTCAGAATCAACAGTACTAGCGTCGTTCAAGTGTTTAACAAACGTACTTTTGCTCCAGTATCCCAGGAAGTCGCCATATTATGGCCGAGCCTGTCGGCACAATATCAACACAACTCCAGCAAACTGTTCTTCATAATGGTTTGTTATTTGACATTTAAATGTGCATGCCACATTTCACACATCAGGCCCGCTTAGCGCGAGTGCTTGTGGAAGAAAAGCTGGCATTTCTGTAAATACTCGTAGAGACTTGCACATTCTGAACAGTTTACGCTTTCAAAAAAGCTGATCATGACAGGACTGAAAGCCAGTCATAATACGAAGTAAATACTATTATGTACACATTCAGAATTGATAAAAGAAAACTCAAAATGTCAGATCTGACAGCTTGCCGGTTCATAAACTTTGAATGGCATTCTATGAAGCTTATCCATTATCTTACACTATAAACTACAACAACACCCAGCGTGCTGGTGGCCCTTAAACTTGACCATAGCGACGCGGCAGGTGCACAAATAGGTTGCTTCAAATACGAAATACAAATTTAAATCTGCAAAATGTTAGTCAAACCTGCTGTAAGTTAATTCCAGGTATTAGGAAACTTTGGAAAACATGCCATGTTGGCAGGGTTTGCTGGGTTGAAGCATCCTCTGACGGCAGGTTAGAAGATTGGTAGTTTTCTTTTTCCTTTCTGGCTTTAAACATCTGAAACTTTGTCTGGCTGTGCTTGTCAACTAAATTCTGTAAGTTTCACCATTAGGTGAACTGAAAACATCCACGAATAATTGTATACCGTTTTGTTTACATTTGTTTACATTTTTACATTTTACACAGCATCCCCAACTTCTTGTGGAAATTGAGTTTCAGTCAGTGTGAATGTTTCTGGTAGTCTGGTGACTAAAGTACAGAAACAAATTACCGGTAATATAACAGAAGACCATAAAATTAAGAGCACAGTCTCATTGTTTATTGCACGGATCATACATATTTCCAACTGGCCTGGTGAAAGGCAGTGGTGTTTAGAAGATGACAAAATAGCCAGTAGGAAAATCGGGATAGAACGCTCAAATGCTGGATACCAAGAAAGCAAACATTTTCTTCAACAGGAAAGAATCAAATCTTTAATATTTGAAGTGACGTTCAAGTTCTTAACAGATGCTATTCATATAAGGAACAACTGAACAAAAATCATGTCTCATGTCAAAGGTTTTTTTCTCCCCCATATGGATTTTAAAAGTACTTTGTCCTCTCATAGAATATAAACATCTGCATCAATACGAATTAAATGTTTTAACTTTTTTTTTTTTTGGAAGTCAAACAGCATTTTCTAAAGTTTTTTTTTTTTACACATTTTAATATATATTTAATATATATATATATATATATATATATATTTACACACATAGAAATTCAACTAGCAGAGCTCTCATAGAAATTGAGAAAAGCTGGACTTTATCGCTCTCACACAACAACGGACTGGCAAGCATATTGACCCAACTGTCCTCCCCGTCACCCTCTCTGAGCCAGTGTTACAGCACAGAAAACAGCACAGAAAACCACATCACAAGTGGTGTCCTGGCTGCAAACACCTGCCCTGGTTCACACAAACTGACTGAATGGTAATAAGAAAATAACAACCGACAGCAACGCAGAAGGAATTTAAATTAACTGCATGGACAATTACTAGTCCAATGTCAATTGGCACATTTGGAAGCCTTTCAATTATGGTTTGATCCAAGTCGGTTCTGGCTCTTTAAAACCTACAAACCAAGAAGGGAGGAGGAGGAAGGTCTGTCCTTTGTCAAAAACCTCAAGCGCAAAATATCACTCGACTCAATAAAGAAATAAACTGAACTCCACTATTAGTTTTCTAAGAGACACAAGATGAGACCCCACCTCTTGCCCCAGAACCACACTCAATGCACGTTTCATCCGTGTCTCGAACTAAAGCATCCCTAATTGAAAGTGCCCTCAGTACTGGGGGGGGGGGGGGGCAGTGAGGGCAGCATGTAGGGATATTAGTGGTGCGCAGAGACGCCAGATGAAACCAGGGTGATGCAGAGAGGGGTGCTGCTGCTCAAGTCACATTCAGGGGATGTTTGAGGGAAATATTCTAAATCTTTCCTCTCTCCTAAACACCGTTTTCACCAGTTTAGAAAGCGAGGGAGCAAAACAGAGCTGGTGATGTGTACTTTCCAACGGGTGCTCAGAAAAAGGAAGCGCCCGCTGCCATACACGGAGGACATTGTTCTGGGGGTCGGCAGAGCAGACGGGTAATGTCTGGTTTATCGGGATGGAACCGCTCTGTACAACTCTCAAAAAGAAAAACCAGGACTCAGGATTGTTTGCAATCTGTAGTTGATATTTGAACAGTGTCAACAGATGGGAAACCAGGCCTGAAGCATCTCAGTCACTCAATTCTAACCTTTAAGTAAATATGTGTGTTTGTCTGGTTCGTATGCAAGATAAACAAAAACAAGTCCGTGGCTCGTCAGCGTTCGAGTGTGCCAGTGTGTCAATAGTGCTTGCCTATGTGCATCAATTCAAGGGCAATAAAGTATGTATGCATTGATGCATGTGTGGCTCAGGAGGACATGCACTGGACGTGGTCTGGACCGTCATCCTCTTCATCAGAAGACTCTGGAGAGCTCCAGGACTCATCCGTGTCCGGTTCTGCACCCTCACGACGGGCCTGGATCGAGAGAGAGAGATCAGGAGAGCAGCTTCATTTCAACCTCTATATTCTTCAGTGTGTGGCATTCCACGTCCAAATCGAACCAGCAGAGACTGATAAAGGTCACTTTTAGTCACAAAGTGGGTCAAGCGGCAACAAAACTGACTCAAGCATTGCATTTACACCGACTTTTTGTCCGTCCCTTTCTGCCTGTCTCTTTTCAGCTCCACACTACAGAACAATCTTTCCTAGTGTTGGGGTGGGGGAGCTCACCCTCGGGGGCCGTCTGTTCCTCATGTGTCTCATCAAGAACCACAGCAAATGGGTATCGTTCCTGTCACCATGGGGCACGCTGTCCTCATCACGCTCCCGCTTGTTTTTCTTCATCACCTTTACAGCAACAGCGAGGAGTGTGAATGTACGGAACAAGAGCAAGAACATGCAGCGAGTCGATCCCCAACACGAATGTTCAGGACTTCTCAAAGCAGCTTTTACAACCAGACGAATGCTAGAACACTCATAGTTTAAGAAGGAGACAGATTAAACCGCGAACCCTCCACTCGGTTTTGTCTTGCTTTGGACGCCAGTCGGCTTTAATTTTCCCCAGAGGTTTCAAGCCAGGTGACAAAACTGCACAGCGAGAGCAGATGTTACATGCAACAAAACTAAACCCAGATGGGCTCTTATTTTACAGCCACTCGATTGAACAATAAACATTTATTTCTTAAGAGTTCCAGGAATTTTTTTTATGAATCAATAACCAGTTGAAACCCAGAAAATCTCCACACAGCGAACACATCGGTGTTATCTGATCAGCTTTTGTACTCATCATCATTCCTATTATTCTAAAATGGGCCACTGCTCACAATCAGTGAAGACTAGACTAGATCTACTTCAAAACAGACCAGCCATTGGACTGAACCACTGTTTTGCAACATTCTGGACAAGAACAAGAACAGCTTGAGGCACGTTCATTGGAAAATGAAAAAATAGACAGGAATTCCAGTCTATTTCTGTGCCTGTGTTTTCAAAAAATAGAATTGACGGCCAAAATCGTAAAAAAAACAAAATGAAATAAAATGGACCACAAAGAATACCTCTTTCAGACCCTTGAGTCCCGTGGGCTTCTCAGCTGTGGGGGCCCACAGCTTGATGTCGTGGTCCAGACCACTGGTAGCCATACCCGGTAGATGGGGATGTGGCTCCAAACAGTTCACCTGAGGTTAGAGGAAATGGATGAAGATATTCAAGAGAACTCACAGTGATTACCCTGATTAATCAGCAGACACAGACTCACCACTCCCCCTCGGTCTCCCACCAGAAACTGGACAATGCGAGCAGAGTATTTGTCCCACAGGTAGATGTGTCCACAGTCGCTGCCACTCACCACAAACTCGCTGCACGGCCCGTAGAAGTTCACCCCCTTCACTGCGAGATTAAAGAAGAAATGATGGGGTCAGTCTGCGATCCAAACAGAAAGCCCTCACAGTCCTGCAACTTGGGCTCAGAAGAATTACCCCACGAATACACAAATATCAACCGGCTCACACAAACGCTAATCGGTCGACCAAACATTTTGGAATGAAGGCAGTCCTTTGCTTTTTTTAAAACTGACAGCAAACTATTGGAGTGATCTGAATTTAGGATTCAATACCTGTAGCATTATTGCGGTGGCCCTTGTATCTCCTGCAATAGTCAGCCCCGTCACTGTGGCTGGAGTCAAACAGGTAGATATCTTCATCATTGTAACTGGCCAGCAGCTCTGCACAGACAGAAAGAGTCAGACAGTCTTTAACGCGACAAGGACTGAGATGAATTATTTAACCAAAAAAAAAAAAATAGGTGTCTATGATGAAATGAAGTCGGGAAATAAACTCTACAGGACTATGGAGATTGTGAGGAAACTAAATCATGCAACTGTTTTTCCAGCACTTTAAGGAATTGCGCCATATTATTTTAGTGGGACCTGCTAAATTGTGAGAAGTACCTACTTCAGAGAAGGGAGAATATAAAAAAAAAAAAATCATACTATCCTCATGGTGTGAAAGCACAACAATTTTATTTTTTCTAATAATTCAAATGTAAAGGTTTGTCCTTGAGCTGGAAATCCATAAACTGTTCTGGGAGCAGTTTCATGTATGAGCTGTTGTTTTAGTCACCAAACTGATCCACATAAATCTGCTGAAGGAAACAGGCATGTCTTGTGGACAAAGCAGGACGCCCCCCCCCCCCCCTCCTCCTTGGCTGCACTGTAATGTTTAGCAGCTGAAACAGACAGATACTTTCCTTCTGGGCACCGATGGCACCAAAACAGTTGCGTTTCTTTACCTGAGCCATCATGACTGTACACCAGGCAGGTTACGTTGGTCTTAGACTCACTGGACACCAGATGTGAAGGACAGAACTTCTTAAGTACACCATTATTATCATTCTCATTAATCTTCCTCTGGTCATAGATCCTAAAAACAGAACATAAATAATCCAGACAGCTAAGAGATGGCACGCAATTACATTACATTTCTACAGCAACCACTTTTTAGGTGTTAATATTGAGGCACTCAGCACTACAACTCCAGTCATGGCTCCTACCTGACATACTGATCTCTCCCACCCACTGCAAAGTGATGTGTTTTTGCCGGATTAACAAAGATGGTGTACAGGCCTACTTTCTTATCACCCTCCTTTACCACCGCCAGTTTGCTGCCACAGAAACAACAAAAAGGAAAAACAAAGAGAACACGGGTATTAGGCAAAAACAAATCACGACAACATCAGGCAAACACAGGAGATGCCGACTGACAGAATATTTGCACTATTCAGTTGGACCAGTGCTTCTGGCTTTCCGATAAGAACTCAAAGAAGGTGTCGGTGCTTGTGACAGGTTGCTCACCTATTACGACACAAGTCAGCTGAAAACACCAATTCCTACATTTGCATATGGCCAACTTCGATCATGGCATCACTCACTTGGCGGGGCGGTCAAGACGTAGGTCTATTCCAAACACCACTGCATCCTCTCCAGCAGACAGAAAGGAGCAGGGGGAATCTGGCTCGAGGGCCAGCTGGAACAGTGAGAGGTACACACACACAACACACACACACACACACACACACACACACAATCAAGGGAGCGTCAGAGAAAATATTTGCAATCCATAGTGCACACAGTTCAAATACTGACCTTGTGTGCTGCACCTTTATGCTGTGCGACCCGCTTAGTGTTCTTGCAGCGTTGTGTGGCAGAGAGCTCAGCTACTCTGATCTGACCGTCTCGAGCGCACATGGCCAAGGTCGAGTCTCCACTATGGGGCAGGAACTTTGCCTGTGTGAATTGTAAAGAAGCAGAAAAGTCATTTTAAGTTTATCATCACAAATACACTCAAGTTAATCAGCGATCACTATCCCCCCCCCCCCCCCCCCCATGATTAACGATGTCCTTTCCCTTTATTTAAAACACCCAGAAAACAAAAACAAAACCCGATGCTTCATTCAAAGAGGAAGACCTCCGTTTATCCTTTTACCTGAAAGACATTCGTCTTATGGCCACTGTCAAACTCCAGCTCAGCACGGCGAACCGCCCAGTCCCAGATCACCACTCGAAGGTCGTCGCTGCCCGAAGCCAGGCGCGTGCCCGAGGGGTTGAAGTGCAACGTGTTGACGCAGCCGGCGTGCCTCTCCAGGCGTCCCTGGAGCTCCAGCCTCTGCACCAGACCACGAGCGCCGCAGACACGCCTCACAAACTGCTGCGAGTCCCTGCCAATCTCCCTGGAGCGCAGGGAGGGTATTGCCCGCCATGCCGGGCCACGCAGGTCATTGATTTCTGCGCTCAGCCAAGCATCCATAGCCTCATTGTCATCATCGTCATCGTCATCATCGTCCTCCTCCTCATCATCATCGTCTTTCTGTTCGTCTTCATCGTCCTCACCATCATCATCTGAGCTGGTGGAGTGATTGGTGCCACTGCTTGGTCTATTCCTCTTCCTAGCCCTCCTTTTCCCACCAATCCTATCCTTTGCCCTCTCCTGTCGGCCTCCCTCACTTTCTCTTTCGCCATCCTCAATTAGGGAGTAAAGGCCGCTGCCTTCCATGCTGTCTGTGTCTTCTTCCTCTTCTCCCTCTCCGTTTGTCCCTGTCTCCCCTTCCACATCTGGCACAGGTTTGTCTCCAGATGCCTCCCCTGTCTCTTTGGGAACTACAGACATAAGGAAAGCCAGAGTCATGGCAGACAATGAAGTCTGTATAAATGTTAATTAGGGCATCGTAAACTTTTGAAATTAAAGAAGTTATGTGCGTGTCATTTGAAAATAGGAAATAATTAACAAAAAAATAAAATCAACAAAACCAGAGATATGTTGCGGCTTCAGCTTTTTGAGGACTGCTACGCACCATGCTGAGAGGAAGACTCCGTTTGTCCATCTTTGCTTCCAGATGCATCTCCCTCCTTGCGCTGATCATCTCCGGGGTCTTTCTCTTCACTGCCACCTATTCAAAACAAACATTTATGATTATCCATCACGATGGCGGCGGCTGAAACAGTCATGTTCGGTCTAACTCGTCAGCTACTCCCAAACACGGATCCTTTACCGATAAGATCGGTGGATTGGCCGTCAGCCATTCTGTCTTCTCTGTCCCGAGTCGACCCGAAGGAGCACCTTGGAGAGTCGCACACAGAAACAGTATTTAGGTTTCCCATCAATCAAACTACCAGGTGCCAAAAATCAAGACCAGACAAACATTCCCACATAAGGTTAAGGTGACATTATTGCTGACACACGCTGAACTGCTGTCAGCACCTTCTGTTTGGGGACCTTATTTAACCTGTTAGCTCTTCGTAGTTTACAAACTACGTCGAGGGCAAATGCTATTCTCCAAATGCCCCTGCAACACATTGTCAATCTCGACTGAGAGCTGCTTCACGGGCCGGACTAATGTTTGCGTTGTACTCTGCGGTGCTGGATCGACCTGACACTGCTATTGACATGAGCTAATACTAGCTAAGCTACGCGAGGCTACATAGAGAAAGTAAAAACCTGCTGCTAGTTGTCGAAACTGAACAAGCGCTCAGCGTCGTCTGCAGTGGCTAACTAGCTTAGCTAACGTTACCTCTACTCGAAGGCCCGACGAGACGTACTTCTTAGTTGAGTCCTAATCTTTTTTTTTTTTTGCAGATCGATTTTCTTCAACTCGGTTTTCAGTAATTCACTGATAAGTGCTTCGACAAGAAATTATCCGACGAGCAACACACGACATTAGAAATGCGCTCACGCAAAGACAGAACGAAAGCAAGCTAGCGGTGCTTAAACCAGGTTGACCGCTCTGTTTATGTTTTGACGGGTGAGCTCATGGATGTATAAAGGTTTAGCTTTTTTTTTTTTTTTTTTTGCTTTGGTTCCATTTCCGGTGACGTGTTCTTTTCCTTTTCATTCGACAATTACAAAATAAAACACAGCAATAACAACAACAACAAAAATGGAAACAACAGCGATGATGACGCTGATGATAACAATAATAATAATAACTTAAGATATTTAAAAAAAATTACATTATTTACGTTGCTAAGTAGAATACGTTCCTGGACCGAGCTCGTAACTCAAATCACTCGTATGTCAAATCAAGTTTTTCCATATAAAATAGCTGAAAACAATTTAATCTGTTCCGGAATATAAAAACACTCAAATCCACTCTGATAACAATATAGATGATTTTCAATGATTTATTTATGATGTAATGTGTTACCCGTGAAATCAGGTCAAAGATGCCATTCAAAGTAATATGTGCATGACGTAGAAACCACATAATCTAATCTCAAATTATTTTAGATGTGTCAAAATAATTTCAAATTTCCCGTCAATATTTTGATGATTTCTTCGACCCTGCTGGGGTGGAAAGTGATCAAAGCAGGGAGCGCCAGACTCTGTCTTTTGAAGTCAGCTGTAATGTTACAAAGGGGGAGGAAGCAGCAGCTTTCCTCAGGGCAGCAGGAGCATGATTCTATTTCCCCCACAAGCGATGCTGGAGTGTGTGAAAACCAACCGAAGGGGCTGAGCGCTACGATTATGACACACACACACACACACACACAAGTCTAAAGCTATGATTGAGTTTTTATATTCGGAATTTGCGTAGTGGGAGCATTGCCTTCCGACAGCATGGACTACTGGAGGCAATGCGCAATGTGGCTGATCGGCTGCAAAGTGCTGCGCGCGAACCACCGGATTACCGCGGCCGGGGCGCAGGTGCACGACCTGGCGCAAGTCCTGCGGGACGGGGTACTCCTGTGTCACTTGCTGAACAACTTGAGACCTCACACCATTAACCTGAAGGAGATCAACCTCCGGCCACAGATGTCTCAGGTAAGGACAGTCGCTTCGGCGCTGCTTCAAAGCACCATGCATGCAGTTAATTCGTCCGCAGAGGGACTGAGAAGGAGTTGAAAGCCTTGATAAATATAATGTTGACCGACAATAAGAGAATTAAAAAAAAAATCATCATTGTGAAAAGTTCAGTAAATGTTTCCTAAAACATTTATTAATCAAGAGTTGCCTTTTTCACTGTGAGGAAACCAACTAACTTATTTAAGTGAATACATAAAGTGTGCCCTGGATAGTTTTCAAGACATCGTTATTGTTACAAATAGAGCTCTAAATTGGTTTGTGTCTCATATGCAACTTTATAATGAAGTGCAGAACCGATCTGAGAACAGCAACCCTGCAACTAAGTACATTTAGATCAAGGTTTTTAATCATTATTCTATTCTAACTTTTGATAAACTGATTTAGATGCTATCATCTGACAAGGATACACCAACGATTTTATTTTTCTATTACAGTTAATTTTTTATATATCTGTGTCTTTTAATCTAAATTTAAAGAAACACTTATCTGGTTATCCAAATGGAACGCTTATTATCAGTCAGCCTGAGAGACCCGAAGAAGGCTTAACATTTCTTTGCCTATAATTCCACCCTCTGCCACTGGAGACAACTGATAAAATCCAGGCTTTGATCCACCCATTACTTATAGGAGACATATGTGTGTACAGAAGCTTGTCGTTTTTTTGGGTCTTATAACATGTGCAGTCAGCCAATAATGTAAAATGTTTTGATCTTTTTTTTTCCTCTTACAATTTCAAAACGCAATATTTATCTTATGTTTCCTATAATTTTATCAGGACTTGCTCAAGCAATGTTTTCCCCTCAATCTCAGATGCATGTAATAAAATTGCATGTGTGGAAAAAACAAACAACTTTAAATTATCTAATGTAATATCCTCCACACTGAAATAAATACTCATGAATCTTTTTCAAGCATTTGTAGGGTGCCACTAAGAAAAATACTTCCTGTGCACTGACTTGTACCACTTAATTGTGGGCAGCATTTTTTACTTGATTTGACATGACTAGTTTTTGAAAGATAAGATTACATTTTTTGATAGTTTTAATTAATATATGATTGAAATGCTGCATCGCCACAGATTCCTTAACTTTGAACTCAAAGAATTTTGTTTTACTGTAACATTCCATCCCGGCTGGGCGGAGGGCACTTTACTTGCAGTGTGTATTCTCTGTCAGGGCACATCCATGCATCTTTTATGTTCTTGAAAGACAGTCAAAGTAAACCCTTGGTGTAACGTGCTGAACAAAGACTAGCCTGCAGCTATAGGCCATCGGAGCATGGTCAGAAAAGGCATGTCAGTCAATGGGCTCGAGATTTTGAATGGCCTTTTCATTGTGCACTGCTGTATAGAGAAAATGTGCCTGGAAGTGTATTTGTATCAGGCTGTATTCTAGACTTTAGTGCGATGGTGTCTGACAGTAAAATTCCTATGTATGGTAATAAATACACAGAATGTACACATACCGGTAATCTGATGCTCTATATTTTGTCCCTTTCATTAAAAAACAACAACAGATGAAGCTATGCTGTTGAACACTGTTATGTGAACAAAAATAAGAAGTTAAACATTTATAAAATGAAAAATAGTTTATTGCAAAATCAGCAGGATTCTGACACCAAGATAACTTCCTAATGACCCTTCACAATCATTTTAAACACACCAAACCAAGAAATAACCCTGTGAACGCAGCCACTCTTCTTACAGTAGATAACCCTGTGAACGCAGCCACTCTTCTTACAGTAGATGCAAAGAAGGTGAACATGCTGCAGCAGCGGTGGTGCCAAAAGCTGTCTTGTTCATGAACTTCCTCTGCAGACAAATAGGGTCCCGGGGGGGGGGGGGGGGGGGGGGGGGGTGATTGCAGGCGTCTCCATGATGGGCTGATGTGATAAAAAGGAACCCATCAGTAATCTCAAATTCTTGATGCAGCTGTTGCTGTAAATGATCAAACATGCAAACAATTTTTTCATCTACCAAATAGGAAAATATGCTGATGTAATTCTTGAAGAAGAAAAGCAACCTGCACCTAAAGCCACAGGCATCAAATTTATGAAAACAGTTTGACTGAACACTTCTCGTCAAGATGCAGATGTATGAGGAAGTGACATCACAGGAGCAAATGGCTTGTGGCTTAATTACACACAGTTTCAGTTTCCATTTGCTGGTTGTCAATGTGTGTGTGTTTCACCACAGTTTTCCTTAAGGTGACTTCACATCCAGATTGCTCTCATTATTCTGTTACGTTTTCTAACGGTAAAAAGGAGTATTAACTAGTTGGAACCGGTATTGCAACTGACCAGTGGTAAATTTCTGCAGCTGTGCTATTTTGTGCCACTCAAAACAAAAAAGGCTCGGTCTAAATGTTCAGCTGCAGAATCTCTCATACTACTATGTTCCAATTATCTCAAAAAATTAGCAAAACTTGTGAATATTTTATCAGTAAGATTCTGGTATAGAGATGCTAGTAGTTGTTTTTCTGTTAGACCTGTGTGGTTGACATTTTGGCAAACACACCATTTAATTAAGTTTTTTTGTGTGTTCAGGTTGTTGTTTTGGGTTCGGACAGAAAAGAATCACAATGTTAAGAACAGTTAAAAAAAAAGAAAATTGCCTTTTTACCACTGAATTACTATTAGTTTCTATTTGTACATATTTATTGTCATTTGGGGGAATTGACTCATGCTATTCCCGGAATTGTGGGCAATGTCATTTTTTCCCCCTGCATTTCCTGCAATTATGATCTTTTTGCAGTTCCTGTGCTTGAAGAACATCCGAACATTCCTGATGTCATGCAATGCGTTATTTGGGATGAAGAAAAGTGACTTATTTGAAGCCTTTGATCTGTTTGATGTTCGGGATTTTGGAAAGGTAAAACTCAAATCTATTACTTTGTTTTGCACCACAGAACAGCGAAACAATAATTTTCACACATGATGATATTTCCAATCAATAGTCAGTTTCTTCTGTCGTCCTTTCTTCTTTTAGCTGCCTTCTTCGGCCGGCATTTCACGCGTCTCTACAACGGAATCAGTGTGAATGGCGAATCCATCTATTACAACTGAGAGATGATGATTGTGCTGCTTTCATGTAGCGCTTTACAGTGTTATTCATATGTCATAGTTAGAAATGACAGGGGGCGGAAACATCAAAACTGTGCCGTGTACTTGAAAATATACAATTTACCCCATATAAAATAACTGAAAAGAAATGTAATGTAGTGCTGTTCCGGCACTCTAAAAAGCTCTGGGTGGAAATCAGATCAAATTGTATCTTTAGTGGACTGGTTTGCTACTGGTATGGGTCGTACAAAGAACCGGCAATCAGCTCAGCATTCCTCCGGTTGTTGTTTTGGAAGGTTTTCTTATATTCAAGGTTTTTACAAACTGTCATCTATGCTGTATGTATTATACGACAAGTCATGAGGCTCGAAAGAAAACTAGAAATGATGAAACATGAAAGGAGTCAGTGCAACATCATTTTTGCTATCTGCAAATAAATATTGCGGAAAAATGCTAATATGTCTGTCTGAATGCACATTCAGTGACACATTGAGATTTATATAAAGAATGTATCATAATAACACCCATGTTGAACAATACAAGTCCATTACTCTGATGGATATATAGTGTGTGTGTGTGAGAGAGAGAGAGTGTGTGAGTGAGAGAGCATTCTTCCACCTATTGCCTGGCCTTGGCTTTTTAAGGTGCACATCCGAAGGCATCAGTCAATTTTTGTTTTTATTGCGGTGTTGCTGTGGGAGTTGGTTTCGATGTGTGTGTGGGGGTGTGTGTGGGGGGGTGTGTGTGTGGGTGTGTGTATGTTGCCAGGTCAGTGTCGGTTTGTAGTGCACTCCTCGCTACTCTATGGGCTCTGGCTTGCAGGCAGCAGCAACTGAGGAAAAAGCTCCTGCTTGCATTTATTTAGTTCTTTGCATGCAGTTCACTTCATTGCCTCGGAGAGTCTTTGTGTGTCCTGAATACAGTTGTCCCTCGCTATAACGCGGTTTACCTTTCTTGGAATTTCTTTGTGCAATTGTGCATGTTTTTTTTTTTTTTTTTTTACAGCGTATGAACCCACATTCTGTCCTGCTGCAGCACAGCCACGTCCAATCAGGAGAGACTGGACCTTTCGAAAGTAAAGATTAACAGTTAAACTAACTCATTATTGATACACACGAAACAGAACAGGCTGAATAAATATAACAGCTGCGTGTCTTTAGCTATTTGGGGCTAATTCCATGTTTTAAGCTGTTCTCCAATTTACTAAACATCTGGCCTCTCACTGAAACAACGCGTCGGGTTGAGGGTTTTGACTGACAGCTCACGTGTCCAATAGCATTCAAGAAAGGGTCCAGAAACATTCCAAGCGATTATGAGATAGCCACTTAGAGGGCACAGGGGTGGAGTCATTTTGGTTTTAAAGTGTTTGCTGAGGGGTTTTACAGCCCCTCACAAACATAAACACAATAATTGTAAAAAATAAAGCTGACTACTTCGCTGATTTTGCCTATTGCAGGTTATTTTTAGAACGTAACCCCTGCAATAAACGAGGGGCCACTGTACTGTATATCCCTTTTATGAATACACTGAATCCTACGAAAGTATTTTACTGATCTCAAATAATTTCTCAGAGAAGATATTGACTGAATTGAATAATAGCATTTAATGTGCTTTGGTTTGATAATTGTGTTTGTGTGTGATCAGTTTTTACTTAGTAAAATATTTCTCCAGAAAACTAGTCTGGAGAAATATTTGAAAATTTGAAAAATTATTGAGCCAAATGTGTTTATGATTCGATCTTTATCTGCTTACCTGCAACAGTCCTCTTATTCTCTTTGTAAATGTGAGGTATTGCATTATTGGGCTTTGTGTGCAGCGCCCCCCCCCCCCCCCCACACACACACACTTTATTTTTTTTCTCATTGCTGCGTTCTTAAGAAGTTTCCAGTTAATCTGTCTGATGATAATCCCACAGTGGAGCAGCCTGTATGTATGTACAGGACATTCATGCTGGGCTGCATAATCTGAGTCATGTTCAAGGGTTGTCCATCAGACAAACGAGCTCCCAGAGGAGGAAGATTGCGTTGTATTGATACTGTAGATATTTATTGATGGCTTATTTATGGCTTGGCTCTGTGTTGTTTACAGTGATTGGGTTGAATTGCCTCCAGGAAGGCTTGTACATCTGAACATGAAATACCCAATCTCTGCCTCATTTTCCAGAAAACATCCAAAAGGGGAAATCTCAGCTCTCTCAGCCAGCTTATCTACTTAGGTTGAGTTGTGCCAACGCTGCCCATAGACTGAGCATTAGTACAGTGAATATCTAATGAGAGCTCTGTAACCTACATTCCTCCCCTGGTTTCTTGCAGATGAGACGATCGCAATCGTCTTGTCTACAACCGCTTATCCGCCTCGTGGTCACGGTTGTTGCTGGAGCCCAAGATGGCTATGGGCATCGCCACCTTATCGTGGGGCTGCACGGAAGATAAACAAACACGCATTCACTCCTATACGGACAATTTGGAGTGATCAGTTCCCCTAAATCACACATTTTTTGGAGGTGGGAGGAAACTGGAGAACCTGGAGAGAACCCACGCAGAGACGGGGAGAACATACAAACTCCACACAGAAAGGAATCAAACCCGGAACCTTCTTGCTGTGATGCAACAGCGCAACCCACTGCACCACCATGCCGCCCAAATCCATTTATTTGTTCCCTCACCACAAAATGATGTGTATGTTCATTGCAAAAGCAAGCCTTGCTTAATCTCAACAGACTCTGTGTGGTCACGCATTCTGTTCTTTTAAGATCATTTTTCATGTCAGCATTTGTTTTTCTTTGATCTGGCCAGCCCTAAACTCAAAGTGTGTGTGTGGTGCGATACTGTAACTTGGAGTGTATTCGATGTTTGTGAAAACGCTAACAAAACATGCATATTTGATTCATGACATTTTGTTTGCAGCTTTCATTTGCTTTCATTCCTTCTGCCTTATGTGCTCATGGGATTTAAGATAGCCTGTGTAAATAGGCCACGCGCACCACAGTGGTTGGATTTCAGCTCAGCTTGTCACATGCGGTTCAAACTAAGTGTCAGATCATCAGGTGTGAGAACAACTTGTTTTTAAAGAGTAAAGAGCAACATGCCTTTGCCGAGTCTTGCAGAAGAATGATAATCACAGTTTGACCCTTTCAGAGGGATGTGATGTGGGGAAATTGAGATTTACATACAAATGTGCGAATAGGATCTTTTGCAAGCATTTCATTTTCTTTTACTTCCTGCTTTTGAATACTTTGTATATTTCAACTGTGTAGTACTAGAATGAAACCCAACTACATATTGAGGCTGTGACTACTTATGCGTTTCAAATAATTCAAAATGATCACACTTCATAGTCTAAAATGCTCACTTAAAAAGCAGATTTTTATTTTCCTTCCTCCATCTGCTCTGTACAGATCATAGCACCTTTGTGATGCTTGACCCAAGGATGTGTCCTCCTCAGCTGCAACCTACATTCACATAGCAGACTCCTACTTTATTTCTTTACTCAGATGCATCTGCTAGATCAGAAATAGCATGAGGCTAAGAGGGGAATGAATGTACCTCTGCCTGGGAATGCTGTTTAAACTCTTTATTGGGAGGAGAACGCCGCTTTGACTTATGGCAAGCTACCGTACTTATTTTTCCGGGATGGATATTGGCACCTTTGTGCCTATTTAAAATGTGATGCTGACTTTACAGATTGTATGAAGTCCCTTGTCTCCATCCTCGCTGAGTTTTAACAATATGAATCGCAGGTTTGCGACATAATCAATCACATGCCTTCTTGTCTTTACTTCCTAGTTTTACACCAGAGTCTGTTTTCAGCAGCATAAATGGGGTTATATCATGGGCTGGGACATTATAAAGATAAATATATCAATATACCATAGCCATCTGGTATCCTGGACTGTTGGGTGTGAAGGGTATGGTTGCATCAACTGGTTCAGGGAGCCCGGTTCAGTTTTGTTTTTGTACATTTTTGAAAAAAACATATTTTGTTCTTGGTGCTAACAATAGAATTGCGCTCGAGTGAATCATTTCTGTTGCGGACTGGTGCGAGGGGACCCCAGGGAACAGAGGACGGAGACAGTGCGATCGTGGACTTTATATTTTACTGACATATGTCCATCAGGGTTAGGGTTAGGGTTAGCACACAGGATTGTGGGGTGGCTGGAGCCCAACGAAAATATCTATATAACAAAAAACACAGCCGAGAAAGAAAAACCAAAAAGCCAGCTCTAATACAAATCGTTCACATAGAGATGAGATCCAAAAAATAGTCTGACGGGGAACAGCGGGCGGAGCAGGGCTTATGAGGGCTGGTGGTGATTTGCCTCAATCTGTCTCAGGTGCGTCCGGGGTGACCGCAGCCAATCCGCACGCCGCAGGTCCTGGAGCGAGAAGCAGAACCAGGTGTGCGCGATAAGGCAAATTAACAAGCGCAACATGACCCTCACACAGTTCTATGATTTGGAGTCATGCTAACCTTTGTTGAAAAAGTTAATTGATGAAAAAACAATCCAACAGTTTAGACCAGTGATCGGAAATTCTTGATTTGACGTTAGAAATGAAAATACTTTAAGAGTATTTATTGTCACATGCACAAAGCTAATTGTAATTCTTGACAGTTTCCTTCCATACCCTCCTCTTATTGTCACCAAGCCGTCAGGACCTCGACCTCGATGGTCATTCGACCTTTGTTGAAGGTGAAGCATCTCAGAAATGAGCCATTGATAAATGTCTATTCAGACAGAGTATCAGACAAGTGGCTTAATTGATGGTAAAGGAATAAAATAAAACGTTTTTTATAGAAATGTGAGCAGATCTTGGTGACACAAACTGGAATGATTGATCTGATGGACCCCAGAATGCAGAGACAGAGGCGAGCAATACAAATTCAGAAAACAACTTTACTAAATCCTGCGCAACGTGAGTACAAAAAACAGAAGTATAGGAAAATGAACTGAACACTGAACTACAATACTAAGGCTTGGACGGGCTGAGGTCCCACAAAACAAAAGCACAAGATACGGCCAGATAAAAATCCTAAATACTACATTAACAGTGGGCAAGTGCTGGAAAAAACAGCAAATCAAAAACACTGGCAAAATAACTTTAAAAAAAAATAACAATCGTACGGTCTCGGAAGAGAAGGCAAAACACGCTGGAGATACATATAGGAGCAAATCGCTGGAACTGCACTGGACATCCATATATGTAGGGCTACATATGGAGTTCAGGATCAGAACTGGACAGCTCCATATGTAGCCCTGTAATAAATGCCTCGCGGCCCGGTGGTGGGGGTCCACTGTTGTAGACCATGCTCATCTTTCTCTTGCACTCTGATGTCTGTCTCTTGGGACACAGGAATAAAAATACAAAGAATATGGTTCATTCACAAACAGACAGATCAACACACACAGTTTAAAGATGAGGTGACCTCGATAAAGTCTCATGCATCATTCTACTGGTTTTCTTTCAGCAATGATTGTTGATTGATTGTTATGAACGATCCTAGTAAATATCCATAAATTGTGAGATTAATCAACTAGAATAATATAATTAGCTTAATATAAAGCATCTATTGTTTTCTGGTTTCAGGCAATATCCTTAAGTTGAAAGTCAGAGACCAACTATTAGAGGTGTGAATAATTATAATTAAAATACATTTAATGAACATGATATGAACATGGAATTAGGTAGTCTGCCTTCTTTCTAGCGTTAAATCTGTCTGTCTTTGAAAAACAAAAATGAATACATCTTGTTTTCACCAGGTCATGGACACCCTAGCTAAGCTCTCGTACACAACCATCGCACAGCAAAGAGGATTCAAGTAAGTAAAAATAATAACGCAAAAAGCACTCAGAGAGCGCAGACCTCCGCCAAGCAGCTCATTCCCCTCCTAATTGGATTTACATCCACATGATCATCATCATCAAACAAGACCTCAGATATCAGTCTGTCTCTATTGTCACTACATCAGATTCATTCATAAATTCATTCTTTTTTTTTTTTGCCAATAATGGTTTCTATTAAAAGTTTTGAATCTCAAATTTAAACTTGTGTCACCAATTCCCGGTTTTCAATCCTCTTGTCCACACTAGTTGTAAAAATAAATTATGTTAAAAAGCACATTTGTCTGTTCTAGATGTGTGAATGCATTTTAATGGCTGAAAAGATTCCAGTTTCCTGTTTCAGTTTACAACAGAGTGTCTTCATGGTACTTGCTCTAAGCCTCGCGCTACTCGACTGTCATTTCCAGGCCATTCCCAACGGAGGAGAGCCTGAAAGACGAGGACATTTACAGTAACCTGGAAGACTTGATTGAGTATGTATGAGTCTTCTCCCAGCATGCCCATTACTGGTGTTGATAGGACATGATTATTTCATTCAGTACCAGAGCCAGCTCCGCTCATCATCCATTCTCTCCAGGGGTCTGGACACCCTCATGTTTTGGTAAAAGACTTGGCTCCAGTTCTCTGTAACTGTCAGAGGGAACCAATGAGTCAGTCTGCATTTTTTTTTTTTTTTGCATCCCACCCACATTAAGGCTCTGGATGGGGGTTGCTGGCAGTGTGATTGATGCACAGAGAGCAGATTGATTCATAAAGCTCCTAAAACATAGAGTATTTCTACTGTGTCCATGCCTTATTTGAATTTCAAAGCATTTTAAAAGTAAATTCTCCAACCCATGCCATGTTTAATATTTAATGATGAGTTAATTGATATTCTCTTTTATGTTATAACATTACAATGATAATATAATAATAAGTAAGTCTGCTGTACTGAGAATGTTTTACCATTTATTTAAAGCTCTATGTATTTCTTACTGTTGCTGTTTACGTATAATTACATTATACACCTGACTGCAGTTAATCACATAATTTACATTGAATTATCCATAACTTGATCGCCCACTGCTTTCACAGAATGAGAAGTAATGTGAATTGCAATTAACATATTTTAGAAATGTTACTGTGTGTGTGTGTGTGCGTGCGTGTGTGTGTGGCAGTGAGAATGAGGATGAGGAAGAATTGTATGCAGCGGTTTATGACCTGGAAGAAGACGACGCGGGAGGAGAGATCTATGAAGACCTCATGAGGACCGAAAGGCCTCCTCCACTGGTACTGCAACTAAACAGGCACGCACACATGCATGAAAGCACAACACAGTATGTGACAATGTTTAACAGATATGTAGAATTCTAGTGTCGATTTAAAATGTGTCTTCGCTATCTGAAACACAAAAGTTAAGAAGCTTTATTTTTTGATTTCATTTTAAATAATCCTGAAACCAACAGTTCTGTATTTGCACTATTTCTGCCCTTTTTTTTGCACCATGTGGTCACAGTCTGGAGCTGCATAGATAAATAAATGATATAATAATAAACATAAATCACATCACATAAATACGGTATTTTAAAAACATGAAGCTAATTTTTTGACTTATTTGTGCATTTTTAGTGACGTTTTAAACTACTAATGAACAACTAATTTTATAACTCTAATTGATGATGATGAATATATTTATTAGATAGAATGTTAGAGTACAAGTACAGTCACACAGTAGCATGTATTACAGTACAAATAACGTCAAACATCCTGTCTAAGAGGAGCATTTCAAAAAAGCCCTTGCGGGCTTGTTTCCGTTGAAAGTCCTTAAATTTGAGAAGGAGCCAATTTGAATGAAGTCTTTAGTGTAATTTCTTTTATGACAGTAACACCAAATATTATGTGTGGATTTAAAAATGCATTTTCCTCTAAAGTTTACAAGAAAACTACATTAAAACTTTATTCAAGCACAGTTCAGTAATTATTCCTGTTACGTGTTAAACATGTTTAACGTGTAGGATTTGCTCATGATGCAGGTAAAATTTGCCAACAGCAACTTTTTTGTAATCTTTGCAGACAAAACAAGTATTTTTGTCATTTACAAAAGTAAGCAACAAAGAGTATATTTAGATTTGGAAAAAGTGTATAAAAAGAGTAATCTTCTGAAAAGTCCCACTTTTTTTTCTGAGGATTAAAAACCATGTCGAATGTTGTTTTCTCTGTCATCTAGCAGTGACACTTTGTAAGCCATGTGTCTTTCCTGAATCAGGCAGAGGTCGATGTCCGAAGCTGCTGCCTGATAGAGATCAAACAGACGGAGGAAAAATACACCGAGACCCTGGAGTCCATCGAGAAGGTGTTGTGTTGTTGAATTATTAGAATACCTAATGTTTGCATTGCGATTATACCCAGGACATAGTAAGCCTTTGAGAAAAGTTAAAAAACAGTAAAATATGATACACACCACATCAGGAAAGTCTCGTGTATCTACCGTATTCCCTGATCAGCCACTTACAGTTCTCATCTGATGTGAATTCTGTTATTAGTTTCACTATGATGACCCCCCCCCCCCCCCAGTGGTTTCATTTCACAACCTCCTGGTACAAACTTGCTATAATTGTGGTTGAATAATCAATTTGTGAAAATATTGAAAATTCATTCTCTTGTCTCTCTCGCTCTCTCTCCAGTATTTCTTGAATCCGCTGAAGACATTTTTCTCTGTGGCAGAAATTGACAGAGTTTTTCTAAACATTCCAGTGAGTTATCCTGGGAGGAATTAAGTTCTGAGCTTTTATGAGTGGACACTGATATATGCCATCTCTAATGCAGGACCTGATCAAAGTTCACAGGAGCTTGATGGCGGATGTGCAGGACTCCATCTTAAACAAGCAGGCCCTAAATCTCTACCAGGTCTTTATCAGCTACAAAGAGAGGTACTTCAGAACATCATTAATTTACTATATGATCAGATTCTGGACCAGAGAATTACTTGATAGCATCTTTATTGTCAGCAACATGAGCCCACCCCCAACCCTTTTAGAATTATCAGTACTATTATATCCTATACACACACTTCATGTACATCTCTCAGAAGTGTTCTTCTTCTGAACTGCAGATTACTCATTTATGGGATTTACTGCAGTCGGGTGGAGATTGCTATCGCGGTTTTAGATCACATTTGCAAAGAGAAAGAGGATGTTCGGCTAAAGCTGGAGGTGAGACACCTGGAATTCATTAACTATAAGCGTAACCAGTTTTCTATCGTGCACTAATGATTAGTTTGTCTACTACACATACATTGCAGTGATTGTCTTTTTTTTTAAATGAAGCCTCTCGTGATGTCTCGCTGTTGTAGCAGACAAAATACAACACAAGATAGAATAAGAACAGTTGCATAAAGACACAAATCTCTCCAGCTTTACAAATTCAACAAATACATTTATGAAATGGTTTGGAAAAACTGTTTGTCATTGAATGTGACAAGTAATGGAGAAATGATAAATGAAATACATTATGTATTTGATTGTTAGTATTTGATTTAACGCTGTTAGGTTGGCCCCTTAAAACAGATTTGAAAATTTCACAGGAATACTTGATCTGCAGGTTTGTCTTAAATACACATGAGCTTTAGAAAACACATTGTTTGAGCCTGATTGGTGCTTCCTTGTGAAAATGTTTAAGGGATAAAAAAATATGCGTTTTTAAAGGTTAGTTATTGCATAATGTTATAAATGCATAATGTATTTGTTCAGGAATGCTCGAAGAGGGCCAACAATGGGAAGTTTACTCTGAGGGATCTGCTTGTTGTCCCAATGCAGAGGGTCCTCAAGTACCATTTACTTCTTCAGGTGGGTTTCACTGATATACAGCAAAATTAAATCCACAGAGATAAGTTTTATTCCTGTGAGACTGAACTTTTCTGTTCTATTTCTATTGGCACTTGTTTGACTTTTGTCTGTCTCTAAAAAAGTGGCCACTTGAGGGCGACATGCTCTACATTTCTTTTCAACTAAACTGTTTGCCTCACGTGTAGCCTCAATAGCCTCACGGCCCCTAAACGCCTTCTTTAAAAGAATCACAGTTGTAAGTTTTATCTCACATCTCTCAAAGACAGAACAGTGACTGGATGAAATTACTTCTTAATACACAGAACTACATGTGTTTCTGAATTTTCCTCATACCGGGATTTTTAAGAGGATAACTTAAAATCTCTTTACCTTACAGAAAAATAGATTCCTAAAAATCATTATATTTGCATAATGTGATGATTTCACACCCGATCGAAGTTCTTAAACCTGGGCATGTCTTCCTGTATTGTTGCATTCTTGCTCCCTGCAGGAAGCAATCATGCAGCCTTTCTAAATCCACTCACTCTCACTGCCTTCTGATGACTGTGTGACATCATCTGCCCTGGTTAGCAAGATACAGAGGTCAGACTGTAGCTGGCAGGGCCGATTAGAACAATGACTAGGGAGCTGTTTCATGTAGCTGTGGGGGGTAAAAGTCTCTACGGTAAATGGTGGTGATCCCAGCTGTTCTCATCTGTTCTCCAAGGAGAAATGATGACAAAGGGAATATTGAATCTTTTAAAATATGATGATATAGTTTTCTATTACAGACAACAGGATGCATAATAGTATACTCTATGGAATATAGAATTAAGGAAAATCCATATGCTACATCCAGAAAACAAAGGGTTGTTGCATATGATGCTGATAAAAAAGTATAGCTGGTGTCTAAAAAACGTTTATGTTTTAGTCAAGGTTTTGTACAATGTTCGTATATTTACCTATAGTGGTTTGCAGCTGGCATACCCCACATTTGGAGAAGCAGCAGGTGGACCCGAGTAGGAAACAAAATTAACTAGAAAAGCATTCAGAGAACGAGACCTCCGCCAAGCAGCTCATTCCCCTCCCAATTAGATTTACACCGTCCACATGGTGATCTGGATCATCATCAAAAGGTTCTAAATTATTCTTGGTATCTTTATACACCAACCATGAAAAGTAAAACGAAATTGGAGTTGATGTGCATTTTTAACTGATTTTTGAATCCCTAAATGGTGTTTTCAATGTTAAAATGTAATAGTTTTTCTTTACCTCATTTTGGATCAGATCCATATCAAATTTGGTGGTACATTGGTATTTAATCATTGATTCATGATTAATTTATTAATATTGAGTAAATTGTGATGCTCCATTGACTGCAATGTTAACAAAAATGTCAAAGTAATCCTGAATCCAGGACTCTTCTGGATCATCACCAAAATGTAAGCATCTCTTCCTGGTACCATTTCCTAAAAATGTAATCAAGATATGTCCAGAACCTTTTGAGTTATCTTGCTAACAAACAAACAAAGCAATGCCGGCGAAAACATAAACTCCTTTGGTGGAGGTAAAAATGTACAGATGCGGCCCAATTCAGCAACAGAATGTATTTTTTCCACCTTAAAAATATATTTTTTAAAGTTTTGATGAAAATCAGTTTAATTTAAATTTAATTTAAAATATGCCTTAAATCACTCTCTCCCAAACCACCAGACTCCGTGACAAAACATTTCTGGTCTACCGCTGTCTTGATGCCTTCGTTTGTATCATGTTGACTTTGGTGAATCTGAAAGAATATCAAAGGCACATAGACCAGCGGGCCAGTTGAGGCAGCCGTAGACCAGACACTTCTTGCTTTTGTCTGGTAAAATGACTTTCTCTCAAAGGAGTCTGGTTGCCATGGAGAAAGCAATAAAGCAGCTAGAGCACCCTGTTGGACAGGGTTCTCTGACAGCAAGGTAAGGCAGAGAAAATATTCTGTGCACAATGTAAATTTAAACAGGTACAGCATTGATTTCATTAGGGTTTGAATGCAATATAATGCTGACCCGCCATAGAATTGGTGAACATTAATTATCTTTGCTCTGTGTTGTTTCTTTGCTGCTTTTTTGTCGATCTATTTGTCTGCCTATTCAGATTCAATTTTACTGAATTGACATTTCTTATTTTACGTTATTAACTGAAATAAGTATTTTTTGCATCTTCACTTTAAAGTCAATTTATTCTCAATTAAATAATACAATTTTGAGAGAAAAGAGCAATTTTTTTAAATAAAAATGATATATTTAAAATCAATAATCAAGTTGCTCAAGTGTTTGATTGCGTGTGAGGTTTGTGTGCAAACACAGTGCATTGGTGTGTTCTGTTCCCCTCTAACAGGAGCTAGTCAAACACACTCACGATGCTGCTGATAAGAGCAACTTGAAAATTGCTCTGGATGCCATGAAAGTAAGTGGAGTCTTTAATGGTCTCCAATCATTTTTGATTTCAGCTTGTTAGGAACAGATATACTGATTTAGTTGACAGTTCCCAGCAATCTCTGACAAGCAAATATTGTCTTTTATTAGATCCCACATAAAAGTCTTAAGCTGCGTAGTTCTGCTACTAAACAGATGTGAAGCGAGGACTCTTTTCATTTCCGTCACATTAGTGAGCACCAAGGACTCCTCCTGCTTTCCAACCCTGCGAGAAATCAGAACTTGCCGCTTATTTGCTGACTCATTAACAGCAATTAACAATTTACATACATGAATGTCAAAATTGTTGGTGCAAAAAACATCCTGTGAGTGAAACAAATCATCTTCATTGGCTCCTCGTGGTTGGATGAAGTACAGGGCTCAACACTGCTCCCTTGATGTTAATGGATCAAACAGGAGCCAAACTGTCAGAGTACATCAAATCAGGTTTTTGCAAAAATATCCTTTTAGGCTGTTCTTTCCTTGCTGAGGTATGTTCAAGTTCATACTAATTTTTTTTAATTAGTTAATTGTGGGTTGGAATGTAATGACTGACATCTGTTGAGTCATCTGGAACTCATTATCCATCAATTGCTGGATTTCAGACTATATGACGTCCCCAAACCTAGACGGCAGCGCAGGCATCTAGATTACTGCTAGATTTTGTACAATTAAAAGACACGTCATCTGTCTTCACATAGTACATCACATGTGTACCATTAAACAAAAATGTAAGTGTGTAAAATCAACATTTTTGAAGTAGAAATATGCAAACTAAGCATTTTTTTTTCTTTCAGTTATTACAAATAAATGAGACCTGCAGTATGGGATATATTCAATTCCCTCCAGAGTGAACATAATGTGTGTGTATCTCTCTGTGTGTGTGTATCTATGTGTTGACAAGGACCTGGCTCAGTATGTCAACGAGGTGAAGAGAGATAATGAGACGTTAAGGGAGATCGACCAGTACCAGAGGTCCATTGAAAACTTGGTAAACTTAAAATCATTGTCTACATGTAGCATTACTGTAATACAACTGCATGTCAGGGCAAAAACAACAGGAAAACGTGTTGTTTATTCATTTCATTTTTACAGAATGGTTAGATTTACACTATAATAATGTCTTTCGTTATTTGTATTTGGAGTAATCTGGGAGAAGCGGATGGTTTCACAGGATCAGAATCAGCTTTATTGACCAAGTTGGAGCACACAAATGTCCTCACAAAGCACAGGATGTTGGGTGTTAACAAAAAACAAGGAATAAATAAAGTCAAGGTTCAGTGATACTAAAAAAAACCTAAAAATATAAATATAAATACAAAAAGACAATTCAGACACATCATATACATAATACTGGAAACTGAAATAAAGATAAAAATGACAAAAGAAGTAGAAGCACAATAAGCAGAATACTTAAAAGATTTGTAATAATGCTGTTGCCGTGAGAGACACTCACATCCAACATTTTAGAGAGCACACAACAAGCATATCATGTAATGTAGAACCTCAACAAACAATGTGGTAATAATGAGAAGTCATACCAGGGTAAGATGAGCCAGTGAAGGAAGAAATGATCTGACAGATCCAGCAGCAGGTTGAAAAGTGCATTATAAGCAGCAAAGGTTTTATGAGTGATCAAAATTAGTGCCTTGAGATGTTGTCATTGTTGATACGGAGGTTTTACTGATCAGCTGGTGGTTCCAGGAACTATATAAAATCATAAAAAGATTTCCTGCAACCTACTGATTAAATAAGACCTTTTGGAATGGTGCGTAACATTAATTCATATTGTTTATATATAATGTAAATGCGTGAACCACTATTTCATAATGAATTCATGATTAGTGTAAACTCCTCTTGTTGTTTTTTCAGAATCAGCCACTAATCAGCTACGGTCGACCAAAGGGTGATGGCGAAGTCCGCGTGGCCTCGAGTGTTGACAAGAGGAAACAAGACAGGTTGTTGTAACTCCCTCATCATGAAAAAGAAATTAGGATTACAGATGGGAAAAACACACATATACAGTCTAATGTAGGCCGAAGTATAGCTATTCGGTGCCTCCATAAATTCAGTGTGAGAAAAACCTGCTGAATGCGGTTCTGAAACGGACGCTTCTTTGTCACAGAGTCAAGACGATATGTAAATAAACAGCACAATTATATAAAAATACTCCGTTTGCACTATTGTTGGTATGACCTGAAGCAAGCATGATGCGAAGTCATCCACCAGCTTCTGGGAGCATTCCTGAGAAATCCTAGCCCATTCCCCATGGGTAAATCCCTCTTGGGTTTATGTGCTGCAGCCACCTTCTTCAAATCCACCAGAGATATTCTCTGAGATTAAAGTCGCTGTGATGACCTCTAGAATGATCCAGGACTTCTTCTGGAGTCAAGCCTTGGTGAACGTTTTTGGTCATCCAGCTTTTTGACCCTCACACTTCAGTTTCCTCCTGGATGAGAAGTTTTATTCTAAGATTTCCTGATGGAATCCATCTTACCCGCTACATGCTGCTCAGCGTGCCACTTTTGTCGTATGGTCCACTCTTCCTTCTCCAGACATACCAATGAAAAAAAAAAATCCAGTTTTGTTTCATCACTCCACAGAGCAGCCTCTTCACTCCACCATCATCACTTTCCTGTGAATGTGTGTTGTATAAAAGAGTGGAAAAAGTATTTGTAAAAAACTGTTGCATTAAGCTATTTATACTGTACTTTGTGATCTAGTTACTGCACAAAGCTGATAAATAGTGTGTTTGTGAATAAATCTAATATACAATGGGAGTTGAATTGTTTTGTTTTCAACGACAGTAATACCTTGACATACGAGTAGAATTCGTTCCTGGTCGAAGCTTGTAACTAAAATCGCTCGCATGTCAAATACATTTTTTCCATATAAAATAACTGGAAACAATTTAATCCGTTCTGGCCATCCTTAGTCGAAACACAACACGGGAGACGTGCAGAAGACGAGTACGGAAGGTGGTGAACGCCTGAACTGAACGAGTAAAGCGCGGTCGGAGCGCTTGGCCATCTAGCGCCACCATCTGGAAGTCACTCGTGTCTCAAAGCAAAAAATAGCTCACAGGTTTGCGCGAGTGTCGGGACACTCGTACGCCAAAGCACTCGTATGTCGAGGCATTACCGTATTTTGTCCAAATAGCACAGCCTTTTCACTCTTTTGGTTTGTTCAAATTATGTGGATCTGTGAGGTTATGCAATGTCTGGAAACAGGATTGTCCACAACTAATTGTATAAATATTTTAAGGCGCTAACATTATTGCCTTCTTATTTCATAGACACATCTTCTTATTTGATGTGGCTGTCATTGTTTGCAAGAGAAGAGGTGACAACTATGAGATGAAGGATGTCCTCGACCTGAATTACTTCAAGGTCACAAACAACCCCACCTCTGACAGAGAGGCCAAAAAGGTCAGTTGGAGAAACAATTTATGGCCAACTTTTCATTCATATAAATAAACACCAGCTTAATTTGTGCATGGTATTGGTGCACTTTTAATTGCAATGAATCTTATCTTTGCCTCACATTTATATCTATTATGGCTGCAGAATTTACTGCTTAAAGACATGTCTGATCATATATAAAAATAAAAGTCTGTTGCTCCCTTTTTGTGAAATCCAGATTTAGAAACCTAAATCACCCTACACAGTTTATTTAGACAGAATGCAGTTTTCTTCTTATGGGAATATTTGCAGGCCATATTGAACGGAGAGGATTTGCTGATGTCTTGTTGATGCGTGCCACAGATGGCATCTTCTCACCCCACTGCTGATTGCTAATGTGAAACTGACAGCTTGCCAGAATGTAGTGGTCCTATGGTTTTGTTACTAAGTGGACTCCATTATAGTACTAATTTAATTGTCATACTTTACAGTCGTGAAATGTGTTTGTGTGAGTGTCTGCATTTGGAATATGTGCATGGTACGTTACCAGTGACTGGAAAATAACATATATGGTCCTGTTGTGCTTTTTTTGCTGTTCAAAAGAAGATACAGCATTTACTCTTTATTTTATCCTGTATATCTTCCAAAAATATTTTGCTGCACATGAAAACATATAAGTTTATAGCCTCACAAATATGTCGAAAGAGTGATGGAATACTGTTTGAAGTACTGCACTCGAAAGAAACTCGCAGACAGACTTGCTGGTAGCATTTATCTAGAGGTTTAGCCTTTAGACAATAACTGTTTTGCCATCTGCTTTAAACATGTTTATATTTCTTTCAGGTTTCGAGCTGTACATCATAATCGCTAATTGCTGTTTCCAAATTTAGGTTCAAGCAATGTTTCATGCATGTTTAATTATGATTCTTGCTATTTTTCAATTAACTCAAATGGTCCTTTTGCTTCCTCTAACAAATGCATGCAGCGTTTCTCCATTAAATCGCAATGTCAAAAAGCCTTATTTCAGGGTGGTGGTGAGCTGAATAAGCGCCTAACCTCTCCTTCATACCCCGTCATGGGTGCACGACCGAGAACAGACATAATTCAGGATTAAACCAGAATGAAGGTTTTGTGGCAATAATCATAGGCACACAACTAAATACCCTTTTAATTTATTATTACTTTATAGAGGCATACAAGAAGCTTTACATTTCCTACATTCCAGTTGTGGGTATATGGACATCATGGGGTCAAAAATAGCTGCCCTGAAATGCGTCTGTGAATTATGTGAACAAGAATCCAGAAAGCCAGAGATTGACAGTCAGGTTATCCATCACAGGACAGAGAATCTCCACACATGCTTTTGCAGCAATATATGATTTTCTGCTAATTGAAATGTGTGAAGACGGTTCCACTGAACACCCACACAGTCATTAATGATTTAACAGTTAGCAAAGCGCTAAGACACTCAATTACTCACAAGTAAACCCTGACACTTTTCACCTCACTACGTACAAGTTGAATCCAAATGAATATTGTTCCTATCACACTGTTATCCTTTGGAAGAGGCGTACAATGAATTAAAGGCGCAGGAATTTAGCTGTGATTTCAGAAGTGAGCGGGTCAGACAATTATTTGCCTCTCCTGTGTAGAATATCTGTTCAGCATTCCTGATTGCAAGCAGCCAAAAGTCTGTTCTCATCTCAGCCATCTTAGCGGGGTTTCAGAGAGGAGGCAAACAAATATATGCAAAGAAACTGGAAGTTTAGATGAGAAATTAAGAGGCGTGTTTCTGCCAGAGCTTTGTAAATTAGTCACAATATCACTCTAATCCTATAGATATTACTTATAACTTTGCCCAAAGCATCACCAAATACACGTGCTCCCTGTCTTGATCCCGCATAACTGTTTTCTCCCTGATATTTTTTTATTGCAAACATTTATCTGCAAAGCAATAATAAAATTCAAACGAGAAAATAAGAAGAATGTGAATATTTTTAGAATGAGGTAAGCTAGCCATTTAACCGAGGTAAACTTTGGCATTATGTCTGGTAACATTAGCTAAATTGACATCTAATTAATGCGACAAATAAAATAAAACTGTTTTTATAGAAATGTGAGCAGAGAAGGCAAAACACACTGGAGATACATACAGTGCTTTGATCCTGAAGGTGAACTTCAGCACTGGTCCTGAACTCCATCCGGCTACATCATCCTAAAGCTTCTGTCTAACAGCTACACCAAAAATAGTATTTAGCTTTTCTGGGAGTTGAAACATTGAACCTATTTTTTATTTTTTTATTTTTTTGTCTGGAGCCACAGAGCATGATGCACTGTTAAGTCTTCCATTCTATACACATACACCAAAACAACTTACTATGAGAAACCGATTTATGACTGGAAATAAAATAATTAAATCTAAAGGAAATACCAATGAAAGGAAACATTTTACTTATTTAATAGAATAACATTTCTTAGCAGTTTTCCTCCTATACATGGCATACAATGGCAAAAGGACATTCACACTGACAATGATTCAGTTTGACGTCCGTCTTCTTGACCTCCACAGTGGTGCTACGGCTTCTACGTGACTCACCAGCTCGGACACATGGGGTTTGAAGTCTTCTTTAAAACCAGGGAGCTGAAGAAGAAGTGGCTGGAGCAGTTTGAAATGGCCATGTAAGTACAGCGAGACGTGAATTCACCATAATCATGACTGTGTGTAAACAATGCAGAGGAGCAGTGTGTGTATCGTGAGCAACAAAAGCTGTGTACTTGTATGTGAATGTTATTCCTTTGCTGGCAAATGGATTGACTCTTTCATGTGCACGGTTTGATCAGGCCTGTGCTCCAATTGAGCACACACTGCTGACAACAGCATGCTAACACACACACACACACACACACACACACACACACACACACCAACTAAACTGTTTCAAAGGACTGCAAAACTACAGACAACTCATTCTGCCTTGATGTCTCTTCAAATCGGTTCTCCATGGTGGTTCATCTCCTTGTTTCCAAACAGTGGGAGGTCTTCCTCAGACAGATATTCCATCTGCATCCTCCGCTACGTTGATTCGGGAGAATGAAATATTGTTTTGATGTAACGCTGGGATTGACTGAACAAATACTTTTGTGTTTGGGGAGGACACGTATGAATCCATGCCTGACTCGCTGACTACCTGCTGTGGCCTTCCTGAATACATTTTCACTGCTCAAAGTGTGCTGGGTTCTATTCACAGAACAATGCAGTGCGTTTGGGAGGTACATAAAAGAATGTGGCTTTCTTTCTCTAACTTAAGATGAATGTCGTAAGTAGAGTACTGGTATATGAATTTAGCAACCTGCACGGCCACTGCTCAAACCCCTGTGTGTGATGTCCTAAATTTAGAGATTAATATATTTATATATACTGTATTTTACACCAATCTCAAATACATTTATTCTTAAAGGAGCACAGCCTGTGCCTGGAAATAGCTATGTGTGTCTCTGTGCACTGGATAATGGCACCAGAAGGGGCCCATTCAGAAAGTGAAAACTGTACCTGTTGAAAGGATGTTGGCTCCTGATGAAAGACTCACTTAAGGGAGCACTCAGTCTAAGTGGCTTCAGGATGGGTTATTCAGTACAATTTTTTCTTTTTTTGTCACAAGTGTTTTGTTCTCCTTACGGAAAAGCTGACTATTGCTGCCATTTAGATTTTCCTTCACAAAAAAAACTCACAGAATTTACTCCAGCCTCTTCATTCACACAAACAGCTATGCATTAATGCATTTCCCTTCAAATGTTGTACACTTACTCACATCCACCCCTCGGGTGACTTGTGTTAACGCTGGTGACTTTTCTTCTCCTGAAATGAATGAGGTCCAAAACATTTTTGTTATAATCAATACACATTCCTGGTTGCCTGGACTGTACTGTGTGCTTAGTACCAAAAATGCTAAGATCGGGAGCATTGTAAACATTAGACCATTATAGCAGGAGCATGAGACCATTGCATTGTATGTAAGCACAGCATTGTTTAACAACAGCATCGTCATGGTTACAGACTGTTCATTCAGCCATTTATGCTCTCATTTCCTGCCTCAGATCAAATATTCGACCAGATACAGCCACCCATAACTCCCACCAGTTCAAGATGCACACTTTTGAAAGGATCACTTCCTGTAGTTTCTGTCATCTTTTGCTCAGGTAATATTGAGAGTTAAGTTTGAGCTCTCTTCATTATATATTGTACTTCTTTCTTCTTCTTTTTTTTTGCAATGACCTCCCAAGTGAGACACAGTTTGAACTGCAAATACACATATTGCTTTATGATGGCGAGTCATTTGTTATTATACTATTAGAGTTTTTATGAAAGTGCAGTTGAAAATACTTTTCATATTGCTATTTTGAAAGGAAAAATCATGAATTTTCACAATTCAGTCTTATTCCCACTCAGGACTTTTTGAAGTTTCTAGAGTTTAGCCTTTAACTTACCCGGAATTCCCTCATTAGCACTGGGTTCAATGGAAATGTACAGAGCCTGAAGACTGCTGGTTGTCTTAGTTTTCAGCAGATCAAATTTATGATGTTAGAAAGCTGAAGGACATTTTTTATGTCATGATCCTTATCTTGAGACTGTGACAGAAGCCTGAAATTTCCAAATGTCAAGCTATTCCTCTTAAGGAGGCTGTTATACATGAACTTGTGGTTTATTGTATCCAGGGGCATCTTTAACCAGGGTTATCTCTGTCTAAAATGTGGACTGGGAGCTCATAAGGAGTGTCTGGGTCGACTGGGACTTTGTGGGAGAACAGGTGAGACCGCCCTGATTGTGTTTTCACTTTCCAAAACGCTATCTTGAAAGCTAATAGCATAATTTTCCATGTTGATCCTCAGGAAATATTGCCTAATTTTTGGTGACCTCTCCTCCACCACCATCACGCCACAATTAAATATATAAAATATAATATATATATATAGAGAGAGATTACATTTTGAAATTGTGTATATATTCATGTGCTGTTAGATTTGTGGCCCTGAGCATTTGGCACCACACACTCTTGCCAGATCGTCAATGTTGTACTTAAGATATATAACAGCTGCTATAAAATGTGTTGTAAAGATTCATGATGTGTGCTAACCCTTTGATTCTCAGTTATTTTTCCACTCTCAAGCTTACATTTCCATCCCTGTAACAAAGAAGCAAAAGTCACGTGATGTGCCGATAATTAATGAAAGCTAAATGATGTTATGCAGCAGTTGTTAAATCCTGTGCCAGGTTTTAACTTCCAATCTGTGGCTGTTAGTTCAGGTGCGTTACCTTCTCTGAATACGCAGGTAGCTAAGGGCTGCTCAGGCCTCTGACAACACTTCTTAACAGAGGTCTTTACGCATTCTAAGGCACGACGGAGGCCAGCAGAGGTTGACAGTTGAGGTTATGTCAGGAAGCCACCACACACTGATAATGTATTCCTCTCACTGTGTCTGTCACTTACTTGACTGCAGATTCTGCCAAGTTGAAGCCCAAGGTAAGATCTGAACTGTTTCTTTGCTCCAACTTAGACACCAAACCAAACATAAACTGACAACTAATATATCGCCTATCACTCTCACGTAGCCAGCTTAAAAAAACCCCCAAAAAACGAATATCCTTCCCCCCTCCACTTCGAAAAACAATTGCATTCACACAACCTCGTTAAAAAACCCCACACCTAACCGCATAAGCACGTTGTTAAACACCTTCATAAGCATTCCAAACCAATCGAACTAATAATTTATCCATCTTTCTCTCTTTCCATAATCCTTTCTTTCATTTGCCATGGTTTCCTTGCTTTTCCTCTGCCTTATTTGTTTTCTGACTCCACCTGCAGGAAATCGCAACACCGCCAGACCCAGGTCAGTATGGCTTGACCGCTTTCTCACTTTTGGGAACCTGCAAAGAGCTTTATGCGAAACCTCTTAAGCTGCTTTCATCTTGGCTCTGTAACAAAACAGGACAGGATGAAAGGGAGATGGTCAGACAGAGGCCAGAGCGAGACCTGTAGGAGACATACGATGGTTTAAGCTTACCGTCAGATGCTGTTTTCGGCCTTCTAATTTGTTTTTATTACCTTGCCAACCTCTATAGAAATGGATGGAAAAAAATATGTTTTATTCAAAAGGCACGGACGTGAAGCTCTCCAGCTGACACAAAGGAAACAATGAGCAACAGTTTCCTCTTTACAAATATATTTTGAGTAAGAATGAACAATGAATACTAGAATGTATAAAGAATCCTTAACCAAACTCACCACATTCTGCGCCGCCTTAGGCCAGGACACCGCTGAGTTGAATGAGAGTGGGTGGAATCATAATGAGGATGGTGGCAGGAGAAACGCTCGCAGAAAAGCACCTCCAGCAGACCTCATGCCTTAGTCTCAACCGCCAAGCTGTGTCTTTGTGACAAATCAATTTCCATAAGGGTAATTTAGGAAAAAGACATGATTGTTCTAATGAAAACATGAATGTGAGAAATTCAATTCATCTGAGGTCACCGTCAGCTCATAGTTTCCTGAGGCTGGTTTGCAGGGGATCCGTGGCTGGAAGGGCTAGAGAGAAAGTGGCTCTGTCTTTTTAGTTGGCAGGGGTGTTTAGTCTTAGCCTTACCTGGATGCCTGTGGCTGTATTTGTCTGTCTCACTAAGAAAATATTGGGCTATATTGCACTGTACACGTATCAGAGAGATTAATTTCTTATGGGAGTGAAATGCATTTTTTTTGGAGGGGGGGATTGTTTCAAACTGGTGCTGCATTTATGTCCAACATCATTTTCAAAAAAGTTGAGATTTGAAAAAATACCTATACTCGTATGTCAAGGTATTACTGTATTATAAACAGTAATTATGTGGGTTTTGAAAGTGGAATTCATTTGCTCCACAGTCTGAGGTCTCGCTTGTTGTATTTTGGTCTTCATAATGCACCCCACACTTTTAATGGAGGTTAAATGTTGTGACTAACACCACCAGTACCATCACAGATGTTAGAAACATGATGGAGAATGACATTTGTATTTGTTTCATGTATTTTATTGTATTGTATGCAGCAATCTCCTTACATCTATCCTTCGGTGGATTATTATTCAAATGCTTCCCAATTGTTTTGATCTATTGGCCAAATCTGTCTCCCTTGCACATTTAATTTTTTATCCATACACCAAAATGTTTAATCTCAGCCGAGTCTAAAGCCATCTTTGAGACATTCAGCTATTAAAAAAAAAAAATCTTCACTTTTCACTTTACACACAAGTGAGACAAGACAATGAAACATTTAGTGAACTGAAGAAGAAATGAAAATTAAAGCCGCAAGCGGCGTTGTAGGCCCTCGCCGGCCGACAGGCCGTTGAGCTGACCCGCCGACGCACGCCGCTTTAGTCCTGAGTGCTTCGCAAGTGTTTAGATTTGAGCTGCATGAGTAGCTCACAGTTTAGTCAAATCGTTATTTGGATTATATGGCCATCTGCCGTCAGGAGTTTCAATCCAATATGGCCGCCTTCCTGTGTGTCTGGGGGCGTGGCCATATTTTTTTTTTTTTTTGCCCTGACTTGACGCATGTCTGTACCGAATTTCGTGGCTGTCCGACAAAGTTGGCGTCGGACCCCTCCCCATAGGAGGGGTTGCCATCGCCATGGCAACAGCGTAAAAACAACAACGTGGTTACGATTGTGTTTTTTGATCGGGACCACGTGAGGGACTTTTCTGGTAAGTTTCAATCATTTCTGGTAAAGTATTTTTTAAATTCCCATTCAATTTTTGTTATCGTTCTCTAGGGGGCGCTGTAAGGCTGATTGTCAAAGTTTCCCTTTTAAAGTGTCCAGGTAGGAAGGGTCAATAAGTGTTTAAAATTTGGTTTGGATTGGAGTGTGTGTGTGTGCAAACGCTGACTCAGCAGTTTTTAAAATTATATCCAATATGGCCGCCTTCCTGTGTGTTTGGGGGCGTGGCCATAATTTTTTTTTTTTTTTGCCCTGACTTGACGCATGTGTGTACCGAATTTCGTGGCTGTCCGACAAAGTTGGCGTCGGACCCCCCATAGGCACAATGCATTGTGATTTTTGTAGGTGGCGCTAGCGCGCCACTTTTTCATTCCCAATTTTGAAACACATGAAATAATTAATTTTTCGCCGGTTCTGAGCTTGGTTCAAAGTTTGGTGAGTTTTCGAGCATGTTCAGGGGGTCAAATTGCCGTTTAAACAGCAGAACAAAGAAGAAAAATAAAGAATAAAGAAGAATAAAGAATTTTTGCAAAAACAATATAACTTTTTTTCTGAGTGTGCGATTTCTACACAAAATACATTTTCGGAATGGTCTCGACGAGGGCTACGCGTCTGTGGGGGCACACAAACACGAGTTGACGAGCTTCGCTCGTCAACTCGTGTTTGTGTGTGTGTGTGTGTCTGTGTGTCTGTGTTGTTTAGTGTCGGGGTGTGTGTGTGTGTGCTGTTGAGTGTCGTGGGTGTGGGCGTGGGTGTGTTGGTCGCCCGATGGTTGACTCGCTGCGCTCGTCAACCATCGGAAGACAGTTACAAACACAGTTGACTCGCTGCGCTCGTCAACTGTGTTTGTCGATGTCTGTGTGTGTGCGTGTGTGTTGTTGAGTGTCGGTGTGTGTGTGTGTGCTGTTGAGTGTCGGTGTGTGTGTGCGTGAGTGTGTTGGATGCCGAGGGTTGACGAGCTGCGCTCGTCAACTTTGTCGAGGGTTGACGAGCTGCGCTCGTCAACTTGTCGTCTTCTGCGTTGCAAAAGCAATAGCCCCTTACGCCTAGAATAGGCGCTCGGGCCTAATAAAGAAGAATAAAGAATTTTTGCAAAAACAATATAACTTTTTTTCTGAGTATGCGATTTCTACACAAAATACGTTTTTGGAATGGTCTCGACGAGGGCTACGCGCCTGTGGGGGCACACAAACACGAGTTGACGAGCTTCGCTCGTCAACTCGTGTTTGTGTGTGTGTGTGTGTGTCTGTGTGTCTGTGTTGTTCAGTGTCGGGGTGTGTGTGTGTGTGCTGTTGAGTGTCGTGGGTGTGGGCGTGGGTGTGTTGGTCGCCCGATGGTTGACTCGCTGCGCTCGTCAACCATCGGAAGACAGTTACAAACACGAGTTGACTCGCTGCGCTCGTCAACTCGTGTTTGTGGACCTCTGTGTGTGTGCATTTGTGTTGTTTAGTGTCGGGGTGTGTGTGTGTGCTGTTGAGTGTCGGTGTGTGTGTGCATGGGTGTGTTGGTCGTCCTCAACAGCATGGCAAAGTTGGATGCCGAGGGTTGACGAGCTGCGCTCGTCAACTTTGTCGAGGGTTGACTCGCTACGCTCGTCAACTTGTCTTCTGCGTTGCAAAAGCAATAGCCCCTTACGCCTAGAATAGGCGCTCGGGCCTAATCATCAAATCTTGTGTTTATTGTCAAGTTTCTTAAACGTATGCCTAAAATCTGAGTTTCCCATCATAGTCTGACCAACACAATTTAAAAGCCTTCTATTTTACTATCAGTAGCTTCCTCTTATACAATATGAGTGTCAATGTCAAGCGTTTTCTGTCTCCGAGGTTTGCCAAGGATGATTGTGATTAGAGACTACAGTGGCATCCCATCTCCCCACTGTGGACCCCCACTAAGTGTTCATGTGGGGGATGTCATTGAACTGATGTTTGCCGACCTGCACAGTTCCTGGTGGCAGGTGCGTGTCACTCAGCTCATCCTCGTTTATAACATCGCCTGCGACTCAATGAAAAAATAACATGTTACGGCTCACTGGGTCGGCTCAGTGCACACTATGTCTTTGCAGTGTCATCAAACTGACTCCCTCCTGCATGCCACCGCATCTCTCCTGCTGGTTGTTGCATTATCTGACAAGGAAAACAGCTTTCAAAAACATGAAAGGAATGATATCAACCACATGCCTCCTTTTGGCCGTTCCTCTTTATTATTTAGCACACTTGATATGATTTATTCATCCTTATGTGAGCCATGAACAGGAAAAAATGATAAGGTCGATGGCATTTAAAAATAACAGCTGAGGATCTATGAACTCATGTTACATGACAAGCAGGTTGCCTGTCTATTGTTTCATCCCCTCCCAGATTGAATCACAGTCTACATGAGATGATCTAACCAATTAGGGGCTTCGGTTGATTAACTGAATGCCACATTAAGATAATAAAACAGCATACACTTCACCCTCTAGGATGTTTAAATGTTGCGCACCGTTGTGGGTGAGGCAAATTTGACAACATCTCACGAGGTGAGCCAGTGGCTGACGATGTTTGACCTTCTCTGTTTAAGAAAGGATGGTAATTTATCTGGGGTGCGCCAGCAGCCTCCCTAGCTGTTTCTCACACAGCTTTATGGTGATATTAACCCTGTTCCAATCAGACTCCAGTCTTTGCCGATGGCATCGCTGGGGGTTGGCCGCTAGCCTGATTTCCTACACTCCATGTTTCATTCTGTTGTGACAGAGCGCAAGGTGGAGGGTGAGGCACGAATGCCAGGAGACTTCTTGTAAGCCGGCAGAACAGCCAGCAGAATGTCATGCTGCAGACCTGATGGCACTGCATTCTCTGCTGCCATGGGAACCAAGCATGCTTGGAGGGGATAATTAAATTAATTAAATGATTATACACGTATATGTGTATGCCTGTGCTGTGCAATGATAAGCTACTGTAATATGGTTTATATTCCGTTCATATATTGTTTACATTATCTATTAATGCTCAAAAGAAGAGAATATTCACATTTTGGTGACAGACCTATTTCAGTTTCATTATTTTACAGAACAGTGAAAGTGTAAGATGACTCTAGTGGTGAAGAAGATGAAGAGGACTAAGGCAGGGCAGAGCACAAAGTGGTGTGTGGCATTCAGGGAAGAGGTCAGACAGGCTTTGGGTGGGAAGAGAGGCTTCCAGAAGACTGGAACACAACAGCTAAGGTGATCAGGGAGACAGGAAGGAGAGTACTGGGTGTGTCTTCTGGAAGGAAAGGCGATAAGGAGACCTGGTGGTGGAACCAGGAAGTGCAGAAGTGTATATGGGAAAAGAGGTTAGTTAAGGAGAAGGGGGACATTGAGAGGACAGAAGAGAGTAAATAAGAGTACAGGGAGATGAGACACAAGACAAAGGTAGAGGTGGCAAAGGCCAAACAGAGGAGATATGGTGACCTGTATGCAGGTTAGACAGTAAAGAGGGAGAGAAGGATCTGTCCAGGCTGGCCAGGCAGAGAGACAGAGATGGGAAGGATGTTCAGCATGTTAGAGTGATTGAGGATAGAGATAGCAAGGTGTTGACAGAGGCCAGTGGAGTGCTCAGATGATAGAATAATTATTTTGTGGAATTAATCAATGAGGAAAATGAGAGAGAACAAAGGATAGTAGAGGCACCTGTTGTGGACCAAGAAGTGACAAAGTTTAGCAAAGGTGAAGTGAGAAATGCAATGAAAGTTTATGTGACAGATTATATGTGCATGGCATAGGGTGTATTCTGCTTTTCCCATTTTTTTTTTATTTCTCAGAGTCTGTTGATGCACTTCAACAACTGGTGGCCTTAATGAGTCTTAGCATGTAGGGTGTAGTATCAGGAGAGAAGAGGATAAGATGACCTATTTAAGCTAAAACAAAATGTAAGTGTTTTTAACTGTTTCAGTCATGAACAAAAGAAACTCTGAATCTGAAAAGTTTTGTTTCCAATGAAATCTCCACAGGGTGCCTTTAATCTCAGCGTCCCCAGTGGCACCAGAGGATGGAATTACAGAACACTGAGAATTCATATCCCCTGTTACCTAGGAGTCAATTATCCCCCATCCCACTGGCGGAACAATATAATCAATCACCATAATTGCATTTGATCCTTTGGCTGGTGCCTGTTTATGCCAACAAAGTAATAAGTTTAATCTTTATCATTCGCTTATCGAGAGCAGAACAAATAGAGCAGGGCTCTCAAAAAACCTTTGATGAAATGTTATTACACAGAATGAATCATAGAGATGGGCATAGATTCGCTTTCCAATCTAGTTACTGCCTTGGATTGCATGGTCCGAAAAAGCATTTCATACTCTAATAAAGAGGAGTGAGGAGGAAAGCATAAACACAGTAGAAAGCAGAATGAGGAGCGCCACGTGTCCCCAACATTTACTGTCTCCTTAGGTTGACTCAATGGACTTCAAATTGACCTTAAACTCAAATTATCTTTAGATTAAAGCTCATGCAGGCTCATTACTGCAAACAACAGCATATATGTATGTTGGAAAATTAAGTTCATGAAACCATTTACTCAAAAATGTTCGTTTAAGGCTTTAATGAATTTCATATGAAGCCTGTATCTCCATGAAAAGTGTTCCTGAAATGCAGTTGTTAGTCTTAACTCATTGAGTGCCGGCCCCACAGAATATTCTTTACTATAACTATGCAAACTCCGAATGTACCAAATGAAAGATTAATGCATCTTCTTTCATCAGAAAGAAGAAAGTGTGTTACTACCTTTTTTTTGTTCTGGAGTTATTGGTCGTTGAAGAGAGGCAGATTTCAATATCAGGGTTGGCAGTGAATGTTTGGGTTTCAAAAAAACGTCTTTAGACGTGAATGGCACTCAAAGAGTTAAAGGCAAACCAGAGGGCTCACACCATTTGGGTATTCAAAGACCAGAATAAAATCTATTATTTAGTGTTAACAAGGCTCTTGTTTTGGTGCATTGCAAATCTAACTGCCTGAGTTTTAACCATAATTAACTTGGGCTGCAAATTAGATGCACTGCTTGTTGTGTGCTAATTGCTGGGGATTTATTGAAGTTGGCGAGGGGAAGAGAAAAGAGAGAGAGAGGGAGGTGTAGTCGCTCTCAGACACATATAATGTGATTAACAGCCATTTGTCGTTTCAGGGAAAAATGTTGGCAACAAGCAAGATTGGCTTCTTTCCAAGTGATGCTGTGAGGCCTTGCCCGTGTGTAAGTGTGCATAGTTTTCATAAGCTGTAAGATGCATTTAGCTTGATCATGTTGCTTTCAGGGGGAAATGGACACTTTTCTTGTCTCTGCAAAGGAATTCAGTGCTTTTCAAAAACATATTTCACTGCAGAAGGACTGAGTTTAAGCATTAGACATAAATTGATCACAGTATTACAAATGTTTATTCTCTTGTGGCACAAAATAACCACAATTCTTTCTACACCAGGTTCCAAAACCCGTTGACTACTCCTCACAGCTCTGGTAAGCAATGATAACAAATGACTGTCGATTATTGACAAAAAGAAAATTCAGGCTGTGATCGAAGTAACTAAGCATTTGCCATACAAACACATGCCTGTGCTTTTCCTGAGTATTTAATTTAATCGTGTTTTGCACCTCTTACACAAAAAATTCAAATTTTTAATTCACTCCATATGTTTAGTTATCAAATCAAGAAATTCCTTATACATCCATGTCCAGTTAAATGCTGTATCTTTAAATGGGATTGTTTTTGTAACAAGAATGTTACTGATAGACTTAAGGTTTAGGTCTTCTTGTCATGGGCTGAGATGTTTCTCCACAATGAACCATCACATCAAACTCCTGGATTAGATTAGAAGATAGAAATGCAAAAAGACATCTGATGACCGGAATATAATATAATCCATTTTCTATGATTAGATATGTATTAAAGTGCAGTTAAATTTACATTTAGAATGCAGCGGTAAACTAAATTTTCAATGTGGTGATAGTAATTATACTTAAATTCAAAATACTTCCTCTAATGCTTTATCACAAGTCGGTCTCACTCCATTTTATTTATTGCATTGCGTGTTCTCATCTTCATGATGAGAGTGATTTATTACAGTGTAAGTGCAGAAGTTGGGTGGTTCAGGTTTGCAGGGCCGATGGAACGATACCAGGCTGAGGTGGAGCTCCAGGACAGAGGAAATGGCACCTACCTTGTTCGACACAGGAGTAAAGGGTGCACTGAGTATGCCATCAGTATAAAGTAAGTGACACAACATCTTGTTTTCCATTCATTTTCATCAATTAAAATGTGTATGTGTGGAAATGCATGCAATCAGCTACAGTCCTTTGGGCAAAAACATCTTGCTGTGAGAGGCAAGTTGCAAGAATCTTTCAGGCTAACAAGATGCCCACTTGTAAATAAAAGCTCATACAATGTTGATGCTGATGAGCCACAGCAGAAGAAGATCATACTGCGCTCCTCTCACACCAATGACAAGCAAGAGATTATGATGGCTATATTATGGGCCACAAGCAATAGTTGGAAGACGTTTCCCTGGTCTGATGAATTACAGTTAATGCAGATGGTGGGGGATTGAGAGAGTTGTTACCCAAAATACAAAAACAAGACATCCCCTCACATATTTTCTCACTCCCTCGTGGTGTTGAGTAGTTTTGTCTACACCGAGTTCTGTGATATTCAGCTGTAAATGAACATCACTACTCATAGAAGATCATAACTCATTCAATGATGTTGTTCTTTAAAATCAGGGACCATGAAATCTTCAAGGCTTTCCAGTAAATCCTTTCATGATTTACATAATTTTAAAGTGAGGGACAAAAAAAATAAGGTCCAATACTATGAATCTGCAAGGTTAGTTGCTATAAATACTCCAGCTCATATGCAATTAGTTTTTTTTTGAAAGAACATATGTATGTGCTTAGTTCCCAGTCAGACATATAGTTAGCTAACTTATTGTGACTTACTGTGGTATTCAAATAGCTCTACAGGTCATTTTATTCTTCTCAGTTATAGTGTCTCCAAGATCTTTTTTCTGATCAAACTGTTCCAATGAAGCAATTGTGTAATGTCATAAATCTCTTTACTTTACTCTTTAAGAATGACCTGTTCTTTGTGTCTTCTGCACAGACATAAGTTCTAGGAAACTCTGATATACCGTTATGGTGCTATTCAGTACTATTTGGTCCACTCAGTCTTAGAAAAGTGTTTCCAAGCAAAGCAATCCATTTTGGGATTGTAGATAAAACATCAATTCATATAGACTTCTAGAAATGACTGCTTTTTCTGCAAGTTCTATCTCTCGCCACCCGTCTTTTGAAATACATCACCATTTATTTGATTAATAGAATCTATTTGATGATTTGATCAAAAACTCAAAGATGTTTTACATCTTTTTAAAGAAGGCAAAGAACCATTGAATCCGCCTGACCTGGCATGGCTGCTCCAAGAGATTAAAATAATTTAGAGAACACTGTGGCATCTGATTGTTAAGACCATCCAGTCAGTGACACACCGTTTGGTTTTGTGGCCTCACGCTGTCCCTCATCTATTGGTTTTACATAGAGGACCAGTTTCTCAACGCTCCAATCCTAATTGCCTGTCTAACTGCTTAAGATCATTATCCGGGTGTCTGTTGGAGATAACAGGGCTGTTATTAATCAACTTGAACTGCCAAATGTCAAACACTGAGTGTTTGTGTTGTGGATTTATATCTACCATATTTTGCAGTTTTGCGCAACATACTGCACTTGCAATTGTCTTGGCAGATCATTGTGCTCCTGCAGTTCGTATTTTTAAGGTTAGCTTGCATCTCTCTTTTCAATAAAGAACCCAGCCTGAGATTCGAGTCTCATATGACGTGACCATAAATTCCTACTGCAGTTAAAAATGGTGATTTGTACATATTTTGTAATGATGGCTGTAAAGTGGTCAGAAAATGCCCTAAGCCTGAGAGCTTTGGTCCCACATCCCAGGAACACTTGAACTTGACTTTTCAACATCTAGTGATTATTGATTATTGGACATTATATAGAATTGTCAGCAGTGTAAAAGAAGTAAAACATAAAAGCGGATTTGATTTTCCTGGCTTTTACGGGGAATAATTATATTGCTCATGAAGGTTTGTTTTGACATTTGAAATGTGATCAGCAGTGATTTTTCCCCCGTCTATATCTATACCTATCTATTTGTTTTGAAGAAACATACCGTAACTCTTTTGCTCACTCTCCTCGCTTCCTCCCGTCTGTTTCACTCTTTTGCCTCGTCTTCAGTCGAAGTTGAAGTTTTGCCGGCACCGTTTCACATTACCATAATATATACCACGTATCACATATTGACAGAAAGCACAGATTCTTAGCTCTCTGTTAATGTTGAAATTGTTCAGATTGAGCAAACATTAAAAAGGTTATGGTACTGTTTCAGTTTCTTGCTGAGAGTTGATGTGAAATCATGCACAGTTGGTCAGCAAAATCTGTCTCATTTATCTTCTGCAGATTCAACGATAAAGTCAAGCACATCAAGATCATGACTAAGGAAACCTGCTTTTACATCGCAGAGAGCCGCCTGTTCAGAACAGTGCAGGTAAAACTGTCAGGAGCAAGTCTTATAGTGGCCTGTACTAACTTGTTTCCAGTTCTTAAACTTGATAGTAGAAGATAGATAGATCTACTGTGGTTTGTTGGCCTACCCAGGAACCTCTCTCTCTAACCAACCTCATGTCTTTGCTTTCATTCTGATACATTGGGACACAATACCATCCAGATTCAGCCTGTCCTGTGCTACTGTGCATGTCTTACACAGGACTTGGTTGAGCACTATACGCAGTGCTCTCTGAAGGAGGGCTTCAGCAGTCTTGACACCTCTCTGCAGGTCGCTTATAGGGAACATTGCTGTGAAAATGTTCCCAGGGCTGTTTTCAAGTTTGGCAGTGGTGAGTCTCATTCACAAACATCCAACATCCTGGACAGATACTATCAAGCAGATCTCTCTGGCAGGCGGAAATGCAGTTCAGATTAGATCTTGAACTAAAAAGTCTTATTCAAAACTAATTCTGAGCAAATATCTTCACCTCTCTGGACTTCCACAGTGGTAGATTTTGGCTCCCCTGCCTGTAAAACCTTTCAATATGATGGAAATAGGTAATAGAAGCCAATGCAGTATTTGCCAGGTGAATGAATAGAAATAACAGAACAAGCTTTTTATATGGCTATTGTAGGTTGTCATTATGTTGTCGACCCAATCCATCCATGCAAAATTAACAATAGAGTTTACAAGTGTTATATTGTTCATTCTTGAAGGAAATTAAAAGGTTTCCCCAAAATGCTGCTTTAAAAATAGGCTAAGAATTACAGATGATACTCATTTCAGGAGCCAGACAAGCTCCTGAAATGAGCTAGCTGAGGCATACACACTCTGCACCATGAAACAATATTTATCTTGCGCAGATGAGTGTTTGTACCACATGCTGAGACATGAGGTACAAAGGGATAATATAGGGTAAAAGGGAGAGATAAAGAGCAAAAAGGGAATGAAGGAAAGCGTGAGTGAAAGAAAGAAAGTGACGGGAGCCTCAGCAGCTCACCAAGGATTGACAGCGAGGAACCCAGCTAGGGCCTGATGCCCCAGGCAAGCACCAGGAGCCCGCGACTACAAACGTCACACACCTCACGCTGCTCAGCTCCGAGATGGCGTCACAATTTCCCTGACAGGACATGACATTTCACTCGGGCTGGCAGCAGAGAAAAGTGTTTGACAGCCACCTGCTGACACAGTCCTGGGGGGGATACCCCTTGTCCAACTGAGGGACCATGCCTGCTTTCACAAAAATGGGAAAAGTTTGAAAATAGGATGTGCTAGAAAAAGAAAGCGTGGAAGCAGCTGGAGGTAAGCCTTCTTCACATAAATGGAGACGCTTGTGTAAACAACCACCGCCACAGCAACAGCAGCCAAGGAGAGGAGCGCTCCAACAAAGTCAAAGTTAGCCTTTTGTGTCTGCTCCGATATAAAATTCTGCTGCATCCACGCCCCCCTTCCCTGTCTCTCAGCGCATCAGGCTTCAAAGCTGCTTTCCAAAGGTGTGTTTGTGCTTCACTCCCTTTCACTGCGCTTCCTTCTGTGGGAAAGCCTTGACAGACCCAGTGTTGCCTCATTGCATTCTGGGATAGATTATTATTGCTTTAGGTTGTCCACCCCCATACACAGACTTGGTGTGAGCGCCACGTTACTGTCTGGTAAACAGGCTCTGTAGAAAGACAGACGTCATGCACACAAAAATAGTTTGAATCTGGAAACAGTCGTCATAGCAAAGAAAAACGAATCTGAGCCCGAGTAAATAATTGCAAGATTAAGCGCTGCTGAAAAATCTTCAGAACTCTGGAGTTGATTCGTTAATGAACAGTCAACACTTTTAATTACAACTGATCGAATGCTTGTCATCTGTAAATGGTAGGACTGAGAAGTAATTCAAAAACATTATTATTGTCACAACGGCAGATTATTTGACCATTTTGTGGCTACTGGTAAGTATCATTGTTACTGGGAAACATGTTCAGTCAGAAAAGACCTCCAAACCGTTGCAAACATTTGAAATTGCTTATAAAGTCTTAAATATCAAAATGTAATGGAACTCCGGGGCAAGGCAGACCAGACCAAAATATGTGCAAGTGGCTGTTCATATTATTTTGGAGCTGTAAGTAAGGCACTCCACCTTCTATAGGTCAGCATTCCACAGAAACGTCTGAGGCTTTCAGTGTTTTGCCCTCCACCACACCTCTTATCTCCCACCTGTCCTTGCTTTTGCTTGTTATTTGACTTTGCCAACTTTTCCTCCCACTCTCTCTCCTTAACTGTCTTCTCTTTCTGTCAAACTCATCTTTACTTTGCTCATGTTCTGTCTTTGCTCCCACTACGGCCTGAACCCCCCCCATCCCATCACTCACCACTTTTCTCTGTAGTTCCTCTTGGCAGCTGCAGCTTTGTTCCTCCATCCTCCTCACCTTTCTGGTCAGGTACACGTACAGCTTTCTACTCTCTTTATCGCTCCCTTCTTTTGTTTTTTCCTGCCTCTGTTAAATAATATAGTTTAATGATGCTGCTTTTACATCATTTGCCAGCTTCAAATCCAAATAGGAAATATTGTGATTTATTTGACAGCCATAATGTCTCCCATTTGGCAATAATATCTGCAGAATTGGCACCAGCGGCAAAGACCTGCAAAGCCATCATTATTGGCATTTACATTTTCAAATATGACGTTAACTCAGCTACAACATGACATACAGCTCCGTTTGGAGTTGGTTTCACTTTTCAGTGAACCCCAGAAAATATGCAAGACAATAAAAAAACGACTTTATGATACAATTCTTTGGGTGTCACTACGAGGCTAGAAAAGGCATTTATCTCCATGCAAGTCCACTATTAGTAATGCGAGTTTTTCACACTTATAATACTGTAGACAACATGATTTCCCTACTCCAGTGTATGACGCTCCTTGTGTGCACTGTGCATATATATATATATAAACACATATAAACATATTCATGTATACATGTTATATGCTTTGACTTCAGTGATACCTTGATGTACAAATACTGCATGATTTCATGAGGAACCAGATGCATTCACTGCATCCACGTATGTTCCCCGAAATGCATGACGCTGGCCTTCATCTGTTGAAATAACCGACTGAAATAACCTACTACAACAATCAACACATGACCATGATAACACATGTCTTTTTATGTGTATTTGGGCAGCTATTTTCCCTCAGGAGGTTAATACCCCTGAGGATAAGTTTCAGAGTTTTTAGCCGATAGGTTTTAAGAGGCGAATGTAGTTTCTAAAGGCAGGTGATGATTTCTCCAAATACTAAATGAAGAGTTACTGCTGATTAGATTTTCCAGAATAGGAACATACCCTTTCACTTAAAGTGAAAATAAGGCCTTTCCAGTATTTAGGTTTTTGAAATTGTTAGATAACTCTAACTGGAGAGACATCTAGGAAGCATCATGTTGGATTAGAGTTTGATTAAACTGCTCTAAGGAGTGTGATTTAGTAACTGTGATCATTCCTGATGTTTTACTGAACCTCTGATACTATTCTAGTATTCTAGTTTTCTTTTTTTGTTAAATGCAGTGGAGATTTATTGCAGATTTCTCTGTTGCAGTATTTTCCCCCAGAGTGCTGGGTGTGGCAGTGGCACGCTATGACTTCTGCTCCAGAGACACACGAGAGCTTTCCCTGCTGCAGGGGGACGTCGTGAGGATCCACACCAAGATGACCAATGGGTGGTGGAGAGGGGAGGTTGGTGGAAGGGTAAGTTTCCAAACCCCTTATATCATTATTACCAGTTTACATCTGTATCCTTAGTTATACTGTATCTTGTCCTGCTGCTCCTCAGGTAGGCTGGTTTCCCGCCACGTACGTGGAAGAAGAGGACTGACTATTTCTGGATAAGCGTCCATTCAAAGCTGTCAGTCCGCCGGCGAGTACGATGCTGCTCGTCCAATCTCTGCACCATGCAAGTCAGATCTCTTTGATAAAACACCAAGACGCAGACTCAAGAGGAAGTGACAGTGCCCTCTTAAACCTCCTCTTGCCCTCTGACAGACTCCCAGACAGGCAGATTTAAAATCACAAGCCATATCTCGCCTCTCTGCGGCCGTGTCTGCCCCTGCGGCCTACGGGGAAGAACATGTGGTGCGCGCAGATAACCCCCCCCCCTCCCTTCCTGCTCACCTTGTCTTTCAGTGACTACTCCATCAGCGGGAGTGAGACTTGCCTTCGCTGTTGCGATACCAGGAAGGGTCCATTCACCCAAATATAACAAATATTCTACTAACAGTGCATCTCTCAGGTATTTCAACAAATTGAAACGTGGAAGCTGATGATCTTTGACTGATGGAACACTGTATTGTTTAAATCTTCCTTTAATTCTTCAAGTTCCTAATCACATATGTGATATCCAAGCACGGTCGCTGAACACATTTTGACATCAGTTTGATATTCTGCAGCGCAGCGAGAAGGACTGAGATGTGATATGTTCACTGTCTATAGTGACTGTGTGTCAGCAGAAAATATATCTGGAGATGAAGTTGTTGATAAGGTGTTGAAATCCACCACTGATGAAGCTGTGCCTCTGTGATGATGTTATGTTCTATGTATGCTAATCTAAACTAGCTGGGGACCTGCAACAGTTTCACTTGATTTCATTTGAGGGACAAACATAAGTTGGCAAGAAAGTTATGTACGCAGTAATACCTAGACATACAAGTGCTTTGACATACGAGTGTTCTGAGGCAGGAGCAAACCTGCGAGTACTCATCTCCTGCGATGGAGATGAAGCATTAAATTATTGATCAATGAGATTAAAGAGAAGGAATCTGTCAAGAACACAAAGCATTCCAAAGGAGTACGGTACAATTACGGTATGAAGTGTTCAATGGAACTTTCTCCCCATCCCTCCTCCCTCTCCTCGAAGGTAAAACTCATAATAAAACCACATTTTTCTTATTACAGTAATATGTATTATATTATTGTGTGTGTGTATCTATATAACTATTTAAAACACTTTTCCCATTGTTATTAGCGCTGATTTGAGTGTTTTTAGATGGCCGGAATGGATTCAATTGTTTTCAGTTATTTTATATGATTTGATTTGAGTTACGACCGAATTATAATTGTATGTCAAGGTATTACTATATTTCAAGAAAAGTTAGAAAAGTTAGGAGTCAAAGTGCATGGATGTGTGTGTTGGTTTTGGTCTGTTCCAGACTGTGTGAGATCCTTCATTGTTTGAAACCAGAGGGCACTTTTATTTTTCAACTCTTTTAGATCACATAATATTTTATCTGTACTCTTCCATCATCTCAGATGAGCACAGGTAGCACAGTTTTCCTTCAAACATGGACATCCCAACAACCATGTATGTCATTCATATTTAATAAAAATATATTTCTGGAATTCATTTCAATGGAATTCATTTTTATATCTGCAGCGCCAGATCATAACAGAAAGTTATTGCAAGGCACTTTACAGGTGTAGCAGGGAAAGACAGAACCGATCTTGTCCCACAAGTGCAAGCACTTTGGCAACGGAGGCAAGGGAAAAACTTGCCTTTAATAGGCAGAAAGCTTGAACAGAACCCAAGACTCATAGTGGGCGGCCATCTGTCTTGACCGGTTGGGTTGAGAGAGAAAGAGAGAGAGAGAGACAGGGGTAGAAAGACAGAGACAAGGAAAGGTAGCAGGAGAGTCAAAAAAAGAGAGGGAGTGAGAGTGAGCAGACTAAAACAATGTATTTACACTACATCCAGTGATTTTAACCATACAGGCTGCTGAGCAAACCACTGACTAAAGGGGTGCTATATAAAATGATAAATGCTAATGCTTGCGATGGGCACATCAGATTTGACAACCACAGCTTCTACAGCCCCATGGATAGAATGACCTGCAAACTGAGACACAAAGAGGGACAAAACAAAGGGAAAGATAGCAATTATTGATATAACATGAATAACCAGATGAAGAGGGAGGAGCTCAGTGTGTCATAGGAGGTTATTCCACCAGTGTCGGCCTATGAGAGCATATTGATTATTGTATGAATTTACTATAAGATGTGTTAACAAGGAAAGTCTTTAGTCGACTCTTGATTTGTATTTCTGAAATTTCATTGATATTATTTTCTGAGACACTGGTGAAGAAAAGGCGATGCAATTTCATCACATTTCACAATCGATTGTGCTTGCAAACACATTTGATATACTTTTCTAGATTGTGACAAATCACTGTCATAGAAGTTTAAATGCCTCTTGTAATCATTCATCTAGCCCTAATATTCTTTTCAATTTCAACATTCTAGATATCTAGAATCTTGGGAGGTTTTAATTTATGTTCTTCTCAAATGGTAGTTAAGAAATGTATCACCTTGACAACTTGATCGGCAAATATTGCGATGTCTCTGGGCTAACAGAAATCAAGGTTGTTCATCTCATCTTGTGAATCAAAATTTGATGAGTTTGCTTTATTGTCTTCTGATAAAGAGAAGAAAAAGATGCAGCATTTATCATCCATAACTGCCTATTCATCCAGGGTCACGGGGAGCCTTGAATGCCACCTAACATTGGGCGAGAGGCCCCGACAAATTACCAAGGGCAAACACATAGCCCACAGCAAAAGCAGGATTTACAATCACAATTCACAATTTTGCCCTGTGGGAGTTAGCCCTTTGCAACTAGATAACATGATAACTAGCCCTAGTTATCGTGTATATGTCTTCAGGAAAAAATTTCATATGGCTTTTTGACATATTTCCCTGCATTGTTCCAGTGCTTTGAACTTATTTTCTTCCTGACTTTGCTGTCACAAAGATCCAAAAAGAATAGCTTCCCTAATACTCTTCCTCTCCTTAATCTGCCAGTTCCTGTCTTCACCAAAGAGATGAAAGGTGATGACAGAGAGAATGTTTCTTGGTATTTGTGTGCATGAGGGAGAGAGAGAGAGTGAAAGAGAGAGAGAGAGAAGCAAAGCATCATCTTCATCTGTCTGAATGATCTCCTTAACCCTTGGTCTTTCTCAGTCAGCCCCTATGGATCTTTACTTGGGGGTTAAATAGGGATTTTGCAAAGGCTGAAGCTGCCATCAAATACGGTGAATTCTCAATTTCTCTCAGAAGGGCTTCACTCTCAAAAGTACTTTATCTTTTAGAATTATCCTCAACTGCTGACTTTTGACCATCAAACCCTCCTTACAAAATCATAAAACTGAAACTACCAAGTGCCTCAACAATCAAGAACAACCACCATTGAACATAATATAAGGGCATCTGCAAATTAAATCAGATTTTGTTGAATATGTGCACAAAAGAAAAAGAAAAGTTCCGTCAAATCTATCCATCTATCCATCCATCCATCAATTGGGGTTTGTCTTTCTGGTTCTGGCCGACACAAAATGCCCCATTATCCCTTTCATGGTCTTATTTCATGATAACATTGTATAATATTTAAATATGTATATAACATTCGAAATAGTATTATTATAATTACTTGCAGCATCAAGGAAAACTATTAAAAACTTAATTTTATACATACACAGGTTGTATAAGGTCCCATACTATTAAAAACTTATGTTCCCATGTTTCTACACTATTATGGTGATTTTGGGTCCTGCTCAACCCCAAAACAGCTAAATAAACCATCCAGTCAATCCTTTGTAGTTTGTGTAAGTCTGTAATCACCTACTGGAAAAAATCCCTCTCGGCTTGACGTGAAGCAGGGGGAATGTGCACAAGATGTGCGTGCGTCCCTGTGTCTGCGCTCTCTTCACCCTCATGGTGACGAGGAAGCTCCGTTCCTACCCTCACCTGTGGTCACGAGCTTTTGGTAGTGGCCCAAAGAACAAGGGCTGAAATGAGCTCCCTCCGTAGTGTGACTGCTCTCTCCCTTAGAGAGTGGGTGAGATGCTCCGTCAGAGCGCAGAGTATCTCCGCTCCTCTCCACATTGAGAGCAGCCTGACGAGGAGGCTCGGGCGTCTAAAAATGCCTCCTGGACGCCTCTTTGGGGAAGTCCCAGGACGCGCTGGAGAGACGATGTCTCTTGGCTGGACGAAGTGGCCGGGGAGAGGGAAGTCTGGGCTTCCCTGCTTAGGCTGCTGCCCCCGCAACCCGACCCTGGATAAGCAGTTTGAAGATGGATGGATGGATGATTCAAAGCATTTTTATTCCATCCTCAGTGCGCACACACACAAGTTTGGGTTACAGTATGTCTAAAAACCTGCAAGACCAATTAGTATATTCCTGTCAGTCTCAATTGGCCTTGGTGTAATTAGAAAATATTAGCATGCTAATACAACCTCAGATGATAATAAACACAACTTGCAAAGAAGCATGCTGATTTTAGTACCACTGTGCCAAAGTGCAGCCTCCCAGAAGATGCTTATTATTTTTAATTATTAACCAAACTAAAGTTAAACAAGAATGTCCAAGAACTGAGTTTATTCAGAGAAAAAAGGAAGCGGAAAAGAGTGTAAAGATGGGACCACCCTCCTCCCACCCCATCTGGATGGTGTCGCTCTCTGTTAGGACTGTCAGTGCTACCCATTAATTAAGATCTCACAGATCAAAGCAGTCTAAATGAGCTAATCCTCAAAGAACCACAGCTCTATCCTCTGCCGTCTATCTCTTTCGTTCCCTCTCTATCTCTGCCTCACCCAAGTTACTCCCTCTTAACTCATGACTGCGTGCTGACTGCACTTTGATGCCTGACAGTGGTAGGCCTCTTTGATGCAAAATGGTGAGTAAATGTGCATCAGTGGGCAACACTTTCATTTCCATAATGGCAATTTTCACAGGCTGGAGAACTTGTTTTAAAAAGGTCTCAAGACATAATTGGTGATCATGAATCTGTAGCTATACTCTGGCTGATGCCCACATGTGGTGCAATTGAGACGCCTCGCACAGATTTCAGAAGACCACATCTATCTGACTGTGGAAAGGCATTTTCTGTGATAGTAATACATCTAAGCCTGCATTAAATCTTATGGTATAACAAGCTAGTGAACGGGGTGAGTTGAGATGGAACCAAGCCAAACCTGGCGTGAAACCAAGTGACAGCTCTGAGGTCAATAGTTGTTCAAAGGAGCATGACGCCGCTAGCTGCTCAGCAGGTTGGTCATTATCATAGAAAACAGAACATCTGCCTGTGACTCCTGCAGACAGGTTTAACGAGGTGGCACTGCTTGTCATGGAGGTTGCTTTGGCAAGGCCTGTCTACGTCTCACCCCTTCTGTAACCTCCCAGTGGTGTTGGCACTCACCGCCGCTTCTTTCCATCAGGGAGTCTTTTCTTCATGGTGAGATTTAGTAATGAAGACTTCTTTGTCCCCTCATTTATTTACCCCTCTGCAGCATGGATGTCTTTGCTTTTATGTTCCTGTTGTTTGCATTGTCTCGAACTATATTTCTGCTTGTCTGTTTCTTTTCTTGTTGTTGTTTTTTGTTGCTGCTGTTCCTTTGGGGATTTTCTGTAACCACCACAACATGTGTCTCTCTTTTCTCAAATATGTGAAACAAAAGTCCTTGTATTATTCAATGCATTATCAACTCTGTTTTGTCGACATCACAGAAAAAGCAAGTTCCTGTTGATAAAATAAAAGAGTCATTAAAACAATGCTTAGGCAGGCTGGAAGTAATTGTGGATGGTACAGGTACTTTAACAAGCTGTCAATAACGGAACAGGTTTGCTCTCTGATGCAATGCAAAATCGCATATGGAGCTGTCCAGTGCTGATCCTGAAGGTAAGATTGATATTTTTTAATATAGTTATTTTGGCAGTGTTTTTGCTGTTTTTTCCAGCACTTGCCCACTGTTAATGTAGTATATAGGATTTTTATCTGTCTGTATTTTGTGCTTTTATTTTGTGGGACGTCAGCCAGTCCAAGCCTTAGTATTGTAGTTCAGTGTGTTTTTCAATTTTCCTGTACTTCTGTTTTTTGTACTCACGTTGCGCAGGATTTAGTAAAGTTGTTTTCTGAACTTTTATTGCTCGCATCTGTCTCTGCATTCTGGGGTCCATCAGATCAATCATTCCAGTTTGTGTCACCAAGATCTGCTCACATTTTCTATAAAAACGGTTTTATTTTATTCATTTACCATCAATTAAGTGTCGTAATTCATGTTGCATTTGCATTTTAACTACTTTTTTTTTTGGCAAACATTGAAGACACCAGGGCGCAGTGGTAGGGCTGTTGCCTCAGCAAGAAGGTCACAGGTTCAAATCCAACTTGGGGCTTTTCTGTGAGGAGTTTGCATGTCTACGTGGGTTCTCTCCAGGTTCTCTGGCTTCCTCCCACCACCAAAAACATGCAAATTAGGCAAATGGTTGACACTTAACTGTCCGTAGGTGTGACTGTGTGGATTCAGTTTGAACCGCTGCGGCTTAAAAACTGATTGCAAAGAGGCAAGTGGAAATCCTATGGATGAAGGAGAGTCAATGTGATTGTGTATCTGTGCATTATGTGAGCAGACCCCAGAAAGCAGAGAACAGAGACGGTGCGATAGTTGAATTTATCCTTTACTGAAATAAATTCAACACAAAAAACAACAACAACCTGGAGCTGCACACAGGATGAGGGGCGGCTGGAGCCCAACGTAATATATATAACAAAAATACACAGCCGAGAGAAAAACCAAAAAGCAAGCTCTACTAACAGGAGGCGACTGGCTGGTGCCGCAAAGAAAACGGAACACAAGATCCAGCCACACGTGACCAATCTAATCACAACAGACACAACAAAAAAACTAAACACAACCTGGCGAACGGACTGGCTGCGGTCGACACGGGCGAGACGGGAACAGAGACGGGAAGTGGGCTAGAGACGGACAGCATTACCAGACGAAAAACCAAACAATAATCCGACGGGGAACAGCAGGCGGAGCAGAGGTTATGGGGGCTGGTGGTGATTTGCCTCAATCCGTGTCAGGTGTGTCTGGGGTGACCGCAGCCAATCCGCACGCCGCAGGTCCTGGGTTGACAAGCAGAACAGGTGTGGGTGATAAGGCAATTAAACAGGCACAGCAACATGACCCTCACATGATGTGCTGTATGCATTAAAGCCCATACTATATGGTATACTTTTGCATGGGTGTATACTTCAGCATGCACCCACAGTTTCCATCTTGGGCTGCTGATTCTCAGTGGTAGAACAAATACTTACCAGAAGGTTGGTGGTTGACCTCCAGCCCCTACAGTCTGCATGTCAAAGTGCTCTAGATGGGCAAGATAATGAACTCTGAATTTGCTCCCAGTGGCTGTGGCACTGATGTGAGTGATTGTGTGAATGATTATTGTTCCTGATGAGCAGGTGACAGCATGGTACCTTCTGCATGAATGGCTGAATATTAACTTGTCATAAAGCAGCAGTCAGATGAGAAACACTTATTTAATGCTCTTGCAACAGATTTTTCACAGTTCATTCCTAGACTTGTATAATCTCTACCTGGAAGGTAGAGGTAATAACCCTTCCTAAATATCCATCCATTTGTTTGTGTGATTGTTGCAGAATATCTAAACCAGGGGTCACAGTCTCGCGGGCCCGCGGGCCATGTGCAGCCTGCACGACGATATGAAGGTTTAATGCTAATGCAGCTCGCAAGTTTATATTAGGTTTTTTATTTTTTATTCATTGAATTCTATCTCAAGGTCTTTAGAGTTTCAGCATTCTCCTCACCCTGCAGCTCCACGGCTCCCCGTAATAGCAAGGTATGTGTCAACACCTCTTCCCCGTTGCAAATAGCCTCCTCTAACTCCAAAGGTTTTGTATCCAAATAAAAGTCACTGTCAAAAAAGACATTCAGTACTCTTGTCATTGACAGTGTCATTTAATGAGAGGCACTTACAATAGGCGCCAACACAATTCGATGTTTTATGGCAATCTCTGGAGTAAAATTAATCTCTCAAGTGAAATTGGTGTCGCGCTCAATATATTACCCAGTGGGGTGCAACTTCATTTTTATTCATTGACCCACGTGAATTAAAACTAATTTCCTGAATGTGTCATTTCTTGGAGACTTCCACAGCAGGATGCATCGCCTTTCCTTCTTCCCATATGATTCAAGGATTAGATATGATTAAGTTGGAGTTGGACAACCGCTAACAGCTATGCCATTCATTGCCTCATTTAAAAAAAAAGGAATTACATAAAGTTGATGAGATTTTTACTTGAAATACTTTTGATTTTACTGTTTCCTGGGCCCAAAGATAGTTTAAAGCATGTTAGAGAATATTTTTTAAATATCATTGTCAGTCAGTGTTCCCTGCAGTGACTGACATTAAAAGGTTTGAAAAATCCTTTAAAATATTCCTTTAAAATGACATTAAGCTTTTGCAATTGGTTGTACGTATCTACAAACAATACACTCTACATGTCCGTCTGAAATGTCATATTATACTTAGTAAAATTACAACAGTTCAACAACAAGATAATGACATGTTTTTCTTTTACCTTTGGTGTATTGTGTGCAGGTTTGTCAATAAAATAAAGAGAATATGCCACACAAGCAAAAAAAAAAAACTAATATTACACAACCTTACACTCTCATAGTCCACATCTAAGATGGGCCTGCAGCAATAGAAAACAAGTAATACATCTTTTTTTTTGTTAAACGTGGTCATGAAAATATTTTTTTATACAAAAATTAAATACAATTATAGTATGTTACAACTTTTGTTCTTTTCCCCCCATACAGGTGAGCTGAAACATGACTACAAAGCCTCTGAAAATGAAAAAGCGAAGTACTTGATACATACTGGTCACAGGGCTTAATAATAACACATGTGCAGTATTTGGCAAAACTACAGACACCATTCAGCAAAGTAAAATTCACCAGCGTCAATAAAGCATATGGGGAGAATCGGTGGGAAATGGGCAAAGTGTGTGTGTGTGTGTGGGGGGGGGGGGGGGGGAGTAAGGAAGGAACGATGACATAATCACTGCGTGCACATTCCTCCGTGATGAACAGCAGTGACCTCATCAAGTCTTAAATCCAAGATTTATTCAGAATAACCGATCAGAATCTGTTGCACGAGTAATACTGTCGCTCACCACTGTGGCTCTGGAAATACAAAGTTGTTGCTGATATTGGATTTTTATAACATTGTTCAGACAACGTTTGTCTTTTTGTCCTTACAGTTGAGAGGTAAGTCTCAACGTATGCGCTCTTAGGGTTCTGTTTGGACGATGGGTAGTTGTCCAGGTTTCTCAGCAAAAGGAAATAATCAATAGTTGGAGCAATACAAGGTTGAGAGTGAGCTGTTGGCCAACGGGGGGATGATTGAAGGAGGCCTGCCCAGACAATTGGTCATCGCAATCCCCGGAGCCCTGGCAGTGAGTTCTCTCGCAGAGGACGCCTGTGAAGCCGGGTGGACAGTGGCATCGCTGATGGTGGTGGCACGTGCCGCCGTTCTGACAGCGCAGCATTGCATTGTCACACACCCGAGCTGCAACGACAAAGCAGAAGGGGCAGGAGCGACAGGAAGCAGTGACTAATAGATCACTCAGCGATAGGACAGCAGAGAACGTCCGCAGCCAAGTTCAGAGGGCACAAGCTGCCTCTTCTTGTCCTGTCTGCATCGATCTGTGTCCTTAGAGCACAGCTGACACATTAGGGTGGGCAAAACCAAGGACTTCTGTGTAGGAAAGTGTGCAAGAAGAAATTATGTCGTCAGATTCTGCATGAATATGATAATGCAGCTCACATCCTGTTTAAACCCTTCCCATGGCCGCTAATGAACACAGACAGATATTCTGTGGATTTATGGATATTTTTAGGGGCACCACAGGGATTTAATAATCCTCGCAAAACAAAAGAATAAACAAACCACAGCAATTATAGGGTGAAATTGGTGAATAAAGGATGCCAGTGTATTGTGACACAGGCCCTCTCAGGAAGGGAGACTGCAATTGTGCTGTCTACACGATGAAAATAATCAAAGCGAAAATGTGGAATGGATACCTGGCACATCTTACCATTTATACCTTTGACATGCAAATGGTTGATTCTCCAATTATTATTTTCATCTCTAACATGAAATAGATCAAAACATGAATATTTGAAAGACATAAAAAAAAAAGAATAACCAAATGGCGTAATGTCCAAGACTGTTCTGCTCTAGTGGACAAAAAAAAAGTGTTTTATTGATATCGATCTATTAGGAATACATTCATACTCATTATCAGAATAAAGAGATCACAACTCAATTACCACAGGAAGCCTTCAGGTGGAATCATGTTTGAAGTAGTATTTGCCGAGAGATTTCAGTATGATTGGATCTCTGTCTCTGCACAAATAGTAATCCCACTCTGTGATGTGGCTTTGACGTCACCCCAACAAATAATCACTGCACCTGTCAAAGGCCACTACATACTGTAATGTCCTCATTGCTTTTGTGACTGACAGTTACTGGATTTCAGTGATATCGTGTGCAAGTGTTTCAGGTTAGTCATGGCCCTCAGAAAGACTTTATATTACAGCGTCTGTGGGTCCAACGTTTCATGGATTTCGACAAAGACTGAAGTGATAGCATCATATGAGTAAATGTGACAGAACTTCCAATCAAAATGCTTACTTAGAGGAAATTACAGCAGGTCATGGCAGCATTGCAAAATGTTGTTTGCTTGTTATCCTTGATGCAAATCAAATTGTGATGAGTGACCTTTGATGAATTAATTTTATCACTCATTTCTTGTAACTGCTTATCCTGTGTTGGATCAAAAGCTGACTTTCGGGCTACATAGAAAGACAAAAACAAAACACTACACTACATTCATAGTAACACCTACGGCAAATTTAAGCCACCAGTTCCTCAACATGACATGCTTTTGGTGATGGGAGGAAGTCGGAGAACCCGTAAAGAACCCCCGCAGACATGGATAGAACATGTTAACTCCACTGTAAAATCCCACTGCCCCTGTCTGATTACATTTTTATTGTAGTCGAAACATTTAGTTATAACCTTCAAGACTAACCCCAACCCACACTGCCCCCCCCCCCCAAAAAAAAAACTATGGTCAAATATATTGCTCTGCCCTTCACTGCTTTTAAAAAAATAAATATATTATTTTCATTTTCCATTGTGAATTTATGTTTTGCTTTTTAGTTCTACTTTATTATTAGCCTTGTGTTACAAGCTGTCACTTTGTGAGTTAATAAAAAACATTTTTGCTAACTTTATTTTTGTCTACCCCACAATCTTTTCCACATTTGTGTCCCATTTATCAACTGCAAACTATCAAATCCAGTGAGAAATCAGCTTATCTATTTAATATAATTATTAAATATTACTTTACTAATATATATATTTTTCCAGAGAGACCCTGGAAAGAGGAGCTCCTTTACAGAAAGATAAATGTATTAATGCAATAAGCTATAGCTACATTTACATAATATGATAATTATACCCCTAGATGATGGAATAGTTTTTCTTTAATTACATTAAATCAATATCTTCTGCCATCCTGCCAGGATAAAACTTGATCTCAGCCTCTTATCATATTACCTAACATGAAGGCTTCCTCATTAGTCACCACTCTAGGCTGAAGTTCAATACAAATTACAGGCAGCGCAGTGAACGCTCGACAGCGCAGGGTTAAAATACTGCATGTATCTCAAGCACATGTTGTCTGTGTGAATGTTTGTCATGTTCGACCCGGACGACTAGAGAATGTCGTCCGGGTGTATGGTTCATTTTAGGAAACAGTATTTTTCTTGATTAATGTGAAGTTTAGGGTCCACACTAAACGTAAATGTAGAAACTATGAATCAGAGCATGGAGAGTTACATGCAGCATAAGTTGCTTGGAAAACTAGTTCAGTGTCTTCCTGGAGTCTCTGATGATTCTTATTAGCTGTCATGCTAACTGTTTATTGTTAATGCTAAGCTAAGTTAGGCACTAAAGCTGTCACGGCTGTGCCGCTCACCACACCCACTGCCCCGCCTCCACAGGCCCACTCGGCAATCAGTCGATCCCTGTCACCTGCTCCCGTCACCAGCTGCAGCGCATCATCAATCAGCCCCAGCCATTACATGACCCCAGTTCACCTCTCGCTAATAAATATATTTCCTGGGTTCTTTTTAAATACTGCTACTATTTATCCTAATAAATAAAAAAACATTTTAGTATATTCATTATCCGAATACACGCTAATTTACCATAAATGTTACAAAGACACTGTTATTGACAATATAAAATAAATGTTATTATTATTATTATTAATAAAATTATTATTAATTAATTTTGGTTGATTGGAAACTACTTTGACAAAAACAAAACTTTTCTCTCTCCAGCTCTAGAAATCGGAGACGTTTTTTATTTATTTATTATTGATTTTATATTACCATAAATTGTTGGTTTCATGACTGATAACAGTAAAACATTTAATGATGTCACATTTCTGTTTTATATTGTGTTTTGTTTTTTTTAGTAATATTTCAAAATTACCCAATATTAAAAATTATTGTCAACTGCGGACCTACATGAGACTTTTGCAAATGCTATATAATTTCCTTATTTATAATATGAATTATCCACGAAAGAAAATACCACCTCCTCTTTGGCTCTAGATTTTTCCCATAAAAACATGTACAAGTTGTGTAACTCTAGAGGAGAGAGAGTGACATGTCCTTCGTTGATTGTGAAAATCCTGAATGTCCTCTTTCAATATTTTCTTCTGTCTATCTGCAGTGCAGCTGCAGCCCACAACACAGAACATCTGGGCCTGAAGATTAGAGGGAGATAGCTGGAGATCAATCTACATACCCCCCCCCCCCCCCCCCCCCTCCCCCAGAGCATCTTCTATCCTTCTCTTTCCCTCCCCCTTTTTTCCCCATTTTATTTTGAACGTGGCAGAAGGGTCTTACCCCAAGAGACCATAATGGATGATCACGATTTAAAGGGTTAGGAGGCCGTGGGCTCTGTGATCATGAGGCATGTGGTCCATTCCCCAAAGTTTTCTCAAAACAAATGGTCTGTTTTGTATGACCCAGTATAAATGATGGAAGCAGGCGTTGGGAAAACAACTTCCTGCTTACTGTACCACTACATATATATACACTGTATATTACATTACCCTTTTAATTAAATAATGCCGATTAAAATGCAAGCAATGTATTCTTTGTATTATTAATGTCATGCTCAAATTACAAAGCCTATAAGCCTACCTTGGTTACGATTTGCAACACCAAGTGATGAAGCATTTGCTCGATCTGTGTAAAAATGGGAAAAGTTATATATTACACTGAGTTGCCATATAATGTACTCTGCTATGTGGCTAAATCACAGGGACAGCATGCAGATAGCGTTTTATCTTCTTCTTTCTTTTACAATAGTATGTTAGTTAGCAGGGGTCATTTTGTTTTTTCCATTAATAAATATACTAATGTAGAATTGTGTGCATGCAACTCAAATCAGTGGATCTTCTTTAAGATAAAGGGGTGTGAGAGCTGCATTTGTGAGCCAGGAGCCACCTTCGGGCATCACTATGTGTAAAGATGCATTGATGGGAGCTGGATTGTCAGAGAAAATGATTTTCCTTTCTCTGACTTGGAGAAAATGGCTGCATACTAAGAGCAAATATTAAAAATGTTGAGCCAAAGGCAATCTCCGCAGTGCCCTCTGATACTCAGTCAAACATGTACATGTACAATAAACAGCAAGTTCCTCATCATATCTGTTCTTATCAACAAATAATATAGTTAATGCTACCCATCATTTTGCAAACCATGCTGTACATTTATGCAGCATATATTGATTAAGGAATCCATTTTTTGTCTTCATTTTTGTTAAATAAAAAAAATTAAGTTTCATGAAAACATACTTTTTTATATATTTTAATTAATTTAATTTGATTTTAAATGCTGAATGGAAATACAAGTAAATAAGCCATTTGATTCCATTTTTTTCCCAGGGTTGAAAACATGAAACATGATTTGCAAAACTGAGTAGCTTGTCAAGTTTAAATGATTTGTAACAACTTCACAATTTTGAAACAAAACAAAGCTTTGTACAATTCAAGATTTTCAATGGGATGACAAAATCCCTGTTTCCTTGTGGTTCATTTTAAAGAATGTTCTATATACAATTATGAGTATTCAAATCATGCACAGGTTAATTTTCCTTCATAAAGGAATTAGTCTTCTACATTCATGCCTTTTCTGTTTTTCAACAGTGGGAAGAAATGGTGAACAATAATGTACAGCACCAACATGGCCACAAAGGAGGAGCACATCACCACCAGGGGAGAACAGCATGCCAGTTTGAAAAGCTTGATCAACTTACGCGCTGGCCCATGGTTACTGGGAATGCCTGTAGAAAGAGCAAAATACTTCTTCAGTTAAAATGTGACACGTGCAGTTTCCTTTCAATAATTCCTTTCAAAGCCTACCAACAATCCGAACAGTGTGCATTGATTACCAGCAGCCGAGGCTCTGCCCTCTGCAAAATCCAACACTCACTCAAATCTAATGATAATAACCGGTCTGCAGGCGCTGAAATGTCAGAATGAAAAGTCTTCAGTATCAAGGAGAGGCTTTTTAAATCAGAATTTAAATTTCTTCTTGAAATAAACAGATGTATTTTCTCAACTGCAATCAGAATTTCATATAGGGTAGTTTCTGCAATCCATGCAGGGTTTGTTATATTATCCTTGAAATGCTGGGTTAGAGTAGATAACATAATTTGTCAATGTGGAAATTAGAGGCTGTGGGTAGGAAAAGAAGAAGAAGAAAATATATTTACAAGCAACAGAACTGCTCTTGTGAATAAGCTGGAACTGATTTTTGGCACTCATTGCAACCTTAGTCTAAAACATACATATCAGTGGTGTCTTGTCCAAACATGTATCATAGTACTGCAATCAGCTTATCATATCATTAGAATAATTGCAATTTCTGATAATTTTCTTTCAGTTTTCCAACTTTATCTGTGATTACATCTCACTGAGATGTTCTTATTTTATGCACTCCATTCATCACTTTATTACTAGTTTGGAACTGTCACAACAACTGCTGGCAAGAGCACACAGCAATGCAGCAGGAAGAGAAGCTTCTGATTTCTAGTGTTCAAATGTTGCAGCCTGTGGCAAGCATTTTGCATCACATGAGCTTTCATTTGAGAATTTGAGCAGATTTTGTGCAACTTGTGTTTTAGCAAGACACAATGTGTTTAATTTCATGAGAAAAGATGGATTTGGAGATGGCCCCTTCCCGTTCCAACATGACCACACCAGTGCACAAAGCAAGAGCCATAAAGACAAGGATGAGTTTGGTGTGGAGGAACTTGGACAGACATGCACAGAGTCCTGACCTCAACCCGATGGAACACCTTTGGGATGAGTTAGAGCGGAGACTGCGAGCCAGACCTTCTCGTCCAACATCAGTGTGTGACCTCACAAATGCACTGCTGGAGGTATAGTCAAAAGTTCCCATAAAGAAAACGGGGGCAAATATCCATTTTTCAGGGGATTTGGAGCATTTAGCATTTTGTGTGTGTTTGTTTGTTGGACTTGTGACTTGAGTTATGGGAACATGTGGTATGCTTTCAGGAAACGTGTGTAGACAACTGTGGAACACTGTAATGGATAAAGCCATGTTACGGAACCTGTACTTATGAGAGATATAGGAATAATTTAAGACAAAAGTTTGTTCATTCAACACCTGGGGGGGCAATATTGTTGTCACCTCCATGTGCATCATTATTTCATTTATGCCGCTGCCAAATAAGGGCTAATATTGCCTTTGATATGGCTAAACCTCGGTTTCATCGGTTCAGTGCAGATGTGACCGAGTGTTGAATTTTTTAATAACAAACTGTCAATCTGGCAGTGAGCGCCACAGTGCAGGGAACAAAACAAAAAAGAGTCTTGAGTGTAAATCCAGCAATATCTCCTTAGAGCTCCTATAAATAAAATAGCCTACTACTTGCAAAAATATTGCATGGGCATCATGCATGCATGCACACACACACACACATACATTGCATGTATTCAAACATTCACAACCAATTTGTTAGATGTCTCTTGTGATAATGTAGTTCATGTCATCATTACCAACATAGATCAAGGATGATCAAGAACAAAAATAACTGTTGCTGCACAAATCAGTGGATTAACAGTAATGCCATCATCGGTATATATAATTTAATCTCAGCACAGAGTCTGAGAAACCAGACATTCAAACTGCGCATCTGAGAACTTTTCTGTTGGTCCAAGCAGACTGCTGCCACGGGTGTTCCTGACTGTAAGGCTGAATCAGCGTGAAGGGAGCACCAGATCTTCCACCATCTGGCTTTGCCTGGCCGTCCACCACCGCATCCCTGAGAGGCTGTATTAGATTTATTGAGCCAATGAGCCCAATGCCTCAGGCATGGAATTTGATAAATGTGACTCAACTCTCATCCAAGATTATAATGAGGATAATGCACTTTCTGCCTCAGACGTATAACAACAACAGGCAGAAAACGTATCCAGAGATGGTGCACATGTTGGATCGAGGTGGAGTTGCAAAATTCACTGTCGTGGCATGACATTAATGAAAGGCAATTGTTCAAGGAAAATCTTTTTTACGACGGCCTTGCAAATTACTATCATGAAAGAAAATAAATAAATAAAAAAGGTAACTTAAATAGATAAATTACTCTGTGTGGCTAATCTCACAGTTTACATCAGTACAGTTAGTAAACCGCCTGTGTTGTGGAAATTAACACAGTCATGTTTTAAGAGATTCTAAGAACGGAATGGTGTTCAATTGTTTATACTGTATGCTTATTTATTTCCATGTTAAATCCTATTAAAGGTAGGACTTTGAGAACTGGGATCAGATTCCAGTGTCTCTTCTTGCCAACTGGAAATGGGGAGGTTTGCTTCAGCACCTAATCTATACTAATACACACTGATACTTACAAATATTTGCTGTTCCTTTGGGTATGGGAAGGTAGGAGCCCACACTCCAGGCTCTTCCATGGTAGTGCTTCTTGCAGCGGCTGCAGTCTGACCCTGTGGCGTTGTGTTCACATTCACAGCCCAGCTTTCCCTTGTCAAACACACAGCTGTTGGCATGCAAGTTGCACTTGCACCTGAGACAGAAAGATAACAAAAATGAATAAATAAATAAATATAAACAGACATGTGAATCGGCATCGCACTGCACCCAGTGACACAGCACCCTTTGGAGTGGGTACACCAAGTCTGCCCCTTGCTCCTGCATTTATTTTCCCTTTTCAAAGATTTTTGACAGCAATAAATTGAAATCCTGCTGGGTTATCTGGCTTAGGCTGTGCCTTCAGAAAGCTTCATTATTGTCTTCTTTATAAAAAGAAAGAAACAAACAAAAAGGTTATTATTTGTTTTAACCCCTGCAGAGGCAGTAGTGATGCAAATTAGTTCACCTTTGCTACTATGAGAGACAAATGGAGATTTTTTTTAAATTGAGGACAAATCAGGGATCTAGAGAGAGAGAGAGAGATAGAGAGAGAGAGATAAATGATTCTTGCTCTTCTGTTAGTTATGCTGGTATGTGGTGAGGGAGATTTCAGGCAGAAAACCCTCCTGACCAATAGAGCTGGTTCGTTAGACCGAACTGTTGCAGCGTTGACAGATGCTGCTGACAGGAAAGGAAAGACAGTTTGACGGCTTTCAACGCTCAACCAATTCTGACCACATGGAGGAATCCCAGATGTCTGTAAATGGAACGAAGTCAGTTGCGGTTTGAGTCTCTCTTGTGCTTTCAGAACAAGCAGGAATGAACAGAAAGTAAATTGCATGTTCTCAGAATATAACCTTGTTCATTTAAGATAGGGTTCTCTTTGCCCACAGAGGAGTGTTAGATATTTGAGTTATGCATGCACGCTCACAATACACAGGTTGCACAAACACTCTTAGTTTCTTTATCTCTACATACTCTGAGGTAATCACAGACATAGATGAATCACATATAAAGTATCACACATTGTAACTGATACACGATGGGAATAAGTTAGGGCCCTAACGGCCCATCCCAGGAGGAGGGTGTAAGCACCCCCTGGGAGGAGGGTGTTTTCATGCCCACTATAAAGATCACTGCCGTAGAACATTCGGGACTCTTCTACAGAGTCCCGCTTCTGCGTCTGTAGGAGAGTCCAGCGCTGTATTTCCTTACCAGCTTTGTACTTACTGAATACCTTCAGTAAACTTGATTCGTTTTATAATCCTGACTCATTATTGAATAAACACCTCCAACACGAGATATAATAAAAGAACCGGGGAAAAAGGAGAAACCTAACAGCAGCAATCTGCCAGAAACACAACGGGCTTTGTTTGTTGTTTGCATTGAGAAATGACAGTTTCATATACTGTACAACATGTATTCCAAAGATAAAGTGCTCTATTTTATTTTAATCCAAAGAGGGTAAAAGATTACAATAAATCACATCAGCTTCTTGAGATCATGGGTTGACACAGAACAGTTGGGGGCAGGGGAAATCAACGAGTGGATCTGACACACAAGCCGTCTCCCGGGGTTCGGGCGGCTCACGGTTTCATATCATGACCGTTTGTTTTTACAGAGTGCTTCCGAGGGAAGATTTCTCCTATTGGAGTGGAAGGAGTTTTAGATCTCTTGTCAATAATCGCTGGTGAACATGAGACAGAGAAATGACAGCTGTAGCCAGAATCTCATCCATTCTAATTGACTTCCTGGCCTTGCTGGGACAGCTGACATAAATGATTGATAACGGTCGGGAAACAAGGGAAACTGTAGCCTGTTCTTTATGGCTATAGCATCATATACAACCAATATTAATAACTGGTATAAACATATGGCTGCATTAACAAAAAGTACTTTCATTCATTCATGATTCACATATTTTTAGATGAATTCAAGATTTAATGTGGGCCTAAATGCTCTGTAAAGGTGTTAAATAAATAAATAAATACACTTGAGTGGCTGTTTTACACCCAATAATGTCAGGTCAGGTCATTTTTCAGTAGTGTTCCAGGAAGGGGCCTCAGATGTTGCTCCCATAATACAAAATGTTAATCAGCCAACTGTGTCTCATCATGAAACAGTTATGAAGATCAACCCTCACACACAGGAGCTGAGTTAGATTCTTGTGTGTGTGTGTGTGTGCAAATTGAATGTTTGTAATACTTTAATGATTTTTGATGCCCGATTTTGAACAGGGTGTTTAACAAAGCAAAACACAGAGGGATACGGCATACACAAAAAATGCCACTATAAAAGTGAGAAAAGCAAACAAAGGAAAGAGGCTCTTCAGAGAGGTGGCAGAAACATGCATTTATTCTACCTGCAAAGAGATCTACCTGTCATCATTACGCTTAAGACACACACGAACAAAACTTGGCAACAGAATCCCAGGCAGGGCATGTGAGTGTTCCCCTGTTACAGTGGATTCATGAAAAACCACAAGAAGACCTGGGGAAACAGAATGCATGGATGCTGTCTCTGAAACACACCTAGATGGAAAATAAAATATTAAAACCCCTTTAGCCACAAGAAGAGCGGAATTATTAGTACAGGATGTGCAGCCACAGATTGATGCTGCTGTTCAGAGGGCACCTTGCATGGTCAATACATTAACTGACATTAGTAGGAAAGGAAAGGAAAGATGCGAGGACATCCTTGGTGTCACAGCACAATGCAAACAAGAGCAGAAGATATATCTGCCTTAAAAGACTGCTATCACAGAGGAATCAACCTGAAGACCTGATCACCCCTGATCCATGGTAGCAGAGGAAAAAGCAACAGTGCCTTGAAACCAGACTCATCACTGTATTGTCCATCAGGCGACTCCTCATCTCATCAGCTTTGGCTCCATAATTCAGATTACAGATAATTGACCTTTACGTATGCTATGGAAACAAATGGCACATTGAGAGTGTGTGGAGCTTTTGACCACCTTCTTTTTGGCAGGACTGCAGTATATATCCCCAGGATTTATGTTCGGCTCCACATAATTGAACGTCTGAATATGAGATGTGTTGCATTTTAATTTTTTTATATGTATTAAATAGATAATAATTTTCCCATAAAGGGCTAATTAAGCCCAGTTTAGCTTTAAACAGCATTTTGTTTAGCTGTCATTTGAACTTGTCTTGTTTTCATGGACTCATTTAATAAAATGGACTCTGTTTAATAAAATGTAAAATAAACTGTTTTCTTCAGCCTTGAAGAAGGTTAATCCTTTTCTTGTTATAGGTGAGGTGACGTTCTGGACATTTGGACATTTTTATTGAATATTTCGGATCTATCTATCATTGTGATGTGAGGAGGTGTTGGTAAAAAAAAAAAGTCATGAGTGACACCAGCATCATTTGTTTTCAATGACACACAGGTACACCAGATTTAAGCGCCATTATCTGTAACATTATTTCCAGCTGAGTTGAAAATAGCTTTTCAGGTCTTTAGAAACAAAGGATGATTTTCCTTATACATTCTCTATGAATCTTAATATCCACAATAGAGTCGACTGAACACCAGCCCACATTCATAGCAGCTATGTGTGAGAGCATCTTACTACCATTCCCAATAGTCTCTGCTCCATAAAATTAATGACTGGGTGCAGCTCTTCTGCCATGCAGACAGCAGCAGCTCTCTGAAGAAAAGAGCAATGCGATTTGACCTTCCACTTAATTAAAAACCAGCAACAATGTGGATCACAGGGCCCAGCAGGTGCAGGTAGACTGCTGATGGAGGATGTGGCTTCCAGAGACCTCTGGGGTGTGATGCTTTTGCTTTCAGCCTTGCAATATTGAAATCAGAGGCCTTTTCTTTCTTTTGTTTGGGTCTCGAGAGGGAAGAGATTGGCTGCATGTTCAGTTCTATGACCCTGAATCATTACAAAGACACGTATCATTGAGTTTTAATGACTTTTCATGTACAGTACAACCCAGTAATAATTGGTATTATCCATTAACCAAACAAGTCACCAATGAGACACTTGAGCTCAACAAGTATCTCTAGCTTTCCCATTGATTGCAAGCGAGAGGTAACAATGCTCTTAGAGATGATGAAATAATGCTGCTCTTGGTTGACTTGTATGACTGTTACTGGTCATATAACCCGCATGCCTGTGTGTGTGTTTGCAGGAATTGGTTTTTTTGGACCCCGAATGGGGTAATTCTTTCTTGGATAATTTTGATTTTCTGTTTTGTTATTGGTGTCTGAGATTCCAGCTTCTCATCTCTTAATTAAGCAGCAATGAGAATGTAAAAAAATACATAATAATAATAATAATAATAATTTTGGCTACTTCTTGAATATACCAAGATATTACTATTATAGCAATGAAAATAAAGAAAATGTGTGCTTTGCAATATAAATAGAGTAATACATTTGCATTCAAAGGCAGCCTTGGGGCAGAATCTAATCAATAATCTTGTAAATGACCTGCTTGGTTCTAAATTACCCTTTTAATCCTTATACCAGTATTAAAGAAATATATAACTAATTAGAAAAGCACTCGGAGAGCACAATCCTATACAAAGCAGCTCATTCCTCTCATATTTGGAGCACCGTCCACATGGAGATCTGGATCATCTAAAGGTTATAAATTGTTCTTGGTATCTTTATACACCAACCATGAAAAGTAAAAGTGAATCAGAGTTGATTTTTTTATTTATTTATTTTTTACAGATTTTTTAATCAGTAAATGGAGTTTTCAATGTTAAAAATCAATATTTCTTCCTGACCTCATTCTAAATCAGATCCAGAAGACATTTTGCATGATAGTGTGTATCGGACCCCTTTATGACTGTGATTTTTGGTGAGTGAATTGAATGCCAATTTTACAAGATATGATTTTTTTTATAAAGCCTCCACTACCGATAAGTAAATGGGAAAATCCAGATTTTTTTGTATCCAGACGGGTATCCGAATTGCTCTGAAAATGTAATGGGAAGTTTGACCAAGACCAAACTTCTTCTTCACTCTGAGTGTTGCTTCACCGTCGTTTATCTTGGTTACTGTGGTAACAGGCTCTGCATGTCTAACACAACTCGTCTTTTCATGACAGCTTCCAGCATTTCTCATTCCAGACAAGAGATGAGCAAAGAACTCATTAAACAACAACCTCAAAGTGAAGTAGCCTGAGCTGACAGGGAACCTTTATTTCCTTTTTTCCTGCAGTTCCAAGACAGTTACAGTCTATCAAGATTAATAAGATTACATGCACTGCTTTCATACAGTTTTGCCTCAGATGCCTTTAAACAATAATGTTCCTGGTCTTTGCAAAAATAGAATCAACTTTGTCCCAATAAAACACGAGTACAATGAACTCATTGTTAAGTACAGTAGACAATGATGGCAATATTAAATACTTTTTTTGCAAATGTATTGAAAGTCATGATAAAATGAGATACATTGACCGTGATTATTATTTACTGAATTGCCCCTTGGGATAAATAAAGTTGTCTGAATCTGAATCTGATTATTTGTGTGTTGTCCAAATTACGCTTCACTCTCGGTTAAGTTTGGCTAGCATGCCCTTCTCATGTGCATTTATCAAAATAAATGTAAATGCTGAGATTGCTTTTAGTCTGCAAATCACCACAGCAGTGCTTATACGAGGGGGAAATGTGCATCCTGTTTTATGTACTTTAAGACCTGGCATTATTTGTTACTTCAAATGTCACCATAGTTTTAACTGATGATGCTCATTAAGAGAACCTCTCCCCCACACACACACGACCACCAATGTGTCTCTTTCAAGTTTTTCTCTGTGAATCTGGATCCTCTTTCTCTCTGTGACAGTAATGATGAAGTGACTATTTACATAATTTATACCCTTATAAATTATGTGGCTCACAGATGAGATGTCTGTCAGCTTGTTACTTGGTCATACAGGGGGTCGTCGACTTACGACCCATGTGACTCCCGATTGTTCGACTTTACAACCGCACCCGTCTGTCGTTGTTGTTGTTTTTTGTCTGTTTATGAGGTGTTTTTACAATTTACGGGAAAGCGAGCAAATTGAGTGTGAGACAGTTTCTGCGGCCTCACCCATGATGTCTACTGAGAGGAAAGTGTCTCTTTCTACTCTGATATGTTCCGTATCATGACGCAGCATAATAATCTTACATTACATCGCACATAACATCATACAGGAAAATAATGACTTTTCTGTTTTATGTTAATTCACGTGAGAAGAAGGAAAATGTTTTAAATGTGAACTTTAAAACAAAAAAAAATAAAGGTCAGGAAGTTGGTCCTGTTTCTATTGATGTCATTAGTTTCTAACGATCGTTGGCTTGGACCAGATTAGGTTACGTTTCACATTCACAACTACATGATACCTTAATCTGACCTAGTTTGAACAGATTAGGTTTTTTTTAGACAGAAAAAATCTTACGATTTGTGTTAAATTAAGGCAAAAATCAGAGATAAGTCACTTTAGTGGTATTTGAATGTGGCCTTAGTTTCCTTTCCTTGCTAGAAATACAATATAATACAGAATACTTTATTAATCCCAGAGGGAAATTAAATCGTTATATATCCATGGTTTGATGTCAGTTTTAGTTTGCTTTTCATAAATCTTGTCATAATATATTTATCACATCATAAATATAATCATTAATAACACAAATTTTACAGTCATAATGCTTTTAATTAGGCTATTTCTACATCTAGACTGTTGTCGAGTTGCGTCTTTACAACAGGCTATGTCGCGATGAAATTAAGGTTGTTTTTGCTCTGCTCTGTAGCCAATGCTGTCATTCTTCAGGGTGTAATGTAATACATCCCAATAAAATTGTTTATATCCCCCATTGAAACATAAAGTAGCCCCTTCAGGGCCTCCCAAATTGTCTGTGAAATATTAGAAATGGATTCCAAGTTAATTCTCCCTGCTTCAATCTTCTTCTGAGGTGAAATGAATTTGAATTTGCAAGGCTTGGGCCACTGCCAATGAGAGACTGATTTGTTTCAATGACAGGCCCTATTGTGGAAGTTGTGGATTGATGTAGGGATACTTTATGGTAATGTATGCCCCACCTCCTCCATCATTGTGGAGGGCCACCTCATTCCTGTGATGTAAACCTCTGAGACAAGAAAGGAGCAACTGTGGAAACGGCAATGGGATCGACATATTAATATGGAAATTAAAGGCTTTTACAGTGTGTGTGTGTGTGTGTGTGTATACATTTCGAAGTACAAAACCATGCATGTGTTGTTTACTGCATGCACTCGTCTATTGCAGAATGAATGATGGATGCAGAAATAAATTATATTTTCAGAAAAGCAGCAATACTTTAATGTAATGAGGAAAAAGACACACACACACACACATACACACACACACAGTTTGTGACACCACAACAGACAAGTTCAGTAGAATGCTGGGATATTTTGTGCAATCCTTGTGATTTTTCTAAATCTCAATACGCACCTACATGCAGGGACACTTGCATCTCATAACATTTTACATGCCATTGTGTAAAATGCACAGTCCTTCCATGTGAGTGAGTCTTTTGCGGCTCTTTCTGTGCTTTGTTACTCAGCGTTGCTGCATTTATTCATTAACATCTCCGTGAAATAGAGGGTCATATATTGCAAGTGTAAAAGCATAACAAAAAGAACATGTCGGCACTTTACTCGTGGTTGTTGTCCCTCCAGAGACAGTTTATGTTGATGCACTCTCTCACCATAGATTATTCACGAAGAAAGCCTCAGCCTCAATGAGTACTAATTAAATGCGGGAGACTGGGACATGACTGGCAGAAAACATCCCAGCATGTGACAGACACCTGGTGGAAGATAAGTGAGCAGGTGTTGGAAGAGATTGGGGTGTAACCTCACAGCGGTGGCGCCGTAACGCTGAGGGTCGCATGAACTTACTCTGCAACATGACTTTCAAACTCTCCCAAGTCAGCAACGGATTCCGAGGCCAAGGATTTGTAGGACTGGAAGTGTGTGTTTGTGTTTATGCAGTCTGTCCAGTTTATGGGAGGTCCAATGTGGCAGAGGAGCCTTTCTCAGGAACAATGAGGAGGATTCCAGCCCAGTACCAAAAATGATCTTGCATTTCATTCAAAAGGTTTTAGATGGTTTGTACTACTTTGAGCCTTATAAATTGATCTCTCCAGGGTTGGAACCCACACCTATTTTTCTTTAAAGGTGCCATATTATACCCTTTTGTCCACAAGTTAATGCAGTTCCAAAACACTTCATATGAAATATCTGTGCCAGTCTTTGGTCAAAATAGCCAGTGTAACTGCTGTATAGCTGAGAGAAAAAATATAACAAGGTTAATGTTGTCATGCTGTATGAAGTGTTTTTATATTATATGGAATAAAGGTGACGTATTTAAGCAAACCTTTAACCATAAGCACTATGTCAAAATCTCAAAATGTGACATCACTAACATGACACTAACCCAGCAAATGTCCCTGCTGAGGATTCTACTCAATCAAAGATGTGTAAATAGCTTAAAAAAAATGTCCAAATAACTCATGGCATGCATGATGATGTGAATAGTTCACAAAAGACACCCCAATAGTTCATAGAAGGCAATGTAAATGATCATTATTGCAGTTGTGGGAAAACAGAAAGTCACAAATACATCATATCTTATTTATATTAAGTAAAAAAAAAACCTGTGTTAGAGTTATAGTATGTGAATATAAATGTTCAACTACATTCTCAATCTCTATATTTGTTTGGATATGAAAAAGAAAAGAAAAGGAGAAAAGACTGAAAAAAAGAGAGGATGACATCAGGGAAATGAGCGAAATAGCACATTAGCACTTATGGATTAACTGCCTCACTTTCCCAGGCCCTGCTTTAGAGCCGCAGACGTGCACATCTGACCGTGCAGCCAGCCGATAGCGCTCATGTCTTAATTAACGAGCAGGCATCTGATCAATAAGTGTGGAACAATGGCGAGAGAGAGAGAGAGAGAGAGAGAGAGAGAGAGAGGCTTTATGGTTCAAGGATTATGTTTCTGTTGATGTGGAATAACGTTAGAAATCAATAGCATGACCCCGTCACACTGGCTCAGGAGAGGCAAAACAAACTCTTTCTACCTTTATCTTTGGTCTTGTCTCCTTACTTAACACCGTCGTATCGGATCAGTGCACATGGTGACCCGTCTCAGCGTCGAGTGCAATGTCCAACTGAGCTTTACAGAGCCAGCTTTATAACACAAGACTTAGACGATTAAAGATATCTACCCTCTTTTTACCTTCAAGTACGGCACTTGAAGTATCTATTTATGAGCCTTTACTTAATGTCTTTTATGTGTTGGTGTGTTGCCTCAAGTGTGGAGAGTATTCACACCTGACTCATTTGGATTTCAAAATCAGAAAATATGATTCTCTTAGCATATGTGAACCTGGCGGTCCCACTCAAGTGTGAAAACAGCCAGCATGCCTGGACGGCCATAAAGGGGTGGTCTCAGCTCGTTTCACACACTAATCCCTGGAGCAGATTGTTTGTGGTGTGAAGGGAAATGGACCAAGCACAGAAGGTGTGTGATATTTCCATCTACCGAGTGCGCAAGCTTTTAGAGAACAATTTTATAACTGATGTGTGTGTGAAATGTATGTATTTATTCAAAAATATACATTAATGCATACATTTATAACACAACGTGCCTGTAAACACAGATTGTGGTCCAAATTTTTTTTGCTGTGATTGTATCATACTCTATTTTTTGAAGCTTTTTTCTGTAGTTATTTTTAGATTGACAATTTTACAAAAATAGATGCAATAGGCATTTTTTCTTTTTGCACTATAAGAAAGAAAGCCTAAAACTCAGGACATATTGGTGGTTTAAGTTGTTTTGTTAGTTTGTCCTGTAGATCGTTATTTTATCAACTACCTCAAACCTTGTGATTTCCTTTTATTTGTAAAAGCAAAATACTGCTGTGCACTTTATTTTTGGTGAGAGGCTCAAAACAGGTCTGCACTCTGCAGGGTAACCTGTTACGCAAGTTTGACACACAATTAAACCTGTCAGCTGAGCCAGACATGGTCGAACAGTTCGTTAGACTTCAGACATGCCTTAAGTACATTAACTCCTGGATGACCAAGAACTTCCTGTTATTAAATCTAAATAAAACTGAGGTACTGGTTCTTGGGCCAAAACATCTCAGAAATGTTTGTTCTAGTGTTCTAGTGTTGTCCACCAGCACGACTGCCAATAATCTTGGGGTTATCTTTGATCAGGACCTGCCCTTTCAGTCCCAGATATTTCAAGTATCGGTATCGGCCACAATTTGGTATCGGCAGGTACGGGCTTCTAAAGTTTTGTGATCGGCCAGAAAATTGGAATCGGTGCACCCTTCATTAATAGTTTTGAGGCCTTCAGTGAGTGTGTGTGTGTGTGTGTGTGGTCATCATGCTGATTTGACTTTGCTAAGGCATGCCTGTATACAGGCATTCCATTCAGAGCTCAAATATTCACGAACATATCCACAGGTGACCTAACACTTGTTTATCTGCCTTTGTGGGGTATTCTAGGAATCCTCTAACAGGATGGCATTTGGTTGGTAAGCATTCCACAGCTTATAGCCAGAAGGCTGGTGGGGACTATAATCAGTCTCTCCCAATCCAACCCCATCACCTTCTTTCAGGTGAGTTACTGATCCACCTCTGGACAGAAGCGCTGTTTATTTTATATTCTTTCTCACTGAAAATTTTGAGTAGAAAATTGAATTTCATGCCAAGGGGTAGGACGGGAAATTGTGAAAAATAGCTTATTTCCCCTAGCCGACCTTTCACTACATTTTGTAATGAATGGCAAAATAAGACATCTGTTGGAGATGCTATTCTGTGCTTGCTACCAGCCTTTCCATTTAGAACTCATCAATTCATATTTTACAAAAGATGGGGAGAGTGATTCTGACTGCAGAAAATGCATATCTCTGATAGGACTGGAATGGCTTGGCAAATTCCAATATTAAGAAGCATGATCAAAGATGACAAACGTGTGTTGACAGATCACAGAGAACGGCTTGTTCAGATTTTGCAAGACTCTATATTAAACCATGATCCTCCACAGCATTAAACAGGGCAACCTGACAGTTCTGTATGTATCCACACTGACATATCTCTCATGGTAAACATTTAATCAGCTGCAAATGCTCTTAATTACAAGATTAGTCTCATACCAATTTACCAGCGTGCTAATGATTCTTATCTGTATTGAAGTTGACTGCTTTCTAATTAGGGACTAACTGTTTCAATCCACCAAAGGCACATTTATTGGGTCATTACCAACCTAGTTATCCACATATAAACCAACTGCAGCAAGCAGCCGAGGTCCCGTTTGGAAACCAGCTGCAGAGGCTTTATGACAGGCATGTGGGCAGTTTCCACACATCATTAAACAATAATGTTTCTGTACTTTAAACATCACAGAGGCTTTCTGATGACTCACTGATGATATTATTGTATATAATAGTATAATGACAAGCACGTTAATGACATATGCATGGATAGTAATAAGAATTGCCTTTTATATTGAACATATATATTATATGAAATTTGATTTTGAAAATTAAGATTGTATACATTGTGACCCATTAGATTTTTATAGTGGAATCTTTATGGATCCTGCATTGTCTGCTTCTGCTTTTATGTTGCTGTGTTGAGGATGCTTCTGCCCATCAGCTCTGACATGCAGCCCTAAGCCAATAATAGTCTGCAATGGAAACTGGAAAGGTAAGTTGCTACATCACTCTGCTGTTTCTATTACCTCTGCTCTGTCTGTCATGGATGAATAAAGACCTGCAGGCCTGAATGACTTAAACTTAGCCATTTGGGACTTTATTCCAAGGATGTGTATAGGTATGGGCATGAAAATGTAATTACTTAAATTGTAAAAAAAATAACTTATTTTGTCACTACTTTGTCTTCTTTCATACGTTCTTTTTTCATTTTGAGCCAGAGCAGAGCATTTAAATCCTCTTAAAGGATGTATCTGCCATTAAATTCTCATATTCTTCAACATGTATTGGGTAAGAAATATTTTTTCAGTGAAAAACAATTATACACTGGCTGCCAATAAACAACAGACTTATTTAATTATTATAGACTTATTGTTACTTTATTACATGCTTATTTTATCAACTTATTTTACATACACGCGCGCAGAAGTGTGTGTATGTGAAATAAGTCGAGGCTGACAATTTATTGTTCTTCATTCAGACTAACTTTAGGAACATAATTTCAGGCTGAGTTTAACTTATTATAGGGCATCTAAAACAACTAAAGGCCTTTAAACACCAGAAGGCAAATTGTGCTTGACTGAAGATGGGAAGAGATGCAAACTAAACAAACCCTTAATAAAGAATCCTTCTGGCTGGACTGTGGCAGTTGATGGCACTTTTTAAAAACCATAATGCTATTGTGTAATTTTTTGAAGCTGATGGTGATGTGGAAAGATGTGCCGCAATGAACAATGTATGAAAATATATATTATTGTAAAGCTATGGAAATTAATGGATTTGAATTTCACTTGTGGAGTTTTTGGTGAAAATCCCTGAAATCAGTCACAACATTTATTTAATTACAAATTAAATACAGACATTTAAACAGAATTTTGGAGTAGTTCAATTATAATATAATATATAATATAGTTTCAAACTGCCTGAGCGAAAAATGGATTTGATTCAAACTAAAAGCCAATAGGAAATATAACTGAGCCTTACCTGCCCTGCACCTTGATGTCAGAGATGGCGTAGAAATATCTGGACAGGTTATTCTCATCCACCATGGTGGCTCCAGTGGCTGGCTTGAGCAGCTTAATCCTCAGATCAGTGATGGTGAAGAAGTCCCGCAGGTTTTTGGTGGTATCCAGTTGACCATAAAGGGAGGCCATGTTGTGCAGCCGAGGTCCAGCAAAGAGGGCAAAGCGGTCCTTGATCTCAAAACGCACTGTCTTGTCGTTCTTCCACACGTAGCCTCGGGAGTAATCTTCGGTGCAGATGATATCCAATAGGGTGCGTTGGGTGAGCTCATTCACTGTCTTGGGTTCCATAGTGAAGGCGTCCAAGCAGTCAGTGGCATAGAACTGGTATGGCGTCCAAGTCCGGCCATAGTCAAGGGACTTTTCCAGGACCATCTGCTCCGGTCGACCGGACTCAAAGGTTAGTATGATGTCGTCAGTCAGTTCAATGGTTTTGTTCCACGACAGTGTAATGTTAACCTGGAGGGGCTTTGGGTATTTCTTCCATGAGGTGGATTGCCAAAATGTTGTTGGGTTGCGACCTTCAAAGTCAAACATCAATCCTGGAGGATGAGCCAGTTCCTCGGTGTTGGCATCACATTCATTATTGCACATGTAAGGATTCTCCTATAAAGCCATAAAGAAAGACATGTTAGAAAAGATGCATTGATATAAGAATGTGTATTATATCATCTCTATTTGATTTAAGGATCTCTGTGTGTGTGTAAATAGAGTAAATACAATTACATATGAACATAAATTTTCATATTTTGCAGAGTTGTGTCCGTTATGTATTCCCCAATCCATTTTTTTAAGTACATGAAGATTATACTGTAATAAGAAAAATCCTGAGAGTATCAAGACAGTATTCAAGAAATTCACAAAAGAGAAGACCAGACGAGAAGTCATCATCAAACAAATGTAAAATGTAAGTAATTATCCTGACTGAGTGGGCGGCACGGTAGTATCTCTGTTGCCTCACAAATAGGAGGTCACAGGTTCAAATCCGACTCGTGTGTGTGAATGATTGTCTGTCTGTGGCCCTACAATGAATTGGCGGCCAGTCCAGGGTGTACCCTGCCTCTCTCCCATTGACTGCTGGGATAGGCTCCAGCAAGATCTGCGACCCGGTAACAGACAAAGCGGATTAGAAAATGAATGAACGCCAGAGTGTGTCATAAAATTAATCATGTTATCAATTTGCTGACAAGTTGCATTTAATTACTTTTTTTGTTCTGTTGGCTCCTTATTCTTCTCCTTCCATCACCTCTCCTCACTCACTGAGGAAAAGTAACTCTACAGCAAACTAATTCGTAAATGCTTATTCAATCCAGTCAGAATAATGGGGGGAAACCTTTGATACAAAAGCCAAGGCATTTAGCTTCGTGATTGGGAAAAAGTGTGTAAAATGTCAGGGTAATGTTTGGTGGTTTGAGGAAAGGAATAAAAGTTAAGTATCCAAAATGACAACAAGGTTCCATTTGAATATTTAGCTCAGAGAAAAATGAAATTCTGAAATGGCACACGTTAGAAAGCACTTTGCTTCAACCCTTGCAATTAAAAACCATGAAGCATCTCTCGGGTCGCCTGTCCGTCCTCTTTGCCTTGAAAGGTTATTTGTTTTTCTTGTGCTTTACCGGCTTCCCATTCCATCAAGATTCTGCAGCCGCACGCAAAACCATTTCCATCACATTCAGACCAACATGTATTTTATAACCTGCGGCCAGCAATGTTGACCCTCGCAACGCAGGATATGGCGACCCTCTCATTAGGATGAGATTGGGGATCCCGTACTCGCTCAGTGCCTTTCCTGCACACACTGTTCACCCAAATTCTCGGCGTAATTGATATTCTTGTGTGGCTTTTCAGCTGACATGGGGCGGAATCCTGATGAGTGTTTCTTACGAAGGACGCAAAGGGACATGCATTTTTCATGGGTGTGTGCCAGCTATGTACTGTAGACATGCATGCGTCTGGATGTTTTACGTGTTTGTGGGGAGACAGATGAGCTCTTGATGCGTTTGTTTGTTCGTGAGGGGGGGCTAGCGAGCTCTGGATGTGTTTACTTGTCTGTGCGGCAGATATATCCTTGAGTGTCAATGTGAATGGCAAATAGAGACAGTGCTGAAGCAGAGCCAGAGCGCAAAAGACACACACACAGCAATTGACATTCCTCTCACCTCTGCTCCAAGAACAATGAGGTTAAGTGCAGATGAGATTCAGATCAACTGTAAAGCAGTTCGATAATCAGCAACCATCTGACACTCTACACGCAGAATGCTCTAAAGGTGAGCACAGTGCTATCTCCAGCACTACTGGCTTATCTCTGTGGCGGTGCAGTGGATACGGCATAGACTGTCACTTTGTAGATCGCTGGCAGGAATACTGATAAGCAGATGCCATTATTTTTAGACCAAAGACCCATTGCTGTTTTTTTTTTGTCTTCAAGAGTAAGGAGCCTAAATTCAACTCATCCATAGAAACACTTGATTTGGTGCTTTATCATCACAAGCATATGCACGTCTGACTTCTGTGTTTTTAAGATATCTTAAGAAACTTGCTCAACAGACTAAAAAGAGTATTGTATGATCCCATCAGGAGGGTAATAAGGGTTGCATTGCCATTTGAGAGGGCGAGAAAATAAGAGAGAGTGGGAGGCAATGCGAGTTGGTAACAAAGGACCTTTTTTTTTTTACAATGTGTGATTTTTTTAAAAATTATTTCTTAGTCCTTAAAATGTAGTCTCCCCTCCTGCTCATGCATCCTCACGTACTAATGCAGATACCACATGGAGCTTGAAAGGCTGCCCTGTGGCCTGAAAGGAAGAAGCACAGAGAATGAGAGCTATGAAAGTGACAGTAAAGCAGTAACAGGGAAGACAGCTGCAATGGCTTGGTCACACGGATGATAAATTGTTCGAGTGTCAACAATGAGTGCTCGTTATATTTCCTCCCTGAGCTTGCACAGCCACAGAGGTGTGTTTAAAACCTCATGACCTGGATCTCATACAAAGACCAAGGGAGGGAGACGGAATAAGAAACTGAACGATTTCCCTGTTGATAAGAGCACACGTTCTCACTTAGATTTGTTTCATTTGTTGTGATTGATTGGTTTTTGAGGGAGGAGCGGGGGCGGAGGCTGCCTTGCAGGCGTCTTATGAAATGAGAGCCATATTCACCAATGATTTAAAGAACTCAGACCGCAGTGTCCATGTCTAATGAGAAAAACAATTTCCCAGCGGAGCAGTGAGAAGCAGAGTAAACAGGAGGAACCAGCAGAAGAAAATGCTAAGAGACTAGTGGAAAACAGCCATAAATGTAATCTATAATCATTCCCTAACCATCCGCCTGGACCTTAAGCCTTCAGCGAAGTGGTGATCATAGTCATGGCAGCAGCTCACATATGAAAGGCCTGCCATTATTAATAACACTCAATAATGCAAAGGCACATATCCGATATTACATGAAGTGACATATTTACTGTCTCCCAGTAATCACCAGCATGCTGTAATGGTTTCATGCTGCCTATCAAAGGCAGAATGATAGGGATTCAGAGAAAGGTCAGAACCTTTCATTGGATTTCCTGTGGTGGTTATTTAACAAAAAAATACAGTGCATTGTGAAGATCAATACCTTCTGTGGTCATTTACGACCCTGGGCTTTGGCACAGTGCTGGGGGGTTATTGGGAAACAATAAGCCCCCCTTTATCTGTGATCATGGCTGTGGGGGAGGGAAATAGTCAACAGAGACTTGGATTGAGTTTTGTGCAAAAATGAGAAATCGACCAACAGAAGCTCAAAGCATCATTTCTCCACAGCGCTTTCCTGGTTAAGCATTATTTGTTGCGTCATTTTTAACTATGATTTAACATGTTGACTCTTGCAGTTGGATATTATTTTGTTGAATTACTACACATATTGAAATACATATAATACTATGCACATTGTTTTTATGCACGTCTCAAACAGACACTCCCAGAACTTAATGCATCAAGTCCAGTTTACTTGTTACGAGAAAACCTTTATTCTAAGCATCATAATGATGTCTTCAGGAAAATAAACCACTGTGATAATCTTTCTTTGTACTCTTCTTTATAATTAATTCTACAGTTACCAAAAGAAGAAACCAATACATTTTACAATGGATCAAAATAATGCGATGGATATATAAATGAATTTGTTTTCATTTACAATAGGTAAAGGCTTGCCCATCCTCCCCAGTTCCAAACGGGCAACTGTTAGATTAACGCTGAATGAAGAGTGGGCGTGTCTTTGCAGCAAAGCATGCATCAAATAAATGGGGATTCTGATTGTTTCATGGTGGATACATTCTAAAGCAGAAATTAACAGGCACGCACATCCACACCGGTCTGCAAGAAGATGCCAAGTCGCTGTGTTTGTGTTAATATCGAAACCTCGTGCACGCTTGCAGCTCGTTACATGAATGACAGGGCAAAGGAGAGAGACAGAAATGGAGCAATGATTTTTAGCCTACTGTGTGTGCTGGGAGCTGTTGACCCTCTAACCAAAGACTGATGTTCAGGCCCCAGTACAGCAAAAATAATACAAATTTAAGAACACAGGCACATGCAGGTTCTCTGCAAATAGACTATAATACTATAAGAGTGTAATACTGACACTTCAGCTATACGCAACTATATTTTGGCATAGTTGTCTCATATACAGTGTGGAGTGTGAAGATTTGTAAAACAATGGACTATTGGTCTCAGCGGAATATGCGCAAGTTGAGTCCCTTTTCAAAAAGGTTTTTATTACCGTATATATGTTTAAAGGATCTTAAGCTCATATCCCAGTAGTGAGAAAGTATTTCATCTACAATCAATGAGATTGCATGCAGAACTGAAAGGGCCTCTAATGGTTCGTCTGTTATTGTTATTGGTTTTGCTGATGTCTGTGTTGCCAGCAAGGCTGCTGTGTAACTGAGCCCAGCTGGTTTCTGTCAGCGCTATATGATCCGTCCGAGGGCGGCGGCTTAATGCAGGAGGTCGGAGCGGCAAGTCTGCTGCTCGTCATCGCTAATGATGTCCTGATCTCTGCAGCCTATAAGGTCAATCCCATATCAGAGTGTTACCTCGTTCCAGACTTGGAAACAAGGAAGAGCGAGACGGTGGTGAGATGGGAATGTGAACGTCACTCACTGTCATATAAAGGAAACATATCATCAGATCATGAAGGAGCTCGGGCGAGTGGATATTTAGACGTCATTTCACAGTTGGGTTGAGTAGTTAACTGAAGATTATTTTATGAGAATCAACAAATCAGAGAACAAGAAACAATGCAGCATAGAATACATTTCTGCTACGTTAATCATAGCTATGCAGATGTGTTCGAAGGACAAGCAATTGGTGCCTCCGTGCACACAAATGATGTAAAAATTGTGAAAATGCACTCATTATACAAGGAAATCCACACAAGCATTAAAAAGACACATTCACGCACAAACACGCACACACCCACCGGTGATGCGATGTGAAGCCGATGTTTAAACGGGTGAAATATGGCCTCTGAAACTGACAAAGCACTACCTGTTGATGTGTTTTTTTGACACAAGATGTGGCTCAGCAGATAAATTCTCTGGCCAGTGACAGCTCCTGCTGAAAGATGGGTGCAAGCAATCTAACCAATCAGTTCAGCTGACAGTTTCCTGGACTTGAAGCTCGGATCAGAACTTGAACTCACCGGAGGCCAGCTTTCTGTTCCACCATTACGAGATTTCAGCTCAAATGCTACTGCCCATTTTTTTGGTTTATCTGGAAATCAGTTTCAGACAGTTTTGCTAAATAAATTCTTAAGCAATTTGTCTGGATTTTGCCTGACTGAGTCCCTCCTTACAATTATAACAAATATTGCACAATCAATTTTGAAACAAGCCTGCATGACATTTATTTTGAGCACGATTTGTCTGCTGTAAATAGATCATATCTCACATAACCCTTGCACAGCAGCTTAGTCATATGTCACAGGCAGAGTGCAATCATGGCAATTATAAAACGCTTTCTATTAGTTAGCTGTCAAACATTCACATAGAATGAAATCATGAGTGAATCAAAGAATATTATATGACTTCAATGCACTAAATACAATTCTGTAACTAATAATTAATTGTACTGGCATCGATTTGTCTTTAGCAGAATTACACAAATTGCACATTGTATTCAGACCATTTGGAAATGTTAATAATATGTTAGGGAAGATCCCATTACAAGCTTGGAGTGAATTTCGACAGTGATGCTAAAAGTTCTGAACATATTTTGATGATTGATTGTTGAATAGTAAGGATGCTAAAAATTTAGTAGATCAGGATAAAGAGAAGAATCAATTATTTTGTTATTTTCACATCCTGAGGGCGCATATGTGTCATGTTAGAATGTAGACAAGGACTGGAGGGCCGTGGGATAGCTTCTAGTTTAGAACTAGGATTTCAATACATTTCTGTAATTGTTTAGTACAAATATTTTTTTCTTAATCAGTACATATGGTTTTTGATGCTATATTCTCATCCTAAAACACTACTACGACATCATTTTTATGAGTAAGATCGAGAGGGAAATCGGCACAAGCAGACAATTGACATGTTGGTAATAAAAGACCCATGAAATTGATACCTGGAACACAATTCACAAGTAAAAAAAATAATAATAAAAAAATCTCCTTTGTTAGGTTTGCTTGATTGTTTGGCAAATTTGAATAAACCAGAATCTAATTTTGAATCTGAGGCTTAATGACAATTAACCTTGGAAATAAAAATATAATATGAAACATACTGGAAGAAAACCAGTAATACTACTGAATCTTTGGGCTGTGTTGCTTCTCTGGACTCTTTAAACAGGAGCTCTGGTCGCGGCTCTGTCTCTCCCCCTGGGCCTGAGGTGTTGCCGGTTTAATCAGCCCAACACCTGGCTCGACGTTACACCTCCTAGCCTGTCGTATGTCACATGCAGACCTGTCGCCGGTCCAAACCCTATCCGTCAAACCTCTGGATGCCCAGTCTCACTCATGAAGCACGCAGAGCAGGAGAAATTGACAAATGACAGCTTGGCAATATCACTCGCCTGCGATGCAGTATTCAGGGAGTTGATCCAGGCCAAGAAAAGATGGAATGCTTTGAGCAAAAGAGGCACATGAGAGATCATTAAATGCCCATCAGACACAACAATAATTTCTCAACAAAACACACAATCTCTTCAATAGAGGATAGGCCCAAATAGATGATTTCAGAGAAGATTGAGGTTTACTTTCATTGAAGAGGAGATGTTGAAGTGTGCGACGAACACTGAGAGTGTTGATCCTTTCAGAGCTCAATATAAGCCCTGACGGAAGAGACAGCTGAGATGAACCATGGTGAGATATTGGGAGAGTCGGAGCTTTGGCAGAAACTCAATAGAGCTTTAATGACCTGTAGTTGGAGCATGCAGTATCTCACAGAGCCAAGCGTTTCATTCTTTTGACCTTCCGAGAAATGAAGGACAGGAGGATTGCTCACCTGACCTGTGATCATTTCATATTTGTGGTCGGAGTGTTAACTCAATATTGTGAATTAAAAAAACCCATTAAAAACACTGTCTCACATCACAGCTCGATGATCAGGACATGCAAAGGACTGCCTATAAAGAAATTGTGACCTTAAAGTCTATTTAAGTTCAGACAGATCTCTGATTCTGAAGAGTGCATCAATACTTAGAAAGGTTAAAGGTTAACCTTGACCTTATGTCCAAATAATTTCTCGAACATAGAAATATGGCTCAATTTCTTTGTGAATCATTGAATACATTCAGCTCTAACAGCTTCTCAGAGAAGGGAAAACCACATAGCCGCAAATATTTTTTTCAAAAAAATGTATTTATAAATTTGAAACTGTTGTCTGATGTTCTATAAAGGAATCTATGTCTGTTAATTGTGGTTTTTAAGGGTGCCTGTGGACATACCAGACACACGTAGGTTAGGGGACATGTAACTGTGCTCTCTTCCGTCATGGCACACAAAGACAACCCTGTTCTTGGTAGTTCTTGTTCTTGGATTTCATGAAAGGAAACTAAATGCTGCTTGAAATGATGGGGGAAAGACACTTACAATAATCTAAAACTATCTAGATTGTGTTGAGCAATTCATTGAAGGCATGCATGATTTTAGCATCATGCATGAAACATAACATCACACAGGTGGTGCAGTAAACAACTTTTCAGATGGTGTCGAGGCTGCAACTTGCTAACGGCCCATACGTTTGATCATACACACTTCTTTTGGGGCTCGTGTTTCGATTTGCCGCATGCCAAAGACTCCACCCCTTGGAATTTAGCCCTAGCCAGAGTAGTCCTATTGACGACTGCAGCTCAGCCAATCCTGTCTTTTGAAGTACACTGCTTGGCAAATCCACCACACCACGATCCAGCACCACAGCCTTGATTAGGATTCACAGGGCAAAGGGAGAGGAGGGAAACACACTCCACATTAATTAACACCTGGCCTCATTATCTTTCCAATGCGGTAGGTTCCCACCGGGATACATTTCACCCACATTATTGCGGGTGAGGGTTTGGTTGTGGTTTTTTGGTGTGCATGGATTTGCTTGTGATTATGGAATCTACATCAGTTGTGTGGGCATGGTGGCACAGTGGATAGCACTGTTGCCTCTCACCAAGGAGGTACCTAGTTCAATTCCACCTGGGGCCTTTCTATGTTCTCCCCGTGTCTGTGTGGGTTTTCTGCATGTTCCCGGCTTCCTCCCCCCTCCATAAACATGCAACTTAGATTAACTGGCCAAACTAATTTAACCGTAGGTGTAAATGTGTGCATGGGTGGATAATTGTCTATGTGTGACAAACTGGCGACTTGTCCAGGGTATACCCAGCCTCTTGCCCGATGTCAGATGTTAGATGTCATTAAACCCATGACCCGGATAAGGAGCTAAAGACAAGGAAATTACAGATTGGCTCATCTTCAAGAAGATGAATGAATTAATGTGTTTGTATATGTGCATCTCAGCATTGGACGTGAGACGGGTTAGATTCCCTCTGATGTGAGGATTCAATAAAAAGCTTTAACATTTCTTTAATCAATGTATGTCTAATTCTCTCCCTCTGTATTCTTAAGCAGCCACTGGATGAACCGCTGCCTGCATGTCTGATTGTCATGTCCAATACCTCTGTGGTACTGTTGATGATAGGTGGCCATCATTCACAAGCTTCCAGAAGAGTCACATCCAAATATTTACTGACAGAATAATTACTTCTATTATTACTATTCACATTTTGGCTGGTGTAATAAACAATAATTTGTACTCCGCTGGCTGTATTTATACACATATGCTTTAATTTACACCCCCTTGTATTAATTATCTTTCCAGTTCTGACTTTCTCATTGTCTCTGCACCCTCACATTAACCATTTGGGGTCTTGATTTGATTTCCATGAGATACACATTATAATTTACATTCACTCTCATTCTTTGTATTAAATATGAATCTGGAGTTAGGAGGCAATTTGGTTAGGTTGGTTTACGTTTGAGGTATAAACAGAGGTAAACTGTTCTGTCTATTTTTAGAATGAAAAAAATAAATGAAAATAAATTAACAAATTGTATCTTATCTAATAGATTACTCAAAGGCTTAAGATGAACCACTGTTTAAAAAGAACTTCTGCATGGAGTAAAAACGATGTAATCCTTCTTTACGTAATATTTAAAGAACACAAATGCCTGCCCATTTCATTTAGAAGAAAATCAGAGTACACAAAATGAGCCCTCAGTCTTTTAAATGAGATGCAGGAGTCATTGCTCAGAAACTGATAGGAACTGGGATGAAATTGAGAAAATGAAAGAAAGAAAAAAGGAGATAAGAAGAGCAAAATTGCTGCAATGTATAGCGCATTAGCTCTTTGTGTGTCTACCTTCCCTATATCTTTTCAATCTGCATGGTTATTAGAGGCCTTTATTAATTTGAAATGCCAAAGTGAGGAATAATGCATTACTGAAATGTCGCCCTTTCACTGAGCATGATAAAAACACAGCAGCTGTTTTTGGAAAAAATAAATTATTCCCCTCTGTACTGTCATCCCTGCCTCACTCCCTCTGTTTTGCTCTTTCTCGAAGATCGATATGGTCTGATGGCTGAGTTTCCTAAGGAGAGGCAAGTCGCAGCAGTCATCTCACTAGTGGAAGCCTGCTGTCTTTCACTCCCGTCATTATTTATATGATAAAATATTAATAAAAAAATCAATTTAAACACAATTCTGCTTTGGAACTCTTGGTCTTCTTTAAAAAATACAAATAAAAAAACAATCTGAAGCAATGCAAGGCGACACAATGTTGACCTCACGTCTGTGTGTTAAGTAGAGAGTTGCAGCTAATTTAGCATTAAAATGGGAAACAGGAGGAGGTAGGTCACAGTTTGCTCTCCAAAAGGCACCTGCTAACAACTCAATATGAACTATGAAATTGGCGGACTCTGCTTCCTAGATACACCACAGAGCACATTATCTTTTGATATTACATGCAAACCCCTGTGAATGTGACCTTTCAACACAACAACAGCAACAACAACAACACCTGTCATCGTCACACAGCATCATAGCAAATGCTGGAGGTCAAAGCTTCTAAAGAATTATATGAATAACGTCTGAACGGATAGACAGTTATCAATCTGGCAAACATTATGAACAGCATCTTCAGGCGGGGGGATTCGCCATCAAAGCGCCAGACCTTTAAATTGCTTTTGAGTAAGTCAGCTACTGTATAAATTACTTGAATCCCACTAAGCTTGTCGAGCATAAAAGGCTGCTGAATGTTAATAGTGAAAGGATTTTCTTTTACTTTGAAAGTTACACTCTGAACCTTTATGGCTCTACCCTCTCCTTTTTTTGAGAGAAGCTTAGATGGACGCCTCGAACTGAGATAGGGAGAACCAATTTCAAAGAACCTAAATCAATGTTGTTTTATAACTCATAACTGAAAGCTTTGAAATACTGTCACTGTCCAAAAACCTTTGTCTGGTTGATATTTACAGACACCCCATTATTAAATAACTAGTTCGTGTAACTAACGTTTACGAAGATGCGAGAGAAACATGGTGATTCACTGATTAAACATGTATGTGCATAACTGTAGCACCAGGCACTTAACAAATATGTCTTGGCATGCAAGTCAACAGCAAAATAATTATTTTCACCGTGTTTTCGAGTTTCAAACTTAAAGGGAAAAAAATCAAAAGAAATAAAGATGTATTCTCTTTTGTAAAGTTTGTAAATGAGGAGATACAGGAGTGAGTGAGGCATACATGATTCCAGTTCGATCTGGTTACTTTGGGGAGGCCGATATATGTTGATGCTTGTACTTTTACTCCAGTTGTTGTGTATCTCCTAAACAGAGTATTTAACATTATGTTATAGTTGTGTGAACCCCCCATATCGTATGACACACAAAGCCCCTAAAATCCAACATTACAAAATTGCATTTTACAATATTAAAGTATACACAAAATATTTTCTTTTCTTTTTTAGTTTCACTTGTAAATCTAAAGGAAGCATCAATCCAAACACAGCCAAGTGGGAGAAACACAGACAAGACAAAAGCCTAAACATAATCGAGCAAGATTTCCTGGACAAGACAAGACAAGAACAGACAGATCCCAATGTATAATCTCCTATCAATTTATCTTACAGATGATCACTCAAATGTAAAACACATATATGGGGCCTTTACAATGTTGTGTAGTGGTACTGCTTGTTATACTTTATGAATGTTAAATCTAGTACTTTCTTTTGACATGAAGGACAGCAGTCTTTACTTCAGGTGAGGTTCATTTGCTGTAAATATTCTGCTGATTGAAGGTAGCTTTGTTCCGCTGGTTGTTTACTACTATATAAGAACTGTACAATTTATGAGTATCAGTGAAAGTTACTTTAATGCACGTGTAAGTTGACTTTAAAGCACCAAAATGAAACTTGCAATTATTACTTGTGCTGAGAAAATATGAATACATATTCCACAAATATTCCAAAGTGGAGAATACACAGAAAATGAATGAACCATTTATGCATACGCTCAATATGAGACAGTAACAGCATTCATTAAAGTGGTAATCTATTAAATAGTGCTCTGTCAAGTCAACCACAAAGCCCATCACTTTGCTCCTTATCTCTATGCATAATTCAGATGTCTTTGTATGTACAACCCTCTAAGAATCAACCTGTCACAGATCCCAGGGAGTGTTGATGACATATCTCGAGCTGTCATGGCCATCACATCATAAGGAACACCTAACCTCCATATGCTCAAACATGGCATCAATATTATGCACCATCAGCTGATAGAAAACAAGGGACAGGGAAATTAAAAAAGCCAGCAGACAAAAGATGTGGCAGGCCAATGAAAGAATACATGATGACTTCCCCCTCTCCTATAGTCAGGGGACATGTTGCATGTCATCTTGGTGTCTTGGTATGCAGTGGAGCAGTGATGATGTTCTGGGCAGGGCCAGTTCAGAACAGAGTCAAGGGCACAGGGTTGACAGGAAGCTAAACGCTCCAACTGTTCCCTGTCCTGAAACAAATTTAGGGATGAGTGAATGCTCCCCTCCTCAAAGAAAAAAGGGTTAAGGGATCAAAGAGGGGCGATGGCAGTCTCTGGTATGACCTCTGAACTGCTCAGTTTAATAGAGACAGTCGAGTTGTGAAATCAACGCTCAAACCGGTTTGCCACTGACAGACTGTTTGGCTTTTTGTTTTGGGTGTGGCAGAAGTTTTACTGTGAAAGTGAGACACTATATTCTTGAAATAATCTGCTACAGAAAGGAAAAATAGAGTCCATGGAATGTATTATAAATTATACATCCCATTTTATAAACGGCAGGTTGTGACAAAATTGTGATAAAATCCAGGACCTTCTTGCTGTGAGGCAACAGCGCTACCCACTGTGCCACCATGTTTGCTCATATGTAGAATTTAATTCAATCATTTATTCATTCATCCTCCAAACAGCTTTTTATGCTGCATGAAAATGAAACCTTCTCTCTCAATAAAGATGTAATATCGGCTTACCACTTTTGTAAATTGCCATTAAGCCTTTGACAGCCGTCCTGATCATGAATTAAGAGGGAGAAAATCACAGTCTGTTAACATTAGAAATGATTTCAAGAGGTTTAGGCAGGCAGTGTTCTCCTGCTTGGCCACCTAATCACTGTGATTGGATAATTTGTATTAATCGATAAAAATAATGAATATCAAATGTTTTCCATACTTACTTGTTCTATTCGGGAAAGAGGTTAACTTACCTCTTAAATTTGACTGGTTCTATGTTTATGCATTTCCATGTTTTTGCTTGCTCACTCACTGTTGAACGCAGTGAACAGAAAAGACCATGAAATCAGTGTTGGATGATAGTGAGTGACGGTGCCACAGGACACCACAGGGACACAGCCTTAATACCATCACATTTTAAAGAACCCCTGAAGGTCTGCAGCTAAAAATAAAAACAGCTAAATCCCTGATACGACGCACCTGTCCCAGGCGCTGTTTATCTCTCTTTATTACTTGTCCAAAGCATTCAAGAGAAGGCAAGACTTGAATCACAATTACTACCAGAAGGATATATTTGCTATTTTGTTCAAAATAAACAACCTTAAAGCTTAAGTTGGAAAAGGATATTCTATTTAGTGAGAAATGTTTTTTCAGGAGCACAAAAGTAGAGGGAAAGGAAAGAGTGATGATTCATCCACAATTCTTCAACTCCTGGGGGAAATTATTAGACTGGGCTCACAACTGCAGGGAACTTAGTGATTGGCTAAAGGAGCTCATTTGCATGCTCCTCTCAGGAATCATTGGTAGAGAAGGTCACCGGTACGAATATGACTTCGCGCTGGCTGGAATGAAAGCAAATCAAACAAACAACTATTTTGGTGAGTGCAGAAGGAGCTTGAGGCCTTGATCATGCTGACCAGGGGTACTCAAATCTTTTTCAGGATGGGAGACACTTACAAAATGATCTACCACCCACTATAAAGTGCAAAACATATGTTTATTTAAAAATGTATTGAGGATTCTTTATATGTACAATATATGTTGGTGTACCTTGCATAACTGCAATACAACTCTGTACAGGTTTCGTCATTATCTTACTCCGATGACTTGCATTGAATGGAATTAGTCAGGGATGTATACTCCGTACAGTAGCTGCTGATAGCCAGCCTCAAACAGACTCCCTAATGACCATCACTCAGGCTGGAACAGTACTAAAAGGCAGTAGTAAAAGGCTGACTCATATAAGTAGAGCTGAATAATGCAGTCAAGGAGATGGCACATTTCCTCATGTTGGGGTACTTTTCCTGTTCCAAAACTGTTCCTGATGTGTGTCTGTGCAGTTTCATAACCGCCTCCCAGAGATTTATGCTATATTGACGTGTGTGTTTGTGTGTGTGTTTGTGTGTGCGTGACTCTGCATGTGCGTGCTATTCCATGTTAGCACTTGTATTCAAATGCACATGGTGTCTGTGTGTACACCAATCTCTGCTGCAGTGGTACCAGGTTGCCTTGCACACACAGCTCTCTATCCCTGACCCACTATGCTGTGTGATCCTGCCTACAACCTAATTTGTCTCCATCAGGGGACGGCCGAGGTTACTCACCAAAGCGCAGTATGTTTCTGGCGGATCACCACATGTGATATTTGGGGGGTCGAGGGCCACTCGCAGGTACTTTGTCATGTCGGTGGCCTCTGGCTGACAGGCCATGTAGTCCCATGTCAGGCCCTCCTCCGTGTAGATCTGCGACTTGCAAACGTCGTAGTGCCCCCAAGCCGCTGGGTAATGCTGCATGGCATGTGTCACATTGATGCAAATGGCTTGAAGAGTGAACATTAATGGCCAAAATGGTGCTGAACTCATTCTGAATGTTTTCTCTCGAACGTCTTCTTGTTTTTGCGGCTGCTGCTTCACTACAAAAACGACAATATCACTTTCTGAAATAAATTTCAGCTTTGAACGGAGCATTTGAGGAACTGTGGCAGCATGGTGCTAGTTGGGTGTAAGCAGCTTCGGGCAACAACTGGCCCCCATTGAGTTTCTCCGGTCTTCGAATTGTTGCCACTTCTGCCCGGCTGATGAGGTGCATCAACATGTGTTGAGCGTTGATGAAGGGGTCAACAGACAGTCAGATGTGATATGCAGAAGGGAGCGATTCTCCTCATAAGTCAGGGGCTGTCAGATCTCTCAGCTTGATCTCCTGTCGACTGTCGTATTTGCCACAGGCAGCATCCTAAAGGACAGAAAAAGACAGTCCAGATTACACAAAACATTTGAAACACTGTCTTAAAATATTAGGAGTTTAAACATGGTTTAAAAGAACTCAAGTGGATAAATAGTGTGTTTTATTCCCAATGACCTCAAAAACACAATTTAAGATTCCTTTGTTTATGGCGATCCTTTAATAATAACCTTGTCAAAACCACTGCAAATCAAGCTTGTTCTCAAAACCCTACTCTCCATTTGATTTTCATATAAAAAGGCTTATTTCCATGTCTCTCAAGTTGCTGCATTTTCTAACTCCTGCTCCTTAATAACTGAATGTGGAGTTGCATTTATCCTGATGCCTTCAGAGGCATCTGGGAAATATTAAAGCAAAATGAGGAGGCAGAAATGGTCTATTTGATGGATTGTATACTTCTCAGACATATCACAAGCCATCAGTCAGATGGTCTAACTCGTCAGGTAATGGCGCCTGGAAGCAGTCAGTGGAGACCCGCAGGATCTCAATGCCTCAAGTAAAAAGTGTGTGTGTGTGATTGGGGGAAATAAAATGTAGCAGCTGTGTACGGCTGAGTAATGGCACCGTACGTAGCAGTTCGGGTACTGTTGACTGTTGGCGTGCTCCAATGGCTTGAGGTTTAGTTTGGGGAAAGAAGCGTTTGATACTAAAAGTGGTAGACAAATATACGTAATATTCCAATCTAAGCACTGCAACATTAATCACAACTTTTTACAAGCATGTGCATCCATCTCCTTTTCAAAGGTTTGCAATGCAATATCACATAATTTACACCAATGAAGAGCGAGCCTGGGTTCACACAGCCTGCTGGACGAAGAAACATCTTTCTGGTCAGCAGCTGCAGGCTTCAGCTGGCCCTGCCTGCCCGACAGCCACAGCTGACATATTCTTATACAGGTAAGTTGGGGTTGGAGGGATAATGTTCAGAGGAAAGAACTGCATTTTAATTTGTGTCAAAGATTATTAATATCGAGAGATTATCAAGTCAAATCAAATTAATTAATTAATGGTTTTGAATAAAGGTTTTATCAAATGACGGGGAAAAGATTCAGATTAGATTTTGGAAACTTTGAGATTCGTCTCAGTAAGCTGCCGTGGCTAACACATCTAGGGTGGTGTCTTGGCTCTTTAGCTCAATTTCCAGAAGAGGCGATTTAAATACATTTTGACAACATCTAAGGCAATTACTGCGTCCCGTTTCTCCAACTATGGCTCCTTTTACATAGATGACTATAGGTTTGAATACATTCCAAATGTCGTGTAAGATGTCCATCTGAGAAACATTTTGTGCTGCTATTCAGAGGCTTCAAAGTGAGCCATGTCAGTGGGAATGAATGGCCAGTTTCACCTGAGAGACCTCCGGTGGGAAAAGGTGATAAAAGTGGCCGAGTTTTTTTTTTTTTTTTTTACACATCTTAAAAAATGAATGGCTCTTTAAAATCACACTTCAATGTGTAAAATTCCTCAAAACAGGCCAATTAAAAACTTTGACAACACAGCTGAAGCTGAGAAAGAAGTTAGGTCTGTCATGAAGATTTATTAAACATTAATGATCAGATATTTGACACACATTCAACCAACAAGCGCACACATAGAAACACACACACACACACGTAAATGAACCCCTCTTTCCTCAAAGTGACATAGCCTCTAGGAAGATACCATTCAGAAAGAAAAAAGAAAATGTTTCAAATCTGTATTTTTCTAAATAGATCATTTCTGTACAATAAGTGTTATATAACACTTCACAAATCTTGAATTTTTAAAATTCCAACGTAGATGAAATTTTTTATGAAAATAAGTGAGATTGACAGTATTTCTTTGTCTCGATTCTCATTCATTTATTTCCCATAACATTCAACTATTTTGTTAAAATTACAAAAAACAAATGAATGAAAAAAACGTAGTGTATATATATTGTTCTACCCCACTTCCCATCTACATCTCACACTCGGTAGCATTCTGAATGCAAGGAGAACCTCTGAAATGTCATAATTTCACTGGGAAATATATGAGGTCAGATTCTATATTAAAAGTCATCAATATTTCAGCAGGTGTGCCGGGACGAGGGAGGGGGTGGAGGGACGAGAGAGAGACCACCTCACTTCAGTATCTCTCTCTCTTTCCTCTGTCTCTTTTTCTTCACTTGTTTTTGAAGCCCCTGAAACACCCCCTTGTGTGTGCTTGCATTCCCTCCCCTGAGCAGCTCAAGCATTGCAGAGTGTTTTAAAAGTCAGCAGGTAACCACCGCTTGGTTTATATTGGTTACACACCTCTAGCTAGTCTCTTGCTTGCCGGATGTCTTCCATTCATTTTATAGGAATCCCACTAAAGTGTGGTTTCACTCTGTGTTTTGGTTCTAGTTTTTCTGACCCCCCCCTTGGCTCCGATACAGGGCAATGTGGAGGGGGAGCTTTCCACAGCACTGGAATCCAGAACAGCAGTTTTGTTCCTTCATTCCTCACTGGATGGCCAGTATCTATAACGCTGCCATGATTGCATGATGAAAAGCTGATTGATTCTGAAATAAAAGCAAATACTCAAACAGCATGAAAAGGCCCTCCCTCTGTGGTTAACATGGCACACATGCTATTCTGTTGTATTGTCTTTCTGTATCGAGCACCTGGTCAGGATTTTGGATGTGTGCACACACAATACTGCCTCATTGTGTTTATTGATTTTGCTGACTTCCAACCAAATAATTTCTGATCCACAGCCAGTTTGAGCAGACTGATGCTTTGTAGCTGGCTGATGAGTGCAACAATATACGGGTTAATGCCTCCAATGCTGTAGGAGCCAAGAACTAACCCTTCCATATGAGTCACAGTGGATCAGCTGGCAAGAAGAAGCATGTCTATACTGGCACAGATGTTATCTTATTGTCTTTCTCTCTCCTCTTTATGAGTCCCTGGTCCAAACTCTTTTTCTCTCTTCAAACCCTCCACAATTCTTTCTCTCAGTTTCTCAATAACATCCTTGCCCCACTAGACCCATATGCATTTGGTAACCACTTTGCAATTTACTAGAGTTATTTCCCTGAGAGGATGTGGTGACAATGTGAAGGTCTCTCAGTGCCAGCCTGCACCACTGCCACACATGGAATCTGCTACCATGCATTATCAGATCTGCATCTCCAGGACCAATAATGCAAAAAATGCAGAGGTGTTGCCAACAATTGAGAAAAGCAGAACAGGCGAGAGAGAAAAAATGAACACAATTAAATTAAATTAATAAATGTCAATTAATGATGATGAATATATTTATTAGATAGAACGTTAATGTCAAATTAATGTTAATGTTAAATTATTTCTGTTGATTTAATCAAATGTAATAGAGGCAAAATATTTTCAGGTTGTATTTTGCACAGAGGCAAAGCACTGAATCGACTTAACTGGCCTGCAGTGCAACAAGTTAAAGTCACATTATTTATTTCATCAAAAGACCGTCAATCGATACATTTACAGTGGATACAGTTCTCAATAAATTTTAATGTTGCAAAAAAAGAGAGAAAAAAGAACCCCCGTCATATAGTGGAAAAAAAAACATTTTAATCGGAGGTAAATGGTAAATCCCTTTGGAAAAACTGACCAATTTTTCCTGATCAGACCAGCTGCGGCTCCTCCTCGCTAATTTGCCCACTTCAAACCAGATCATTGTTCCTTCAGCCAAGAAACAGTTCACTATAATGACCCCCATTCCATCCCATGTACTCATGATTGGCGCACAAGTGACCATATGCGCAAAAGGCGCAGCACATAATCTGAAAGATCAAAAGACAGCAATACTCACATTTTAATGTGCTCCTGACAAAAGTTGCGCTTTCAACAAGTTATTTACAGCCAACAGTAGTTGCTGAGGGATTTTCACAAGCACGGACTGAATCCTCTTCCTCTCCTGTGTTAATATTTTGAAAACGATGGATCAATAAAAACTGTTTTTGCACCACGCGCACTCTGACGCGGACAACACGACGTGTTCTCGTTTCCCTCAACTTTTCCTTAAACTAATCAATTTCATTTAAACAGCCTATACTGATCTTATATTTAACGCAAAAAGAAAAAGAAAAAAAAAGAATCCGAATAGCGGCTGGAGTCCGCGCTGGCTGGTCGCCTTTACGCAGCGCTGCTCTATTGGAATGGCGCACCGTAAAACACGTTAAGAAAGTAGTCGTCAAGGGGATTGTTAGTCATCACAGTGGTAGTAAAGTCATACAAGTTCAACAACGCCTTTTAAACACATTCCAATGGAGAACAACTCTTTGAGTGGATTGAATTTCGGAGCCATCCGAACTGTGGACGGCTGAGGAGGAGAAGCGATTTTCTTCAAATGGAGCCACTATGTCCAGTTTCATCGGGGCGGTCCGTCGGGTCCTAAAGATATCAGTGGCTGACTGGTACATCTGAACTTCAACTGTTGTTTTTTACGCAGTGGTTCAATTCCAGCGGTAGGGAAATTCCTCGGTAATAGCTCTACGGCGGTGCCAAACTTCTTCATCATTAGGAACAGTTGCCAACTAAGACAAGCTGTGCATCACATACACAGAAACTAAATCGAGTCTGCAAGATATGTTTTACTGCCGAAACGCAATTGCGATCATTCCAAATTAAAGGAATGAAACATTAAAGCTGCTATAAAAATAAAATAAAATTAATCATATTGGAACTATGTGTCATTATTCGCCTGAATTTTAATCATCCGCAGGTCATGCAACGAGTTTTACCTCCATAACGTCGCTTCGGGTCTTAATGGTTAAAAAACAAACAAACAAAAGAAACAGAGAAAGAAAGAGGGGAAACAATGAAAGAAACCTTACCTTCCGTTTAATAATGCGGGAATCACAGCAATCCCAAAAAGGGAGAAAGGAAAAACTCCTCTGGGCGGAATTGTTGGCGCAGTTATTCGGTGGTTGTTGTAAACGGAAACGGAGCTGAGAGGATAAGTACAGTGAGCGCGTCTGCCGGGCTCCCTTGGTGAGGAGTCACGGATGTCACCCTCTCCTCCACGGGGGGGGGGGGGGCAGGCAGCACGGCGAACAGCCGCGGTGACAGGTCGTTTTGAACACGCATTTTAATTGTGCTGTAATGTCAGCTGCTGGAGATTGCAAGATAGGAGCAGCCGCGCCCATCTGAAGGTCATCAGTAGACCGTCTCCTGTGTCGCTGCAAGGAGGATTCAGAAGTACTTCTGGGACTTACTGTAGTGCTACTAATATTGTCATTACAATATCAATATCATTCTCCCCAACCCCCCCGGCCGTGCGTAATTCTTGCAAAATTTTGCATGTGATGAAGTGTTTTTTAAAGTAATTGACGTCATTTTGGAAACCTTGAGCACTTTGTAAGAAAACCTCAACACATCATTGAGAAGATTCTCTACCCAGAAAGTACTGTTTTTATTGAAATTCAGATATTACTATTGACCTGCAATCTTATTGACTATGATAACCGCAGTTCTCTTCTTATAATAGATGGATATTCTGGTCAAGATGTCTGACAAGTCTTTCCTCCCATCCACCTCTGACAAGCACAAACATGACTGACTCATGTCAATTCATGGATGGGTGGATAGAGATTCATCCAATGATAATGACGTTTATGTAATGATGTCATCATAGTTTCAGTGGGAAAAAAATAAGGATAAGACAAACATAGCGATGCTGAGCAGGAACAAGTTCACTCTGTTTTTTTTACTCTGCATGCTAATATATTTAAACGCAAAGAGCCGCAAAGGCAAAATATAGAAATAAATAAATACAAATAAATTGCAGTCATGGCTGCTAGATAATTTTGGATCAAATGAAAAATATATACAACATATTAAACAACTGACCATCAAATGCTGTATGAAGACCCATGCTGCTTGCTTGGCTAAGAATTGAAGTCCAAATGTGCCATGCAGAGCAGTAGGCATAACAAGCCCACCTTATTCTAGTCTCCTTTGGTCAAAGGCTGCAGGGTCAGCTGGCTGAATGCACAAAGAGTTTTTGTTGAAATCACATCAGAGCCAGGAGCTCCCATAAAGCTGCTTCAGCAGCATGCTATGGTACAGCGAGGATGCAGAGGTGGAGGCTGACCTCTCATCCTCTGTGCGTCCTTTCCCTCGGTGCCATCGAGCGCTTGGGCTGACGGAGATGGAGAAATTGCTGTTTGATTCAGCTCCCAGGGATCTATTGGTGCTTTCAAAGTGGAGTCCACCTGCCACTGCTTTAATCATGCATGACCCTGGCTGCCTGTTGGAAGCCCACAGAGGGACAAGGGATCAGCAGCCCTGTATTTGAATGCATGTTTGTATAGGTGAACAGTCAAGAGAAGGAGAAAAGGAAGACAGCCAGGTAGAAATACAGAGAGGATAAGGAAGAACCTAAACTGAAAGAGAAGATATAGTGAGGAAGGAGTCTCCCCAGCAACGTTCTAACCCCGTTCTCATCAAACCTGATTGGAGTTGAGAGCTTCTCTCTCACTTTCTTACAGATTTGTAATAACAACGTTATTTAAAAAAAAAAAATCCAGCTAGCCGTAGGCTTCTTTTTCTCATGAAGGATTTATTTCTTGTTAAAATGTATTATACGTTTATTTAATCAGATTTTCCTCAAGAGGTGGAGTAGAGTAAATCAGCGTGCATGCTCAACTTACTGCTGCCAAATTAATTCAATTTATTCCAAAGTCTTTCTTAGGGCCAATGTTGTAATTATAGCATGCAATAAGAGTGGCTATTAATATTATATAACTTCCAAATTCCCCATAAAAGTTAACCCAAAAGTGTTATAGCCAGAAGTGTCCTGGGGGGGGGGGGGGGGGGGGGGATAACTAAATGAATATTCACACACAGCTTGCAAACATCACTCACCTGTGGCAGCGTTTGGGTGAAGATTGTTTTAACTGTTTACCTTTGCTGATTGTATGAGTAGAAACCCAGTGATGGAAAACCTTACCTTTAACGTGACCATGTGGTGACATATGACTGTGTAGCATTTCACCAAGTGAGACATAGTTGTGAATGTGAGTGGGTTGTTACCACACATAAAAGCCTCTGTCGTTCTGGAGAGTGTGCCAGAGCCACTGCAGTGCAGCTCGGAACAGAAGTGATCAGGGTAGGGAAGGAGATGGGAGAGTCAGGAAACACACTTTGGAATTAATTCAGGCACTGCAGTGTTTCTGTGTGTGTGTTTGTGTGTGTGCTGAGAGTTTTCACGAGATTTCTTTCATTGCATTTGTAAACATCCTTGTTTACCTCTGTTGAAACAGAAAGAGAAAGAATTACAGTTCAGTTTGCTCTTTGCTGATTTGTTGAAATAGTCTTCCCATTTGTATTAAATTCAACTATAACAGCTGTTTTAGAACAACACAATCTTGTGCATGTCTGCAAAAGAGACAAAAAAAAAACAGGTTCTAAAAATGTATTGATACTTCAAACCACAGTTTTGTATCAACTAATTGGTTGGGGTTCCCAAAAAACAAGTTGGTAAACGTTTACTTGGACAAGTGAGAAAATATATGCAGATTTGCATGTATGCATCACATCGTGGTAACAATATGTTTTAATACTATATGTAGAAAATTGATCTTATAGCTTCTGATCATACAATGTGAACAAAGAATATTCTGCAAAACACAAAAAAACCTTACTGACTAAAAACATAGCAGTAGTTGAACAAATAAAAATCCCTTAAATAATGTGTTGGGTCACACAATGAAAACCTTCCTGCAGCTGTTTAGAAAAACATCAGTAGGACTGTATTAATTTTAATAAATACAAATTGCATTGACACAGCTGACATAACAATGTTTAAATCAGTAAATATATTTGCTAGTACTAAGTTAGGTGCTCTCCTAACGACCACAATCTCCAGAAACTGACTTAAGTGAGATAGCTTTTCTATAATCAGCACTGACTGAAGCATCTAAGTAACAAGCTTCCTTAAATTTTTAAAGCGCCATATGTTCCTTTACAATGTTATTATTCAGAGTTAAATCTATTTTATTCTGCTGTGATTGCAGGGGAGAGTCAAGGTAGTGAACACTGTACCTACTCTACAGCAACTCCCGTAGCTCGCAAAGCGGAATAAAATGAATGAATGTTACAAGTGGCGTGGTATTGCCACACAAGTCATCAGAATTGGGACCAGTTTGATGATCTTCCCACATTCCAAACAAATACAGTCTTGCTAAATTGTAAAACAACCCGTAGGATTAAATGTGTGCACTCATGGTTGCGTCTCTTTCTATATGAGCTGACGTCTTGTCCTGGGCTTATGTCACCACTCACCCAATATCACAGAGGATAGATGGATACTACCAACAATACATATTTGGCCCCTGACATACTGCACAGCATTTCCTCACAGTGTCTGACACCCCGACCCAAATGATCATACCATCTGGTGTTATGGGGCCCTATTCTGAAGTCTTCTTTGCTTTTTTTGTTGTTGTTGCAGCCATAATAAAATGTTTTAGAATTTAAGGCATGGACTCATGGCTCTGCTTTCATGCTGGAAATGCCCGATGACAGCCGACCAGAAAAAAACTGACATCTATCCAACTGTCCAGCGGCCCGTCGGGAGCAGTTGATCATTTCTTGCTCCCCCTCTGTGTTGCTGAGATTCATGCTGATTATATAATGAGTTGTGCAGCCAAAAAAAAAACAGTTGGTTTAACATGCAGATAGACAGACAGACTGAAAGACAGACTGACAGACTTTCTTCTTGCACACAAGGATCAGAAATCAAAAGTCTTGTTGAGTGGGTGGCTCAGTTCTCAGAACATGCCACCTTACCTGAACTGAAATCAGGGCAGATAGGCAGCTGGGACGCGGCACCGGGGCACCTTGAGAGAAATGAGAAACACGCCAGCCTCTGGGAGCTGTGCTACGTTTCAACACATGATGAATGGCACGACTCGGCTTTAAATGGTACATCAAATAAATTCATCAACAGCCCTCCTCCAGTATTATAGAGTAGGCAAAAATGCTTTTTCTATGATCAAGGCAAACATTTAGACTCTAATGAGGTGATAACTCTGGATTTGTTCTATATGAGTGAGAGGCAAATTGTCACATTTAGATTTTTCTGCCTTCTTATTTCAATAGACAATGAGATGATGCAAATCAGTGTTTAACCCTGAATGGATGCACTGTTGCTGACTCATGCGTGCCACACTTAATGAAGTGTTCGCATCAGGACAACAGAGGAAATAAGAGTTATTATAATGAAACAGTCAGAGCACTTGATATCTCACAAAACAAGCGCAGAATCAAGGCGATAAAAATCATGACTTGAGCTGTAAATGAGCATTCAATCAGGTATTAGTCGGGATAAGCCTTTACATAGTTGTTATTCTTGTGCTAAAACATTGAATGTAATTCTCTTTCTAATGGCTCGGCATGCTGATAAACAGTCTACACCTTGACAGTACATAAGGTGGGTTAATATTTCCAATTCCAAATCTGCAATAGCTGGCCATTAACTGTTAATTCCTCCATGGCTTGATCTTTTACCAGGATGACATTTATTGTCCCAGGAATAAAACTGAATTAACATTTTGTAAAGTTTCATAAATCTCATTGTCATCAGCGAAAAAGAGAAAATCATTAGAATGGATCAAGGCAAGACAGTATTTTATTTATTTTATTCATGTAGGCTTTCAGCGCTTTTGTGGCCACTCATCTTCTTCCCAGAAGGCAGACGGAAATGGAATATATCCCAGGATCAATTATATATATCAATTGGATTGTAATACAGACATTAGTAAGGCTGAATGTGGCATGTAGACTAACGGAGGAAACTTAACAGTGAACACGTGGCACATGTTAACACATCTTAGAACAGGCAAATCTTGCTGCCTTCATTGATGAAATTTCCAAGCAACGTTTCATTATCCCTTGTTATTATATGCACTTCTCTGTTTTATCGACACTGCAGGCTTGGTGTTGAGCGATCATAAACATATCAATTGATGTTGGAGTTTTCTTGTGTTCTGCCTTGTTAATCACCTGCCAGTCCATTAAGCCTGTGCAGACCAGACTGAGCCTTTTAGCCTCATATATCATGCTATTTGTATCTGTCATGTTATGAGCGGTTCATTATTTCCAACAAGGGCTACTGGCAGCCGGCGAGGTCGTCACTGACCTGTAGCTAATCTGCTTTTCACAGGGGGTTGCAGATTTTCATGTGGCGACTGCTGCAGCAGTCGCTGAACAGCAGATAATATTGATGCATTAGGTTATCTTACACCGTGAAATAAAGTGCACTATTTTTGATTGACTCAGCATTCACTCATCCATGACTAATCCACATTTCATTGTGTGGTTAAAATGATTGGGATGTTATAAACCACAGGGAGCCATGCTGCTCATAAAGCTTCTGTATAATTAGGAGCGGAGAGATTACATCTTCAGAAACACTTGCCTATTAGAATATACTGTACATATGCCAATGTGTACAATATATGATTGGTAAACAATTTGCATTCACTTCAAATTAAACATGGCCACCTTTAGTATGAAACACACTCATTGTCTCCTATGCTTTGATTTCAAGCCAATCAAAACAGATGCATTGACTGAACGGCTCCTTTTGCTGTCTCTCCTAAACACGCGATTGAAATTGTTTCCTTGGAAGGAATTTGTTCATGTTGGAGCAGGTTTTCACCACAGCTGGGATACATGGAAAATACCTTTGCCACAAAATGCAAATTACTGGGAGAAGTTGTAAAGTTAAGCATATCTGATCAAAAGGTGTCATGTAAACACTTGGGTTATAGCCAGGTTAAACCACCTGACCAAAACAGAAGGGTTGGGGAATATTGTAATATTTATTCTAGATTGAAATAATACATGATAAAATATTTTGTAATGGTATTTAGAATCTACCAGTACTTGTGGACAATGTGGAACCACATTTATAAATGAGCAGGTCAGGCTATAGGGGTATTATTTTGTTATGAATTTGTATTGGCCCGTGATCTGCTGGCAGCACTTCATAGGTTTTAAAAGAGATATTTCAGTCCATTTTAGATGTAGATAGCTTTTTGAGTCTTGCTTAAGAAAAAAGATGGGATTCAATATCAAATAGCATTCACCTTGATTAATTGCTACCAATAGTATTTGTTATATTATGCAGTTGAGGTACCCTTCAAAGTTATTTTTTCTTTTTTATAAAGTTGGAACAAGTGGCTTTGAAAAGGGTCAACAAAGTATTTAATTCTCTTTTGTAGATCAAGTATATCATTAACACAATTACCTTTTGAGTTTTGGTGCTGTGAAAAATCAATTCAGTCTGTGTTTATTCGACTTTTCTTTTTTACTTAGCGCTTGTTTTGTATTTTTTAATAGCTTTTTTGTTCAATGTCCTTTTAACACATTTTTGCAATGGACTGTGGAGATCTGGACTATATTTATTCATATGGATTTGACTGACTATCATTGAAACATGATATTAATGACTTTCGACATAACAGATGACTTTGTAAATATATCCTAATTCGTAACTTACTTGAAAGGACAAAACCTTAGTTGCTTTAACAATGACTGGATTCCATGACTAGTATTTGTTCACACACACTGAGCCATTCATGCTGCACATCCAACGGTTCGTCTTAAGTCTCAGAGACGTGACTCCACCTCCAAGTATTTCATCAGAAACTCAGGAGGTTAAAAGTAGAGTGGAATCAGATTTTCAAGCATTGCAATGTCTTTGCCACAAGTTTTCTTGGGCAGACTTTTACGTACAAGATACATTCATCACTTTCTTTCTGCCAATCTTATCGGCTCCAAAAACATGATATTTTTGGAGACAGAGCCACCGTATTTTACAGGCTTATGCATCAACTGGGGGAGTTATCTTTTCTTGCTCCATTCCAGCTCTTGATATGTATGGAACCTTTATTTATTCCACCTACATGAGCAGCTACATGTGCATGCAAGGACATTCACACAGACGTGCACACGTCATTTCAATGACACATGCTCAAACATAGGCAATGCCATCAAACAATTCCTGCAGTTTTCAATCACGTTGGACGTGCTCAATTCTGATCTGAGAAAATCACCAAAGCGACTGAGTAAAAACTGTAACGTAAACTATTCTTCCCTGCAGAGAGTGTTGGAGAGGACAAAACAAAAAAGGCACAAAAATCCTCGACCGATGGGGACGTGCATGAATAATTTAGTGCTGCATGTGATTTGTCAGATCGATTGGTTTCATGATTTGTTAAGATGAAAAAAGACACGTCGATCTCCAATCTTCATCTGGAGGAAACATTTCCATGTTAACAAAATGCAACATCAGTGCTGAAACAAGCCATCACATAATTTATTAGAGTCAATCAAATGAAGTCATATTACAAATAAACAGCACCTTTTCGTTTTCACATCCATTTTCTTTCGTTCAAATTCACAATAATCCTGCAATTCAGAGTGGGTGACGGCGAAACTTATGATTTATTTTATTTATTCGTTTATTTAACAGGGAGAGCGCACATTAATAAACATTTCTGTAAATGTGCCAGAATTAGCCAAAAGGCCATTTTACATCTGTTGTCCCTGGTGATGATGATCATGTTATGGAAAATAAAAAAAAGCTTGGGTGGGTATGGGAGCAGAGCAGGCTTTGTGGAGAAGGCAAAGTTGGGAGATGTGGTGGGTGCGTGTGAAGGGGCTGCTGTGGGATGGAGGGTGCTAAAGAGGCCACAGAGTCTGCAGGCCAGGTCTGCTGAGAAATATTTTGTTTTTGTTCAGTATGCAAGGCAGGGACTGGAATCTAGAGAAACCACTTAAATATTAAACGCCATCCACCTGCAGTTTTCCTCTCCCCTTCTATTGAATAACGGAGGACAGCTGTCCGAGCTGTGATACTTCTGCATGCGAGTGAATAAGGGTTTCATAACAGCGAATGATACGAAACACATTTACAGCAACAACAAATTATAAACGACTAATGGTGTCTTTACATTTACCAGGAATCCCAGACCTTGATGAATGAATAATAAATGCAATTTGCTTACTTAATGGTACTAATGCCTCTTTGGGGGTTGGCTTGCAGGCTGGTCTTTTCATTGTTCAATATTAGAATTTGAACAAAATTTGAATCCCAAAAAAGTGATTTCATTATTGTTTAGGAATGTAGTGTATATGTTTCCCTTAATTGCGTAACCACAGAATTTGCATTTAACAAATAGATAGTTTGTTGATCCTTCATTCCCAGTCGATTTCAATTCATAAAACGGATTTGGATCTCTTGAGGCCCATGTTGGACAGATTTTGTGTGCAATTGTCCAGTAAACTCTTACTGAGGAATATCCTCAGCTGTGCTTTGTGTTTTATATGATATAACAACCCCTCAAATGCCAACATAATAATCTGTTGGTGAAATTACTATACATTTTAATGATTGTATACTGTCAACATGTTAACAAGCCAATGTTGCCATTTAACACAAAGTTCATGCTTGTGTAGCATTAAAGAGCATTTATAGGGCGACTGGAAGCTCCCAACACTTTTCCACTGCATTTCACACAGAAATGTCACACCCTGATGTGTCTTATTGAAATGCACACAATACCTACTTCTAGCCTTAGTGGCGCAAAGCATTTCTAACTTGTGATTACCATGAACCAGCACTTTTTTACATTTAAGCACATAAGCTACATCATTATTTTTTGTAACGTATTTGTTAACCAGGTCCCTCAAAGAACAATATATGTAAAACATCCAAAAACAATCCGAAGTTAAACAATGTTGCCAGTATGATAATCATATTTTTCATTTTTATTATCTTCGTAAAAACAACAATTCTGATTCCTGAAGAAGACTCAATTGGAGTCAGACTGTTGTTGCAATCCAATGTGAAAGTGTTGTGAGATGCTTTAAACCTGTTTATTCCCTTGGTTCCTGGAAGAGAAGGAGATGAAATTTTCAGTATTCAATAAGTAAGAATTTGTGAGGGGATGGCATATTATAGCCTGTTGTGTGAGAACAGCACATGAGTGTGGGTGTGCGGTGAAGAGCTAGCACCACAATGGCAACATATTTCCTGCCGGGATCCTTGTATATAGATCAATTTTCAGTGCCAATTCCACATGAAAAATCCGAAAGTAAGCACTCACTATCAGGGCAGGTGATGGTGTGGACCCAAGAGTACGACAACAGGGATACATCCAAGAATCATAGTTTATTATGTGCAGAAGTTCAGAAACCAGATAACCAGTACCAAAAGGGCATATATGTACTGTGCTGCTGATGAGGAGATCAGCAGCAGGTGGCATGGATGAGCTGATTGCAGGTGTGGCAGGCAGAGCAGAGTGAGTTGAGTAGGAGGGTGGAGCTACGTGGAGCAGGACGCTCCAGCCGGGTTCCTGACACTCACCAGCTCAGAAAAGACGAATACAGACTTGGTTGTTATTTCTTTGCATAGACATAGAGCTGTTTTAATTTGGATGGGATACTCAAGAAAATGCTCATTAATCCAAACAAATATACTGCATGCTGCTAAGCATGTTTTCCTAGGAATGTCAATGAAAGGAAGCACCCTGGCCTGCAGACTGAAGGATAGATTCAAACCTACTAAATAGCTTAAACCACACTTTATTTTCAGTACATTACTTCTCAATATAAAAGTCCACAAAATCCACTATAATACAGCAGTCTGTCAAATTTCTACAAAACTGTGTCATCCCAGAAGTACACTTTAAAGTTAAGCCCATTTCAAGAGGCAATTTTAAATGTGAAGCACTATAAAGCTTTCCTTGGTTAGGGGTGACAATGGTAACAAGACCCAACAGGGCACTGTCATGGCGCATTTCAAATGTTCCCTTCCTGTCATTGTGTTGCCTGACAACTGTGAATGGCACAGGCAGAGAGGTCAGCATGCGGCATTTCATCTGCTCTCTGGCAGGGGGTGAGTTGAGACATGTGCACCTCTGTCAAGGCAATCTAGAGCTCGGCTGACAGATGACTGATACCTGGGCTTTAAACGAAATGGGAACAAGAGCAAGTCTAGGGCATCATAATCCCTTCGGAAAGATTTTCCATCTGTCACAAATGGCAGTGGCCGAGCTTGGGTAATTTCCACACAGGATTTACAGAGAACATAAAAAAGAAGAAGAGCGGTTGCTTGTGAGAAGCTGGCAGGTAAACGGTGGCAGCAGAACTCATTTTGGTGGGTTATGAGGTTCCGCCTTCTCTATTTCACCTAAAATGCCAGGGTGTACGTAGGAATGGCTTGGTCTCATGTCTGTGGGTAGCTGTTGTTGTTGAAAAAAAATGTATAGTATTTATTTTTCATTTAATGTATAGGGAATATGTATATAATTTCAGAGCATTGTGCTGGTCTGGTCTGGGTGGGTGGCATTTAAAATATGCCGGTATGAAGGACTGGCACTTTTACAGTGTGATGCACTGACACCAGTCAGGGTTGGCCTCTCCAGGTCTTCAGACATTGTATAATTCATCATAGCATACATTTGAGGAGTTGCCACATTCTCAACATATTTGATCAAATGGATGTGCTTTTCCTATTAAAGATTTGACCTTGCTGTAAAATTTATTTATATTGGGGAAAAAAAATATATAAAAAATATAAAAATTCCCCTGATCAATTATACAGAGCACAGCCAGCAGAAATATGTTGACAAGGGGTGACGGGTCTTTTATAAGGGGTCCCAAAAAGAAAACTGTTGTCTCGAGGGAAATCCACAAGATATAAATAATTATATGACATGAGAATGGTTATTATGTATTGGAATGCAAATGTTTTTATTCCTGCCCTCCACTTATAAAACTACACACTCAGGACTAAATATTTATTCTGAGTCAGTTTCCATATACTGAAGGTTCATCATCTTCTATTAGATGTGAACATTTTCTGAAAACATTATTTAATTCAAGTTAACAGTGGTCTCCCTGCAAAATCAAAGAAGATACACCACCTGTTATCAGAGTATAGCAGATATATTTGTTTAATATCACATTTGGTTCCACTCATCAAAAACATACGAAGAGTACAGGGTCTTCAAAGTTCACAAATATCAGTTGATAAAATGAGGAGTGTCAGTTGGCTTATTTTAACTCTTTATTTAATCGTGTCTTCAGGGATTTCCATGCATAATGTGATTTGTAACAATAAATATGTTATAAACTAAAAATAATGCTGAAAATTTAAATTGATCTACCTGAACGTTGCAAAGGTCGACACTGAAGAAGCTGCAAATGGGAATGGAACCAAAATGGTAACATTTTGTTCCTTTTTTCGAGGAATTTTCACTGTTCAAAATGAAGCACATACAAATCTGATCAAAACCCTGGAATCTAGACTCACAGTGCTGACCTTTCTTTTTGCACCTCTCAATACGACCACCTCTGTGTGAGTACTGAACTGAGCACATCGCTCATGGCCTGGAGGACCCACCACTCTTGTAGTTTTTTTTGGCAGCAGTCAGAGTATTTTGGCTGCTGTGCCCCCAGAAAAGCAACAATAACTCCCTGCCAGCTCTCCACTGACTTTCTTTTAATACATGGATGAAAGGGGCATCTGGTACATGGTGATGGGGATAAAAACAGGCAGACCAGGGCAACAGCCATTCCAAGTGTTATATTCAACATGGAAAAGTCTTCACATCTTTCAACTAGAAAACGACAATCAGAGATTGCAGACCCTCGCCTCCAAAAGACTATTCGATCTTGTGAGACAGTAAACGGGGCTTCCGGATCAGAGGGGCCAAACCTGCTCTAGCTTGCTGCTCCGGAATGTACTACGAGCCATCACCTGGACTCTTTTTCCCATCATGCCATTCGTGTCCCTCCCTCTTAAAGTGCCAGTTTACAGCACAGGCACAATTCCAGATGTAAAAATAATTCTAGAATCTGGATCCAGATCCAGATCAACGCCATTCTCAGGGAGGACCGAGCCACGGACAGAACCTTGCTTGTGTAAAATTTTCAAGTTGATTGGGTTACTAGTTTTTGAGTTATGCGCTCGGACAGACAAACAAACAAACAAACAGACAGACAAACAAACGCACCCAATTGCAATACCCTCGCATCCTCTTCGGCGAGGGTAAATATCCATTACCCAAACAGCACTTCTCTGTTTGAGTTACGGCTGATAGTGTGCAAGAAATCAATGTTTTCTTTTGCATGACCAGTGACAGAAAATACAATGAATTCCAGCAATGACCGGCAGCACCATTATGAATATAAAGACATTGATGCAGACAAACATGCCACGGGGTCAGGGGTCAAAAGAAGTCATCGCCCTTGACAAGATTCTGCCTTCTTTAAACTGATAATGTGTCACAAATCATGGTTTTCCTCAGGTGGAAGGAGACAAATAAGGCAAAGGATATCCCTTAAGTAGAGTTAATGACCTGCCATTTTCTTTTGTGCAAATAGAGCATGATGCAGTCCATATTTTACACGCCCTCTGAAATTCTACATAGAATCCTATTTTGTTCTGCATGTTCTCTTCAGTATAGTAGTGTAATCATCATGGCGCAAATTTGAAGTGTTGTTACAACACAAATATATATATATATATATATATATATATATTTAATTATTGGGTGTCCAGCCTTCCCCCCCATGCTTTTTCTGAGTCTATCTATGTATCTGTCCATCCATCCAATTGCAACAACATCAGTAGGGTAAAACTACGGCAATTTATACCCAGCTCACGTTCCATAGTAGTGGGTGAACAATCCATTGCTTGGTGAATTCTGATTCACAATTATAGGGAGAACCAACACAAGGATCAAATGTGAACGCTTGGCCGCCACAAGCCAGTTATCCATGTGGTAACTTTTCTGACACCTCCTTCTTAAGACCCAAAAAGTCAGAAGGATCGTTTGGCTCACGTTTCCCTGTTTACACTTTACTTCCTCAGCTAAACAGGTAAATACGGCTCCGAATAATAATGAGAGTAACAATGCGTGGCCTTGAAATTATGCCTGTCTGATGCTCACCCTTGAGACACAGTTGAACAGTTCAGTGCTGAACCACAACGGCGCAGCCTGACTGAATATGCACTTTGACTAGGAAACAATAACCTTCCCATCCAGGCTGCCTGACAGCCTCCTGCTGTTCAGCACTTGTCTTGTAGAAACTTACAAAGTTTTTGTTTTTATCAAGGATGGTATATATTCCAGTGAAGTCACTCTGAAAACAGATTTATTTTTTGTTTTAAAAGGTGTCAAGTCAGCCTCCCTTAATTCTGCACAACTGACATCTGAATCTGTGTTACAGGCACACACACACACTGGCCAGATTGTTTTTTTAATATCTGTTCTTATACTTGACCAATATGTTAGTGATTTGAAGCTGAAGTGAGAGGAACAGTATACTGTGCCCCGAAATATTCTGGATAATATATAATATGGATGTGAGTACAACAAGATAATTAACTTTTTTTTTTAAACTTTGTCAGGCATTTTTCAGAATTCACATGGCAAAAATATTATTTCGAGATCTTTCAAACTTACCTGTGTTATCTTTGAAAAAAAAGAATATACTGCAACAAACGGAGGGACAAAACCAGTCTCTGAAAAAAGCAGACAGCGTTTCCTATCCCATGACAGGTCTTTTTCTTTATACTTCTCTCCTGGACCCTTCCAGCTGCAAGAAGTAAAATATGCCCCCAACAAGTGGGCTTCAAGCATAACCGCTCCAAGACAGACCAGACCGTGCTCTCCATCTCATCGAGAAGGAGAGCACGTGCGTTCCGGTCGGACAGACACCTCAACATTGCATTTCTCGATCTCAAAAGCGGTTTTTGACACCGTGGTCTACGCGTCTCTCTGAAAGATCCTTATTATCCTTGGGGGCCCTGGAACAATTGACAATCTCTTCCAAAGGCTTTACAGTGATGCTGAAAGATGTGTGAGCATCAATAACAAACAAGTTCCGTCGACTTTATAATCGAGGTGGGTCGGCTCCAGGTTGGAGCTCGATTCTGAAGCGGGGCGGCGGACGGGAGCCATAGCTGAGTGGCCCTTTTCCGAGGTCCACCCACCTTGGTGACACTATCAACAGAACATCGATGCCAGGCATTAATCTCATCATTCATTTGCAGATTCATCATGATACCAAATCATCTGCATGGATAGTGGCAATCATCTCACTGTCAATGTTCAAACAAGTTAGCCAATTTCAGCTGATTGAAAAACAAAATATGATCCGTATGCTGCCGAATCCAACACCGGTAACATCGATTTCATCCAACTCTAAAGTCAAACATGCTTTTTTCAAACATTGGGCCGAGAGCATGTCAGGTTCAAACAGTTATTTTAACCAAAGAACAGTGTAGTCATGTTATTTCTTAATATAATAACCACACGAAAAGAAACACGCCCACATTAACTGGTGGTTATGAACACCAACAAAATTATGATAAAAGAAAAAAGAAACATAGGAAGACAACCAAAGCAATTAACCGTGGTTACAAGCAACAGGCAGAACCACAAACAGCAGCACCGGCCACCAATAGACCCGCAAGACACTGTAGTAAACACCAGCCATTCAAGGACGGCAGTGGTCGGTGAACGGGCAACACAGGTCTGCAACCTTCCAGCAAACAGGCACAAGCTCACCGGCAAAAGGAGAACGACGATAACGCACCTGCAGCTTAGTTCCACGCGGGGACTGGAACAGCAGCCCAACAGGATCCCAAGCAGGCCGGCCCGCTGCTCCATAATGTTAATGTCCGGCGACACAAATCTTAAATATTGTGCACAGATGGCCACACATTTCAGCCACGCCAAACGACACAAGTCTGCAGCCACCACCACATGGACAACCAGGAAGAGAAATGAAGGAAGAGGTGTAGACACGCACCTGGATCTGTTCTCATTGGACCACAGTAGCACATTTAATGAACAAAAAGGAATAAAACCCTTACAGTGAGGAGAAATTTGATTCACTGTAATGCTCTGAACTGTATGAACTGTCAAAATGAAGAGAAGCTCAGTAGAGCGTATTGAGAGAGTACCAGAGGGGAAATGGATGAGACCACTGGGGCTCAGTGTTATGCAGCGACAGGTTGTGACCTCGTGTGAAAGGTTAACAGCATCTCAGTTCATGAACTGGCTTCAGATGGGAACTGGCAAGTGGCAAAATGGAAGAGAATTGCATCGACAAGCTATGCCCAGGTGGGCCCTGAGCAAGACCATTAGGCATTTTGCCGATTCACCAGGGAAAACTCTGTTAGTCTAAGATTTCTGTTCACCTGAGTGTTGATGGGAGCGCTGCCAAAGACTTGGCAGAATCCCAATCAAGGTGCTGATGAGAAAAGCCTTTCTAAACTAAAGTAATAAATATCTCTAATATAGGGAATTGATTGGGATAATGGTCTTGTCCCTGTGCACTCCCTCTTTTTAATGAGATTATTAAAAGGTCCTATTACCCAAATGGCTTGCTCTGTCCTTCCTTTATTTTTCTAATTCACACCATCTATTGTTAGTACCTGAATGTGGGGAGGCTGTAAACACCAGAGGCTTCATCCTAAATGCCTATGGATGGATGGATGGATAGATAGATAGATAGATAGATGGATCTTTTATTGTCATTCAAAATTGTTTGAAGCAGATATTTCAGACTGTCAGAATATTGTGCTCTATGACTATGTAAACATTGAAACTACCAAAAGTAAAAGTAGACTCTCTTCTTTCATCAGAAAAAACTAGTTGTCTCAACCTTTTTCTGTTCTTTATTAATTGTAAAGTAGAACATAGACTGGCTTAAACAAAAATTAGCTTTTTGAGAAGCAGAAAAATGACTTTGATAAAAAATAAAATACATTTTGGCTTTAGGAGTAGTTCCTTCTATAAAATAGCATAAGCAACAATGAGAAAGGGCTTTTGATGGCAAAATAACAATTTATTTTACAAATATATGACAAAGTTTATCATCTCCATTTGATAAAAAAATTATTTATGATTTTTTATTTTTGCTGTGGCGAATCTACTGAGCTTCATAGCAGCTCTCTGGGATCCAGGGGTTACAGTGAAGGGGATGTGATTTGAAGCTCCATCCATTCATCCATTCAATTCGATGCCCTCTCTCTCTCCCTGAACTACTGGAATACATTCTCTGTACGAGTGTGACCTGCTTGCATTTGTTTCTCTCACCACTTCCTGTCTTCTTCTCATGTAATATTTTGCAAGTCCAGTTGATTCTTTTTTTCTTCTTGCGCTTCTTCATATGCCGATCTCTCATCCAAAAACAGCACTGCTGCCACCTACAGGGAATCAGTTCTTCACTACACTAAGAAGAATGATATTGATAGTGGAGCCCAGCCAGACTGTCTATAGATGTCAATGGCAGCCAATGAGTTAATGACATTCCCATACTGATCTGGATCTAAGGGATTTTCTAGGTCTGCTGGACCAGAACATTTAAAATCCATAGGACTCACTGTAAAACACATAAGGCCACATATTTACAATTAAGATCACGCGCTGATCCAAGGTTGAATCCAATGTTAATGAGTGAGGTCACCTTTAGTGATATACTAATAATGCCATGGCTAGGAGTTTTTTTTTTTTGCAGCACTTCACATGTTGACATAAAGAATCCAGACATAAACGTGGAGCATGGGCAGAAAAAAAAGAAGAACAAAAAAACCCTGACATATTTGAGAGTTTAAAAATATGTTACAGGTTAGTGCCATATTGTGAGCATCGAACTGCAGTTCCCAGGTTTTGACGGTGGTGACAGACTGCAATGTGGAGCTTGCCTAGCAGTGCTGAGAGAGGCATCTATTCTGATCGTCTCCACTTGAATCAGGATATTTGAAGTGAACACTGTCAAAATCCTCTGCAGTCCACATGTCAGCCGAAGACAATTCACGCCACAGCACATCAGTCAAACAGGACTCGATACCTCTGACACCATGGGAAAAGATTTGGTACATGTGGAAGTATGAATATAAAAAAATAAAAACATTTAAATGCCATTTTTATTTAAGAATAAACAAATTCATATGGCTCCACTGGCCTTAATTCATTTTTAATAAAGTCCATCTCGCAAGCAGTATTCAACGAATTAATAGAATTTAAGGTGCACAAAAATCTGTGCTTATGTGTGCATCTCATACCTTATAAGGTGCGTGTGTGCAAATGTGTTGTTGCTTCTAGTTGTCTATCACCACCTACAATACGTGTTGGCGTGTGCCTGTGTGCACGCATGTGTTTGCTGTCTGACTCAATAAGCCAGGAGAGTCGAGGGAGTTGTCAGGAGGTGGTTGCCCTGGTTTCCTTAGAAAGAAAGATGAGGGTTGTGCAGGGGATGCACTGTAGCACAGAAGAAAGCAACCATCAGGAAAAAAAAGCCAGAAACCAGTACAATTCACCACAAAACCAGACAAAATAGATCAGACCTGATTGACGAGGATTGATCAACACCCCTGCCTTTTCTGTTTAGTGCGTTTTCAATAAAGCAGCCTCAGTCTCAGTCCTTATCCGTGAGGATTAAAACTCTTCGATGCACTCATCGCAGCTTTGAGCAGGCAGTTTGTTTACCGGGTTCCTGCCTGAACTCGCTCAGCCAACTGATGGATTTTGCATCTCCCGCACACAGCCTCCTTGGGCTTCACTAAATGAGTTAGGGAGGCCTGAGTAGCTACATTTTTAGCTTTGTGCACTAGGTGCACATTATCCTGAGCTGTTGAAAGCCTAAATACCTTCTGGGCCTCACTATGACTGTTCAGCTGCCATCAAGAGCCCACAGAGAGGTCGGAGAGGAAGAGACACTGCACAGGATGGAGCAAGCTTGCTGGAGAGAGTGGCTGATGACAGGAGAATCGATTAATTGAATGAGTGGACAACTCTTATATGGATTGAGTTGCACTGCTGTAATAAAACAAAGTGCACATTATAGTTTAAAATGAGTAAAGAAATGAGTTAAGCACCTAGAGGGCCAGCAATGATGGCGACTGCCTTTGCTACTTCACATCTTTTATGGCTTCAGAAGCTCCTGGCACAATGCTGCAGCTCAGACAGACGTGAAGGCACCAGAGGACGCCTTTGCCTTTCCTCCCAGGAGATTCACTTACTCCATCAATATTTAACTTTGTTTATGTTTGGCTCTTTCATTTGATTGACCATGCTCAGGATACTTTTAAAATGTCTTCAAATATTTTTTCTTTTTCTTTGGAATGCTGCCCTCACCAGTGGGATTTGTGTTACTTTTTATTGCACAAGCTAAACATTGATAATGAAATGGTAAACTATAAAATCACTCAGAGAGCGCAGATCTTTGCCAAGCAGCTTATTCCCCTCCTAATTGGATTTACAACATTCACATGGTGATCTGGATCATAACCAAAAGGTTCTAAATTGTTCTTGGTTCTTTATGCACCAACCATGAAAAGGAAAAGTGAATCGGAGTTGCATTTTTCACTGATTTTTGAATCTATAAATTGGGTTTTCAATGCTAAAATTAAAAAAGATTTTCTGACCACATTCTGAATCAGATCCAGAGGTTAGGGTAAATAATCAACTGAGATATTGAGGAACACATTTTGAAGCTTAATTTACTTAATTGACTTAATTTCAAAGTGAGACAGAATCCAGTGTTACTTGTGGATGATGATGATGATGAATATATTTATTAGATAGAATGTTAGAGTACAAGTACAGTCAAACAGTAGTATGTGTTACAGTACAAGTGTCAAACATCCTGTCTAAGAGGAGCATTTCAAATAATAATAAGTAAAAGCACCCCGTGATTATGATAGATGCTATCGCAAGTCAAAAGTCTGTAAGTAAATGAACATTAGTAAATACCAACATTAAAACTACCCAAAATTATCCCTAGAATATGTTGTTTGGCATTAATGACACTTCCAATAATGGAATGGAATATAGACCTCCATCACAGACCACATTCATCTGAGCACTGGTCGATGATATAAAGCACCCCTCTAACTTAAAATAATCTTTCAGGTTTACTTGCTATCACAATAAAGCAAGGCAGCCAGATAACAGGTGAACGACATCCAGCTCAGCCAGTGTGAATGGGATTACCAGTCCTTTGTAGCCCAGAATGTACTGAAGGGCGGGAGATTGTGCAAGGAAGCTTGAGAAACAGGTCAAGCACACTGATAAGGGCATATTGAATATGTCTCTACAGTCTTCAGGGGACTAAGTACAGTGAAATATTACCACTTCAGCAGAAAAGAGAGTACAGTGGTTCATTCACTCCAGTAAATGTTTTGATTAAACTAAAGCAAAATTCTATACTGGATCCCTGAATCTTAGAATTAATTGGCATTGAGAAACCGTGCTGGGCAGCAGCACCTCTCATCTTGCTGTACGTCAGATGTACTTTCCCCCCCTCAACATATTTTGAGGCCATTATAAATACACAGGTTTGAAGGGTTTTATCAGGATCCAGATAAGAAAAGAGCAAAGCTGAGATATCCATCGGGAAAGAAAAGCCTGCTTGGAAGTGCAGGGAACAACAGGGAAGGCACAGCCAACACTCACTCAGAAAAAGGAAATATTCTGCTTTTGTCTTCATCTTTGATCAACTTTTCCTCAGCCCGACACACCCCTACATAAAAAAAAATGCCATTTAAAAGCATACTCACAATGTTTTTGTTTAATTCTGGTGAAGGTAAAGAATTATGCATTCAACCACAGATGTAGAAAATACTGAAGCTTTTGAACCATTTGGATCAACCCTAGAAGCTTTTTTTTTAAACCCATCCCTGCCTCGTTCTTTAACACGTTCAGTGTGTAGTTTCTTGGCTCACCCTTCATGTGTCACAGCTCAATCCATTTATCACAATAATACATTCAGACAGCCTTTTTGTTGTTGTCATTTTTCACTGTCTTTCACAATAAAAAATGTTTTCACTTTAAATGTAAATAATATTATTGACGCTAAAAATGCGGGAACAGCAGTTTAGAGGGGGCGTACACCAACAACCACCACAATCCAGTCTGTAGTGGCTCAAAGTGCATGGCACGGAATAATAGCAACGTTTCGAGTGGATGGAGGGGAGGATCTTTAACATTGTGACATAGACCCTTTTAACATTTCCATTTGCAGTCAAATTGATTTATTTTCTTTTGCACTGTTTTTGTCAGTCGCATACAATGTGCTGAAGGGATTATCATGAGACTGGTTAGAGGAGTTGGACATGTGCCATCATATTGTGGAGTGGGTCACTCCAAAGGGTTGGGTTGACAAATTTCAGTCATTTTATTAACCATTGCAGACATTTGTCCCCATAAAAAAAAAGAAAAAAAAATACCCAGAAAGTGCTTTCATGAAATATAGTGGATTAGTGGAGCAAAAATCAAACTGTTGAATTTTGGAGTAGATCTGGATAAATAAGAGAATAATTATCTTTTTTTTTTACTGAATGAAATCCCCACAAGATCTATCATACTATCTATCTGGATATGTGAAATATTTAAAATCTGGTGATACAGAAAATTTCAATAGACAATTTTGATTTAAAAAATTCACGACTGTGAGATAATGAGCTAATGGTACCGACTTCCATACCATCTTAGGCATCTAAGATGAAACATGTCTTTTTTTGAGCATCGAGGTAATGTGATTTCGAATTGTATGGATAGCAACAGTACGGTATACTTTCCTGGCTAATCAGCACACCATATTATGAAGGTCAAACTATCATGACACTGCTTTTCGGTGCAATTACATAAAAGCATGAAACTGAGCTGTCTCTGTGGTTGGGGGGGTTACAGTATCTGTATGCTGTCTCGTTTATTATTTTTATTTATGTCAAAGGTTATGATGTCAAACCAATGTATCATATCTATTTGTGCAGGTGTTTACCTTGTGGGGTTCATGCGATAACTATCCATGCATCTGCAGGCTACAACAGAAGAAATAATTTCCTCCTGTGTCATAAATGCTGCATTAATAAAAGAAAATACAATCATGAAACTGACACATAAATTCCTTTTGGAAATATTAGCAAATCTAAAATCCAGAAAATTCACAAATGAAAAAATAAATGAATACATAACTTGATTTGGGAAGACAAATCATTTATTCAAATCATTGTAAGTGTAGACGTTTCTGATGATTTACCAAACCTTCATGTCTAAGCAGGGCTCTTGATTAAACTCAGGAGAAATATATACTTTTTTCCCTCAATATGAAGCATTTTATTCTAATGAGACAAGTTCTCAGGTGCAGCCAAAGGGATGATGTCATTGCGATGAAAGTAGAAGTGGTTGCGTCTTTCATGTCAGCAATCCCTCCATTAAATAACAGATGAAAGAGCAGCTAAAGAGAAAGAAAGCTGGTCAATCCAGATAGAAAATATGAGGCTAATGCTCAGAACAGGATTTCAAGGACAGGTGGCATTATATCTCTGCAAATGGCAATGAATCTGTAGACCCCTCTGTCATCTTGGGAGGAAGCTTTGACCTCAGTGACAGATTTTGCATTTGGCATCCTTTTGACTTTCCTCCAATGCTAACATGAAATAGAATCCAGATACTTTGAAGTTAGGTGTCAAAACACGAGTCCTCACTTGCTAGTGAATAAGTTATGGCAGAACCTCTTGTGGTCAAAGTTTTATTCTCCAAAGATTGTTTTGAGGAAGTTCAAAATGTATGCTGTTCTCTCCAATTGATATCATAGCACATACAGTTATTGTAATATCTGATTCATGGTCATCTCACTGATAGCATGTTAATGCAATTCACTGGTCAGTGCTGGAAGGCAGCTACCGTTTAGATTCAAGATTCAAGATTCAAGATACTTTATTATCATTATGCGAACATAATAAAATTGTGAGAAGGCCCATTTTAAGTTACCGGTAGGTCTAATTTATTGCTGCTATTTTTAATCTTTTTTACTTTCATTGCTCTACAGTTCAGAGAGTATAATATTAATGGAATGCAATGCAATGGATTACATGACAGCTAGAATTGCAAGTTATTTTGCTGCTTAAGACTTCAAGTTAATAAACACAGTGCACGCTTGGAACCTCTTGTTACATGTCAGGTGTCTATCAAAAGACATTTACTCCCTAAATCCTCTAACTCTTCAGATGGTTTCATCTAAGCAGCTGCTTAAGTTAAAAGTATCTAACATAAATAAAAAGAAAAACACGATCACCAATGTCGAACAGTTCATTTAACCCTCTTTCAAAATTCCAATTATTAAACTAACCAAACATGTTTTATGAACATCTGTTGAGTCATTGATGCACAATGGACAAAAACCAATGTTGAAAAATACATATCTGGCAATGAAAAAGAAAGGATAAAGAATGAATGAACGTGCTTTTCCAGAAGCACTTTTTTCTGTCTAAATGCCAGGCATGCTAGAGTCTCTGCTGGAGCATTGTGAGTGGGCATATCAGTCATGATGAATGAGGGACAGCTGCTATGCACATTCATTATTCAACTAACAGACTTACTGTTGAGCCTTCTGGAGGCATACGTCAACCAACTTCACCAGGACGTCAGCGACGAGAGGATGCCCGGCGTAACAAACAATCAGTGTTATGGTTTAAATTGCGGCTCAGTTTATACCACAGCACTCATTCATGAATAGCACAAAGGATGATTCATTTGTGTAAAACAATAAATAAATAGGTGGCACAATACTCCGGCATGCAGCTCACTGGATTGATTTCAAACTAGAAACCACAATAATCTACACACTGGAGCATTTTGGCATGCCAAGGTCTTATTATCTATTCCTCCAGTGTCTCTGCATGCTCTACTCATCTAAACATTCCCATTCCACCCCCTCGTTAAGAGAATTATGGCTTGAGATGCTCTAATGGCTCTTAGAAATTGTTTATGGGCAATTTAATTTGTGTGTAAGGAATCCTCATAAACACTCTGGGCACACAGACGAGTGATTATGCATTTGACTAAATAGATAATTGCATGGGCTTTGAGATAGATTAGTGCATCCATGGAATATTGGTCTACAATGCCGTAGCATATAAAGAAATGCCAGACATTGGTTTAGCAATGGTAGCAGCCAAGAATTAAGATGTTGCCTCATTGAAAGTAAATAAATTCCAAACAGAGATTTATTGGACAACTTATCCACTTTATATTGTCAGGTGTAGTTAGAAATTAGGTTTTTATTATTGTATCCTGCCAAAGATATGGGACCATTTTGGGTTGGTGCTTGTAAAATGTTATTGAAGCTGCAGTATATGTATGGCATGCCGTTCAGGAACTTATTATATATATATATCAAAAGTGCTGGAATATATATATGAAAAGTCTGAGAATATGGACCGAACTATGAAAAGTCTGAGAATATGGACCGAACTCTGGAATATATATATGAAAAGTCTGAGAATATGGACCGAACTATGAAAAGTCTGAGAATATGGACCGAACTCTGGAATATATATACGAAAAGTCTGAGAATATGGACCGAACTCTGGAATATATATACGAAAAGTCTGAGAATATGGACCGAACTCTGGAATATATATACGAAAAGTCTGAGAATATGGACCGAACTCCGGAATATATATTTTCATATATATATTCAGACATTTTCATATATATATTCAGACTTTTTCATATATATATTCAGACTTTTTCATATATATATTCAGACATTTTCATATATATATTCAGACTTTTTTCGGTGCACGGGAATATATATTTGAAAGCCGCGGTGTAGTGGTTAGGGTTCCGCGCTCACGCCCCCGTTGCGCCTGTTCGGTTCCCGGTCGGGGGGCCGGATCGATCTCGTGTCATAAATGGAGTCAGCTCGAAATCTAGTGCCGGCAATCCTCAATGCGGAGATAATCAACGCCCTGAAACGAATCCGCAAGGGCTTTTTTGAAACGCTCCTCTTAGACAGGATGTTTGACTGTATTTGTAGTGTAATGCATGCTGTGGGTGTCCGTCTGACGCGCGACAAGTCACGTGACGGCTGGCGTGCCGACAGCTGTTCGTCACGCCCCCTCGCCGGCCAAACTGTTCTGGCCTGATACGGCACTTGACAGGTCACGTGACGGGGTCGAAGCTGCCTGCCCCGGAACATGCATAGCGCCGTTCTGGCTTTATACGGCGCTATGCATGTTCCGGGGCAGGCAGCCCCGACCCCATATTATATGAAAATGTCTGAATATATATATGAAAATATATATTCCGGAGTTCGGTCCATATTCTCAGACTAGACTTTTCGTATATATATTCCAGAGTTCGGTCCATATTCTCAGAGTTTTCATAGTTCGGTCCATATTCTCAGACTTTTCATATATATATTCCAGCACTTTTGATATATATATATAATAAGTTCCTGAACGGCATGCCATATATATGAAGCTGTGAATATATATAATAAGACCTCCCCCTGGAAATCCTACATAATGTTTTATTTCACAGAGGACTACTAACCCCTGACATAAAGAGGGGTCTGTCACTACTCAGGTCAATCACAATATACTGTTAATATAGTCAAAGCGAGGCAGTAATGGGAAAACTGGAATCCTAAGTCTGTACATTAGTCTCCTCAATCATAGTGGTTAATTTTCAATAGCATTGATCGGAGCAACAATAAGAAGTGGTGGGAATGACTGAATGTATAATTGCACAGCATAGTCAAGTCTACATCAAAATGCATGCCTTCATCATCATGGGTCCGATGATGATGATAACGATTTCAGGCACTGTCCATTTTACCACACAAGTCTTCCACTGAGGTTTTCATCAGTGAAGTCACCAAACAGCCATGTCAAACAGACCTTTGCACGTTGGCGCCTGAATGATTTATGCATTTGTCATTTTTCATTTGTTGAAACAAGGCGTCAAGATTTTTGTTCCATCACACCAGTCATGCCTGCAGAGATGAAAAGATAAGATGGAGCATATGCCCTTGAAGAGAACAGCAAAGCTAACTAGGCAATTCTTCCAGACGGGCCTCTCTTGTGTCCTGAAGGTGCAGTGGCAGACAATCACCTTGAGACTCATTTGTAAAACCTCTGTCCTTCCACAGTGATCTCACAATGCATACTATTGTATTTGAGAAGCGAAAGGGCAGTAAATGCAACCTCTGCTGAACGTGAGCTTGACGACTTTGATCCACCTTGATTATATGCATGTATCAGTTAGAGTCTACTGCTCAGTGTGTGAGTTAATTTCAAGCTGCCACATTCAATGCATGCAGATGTGTGTTACATCACAGTAAACTATGATATGATAACAACAAATAGGGATCAAGCTGAGGATCAACAATCTTATATTTAGGATAGGTCATTGGAATTTGACATGCATTGTACTATAAATCACACTACTTGTAGAGTAACAGATGGAACCTTAGCTTTCCTAGTGAGGATGAAAATACCACAGCCAATCTTCTTAACAATTTATAAGAAGATTAAATAAGCCGGAACACATCAATGTCAGGTTGATTTAAAGTGACAAAAACCATGAGGGACTCCAAGAGGGATGGCTCAATTCAGTTCAATAGAAACCTTGTAAAATAAAACGTTGCAGAGGATTCAGGTTGCATTGAGACATTAACTGCAAAGTGCTTCAATATATCACAGAGAAAGTAAGCAAAGTGAAAAATACCACCAAATATGATATTAGCAATTAGCCTGACTGCCAATCTGAATTGTTTTACATTTGCATTATTATTTCAACGAATTCATGTTTTGCGTGTGTAAAGACATTTATTTACTGGTAATTTATGGTGAGAAAGCCGACCTTACATTTTGTGGCATCACCTGTGCAAAAAGACACAAGTTAGAAATCCATTCAAAATGCAAAATCTTGCATACAGTCACAAACACCCACAAACATTTTGGGGAAGGTTGACCTCATCCTGTCAGCGCAAGAGCTGACAGACAGGTTTTTGCTGTGTATGTCAAAGGAAGTGGTCCAGTATAGACTTAAGGGATTCACTAAGTGAACACTGAACAGGGGAAGAAAGCAGTTGAGAGAGGGAAGGGAGACACAGACAAAGGAGAAGGTGGCAGACACATTCAAAGAGAGCGAGTGGGAGAGAGAACTGTGTGTGTGTGTGTGTGTGTGTGTGAGCTTGTGTCATGGAGAGGGGTTTAAAGCGCCCCAGGCAAAACCACGAATGGAGATGGCAGGGCCTGAGAACTCCCTGCTGTCGGGGAAACATGACAAAACAACAAACCCAAGTGTATAAACTTTAACAACCTGTCCTTCCTTGGAAATGAACGAGCAATGCTCAAATCCCACTTTGGATATCAGGGGACAGTTTGGAATGAAGCAGGTCGGAATTGTGGTTCACATGCAAGTATCACAAAGTAGAGTTAGAATAAATTAAACATTCTTGCCAAAGATTTCTTTAAATCAATTCCAAATTCAAATTCAATTCCTAGTTTATTGATACAAAGATCTTGCGTCTTTGTGTGTGACATTACGTGTGGAACGTTTAAATAACTTCTAACAATTCAACTTCTGCAATTGTTCCGTCACAGCGAAACAATCATAGTAGGACTTGTTTGATGTCACCTTCTAAGATTATGCACAGATAGACAAAACGTTGTAGCCATTTGCAAGACTGTCTTATAAACTCCTGACAGTTTGATACTTCTAAAAAGCAAAATATTAGTTAACTTTATTAGTTTCTAGTTAGAAGTCACTCTGTTAAACAACAAGGAATTTAAGTGATTCTTTCGTTGAATTTGAGATGGTTGATTTCAATGTGGAAAAATAATTTGTAGTAGTAGAGTAGTGATGGAAAATGGACCAAATCTGAAACAGAGAGACAAAATATTGTGAAAGTCAAAACGGCTAAGGGTATGAGAATTGACCCCGAGCACAATAGCGGCCTGTTCAATGGTCAATTATCACTGATGAAAGGGACATTTTGTTGGGCGGACATCAGAGAGTGGGATTAGTGAAAGCGATTTCTTTTTCCTGGGTTGTTTGACAAAGACTGCCTGTAATCCTCTTGAAAACTTTGCCATCTTGTCTTTTCAGGACGGTCGACTTTTGGCTACGTTGGAGTTGGAACACAGACCAGACAAAAACTGGGATTAAAGTGATACACAAAGTTGATGAGAGTACACATTTTTTCAATAATTCAATATTTACGGTGTCCGTGAAAGAAAAAGTGGGTTAGGGTTAGAGTCAGGTCATATGTCACTAACTTAAATAAACATCCACTTCAAATAGACACACAAAAAAAGTTATTATGAAAACATGATAAAGAAATACAAAAATAGTTGATAAGTTAAAGATAAGAGCTGGGATACGATGATATTCCAGGTCAAGCTGTTTCCAGTTCCAGGAATACTGTCCTGGCTGACTTCAGGCCTCAAAGAGACAAGTGAAGCTATAATTTCCCCATATTGATCAATACAGGAATACGTTTTCCTGTTGGAATCCTAGAGCCAGCACTATCATCTCAATGCCTGACCACAGAACCTTTACTGACTTTTATTTAGAAACCTTGTTAACATGGGACACAGTCTGTATTATCAAAACTACCTCCACCAGCAAATGTTACGCCATTGGCTATATTTGTTTGTTTATTATTTTCTGTTTGTTCATGACCTATGTGGAAAGAAATATGAATAGATATTTAGGATCATAATACAGATGTATTGAATTCAATTTGCCACCAATATGTAGCTTTGATGATGTAGAATCAGAATAATTGAATACATTTTAAATATCTGTTTCAAATATATGTTCAATGTATGGAAATCTGAGGAAAGCATCATCACCTGCGCGTTTACTGTGCCTGATTGTTCAGGTGCTAGGAACAGTCATGCTACTGTATTGACTCTCACCATTATATGAGATCAATGGTTTATATGGTGGCAAGGTGGCCCAGTGTGTAGCGCTGTTGTCTCACTGCACAAAGCTTCTGAGTTCGATTCCTTTCTGTGTGGAGTTTGTTTCGGTAAATTGGCCATACTAATTTGTCCATAGGTGTGTGTGTTTGTTTGTTGTTCATGTGGCGTTTCATCGAGGGTGTACCCCCACCTTTCGCCCGTCGTTAGCTGAAATAGGCTCCAACAGGCTAGTGATTCACAAGGCAGATACGTGGCTGTAGACAACAAGAAGATGGATGGATGATTTAACTTTTCTATAATTAAAAACCCTGCATGTTGATTTTAAATAAGCATGCACAAACATTTTTACTATGCAAAGTTAAATGGAGAGTATTCTGCCTGGAGCTGCATCTTGGCCCCGGATGTTGCATGTGTCCTTCAAAAGACTTTATGTACACAATATTAAAAGTCTTCAAATTATTTGAAGACCAAAATTGTTGAGGACATTGTGGTACAGTATTTGTCATATTATTTGAAATGAAAGTGGATTAGTGCTTCAATCTCCACACTGGATTAAAATGCCAAAAACAGAGTCTGAGCAAATCCACAGCTCTCTATTCGCAGTGGAGTGGTGGCCCCTCTGTATACGTATAATCTGTTATATAATCTGTATTCCCAAGCAGGTGCAGAGCATTTTCTTTACTCGTTTCTCTCTATCTACATAATTGCAATATGATATTTAAATTTAAAAGCATGATGTTACAGTTTACAGGGGGAGGACATATTCCAGTGTGGTTGTCATTACTCCCTCGTCTAAAGGGTGAGCACCACACAGATTACAGTGTTTGCTGACAAATGTTGTTTCATGTACTTTGGTTTTAACACAAGTCATGATGTGAGCAACAATTTAATATTTCCTAGAACAATGGAATAATGTGGAAAGCGTTGAATAGCGGCCTTTGTTTGACATTATAGATCTATTTCCACATCCACACAGAATACCATACATTATAATCCAGTAGAATGATTAAAGAAGGCTTTCGCATGATATGCACAATATTCTGAAATACTACAGAAACTACTACTACTACTACTGAAGTAAATTTTGCTTCCGTGCTAATTTCGTCTTCATAAGTAAAAGTGAATCGGAGTTGATGCGTATTTGTCACAGATTTTGGAATTCGTAAATGTGGTTTTCAATGTTAAAATTTAAAAACCTTTACCAAATCATCATCAAAAAAATGTATTATATGTTCCTGGTGACATTCCAAACATTTCCTGAAAACTTGATACAGATCTGTCCAGAACCTTTTGAGTTATTTTGGTAACGGACGGATGGACGGACGGTCATACAGACAGACAGACAGACAGCCAGACAGACAGACAGATGGTGATTACATAACCTCGGCTGAGGTAATTATATCATTGTAACTGTATTTATGTTGTTTTATTTAAACTCTGGGCTCCAGTCGGTCCTCTCATTGGTTATCGATGGAGTTTTTTTTCTGGTTTTCTAGGCAATGTTTCTTAGTTCTTTATTTTGTGACCCCGTCCGTCCAGTTATCTCAGTTTTGTATTTTGCCAATCATTTTGTTTTAAGTAAATTCATACTTAAAATCTCTTGTCTCGTCTCTGCATTTTGGGGTCAACACTCTAGTTCAAAGGTTACATTTTGGTAGTTTAACAAAATAAAAAAATATAAAATACATTTTATATATACACTACAAAGATAAAATGGTAAGCAAATGCAGTGTGTGTGTGTGTGTGGGGGGGGGGGGGGGGCGTCGCATCAATTACAGTAATATCTGTGCAGCCTTTATTGTCAGAACTTTGCTCATTTTTAAACTGCACACACGCACACACACACACACACACACACACACACACACACACACACGGAGGACAATAAGGCTCATTCAGCACCAAAAGTCAATTTGGATAATTGAAAACCTCCTGCTTAGATTCCAGTGAATGACTTTTCATTCTTTAATGTGAGCCCTAGTCACTGAATAAGATGAATCACAATTCCATCTGTTAATATATAACATCTAATGAGTTGCCTTTTCACTGACCTGTTCGATGGTCTTTCATGCTTAAAGGCAAATGGAGAATCTTCCTGAAAATGCTACTTGAATTTATTGCATACAAACAACCACATATTACTTTTCATCATTATTACATAAAATATTTCTCAAGAGTCTGACTGATTACAATAAATACAACTGGACATTGCTGAAAATAATAACATTTCACATTCACTCAACCATTATTCACTGTGTTTTATGCTATTTTGCTTGCTGCCATTTGTCCAATTGTAGCCTAAAGCATTCATCGCACACTGGGCATGTCTGAGTGTACCTGGAATACTTGGAATGATGAAATAAATCCTCTTTTCAGAATATTTAATGATGATGATGAATATATTTATTAGATAGAATGTTAGAGCAGTACAAGTACAGTCAAACAATAGTATGTATTACTGTACAAGTACAAACAAACACCCTGTCTAAGAGGAGAATTTCAAGAAAGCCATTGCGGTTTCCCTTGAAGGTCCTTCGTACATAAATCATCGACATGTAACAATACCAATAAAACTAAAAATAAATTACTCCATTGATGCAAATTAACAATAAATCATCTTTTCAGAATATTTAATGAGCTCTAAAGGAAATGTGGTAACTTCCTTCCACAACATTAAAACGTTTAAATAACAGGAAGCAACTAGAAATAAGAATTAGTGTGTGATTTGCTAAAATATCAAACTGTTAATGGTGATTGACAGCCAGAAACACCTACATGCATACAGTGGAGTTCAAAGGGGCTCATTTGCATCCACAACAAGATGGTTTTGACAATTTCCCAGCTGCTCACTGTGGGAAACTTTCTAGAGATAATGATCCTCCCTGACAGATTTGGTGCAATCAAACTAGTTATTGCAGGTTCTTTTTACTGCACATACCCCACCCTAACAAGAACATTTTCAAAGCTCAGAGGTGAGAAGTTATGACGCTTGAAGAAAGTGTGTCTGTCCAGGAAAAAAGTTGATGACAATGCTGTGGAACTGCTATGATGTTTGTCAAATGACTCAGCATCTTCTGCAAGAGGTGGCATTCAAAGCATTCTGCAACCCGCCACCATAAGTCACCAACTTGAGCAGCAATGTTATGCTTCAGGCTTAATTTATGAGTTTTCGAATATGTTTACCTACACTGTTTACCAATGGCCTGCCCTAAAAGACAGGGAGTCTTCAAGCTGGTATGTTTGAAGTCCAAAAGAGAGAACGTCACACAGGGAAAGACAGAAACTGAGAAAGCTTGACAGATGGGATGAGAAATGCCAGTGACTCATTGCATGTCAAAGAGCCCTGTGATGGTGTGTGTGCCTGTGTGTGTGTGTGTGTGCGTGTGTGTGTGTGTGTGCGTCTGTTGAACAATATAATTGTTTTTGATCATTATTCAAATCACATGTGACCTCTACGTTGATGTGATATTAATGTTTGAACTGCAATGCACCTTACATCTCAATTCAACAAAGATGCAGTGGCGTGAGAATAAGACTGGATCTGATTGAGAAACAAATAACTGCAAAAACAAGACAGCGACACTCGTGCATGCTGCCATATTGTATTGTGACATTATGTTGCAGTGAAAATCTGAATATTCCATATTTGTTTTTATGGTGCACTATCGAGAAAAAAAAATCTTTCTATGATGACAGCTAATTTGAATTCTCCAATGACAGCTGGTGGCTTGTGCATTGGAAAAAAAGATACTGAGGCAAATGCTGTAATAAGGTTGGCATTATTTTGAATTTTGATCGATTTTGAGTCAATCTCGCATTACACACAAAACACACACACATTTATCATGATTTCAAACAGGAGAAAATGTTCTAAAAAAATGTTTTGACATAGTGCGTTTACTTATATTTTATTGTGACAATCATAATCGGAATCTTCTAATGGGATTTTGAGGTTATAAATTAATTCAAAAGGGATATTCATTTTCAGAATGTTTCTAGGAAGACATCTTGCCTGATACGGCTGCATTTCAATTTGTATAGAGATACTATCCCTGTTGTTGCCAAAAAAAAAATCCTGACACTGTTTATCACTTGGTGAATTCTAAGCCATTGAACATGCCATCACGGACGCATGTTTCCAGCAGGGACAAATGAATCTGGTTGTGTTGAAAAAGAAGTTATTAAAGACGTCCCATCAGGTTGTGGAACCTGAACCAGGACCAAGAGAACCAAACTGCAAGTGTGAACGCAACCTTAGGAAAACAAAAATGATTATTGACTTGAAATGAGGTTCAGTAGGGTTACATTTCACTTCTAGATCAGCTACAGAGCTCTTTTTTTGAACAGTGTAAAACATAAATGAGGCTCTTCAGTATGTGGTTGTTTCTCCTGTGGTGAATTTGAGACATCTGAGAAAAAGCCTAAGGTCTTTTAATATGTGTGATGAGGATAAATTATTAAGACACCGATGATTCAAGATCTTATCGTGGAACTTGACCTCCAGTGGTTTGGCCAGCTAAGCACTGACAACACTTCAAATTATCATATTGCTGTCCAATTGCAGAATAAGTAGCCTCTCACTTCAATTCGATCAGGCTTCAGATTGCAATTCTTTTCCAAGCACAGCCAGGCCAATCTGCAGCACAATTGATTTTCTGATTAATGTCCTCACCCACCGACTAACACCGAAGCCTTGAGACATAATTTCCTCACGAGTGTGATCAATAGCTGCAAATAAATGCTAGAAGAGGAGCCATTTTGTTTAGTCAGAGCACTGAGGCCAAAAAAACCAAGTAATAGCTTTAACCTGTTTGCAGCCATAAATTCAAGATCTCAAACAGTTTTTTTTTCAAAGTGGAAACTGAGAAAAAGCATCAACAAAGTAAAAAAATGCTGAAGAAAAAAGCCAAGCAATGAGAACATCACGTAAATGTAACGCTAAATGCCGTCTAGTGCAAGTTAAAGTCAATGCTTATACTTTATGAGAGCTTCACCAGTGGCAAACTCTACAAACTGATTAATGTAAGAATAAGCATCAAGGTGCAAAAGTGAACAGGAGAGGCCGAAGCTCGATCAGGGTTTTTAGAGACAACTGTGATGCATGGAGGCGATGCGGGACTTGTTTCATTACTGGACTACAGTACTGACCTCCCTCTTGCTCACCTCTACACGATGAGCAGAAATAAAATATGTAGTAGGCAGATATCTAATTTTATCCTGCAGCTCCTCCATCATCACCTAAAGTTATGTTTTAAGGGTTTTACAGTCTCAGAAGCATCTCCTGCAGGTTTGTTCTTCTTTTTTTCCCCTTGATGCTAACCTAAGATAAAATAACAGTTATTAGTAATCAAACATGATAACATCACCTCATCTGACTCTTGAAGAAATGAAATAAGTATTTCCAGAAATATTTAACTATCACTTTCATTGTACCATGTTACATGTCTGTACATGCAAGAGAGTATGTTAGATAAAAAGCTGATGTGTGTATGTGTGTTCAGTATCCATGGGTACTTGTGCTGCATTTCCTGATGCTGCTTGGCTATTAGTTACTCTCCAGCAACGTTATAATAAAGATGGCTGCTGAAAATGCTTGAAAATTAAATTATTTTGCAAAGAGCTTCTAGTTATCTGGACAAAGACGGGAATGATCAATCTTTCCCTTTTTTGTGTCTTTGTATTGTGCTATAGTATTTTTTTATATTTTTTGTAAGTTTCAATGCAAAGTATTTATTTTAATTGAAGCATTTTCTTAAAATTATTTTTCTCCTAATGCACAATGACTTCATTTTTTGTTAAATTCTTCCAACCAAAACCCCCCCAAAAAACAGCAGTAACTTCATTTTTTCTTCACAGTTTCTAGTCTAGTGGGACATGACCTGCGACAAAAAACTGAGATTCATTAGTAGTATGCTCAAGACCAGTATTTGGCTCTAGCCACTGATGACTTTGAGAGAATAATTAAGTGTTGCTTGGGGATATTTTACATGCAGTGGAAGGGATGGGTCGGGGAGTCGGGCAGAGGTATTGATTACTCCTGGGATTATAGCACCATGAGCATCGCTCTCAGTCCAACAATGTAATCATCAGCCGTCTACTTGTAATGTGCAGGTTGCCTCAGCCTCACCAGGAGGGGATGGAGAGAGGTAAAGACAGATATTCAAGTGGACACAGAACAGATGGACAGAACAAGTTGTCCTTCAACTCTTGAGTAATTCAAGTTTGAAATTTTGCAGACTGGAAACTTGTGAATAAAGACAAACAAACAAATCAGTTTGTTTGTTTGCGTTTCACAGAGGAGGCTTTCTTAGGATGGTCCAGGGTATTTATGAGCCCCAGAGCGTTCCTTGAAACAAGTCGCCTTCTTAGGCAGAGAAGCTGGAAAATAGAAGTATGCAAGCCAGGTGACTTCATGGCGTTCCTGTCTCTTCGTAAAGTGCCACATTCGTGCCACATTCAGCAAACTTTCCTGCAACTTCCTGATATCCTTAAACAGTAGTAAAGGAGTAAACAGGAGTAAAGTGCACTGAGATAGCATAAATGTTTGTGCAACATTCTACATACAACAGCAATTCTTTCAGAATGTGTAAAGGTTAACACGTTTCATTCTTCAAAATAAGTTTTTATTGGACATAATGTATACTGTAAGATCTACTATGTGTATCTCATTGCAAAATGTGTACCGGTAGTTAACGAATGGATCCATCATTAGGTCACCCACAGTACCAGTTGATTTGTCTCTGACAGCAGTCCATGCTGTTAATACATAATCGAGTCATTCCCGGTGGTGATGGCTGCAGAGACTTGGGACTTGATCCTAAATAATGACACCGTCGTACTTCACATGAGGAGAGTGGAGCTACTTTCCCCTTAGGGCAGAAGGAAAGAAGGTAGATGAGCATCCTCTGCATGACTCCCACGTGGTTGAACAGGATGACCAAAGATCTTGTTGCTTGTATTAAGATACAACACAACCCTAAATCTTTTTGAATATAGCTTATCTAAAGACAGATATTAAAAATGTGCAAATATGTATGCCTGTAAAATGTCACATATGTTAAGAAATTTACTTGGAAAAGTCTGTCTCTCCACTCAAAACAAGGAAAAAGGACAAAGGTTCCCACAAATCAGACCCACTGAAGTATTGCCTGAATGTATAAGCACCAGCAATTATGTTGGGTCAGATGCCAGTTCTTGAGATTACACCATTTGTTTAAAAACAGCCTGGACAAAAGGATAAAATCCAATCAAACAGAACTGTATTTTGCCACCTTACTTTTTACCCTCTGCATGTTTGCACTGACAGCAGAAAACAAGGACAACTGGCACAATATTGACAATCACCAAACACAGATGTTCAAACCCATGCAAAAGCATTCCTGCTCATTTGGTCATGATCCCAATGTGCAGAATTTGAAAACAAAAATAAAATACTTATCTTGTCTTATGGTGAGAACAAATAAAGGAATTTTCACCAGGCACTGGAAAAATGCAGCAATTTTCAGTCCTAGCAGAGGTTTTAATCAATAACTTGCAGGTTTAAATATAGGTTTAATTCCAGTGCAATATGATGAATATGTGTTTTGAAATGCAATGCTTGACGTGGATCACAGATGTCTCACATAATTTCTTTGTTTCGGGTAAAGCATGTCTGTAGGGTTTCTCTGAGGTGGCACTTGTCATTGAAGGAATAGTGGGACGCCCTGAGGCGCTGTAGATAAGTGAATCTAAAGACCTCAATATAGCCTGAGTCAGGAGCGGAGGAAGACTCATGCGGGTATTAGTCCATCCATCATTTCCTCCAACTGATCAGAGACCACGAAAACACACCCGTCTCATCTAAGCTGCCGAGTTATTCTCTCTTTCATTGTCATCTGTGGCTTCAGATAGCCAGCCGGTGTTTATCCCTGGATCCTTGACGACTGAAGGTGGTGAACAATTTAGGTTTCTTAATGGAGAGTCTAATACGCTACGTGAGGATAGAAAATTGCACTGGAATGTCTTTCTAACTTGAGGCCTGCAGGAGAGGTAGAGTCAATTCATGGCGTGTTCGGACCTTGAAAATTGCACATATTGGTCACATAAATGTATTTCATCTATTTTTGTTGTATTTAAATTGTGTTTGGAATATACATGTCTTGATTTTGTGGAAGTGGAATTTGTCATCTTTTAATTTTTTCCAGGCTCTCAACTCAACTCTCATCAGCCTTCTTGTGAGACCGAGTAAACAATGTTGACAAGGCATGTAAAACAAATATAAAACATTCATTAATGGTAACAGTGGCTCCAAAGCTTGATGGTTCTGTTTCTTTTAGGGAATGGTTGTGAATGGGTGGCATTTCATTTAGCTTGTTTAGTTTACACAATGATGATAAGTCAAGTTTTTTTAGTGTGTGGACATCACAATCACAGTGTCTTTGTTTGTTTGTCTGACTGTTAGCGAGATAACTCAAAATGTTCTGGACAGATCTTGATGAAATTTCCAGGAAATGTTGGGAATCTTACCAGGAGGTGATTCACAAAAGATCCTGGATTCTGGATTCTGGATCTTTGAAATTTTTGGTAACAATGCAATCAATGAAGCGTCAAAATTGGTTTCTTGATATCTCGGTTAATTATAGAATTTGACACAATCATGTAGAGTTGAATTGGATTCAGATACTGTTGTGATCTGAATTTTCCCATTTACTTATAATAAAGGCTTGAAAAAAAAATCACATCTTGTAAAATATGCATAAAGTCATAAAGCGGTCTGATATGCACTATCATGCAAAATGTCTTCTGGATGTGAAAAGAACACAATGAAGTCAGTATAAAATATTCAATTTTAACATTAAAACTCCATCTGTGAGGGTTGCTATGGTGACTATTGTTGCAGGTTGATTTCTGCCCCTGCACAGCTGCGGAGGCTTTGTTGAACTGAACGAGACACACCTGTTCCACATCTCACCTAATCAGCTCCTGCCTCTCTGGACAGTTCTCTGCCAGAATATCCTCTCTGTTCCCTCAGTATGTTCAGACTCTGCCGTTCTACGCGTCATCCCGTATTCCCTAGTTCTTTCTTTAATACCTGAGGAAACAGATCCAGTTGAAATCGTCGTACATTTTCACAACAAAACAATTTCTTTTGCTGGCATTTACCAAGATACTGTGGATTTAGTAGTGGGCAAATGGATTTATTTTATCTTCAAAATCTATGGATCGTGATCCAGAAGAATCCGCCATTACTCAAAGTGTGAGTTTTGTGAATAACTTCTAAACTAATAATGATATCAATGTGAATCCAATTGCTAAAGGTTTGTTTCCATTATTCCACTATGCTAAACATTTGTCTGATAGATGTGCTTTGAAATTAAACAATGCTGCTTCCCAACCATAGGAGCTAAAATCTACAACTAATAAATAATACACCAGTCCAACTATAAGTACTCAATCTTCCGGTTATTTGCCTTTCACTCAATTACCATATGAAATAAGCTTTTCATTAAAAACCTTAATGCCTTCATTATTGGTATTTGCGTTCAAACTGAGCAGGTTTAAAAATCAGTTTTCTAGCTAAATCATGTAATCTTTATGATTAAGGTGCACACACGTTTATGCAGACTTGTGTGTGTGTGTGTGTGTGCAAATTGGACGATGTGTCTACATAACTGATGTGTGCAGATGATCAATAACCTGTCAGGCCAGGAGTTAACCCTTGAGTGTACATGCAAAAAAAAAATTCAGATTATGCCACAAAAAAGTGCTAAATGTTCTTATTTCTGGGGACATTTAGCTCGTATAATCTGCAGGATTTGATCTTTCAAGTGAAGGCTTCTTGGGAAAAACACGAAAAACATATTGACCGCAATTATTTGAGTTTTTAAATAACCAACCTTGTATTATAACAAATCCACATTTTACCCCTCAAACCCTGCAGGGTACCATGTCCATATTTGATGTTAAACTTTACCCTGTTAATCTGAGTGCTTGACAGTCTACAGTCTGTCATTAATCTGAGTCGAATCAGCTCCTCAGGCTCCAACAGCGTGAAATGAAATGACTGTAAAAGCCTGTTTAATTGCCTCTAGTTCTATCTGAGGCTTCCCTTAAGACTTTGTTCTTCGGCAAAGTTAAGACACCCCCACACTGTGCAGCGTTCTGTGATTGGGAAGACATGCATTTGATAACAAATCAAAGAAATGCTGTGGAATCCCTGGGAGGGAAACATGTGGAAGGTTCCTTTGATTCTCAAAAATCAGAATATCACATTTTCAGATCTTTTCACATTTTAATTATTAATGCCCCACTGTTTGCTGCAATGTCAAGTCGAAGCAAGTGTTTAGTGACGCACATTACGACATAACTTCAGGAGTCAGAGAGTGAATTAACCACAGAATTTGGTTGAGCATGGGTCAGATCTCATGAGCAATTGAACCTGTGATTCAGCTCATTATGCTTTTCTTACAAACTGGGTCAGAATCAAAGGTCAAATGAGGGTGAGAGTGCCAACCATTAAGATCAGAGTGTCTAAAGCACCTTCCATAATAGGCCCTATAATATGGGTCTCATTGGCCACATAAATTTGAACTCGGATCATCCGGTTGCCAACTATTAAAGTTTAAAAATTCCCAACGAGGAATGCACATACATTGATAATGAAAAGGTAAATGGAGATGAAAGTACAATTAATTGCAATCACACACATACAATTAACATACACACCCTTGTCCTCCTCCTGATCAAAATAATATGACATAACAATGCTGCTCCAGAAATGCACTTCATTAATTTTCATAAAAAGAGTGACAATTGTTAACATAAGTTGATTTGCTTGATTTGTAGTAGCAGAAATCACGAGTGAAGCATGATATCCAAATGGATGTGCTTTTATTTGCCTACGCTCTTGTCTCATTATGCATTGCATGTTCCAGCTACTAGATAATGCTATACCAGCTATTCCTCTAACTATCATCATTGTAAAGCAGCAGTTCAGTCATATTCTCCCTTCGCGTCTTAAAACCAAAGCCCCCTCACAAAACCTGTGCTCAAGAATAGAGCAAAGTGTAGAATACCAAAGCATGGGAAGCATAACATTTAGAAAAGCAGGATTCTGCTTAAATAGAAATGCATTATTTACAGGACAACTGAGAGGCATAAATTGAGTAAATGCATGACAAGGCCCTACAATCTGTAGTCTCTAATAGGCCCCTGGTGGTCTTGTTATGGGCTGCCTTTGCAAGATCAGTAAAAACGGATAACGTGCTACTTGTCTTTGTTTGACCTTGAGCAGCTATTTCCCAGTCAAACCACGATAAGAAAGTCAAGCTACAATGTGAAATCAAAAGGGTGCACTGAATGCCAATAACTGTTAATACAACTACTGCATTGGGCGCTGTTGGCGATGCCACAGAGGACGTGTAAGTGCTTCCTTCAAGAGCTCATGGTCAAGGCAATTCTCGATTCTGTGGGCTTTGTGTGCTCCAGTCTCCAAAACTGCTTCATTAACATTTACACAACATATTCAATTACATCTTAACTGTTTTGCAGCAACGGTCTGTTTCAGCACCTAAAATCTGTCCGCCGTCAACGCTGGCTCAGCCTCACAATTACATCATAGCGACATGACGGAAACAGTTCAAAGGCAGCGATGGCAAACTGAGCACATGGCACAAAGAATCGCTGAGTCAGCTTTGTGACCTGTTGAGTTGCGAGCGAGTGATAACAAAGGAAGTATAAGCTGCACTGAAAATCAGAAATCTATTTGGGGTCATATTCAATCTCTAAGGCAATATTCAGAGTGTCACTTGCCAGAATTTTTTTTTCTCATTTGATTAAAAGTAATATCTTATCAGCCTTGTGTGTTCACTCTCACAACAGAAAATCCAGCTCATGCATTTGATGAATCCTTCAATAAATGCATGGCTGTATTTCAGACACTCTCAGGATATTACACTATTGCATTTTGTTCAGTTCTTACATCTCCATATAGGCGTTAGTGAACCGTCCTCACAGATCGCTGGAGAGCAGCCGTGCCACGGAGGCTCATATCTTATTAAAACATGATTACCCCCTTCTGCCTCCCCATTTCCACCATCTCACTGAAGCCTGCTGTAACCATATGGACCAAATACTGATGCTCATTATACAGCATGAATGAAGTCATTCCAGATACAAGACAATGAAGGCCCAGAGCTGAGTGATTTGGCATGTTTATAATCGGCTTTGGTGCTGGGAAAAGACAGCGATACTGACTTATGAAATCATGTCTGCTAAGGGTGTCAAGGGTCTGGTATTTGTATGGATCCCAGATGCAGAAATGAGACGTAAAGAAACAGTCAATAGTTTTTTAATAAAAAATAAAATAAAAAAATCATCTTCCAACAAAAACTCAGAATGTAGATATTAAATAATGCTAATTAAAAAATGATATGACATTAAGTTTACTTTGGCAACACAAAGCAGAAGACTATAAATTTACGGGACCACTTCGGTCAAAATTTCTAAGCCAATCTAGGAAAGGGTCAACACCTCTCAGTAGATATAATCTCTCCCCCAAACCTTGTTTATAACACTAAAAGTCAAGCAAGTGCTGGAGGGACAGTGTTTTGTAGAATCTCTACGCGTGTTCATCGCATGCTTTTTCTGGGTGACCACAAACTTATGGATCTCCCGCCATTTCTCCCCCGACTAAACCCCGAAATATCAGTTATTGCATGACTTTTGAATGACTGTATTACAGAAATGGTTAAATAATTTTTGGGAATATTCCTCAGATCAAATCATTACATTTTTTTTTATTTTTAGTGTACATATACACACTGTTTGAATGGGCTCTTAATGTTTGTCATAAAGCAGTTGCTTGTCATGTTGCCTGTTAAATATGGATGGAGAAAAAAAATACAATGATTTCACCACTTCTTAATATCTTTAGTAGAAAACTGCAGATGTAGTTTTTTAGACAAGTTAAAGAGGTTTTACTGTGAGCACAGGGTTAGCTGGGTCACAAAGCGGCTTTTGACGTATTCTGTCTATCCCAAGTCATACAAGTTTAACGCCGTGTGAAGCCCGGGGCTGCCTTAAATAATTCAAGTGTTTCTGTGAACTCTCCCTCCCGACTACCTCCAAATTGACCATGCTAGACAGATAGGGTAAATAGGTGAAACAATTTTATGACTTGATTACAGAGTTAAAATATTGTGGAATTAAAATGTTATGTTAAAATGTAACCATAATAAGATATGAGCCATATTAAAATGTATCCCATAAGCATTATGTCATCTATCTTCCACAGCAGTGCTACATACATACAGACAGACAAATTCATTACGTACAGTATATAGTTGGCTTGATGAAGTTCCAAAAAGTTCCGTCATACTGAAGAAGTCCCAGATCTTGCATTACAGTATGTATGTCAGAGTGGCAGTGATGAACTTGAGGATTCCGCCACTCTGCAAATTCCAGTGATGATGGGACCATTCCACATCAATTATGAGAGGCATTTGTTGAGGTAATATGCTGCATGCAAGGCAATGGGTGGGGGGGAGGAGGGTACCTACTGCACTATTCATGTCACCATCTGCTTCCTTTCAAAAAGTCTTGCTCCACAGGCCGTGGGCATCGTTACTGGTCAAATTCCTCGAGCGGTGTTTGGAGTCACTGCACAAACATGCAATTTAGACCATGCATTGCTGCAGCCCTCGCTGTCTCTGCCTCAGCTATACCACTGTGTGCAGTGTAAACATCCACAGCATTAATAGTGTTCAATAAAGAAAGCAAAAGGGTGACAGCTGACAAGAGTCTTCCCATCGGATTCCAAAGATACATATGAAATATGAACGCTAATGAAAGCGAGTGGATTTATTTCTCAAAGTAAAAATCGTAAAGACCAGTCATGCTTTGTGTACCCAGTCTTTTCAATCTGTGGATAGCCCTTTATCAAATAAACTAGTCGTGGCAGCATGACTCAGGAAGCTGTTGACCTACATCCCATTTTGCATTTGAGGCAATTAAAACCAGGCAGTGACTTAATTGTAAGTCTTGCATCGCACTTTGCTTCGTGTTTTTGTGAAGTGCGCTGATTGAATGTAGTATCCACAGCAAATAACTACAAGGGGGGGATTTCCTGATGGAGGCATCTTATCAGTATGCAAATTAAACAGCTCACTTTGCTCATTATAGTAAATGAGCCACAACTGAACGAGTTTGTCTCAATTATTTCAAAGTTATACTGGCTGCCTGTTTCATTTAGTGGCATTTTAGCCTCATATTAGAGTCTAGGCTGAAGATTCAGGGTTAAGTAGATCTTGTCATGCTTTACATTTTGGATGCCTGGGGTACAAACCACACACACACACACACACCTTGGACTAAATATTGGCCACCCTGTGGAGTGTCAGCTGTATAAAAGATGTCTTAGCCAGGAAATAATATAATTACAAACTAAGGCAGATAAATGTATGAGAATGCACAAGGCCAACCTTCATGTGTGCTGCTGTTTTATCTGTTAGAGGGGGGGGTGGTGGTATGAATGAGCTCACTATAAGGGCGACAATGGTAAAGGGCACAGAGCAGCATGTCAATGTATTGTCAATTGATGCTTTTATCTGGTATCAATCTTATCATAGTAAGATTGATATGGCAAGTGTATTTTGGTGTGATGTTGTTCTATTTTTACTAGATTAATACAAATAAACATTAAAGTGCACACTCTAACAGTCAGGATAGGGAAATCATAGCAGGAGCCAATGCGTTTTGTCTTTGCACAGAATAAATTGAAAATAATACTCCACCAGGTACTGCACGTCAGATGGTAGAATGCAGACACTGGCCAAAAACAGTTGCTGTAACAACAAATAATCAAAATATATAACAAAATGAATTAAGATAAGCTGTTTTACACAACTGCTTCCATTCTTTAAAACTTACTATTATTACTACTAGTTATTACACTACTATTATGCTTCATGAACATCACTTCATGTAACAACATGCTCCTTGTTCCTTTCCTCTGTGTAGATTACCGTAGCGCTTCATTAACTTGAGTAGATTAATGAAATCGTAATTTATACTTTTTTATTCCTGTAAAAGATGGCTTATTTAAAGACGCAGAAGTTGCTATAGAGTTTTTGCTGAAAGAGCCGATACACCGAGATACGAAGTGATATCTGTCAGATGATGACGCTTGAGACTTGACAAGACTTGCCAGTGACCAGAAAATGAACGATGATTCTGTCAAGAGTGTTGCACCTATACCTCTTCTCTCTCAGAATGATCCAATTCAGATACTAATATCACACATATGAACAATGCAGTGCTTTTCTAAATGACCTGCACACTGACAGTCCAATGTTATGGAGTCGCATGAGCTACGCGGTTAAACATCAGTGACGATATATATATATATAATTAATTCTTCGTTCATAGAATTAAACATCAATTATTAGGTCTTTTCACGCTATAAATAATTCAGAATTGAATTGTAAGCTGTTATGAAATAAATGTCGCAGAGAGCAAAATTCCTGAAGGACATCTTTAATCCTGTTTTGAAAATTGGATGCTTCATAGTTCTTGCTTCAATACTGCCACCATGTGATATGATACTGAACTGTATCTAATAACACTGCTGAAAGGAATCACAAGTCTTCATTTTTGCTGTATCACCCATTAGAAATGAACTAAAATCATTGTGATATTACATCATCATTATAGTGTACTAATTTACCTCAAATTTTGTTCCATTTATTTTTAGTCAACAGAGTAACTCGGCCTGAAAATGTCATTTTTTTAAACTTTCTATTTTTTAAATTGATAATACTAAAAATCTTAACAACAGAACGGCATGAACTCAAACTCAACTAGTCTTTCTCACTTTCTCAGCACTTGTAAGAGACTGCTGAGTAGATAGACAGAAGCTCAGTTGCTTCCTCCTTCAGTTGATGACTGTCCTTTTCCTCGGCTGATGTGACAGCCAGGTCTGGTGCACCATATGAAATATGAAGCAGGATGGGGACAACTTTGACAGTGATGTCAGAAAGCATCAGTGAGGATGACAGGACCACAGACCCTCGTCTGCTTCACTGACAGCTCTGCAGCTAATCGGAAGGTACAGGTCCTCACAGCTGCCGGACCAGAAGATGGAGAGAGGGTCAATAATTTAACAGTTGTAGTATGTTGAGGCTAGTCAAATGTTAATGTCTCTTTTCCGTCCTTCTGCACTCTGTCACTTTAACTGTCAGACTCGCATTTTGTGAACAAAGATTCTTTACACGTACTTAAAATAAATAAAAAAATTCACAGGACATAAGAAAACTGCAATGGTTAAGTTATTTCCAGAAGTGTGGCGATTGATGTTGTCAAAAGATATTTAGATGTCCCTGTTGTTCGCTGTCAGTCGTGGAATGTTATACTTGAATTCATGCTGTTGTATGACTTATAGTTGTCATACAGTTGTCATAAGACAACAGTATGACAACTGTAAGTGCAGTTTTGAGGTGCTTGTAGTTTTTCTCGAAGAGCAAAAATGAAGAATCAACTGGACTTGTTAAAGTTTGATTGAAGACGTTGAGCTCTGATCCAAAAGGCTTCTTCAGTGGGCAGCTGTGGCTCAGTTGGTTGGGCCTTGGGTTGGGAACCGGAGAGCCACAATTCACAATTTGCAAATATCAGGCACCTATTTACCCGAAAAGATGCAAAAAAAGTTGTCCATGCTTTTGTAACTTCCAGGCTGGATTACTGCAATTCATTACTGCCCGGTTGCCCCAACAGCTCGATGAAACATCTTCAGCTGATCCAGAACGCATCAGCTCGTGTTTTGACAGGAACCAGACTTTCCCCTGTTCTGGGGTCTTCTAATTCCTGTTAGAGCACGAATTGAATATAAAATCCTTCTGCTCACTTTTAAGGCCCTCAACAGCCAGGTCCCTCCTTACCGTACAGAGCTTATTACACCAAATTGCCCCACTAGAACCCTGCAGTCCCAAAATGCTGGCCTGCTGTTGGTTCCAAAAATTTCCAAAAGCAGACTGGGGGGGCGGAGCTTTCTGTTCCCTGATTCGGTTCATGAGCCAGACACCATCTCTATGTTCAAGAGTAGACTAAACCACGTTCTTTTTAAACTAGTTTCAAACAAGGCTTCCTAACCCAGCTCGACAGACCAGTTCTGAGTGAGGTGAATACCCTAAGTACTGAAGGAAGACTATGGGATCTCTCATGTGACCACAGATCATCTGTTTGTATATCATAAATAGTGGCATCTTCCGTGAAGACATGCACCAGAGTGATTCTGTGTGGTATTGAGAATATGTACTGAAAGGAATTCTGTAACAGCTTTGCCTGGGCTGATGAAAGACATGACAAGAGACAGCAGCTAATAATATAGCGAAATGGTTTGGTGAAAATAAATGCAATTTATCATTAATGCTGATTAAATGATATTTATTTTGTCATTTTTGTGAATAATTTACAGTTTGGAATTAGCATGAATAGCAACAAAGGGATCCTCGTCACTGTTGCTAATCTTGAAGTGGGCCTTGCCATTATCATCAACTTTGATCTGCTTTCCGGTGCACTTGTTTCCTTCCTTCTCTCCGGAAATGACATCACAGTAGTATCCACTGGGCATGCCAGTGTTCAGGCTAACATCCAGGACCCTGAAGGGGAAGACAGTGTTGCTGTTAAAAATTAGGTTGCAAACATGTATATGCCACTTATATAGAGATACATTGAGGATGCTGTCACATTTGTTCTTATATCTTACACATTCTAAGACACTGAACTGCATAGGCATCCAAAGGGGGCAGGAAGGCTCTGGGTTCAAATCCTTTTTGTACTGAGTTTGCATATTCTCATATTTACATCACATTTTAAGTTGAATTGTAGTTCACACAGTGTTAAAAATAACTAGAAAAGCACTTGGAGCAGCTACTTCCCCTTGTAATTGGATTTGCATCATCCACACGCAAAAACGGATCCACCCATCCTTACTGAACTCTGCCCCCTGCTGACCCCTCCTGTCCCTACACATCATTGCTTATTCATCAGCCCCCCATCACTTCTGGTTACATGTAAAGGTCTCTCATCCATCTGTAAAATATGACCACAGTACTTAATATGTAGAGTATGTTCATATCACCTGAATCTGTTATCAACCTGTATAGTATGTCCACCAGTGTATGTTCATGTACTTATGTATCTTATGTATTAGTATATATGTATAGTCTAATTTAATCTGTATCTGCATAATCTGTATATTTTTTTTATATCCATCCATAGAAACCCATATATTATGTCTACCTTTATAGAACGCTCATAGCACCAAATCTGTGTACATAACACACTTCTGTCTAGTTGCACTTCTGTTTCGATGCTGAACTGCATTTCGCTACCTAGTACTTGTACGTCTGTAATGACAATAAAGTTGAACCACTTATTTTTCTGAAAACCCATCAAGTTTTGTTGTAATTTAGCAGACTGAAACAAACATCAAACAAAACAAATCACTTTACTTCTCAAAGAAAGAAAAATCCTCACCAGTCATCATTGTTGAAGACAATGAAACCACGATTCCCACGTCCAAAGGCAACCTGGTTGCTCTGATTGTCCCACCAGTTGGAATGAGGCTGACCATTGACCACATTACGGAAAGTCACCATGTTCCTAAATGACAGAGACAAAATAAAATCATCATGTGTATGTTTCTAACATCCATATGGATGAATGAATGAGTTTTGTGTGGAAGATCAGCAGCTTCCGTTCCCTGTTTTCTGAAGACCCACTTGATCTGACGCCATCTGTGCTCACACACCCATCCGTCTCCACAGGTCTGGTCAGGGTTGATGGGAACAGGCTTGGTGGAACCATCACCATGGCTTGGAGGCCCCATCCAGTCATTCTGATCCTACAAGATAAAGATAGACGACTGAGTTTGACTGAAATGTCTCCAATACAAATCAATCTTTATTCAGACTTTTAATAGAATCTACCTTTCCATTGACAAAGTTTCTGTTCCAGCGGAAACTTGACATGACCCTTGTTACTCCGTAAGGGTGAGCCAGCATGTAGCCAACAGCCATCTTATACAGCCTGGAGTCCCAGAAGGTAATGATGGAGGCACCACCAGCACCGTGGCCTCTCTGATTGTCGTGGTTGTCAACAAAAACAACTGCCTTGTCATCAGGCATGAAACCCCATCCTTCTCCCCATTTCCTAGACATAAGAGCAATATAACAAACAAATCAAAGAACACATGCAGCAAATTAGAGTCTATTTAAGTTGTATACTAAAATAGCCTTTAGCTGGGTTAAGTTTTCAAAACTCAAGTTCACTTAGGAAGTATTTTTTTAATGATATTGTGCATGAAAATCAAAATCAAGTGAAATATCAAAAACTGACGAATTATAACAAGTGAAGCAATTAATAAATAAGCTAGTTAAAATACAAATACAGACAAAGCAACTCTCGTTTAAATATTTAAAGGCTGGTTGTAGATGAATGTAGTACAATCTAATACTAGTATGGACAGCAATTTTAACTACTTAGAGGAGACAATAGCTATCATTACAAAACCTGTTAAAAGCTTTAATAGCTAAACCGACTTTGGACAGCAAATGCAAGTATGAAATAATTCATCATCCAGAACAGCACGGGGGTTGTTATCAATATATTCTCAATATTACAATCATTTTGATCCTGTATTTGACTCAGAAAAAGCAGAAACAAACCATACTTGGTGTAAAACAACTTCTCCTGATCCCATTTTCTGAAGACAGTTCCCAGCTTGGCACCATATCTGAACTCAGTCACCCTTCCCAGACGGAAATAGTCTCTGGACGTTATGGCCCCAGTCCCCAGATCAATCACCTGGAAGCAAATCAATACATACATTGCATTATCCTTACCGTTCATGATATATGGATTAAACTCCAACTGCACCATATGTGGATTGACCCAAAGGCATGTAGAGTATTTTGATTCAACACTCAGCATTCTTCTGGAGTTATAAACATGTTATTAAGGATGCCATTACACGATTACCACAATCTGTTTGTGGAGTCTTCTGCTCTTTGAGTTTACCATATTTGGTTTGGCCCTTTTGCAATATAAACATTTCTTATATGGAAAAATAGACAAAATAATAAAAATCTGCATTGACCGATTCACAATAACTCGCATAAAACTGAGGGTTAAAATGTTTCTGTCCACAGGATGAAAAAATATCTCATGTTTTATAATGATCATTTCCTAACCTACCAGAAAAAAAAGTTCTGAAGGAAAAGACTTGGATCATTTCTGTTCTGAACTGCAGTTGATGATGGATGATGAATGATGATTTATGTCACTCCGACTGCACACTTCACTGGTGTCCTACAACTTTCATACATGTCCTGAACTACTCTGACATTCTTCTCTGCCACTCTAGACTTCCTGCAGTACCTCAGTTCCTCTCTGGGCGCCCTGTCAAAGGCTTTCTCTAGATCTACAAAGATACAATGCAGCTCCTTCTGACCTTCCCTGTACTTCTCCATTGCTACAGCCTCAACACAAACATTGAACCTGTGGTATGCTTCCTCGGCATAAAGCCATACTGCTGCTCACAAATACTTACTTCTGTCCACCTTTTCCCATAACTTAATCGTATGACTCATTAGCTTTATCCCCCTATAGTTTCCACAACTCTGTATGTCTCCCTTCTTGAAAATGGGCACCAGCAGACGTCTCCTCCATGCCTTTGGCATCTTCTTCCCCTCTCGGATTGTATTAAACAACCTCATTAAAAACTATTTAGCCACCTCTCCTAGACACTTCCACACCTCCACAGGTATGTCATCCGGGCCAACTGCCTTCCTATTCTTCAAGCTCTTTCTAACTTTGCACTTGCTAATTCTTGGTACTTCCTGGTCCACAACAGGTGCCTCTACTGCCCTTTGTTCCCTCTCATTTTCATTATTTATGAATTCCTCAAATTAATTATTCCATCTTCCTAGCACACTACTGGCCTCTGTCAACACCTTGCTATCTCTATCCTCAATTACTCTAACATGCTGAACATCCTTCCCATCTCTGTCTCTCTGTCTGGCCAGCCTGTACAAATCCTTCTCTCCCTCTTTACTGTCTAATAGAGCTGTCCGGTTAATCGAAAAACCAACTCGGTCCCGGTTGTCTTCAAAAACCTAAAGTCACAACCGAGCAGGCGAACAAATATCCATACTTTCGGTTTCCTATGTCAACAATCAACAATCCAGAAGAAGCTGTCTTTATAGAAAACATCTTTTTAAATGTACCTCTTGGTAGATAAAGGGTCTGGAGCCATTACTGAACCATTTGGTGTTGAGGTTGTGCAGACGACCAAAGACAGCAGACAGGTCATCCGGCCACATGTGCTTACAGGCATCCATTCTAAATCCAGCCACACCCATGTCAATCAGCGTGTTCATGAAGTCAGCCTGTTTGTCCCTGACGTATTCCTTCTCCATGGCAAGGTCCAACAGATGATTCAAACGACAGTCACGCACCTGGAGAAACAAATTGTCACTTAGATCACGATTACATTTTAATTACCGCCTTTCATTAGTCAAAGAAAGCTGTGAAAGGTTCTGATTGAGAGCATAGCAGTAACTTGTAAAAACAACTCACTTACTAGATTATTAGTTTACACATCCCCACACATAAAAAGATACACATTTGTCATGGTTTATATGCATTAGTATTGACCTAATTTGCTCTTCATAGCATTGTATCATTATTACATTCATTGAAAGATGATACGTCACTCAATTTGTTGTTGTTGTTTTCAAATTAATTTACAGTTTTTCTCAGTCGCTTTGGTGCTTTTCTCAGATCAGAATGAAAATTCTCATAACTATTAGTTCAGCTTCCACAATATTTAATCATTTGTGCACATCATAGCAGCAATTTTTCCTTCCTCTGAACAAAGTGCAGATGATTTTGGACATGAATCATTTGCTTTCATACAATTATCTGCTGTTTATAACAGTATCATTTCTGTTATATCAGTCAAAATGAACTTATGGATGCTGAATAGTCGTAATGCAACATGGAAATGTTGGAAAATTAACCTGTTTGTATTTAACTTTTGCTTTTCCCTTCGCTTTCTCTTTAGCTCAGCTTTCTTAAGAAAGGTCAAAATTGTTCTCATTATTTTCCTGCAGTATTACTGCTGCCTTTCTTTGGATCAATGACTGAGGGCTAAAGAGAGCAAAGCGAAAAAATACACATGCAAATCGAAAATCCTTCTCACAGTATTTCTCCTATGGCAGGTTGATTTTTAGACTTCTGAGGCATTTTAAACTCAATTTGTTTTCATTCAAAAGTGCCCTAAAAATGCACCTTTCAGGGGGGCAGAAACGGAGATAGTCATCACGACTCTCTCCGGATCAACCCGCCCCCCACCCCCCCTTTTTTTGTCCACCTACGTTGTACATATCATGTGTATTTTTAATTTATTATTTTGCATCTGTGGAGTAATTTATTTTTATTTTATTGGTATTGTTTAACGTCAATGATTTATGTACTAAGGACTTTCAACAGAAACAAGACCGCAAGGGCTTTTTTGAAATGCTCCTCTTAGACAGGATGTTTGACTGTACTTGTACTGTAATACATGCTACTGTTTGACTGTGCTTGTACTCTAACATTCTATCTAATAAATATATTCATATTCAGAAAAACGAGCTGTTTGACTACTGAACCATTCGAGAGCCGAGGTTACACTGTATTTTACAGGTTATGCAGCTTTAAGGATGGTCACACGGTTACCATAAAAACTTGGGATCAACCGATAATCGGCCGGGCCAATTCCATCACCCGATATTCAGCATTTTGCCACATATCGATAAGAGATCAACGTAGAACTGGCTTATTTTGGCTCTGATGCAGCGACGCCTCTCCGTCTGCAGTCATTACTCTGTCTCCAGCATTGTCCCACCAACAGCACCATTTGATTGGTTACATGCAGAGCAAAGGCGGGGCAAAACAGCCAATCAGCAGTAAGGTTGTGCATGCACGGCGCTCATGGACACAAAGTTTTGCGAGTGAAGAAATACCGGAGAGAGCGAGCGAAGCCGTTTCACTGAAGAGCGTGCAGGACAGCGGTGCTTTTTGCACCACAATCTAATGCTGCTCAATTGGAATTAATAATTGATGTGACTTACATTTTTGTAAAAACAAATGTCTAACTTTGTTTTATTTACTTTATAACTTTATTTTATGTAAAATTTCAGGAAGCTATTTATTTGTTACATTTTTCATTTAACTCTATAAGAGATGCTGCCTGAGAACTCCCTGAACTTTTGTTTGAACTTAAAACAAACATTGAAAAACAAGTGACAGCTACCATTTCAATTAGATTTCAATTTTGGTAAACTTTGTTTACTGTTGAAAACGTTTTGAAGCTATTTATTTGTTTCATTTTTCATTTAACTTTATTAGACATGCTGCTGAGCCTGAGAACTCCCTGCACTTTGTGTTGGAGTGTTGGAGTTTATATAATTCTAAATTTTGACGCCAATATTTTCACTTTTACTGCAAATGAATCTCGGCTCCAAATATCTGTTATCGGTCTTCTTGACTACTAACAATCGGCATCGGCCATAAAAAAACATATCGGTCGATCACAAATAAAAACCCCTGAGCAGACAGTTTAAACTCAGGAGAAAGAAGGTGGGAAAGGGATTGTAAGGGATGAAATATAAGAAAGTGATCAAGTAAAGTAGTAAAGGTAAAAATAAGAAGGGAAACAACAAAAAAATAATGAAGAAAGCAATGGAGGACCCACATCTCTGTATGAGTTAATCATTATATATTTTTTGCTGTGCTTGTGTGCCCCATTCATTTCTGGATTTAATGGGTATTTTGGGTTCTATGTGGATTTTAAATTATTTGTTCTTTATCATTCCGATAAGGATCCTGAATGACGACAACAATGAGAGTGAAATTTGGAGAAAGTAAAAATAATGCTGTTCTACCACTGTAGACGTTCATACCTGTCTGGCATCACAATAACTCTCAATGTCACCATTGGCAGTGCTGCATTTGTTGTCGTTGAAATCCAAGGAGGAAAAGGGGACACTGGGGAATTCACTCGTGCCAGCATTGAACCAGCTCCCACATGAAGAGTGGTTTCCCTCTCCACTTCCAGCAATACACATGTGATTGATGACTGCATCCGCATAGATGTTGACCTGTGGGCAGTGTCAAATGCTGAGCATCATTATTCACAGCACTATCAATGAATCAGTGCAGAATTTGTTTACCCCAACGTTGTTGCATCGAGTGATCATGTCCTTCAGCTCAGTCTCGTTGCCAGATCTGGAGCAAAGTTTGTGACTGATTGGCTGGTATCTCTGCCACCAGGGCCTCCAGGGCTCATTCAGCACAATGTGCTCATTTGGAGGGGAGATCTGGGCAACGCAGACGTTTTATAACACATTTCAGCCGCTGTCACATTTGACCAAAGAATTGTTTAAAGACGTTTTTGTTTGTATTGAATGTCAAAGTGTCTCTTAAGGTAGACTCCAGCAATTTCATTTATCTTAAATGACCCACCAACTAGAATTCTAGATACATTTTCTAACATTTTAAATATTATTATGGAGAGGGGATTAAAGTCGTTGTTGTTGTTTTTACTTAGTCAGCAGCAGCTGTCTAAACACCATTTCATAACATAAATATACAGTGTATCTAAGATATTTGAATACACAATATAATAGCTGGTGGGAAATTCCTCTTTCTTTGAAGTTTATGACACAATATATATAGTATCTCAACACATTGAACTTATAATTTGTTTTAGCTGTTAACTTTGTTAACTTTTGAGCAAATTCTGACATCTTTTTTGAAAACAAAATATCACTCTTTTCTGCACTCATTGTCTGTGTTCAGCCGTACATACCTGAACTCCACCATAGCCGTTTGGACCCAAAAAGCGTTCACACTCTGCAGCAATATCTGCCCAACGCCACTCAAACAGGTGGACGATAGCAGTCCTGCCATGCTTGGTGTGGGGATTGTACTGGGTGAGACTCAGCCCAAATAAAGCTGCCAGAATGAACAACCTCATTCTGGAGGGGTTCTAAATACGGTACGTATAAGATCTTTTTGCCACGCAACTTCAGTCTGAACGTTGCATTTATCCGACCTACATATCCCTGACACGAAATACGTAACTAAACTCGACAGGAGGCGAGATCACAGATCCAGCATCACTCTGCTGCTCCTCTTTTATTTCTCCATGAGAGAGAGAGAGAGAGAGAGAGACATGCAGCTGCAGCATAATCACCAGAAAAAAACAAACAAACTCTAGGGCAGGGGTTTCCAAAATGGGGTTTGCGAGTGGCCGTCGATAACATTTTTTTTGTCTTGTATATTAGAAAAACTAAATGGGCTTAATATGTCATTGCAAGGTGAAAAGAGTGTATAAAAGTCACATACCAATGGCCAGGTGGTAATACAAACACATTACACACATTCAAATAATTTGTAGGTGATACAGATATTTAAAGTGTTTGATGCCTTTTTGTTCAATGAATCACTAATTATTTTGATATCCTACAAACTATCATTATAAAAATAACTGGATCATCGTTCACTGTAACCCCGACGAGTCATTTGATGTCTGACCTGGAGGACGCGCTCTTTGAACTTTCAACTAGGACTGGGCGATACTGGGATTCATGGTATCGATCCGATACAAAGTAAATACAGGGCTCGTATCACCGATACCAATACGTTTTACTTATTAGTTGTTAGTTTACGAGTTAGTTGATTATCATTGTTATTATGGTAAAACACAGCACAAAGATTTTAGGTAATAAAAATGCTTTTGTATTAACTAACTTCAAAAATAGAAAAAAAAATTGAACAGTATAAAAATAATTAAATAATTCTTCTAGTACCACAATTGTTTCAGAAAAAAGTCACTAGTACAAAATACTAATAAAAAAGCAGCAATTTAACAAAAATATAAATATAACAATGTCAACATAACAACAAAAATATCTTCCATTGCACAATATTGTGAAAAATAAAGTCAGTATTGCAAATAAAGTGTAAACAACAATAGACTCATTCTTAAACTTTGGCTCTCTGCTCACAAAGCCCTCCGTGGAAGAATCCCTTGAGGTTCCATTTTGGCTCTGTTCCCATATTGACAACAGATTTATAGATTTTTGTTCAGGAACAGTAACATGTTTACATCCTTCATATTATATTCAGCCATATTCATATTTCAGGTTTGAGGTATAGAGCATATCTTTATATGCCGTGGTAGCTATAGTTTTGGTTCCAGTAAAACAATTACAACTGGCTGAATACATGATAACAATTTAACAAGTCTGCTAAAATGTATTACCAATTTCACTGTGAAAAACAAATTACTGTACCTGGATATTCTCCTCTATTTGACTTGCAGCTCGGCGCTCGCTCGAGGGTCAGGATCCGCTTATTTTATGTGTTTGTGTAAATTTATGTTTTTGTCCTGCTCCTGCATACTGTGTTCACTTGTTACTTCGGTGTCCCATTACTGATGTATTCACCACTCTGGTATTACTAAAATGATAATATGGTTGTAAGGTTGTGTTCTTTGGGTTGTTTTTAATGCCTGTTTTTATATAGGCCTATGTGTGCCTTATGCATAGCATTTGTATGTTTCAATCATCTCACGGACAGTGGGGGGGGGGGGGGGGGGGGGGGGTCGCGGCTCTCACGCACCATTATTTTGGGTGTCGCCGTCTGAAAATTTGTGATCCCCTGCTCTTGGGGACTTAACCCCCCCTCAATAAGAAACATCCAGGTTTCCCTTAAAACAGAACCAGGGGGCAAAACACCCACAACTCTCTTTGTTGCCTTACCCAAATCACAATACAATAACGTCAGAACATGACAAAGTCCTGGAGACGTGATGGGGGGGCCGCACCAACTGCCCCCTGCGTGCATGCCTGTGTCCGCGTTCTACCCGCCCATGCTCTACGGCATTTCCCTTGCATAAAGTTTATTTTTGGTGATGATGATGATGAATACATTTATTAGATAGAATGTTATAGCAGTACAGGTACAGACAAACATCCTGTCTAAGAGGAGCATTTCAAAAAAGCCCTTGTGGTCTTGTTTCCATTGAAAGTCCTTAGTACATAATTCACCGACGTGTAACAATACTAAAAAAAATAAAAATTAATTACTCCATTGGTGCCAAATAACAATAAATTAAAAGATACATAATATGTATAACGTATTAGGGTGGGGATTGATCCGGAGAGAGTCGGATGACTATCTCCATTTCTGGCCTCCTGAAAGGTTCAGGGCTGTTTTGAAGAAGGCCATCGAGGTGGTGCCCTTCTGTAAATAAAAACTGGTGGGCCTCATCATAACTCACCCCACCTATTCAGGAGCTGACCCAGTTTCTGCCCCTCCAGATTGTGCAATCCAAACATCTGACCTGCCAGACTGGGTTTAGTTTCGGGTTGTTGCCCCCGAGAGAATCACTGGGTCACAGGCATGTCAAATCGAAAGGGCCCGAATACGTATGTGGTGGAAATACTGACAAATAATTAAACTGGTGCAGACTGATGTCCTTACCTGATAACACATAAGGACTAAAGAGATTAAGCTCTAATTTCACAGTGCGGGTTTCATCCTGACCAGGTTGGATAGGATTAGAAATGGGACAATAAGAGGGACAGTGAAGGTTCGACATTATGGAGATAAGGTCAGAGAGACTAGACTTTGATGGTTTGGACATGTCCAGAGGAGAAACAGAGGGAGGCTCTGGCACGCTTTTCCTGGTTCTCATTAATGGTTTCCATTGAGGCTCAGTGAATTCTTGTAAATCACTTTGGGGGCACTAGATGGGGCTAGGAATCAGATTTGTTTTCATAGCTTGTCTCATATTCGTGATGTGAGGACACAGTAGCAGTTTCAGAAAATATGACATAAATAAATAGCTATAATGAGGAAAAAGAGTAAATTAGAGCACAGGCAAGGATTAATGGCATCAAAGAGGACTATACGGAATGAAAAAGTGATTAAATGAACAGGTAAATGAGAAAAAATAACAAGCAAGGAAACAAAAAAAGCATGAAGAATTTAATGAAGGGAACAAAAGAAGAAGAAGCCATAACTGTTTAGCTTGAAATCGTTTCACTGTTATCGCTTGTACTACATTACATTACTTGATGCATTCATTCATTCATCTTCTGGACAGCTTCGTCCGTTACTGGATCACGGGTCATGCTGGCTCCTATCCCAGCAGTCAATGGGTGAGAGGCGGGGTCCGCCCTGGACAAGCTCCTCATAATTATGTGAGGTTACACAGCGCACGGGAACGTAAATGTAACGCGACGTAAACAACATTGGCAAACAATGTCCCCCAAACAAAACAGATTTTATATCTTATAAGAAATAATTATATATTTTTGTCTATGTATTTACGTAGTCGAGGTATATTCTTGTGTATTTAGACTGATTTGTCAAAACAGTCAGGGATCACTTTAAGTCATTCCAGGTGGCTGTTTCACACGCTTGTCAATATTTGATGAGTTTGGGATATCATTCATAAGATAATTCTTCAGGGCACTTTGAATATATATGTCTTCAGTTTACTACCGAGGCGCGGCTGAGGTTATGTAATCGCCGCCGTCTGTCCGTCCGTCAGCAAGATGCCTCAAAAGGTTTTGGATGGATTTGGATTACATTTTCAGGAAATGTTGGGAATGTTATGTAACCGGTTTATGGGTATTGCCATTATAATTACCGGTACACAAAATTGTCTTTGTTTGTCACGGTTCTGTTCATATCTGGTGTTTCATACACTGCAGACTTCAGGTCCTACAGCAGCTTCTTCTATGTTTTGGTTTCTTCTTCGTGTGTCCATGCATCTGGTATAAATACTGTGTTTTGTTCAAGAGGAGACTAAAGACTTTCCTTTTTAAATGAGTTTCAAACAAGGTTTCCTAACCCAGCTCTACAGATCTGTTCTGAGTGAGGTGAATACCCTAAGTACTGAAGGATGACTGTGGGATCTCTCATGTGACCACAGATCATCTGCTTGTATATCATAAATAGTGGCATCTTCCGTGAAGACATGCACCAGAGTGATTCTGTGTGGTATTGAGAAAATTGAATTAAAGGAATTCTGGAACAGCTTTTCCTGGGCTGATGAAAGACATGACAAGAGACAGCAGCTAATAATATAGCAAAATGCTGCTTTCCAAGTTTGGTGAAAATAAATGCAATTTATCATTAATGCTGATTAAAGGATATTTATTTTGTCATTTTTGTGAATAATTTACAGTTTGGAATTAGCATGAATAGCAACAAAGGGATCCTCGTCACTGTTGCTAATCTTGAAGTGGGCCTTGCCATTATCATCAACTTTGATCTGCTTTCCGGTGCACTTGTTTCCTTCCTTCTCTCCGGAAATGACATCACAGTAGTATCCACTGGGCATGCCAGTGTTCAGGCTAACATCCAGGACCCTGAAGGGGAAGACAGTGTTGCTGTTAAAAATCAGGTTGCAAACATGTATATGCCACTTATGTAGAGATACATTGAGGATGTTGTCTTATATCTTACACATTCTAAGACACTGAAATGCATCTGCATCCAAAGGTAAAAAAAATCTGTATTGTCTTTGAATAAAATGGTTCATAAAACGGTTCACTTTTAGACACTGTCAACAAAATCACAGTGCATAAAGTGAAATTATTATCTGTGTAGTGTCTCTCTTTGCTTTTGCAGCGGTTTTGCAATTTGCAGATGGTCCCTTTGCACTTGTCTCACAGGTGGCTGCACGTAGACACCAATATTATTTCTGCAGTTTGAAAGACAGCTACAGCAACAATGGCTACATTACAATGACGTGAACGTATGACCAATGAGTCAGAATCTGTGAATATCTTTCCAACTTTACCGAACTATATCGTCGATCATCATAGCATGACAGAGTGGCAAATAAATCTGAACTAATGATTTCCAGAATTACTTCATAAAACAGTATACCTGTAGCAAAACATACTCCATACATTTTGCAAGGTTATGAAAATTCACAATACCATACAGGGGTGTCTTTTCAATCTTTTGAAAAAACCTTTCTAGTAATTGCACTTCTGTTTCGATGCTGAACTGCATTTCGCTACCTAGTACTTGTACATTTGTAATGACAGTAAAGTTGAACCACTTATTTTTCTGAAAACCCATCAAGTTTTGTTGTAATTTAGCAGACTGAAACAAACATCAAACAAAACAAATCACTTTACTTCTCAGAGAAAGAAAAATCCTCACCAGTCATCATTGTTGAAGACAATGAAACCACGATTCCCACGTCCAAAGGCAACCTGGTTGCTCTGATTGTCCCACCAGTTGGAATGAGGCTGACCATTGACCACATTACGGAAAGTCACCATGTTCCTAAATGACAGAGACAAAATAAAATCATGCTTCTAACATCCATATGGATGAATGAATGAGTTTTGTGTGGAAGATCAGCAGCCTCCGTCCCCTGTTTTCTGAAGACTCACTTGATCTGACGCCATCTGTGCTCACACACCCATTCGTCTCCACAGGTCTGGTCAGGGTTGATGGGAACAGGCTTGGTGGAACCATCACCATGGCTTGGAGGCCCCATCCAGTCATTCTGATCCTACAAGATAATGATAGACGACTGAGTTTGACTGAACTGTCTCCAATACAAATCAATCTTTATTCAGACTTTTAATAGAATTTACCCTTCCATTGACAAAGTTTCTGTTCCAGCGGAAACTTGACATGACCCTTGTTACGCCGTAAGGGTGAGCCAGCATGTAGCCAACAGCCATCTTATACAGCCTGGAGTCCCAGAAGGTAATGATGGAGGCACCACCAGCACCGTGGCCTCTCTGATTGTCGTGGTTGTCAACAAAAACAACTGCCTTGTCATCAGGCATGAAACCCCATCCTTCTCCCCAGTTCCTAGACATAAGAGCAATATAACAAACAAATCAAAGAACACATGCAGCAAATTAGTGATGATGATGATGAAATATTTATTAGAGAGGATGTTGGAGCAGTACAAGTACAGTCAAACATCCTGTCTAACAGGAGCATTTCAAAAAAGCCCTTGCGGTCTTGTTTCTGTTGAAAGTCCTTAGTACATAATTCACCAGGCTGTTTGTCGATGAATGTAGTACAAACTAGTGTAAAATATTGGTGTGGCAACAATTTTAACTATTTATTCATGAAAATGATAAACACCCTCTGTTTGTCTGACTTCACAGAATGTTGCCTCTAAAACGAATCTTTACAAAACCTGTCATCATCCAGGACAGCACAGGGGTTGTTATCAATAAATTCAAAATATTACAATCATTTTGATCCTGTATGTGACTCAGAAAAAGCAGAAACAAACCATACTTGGTGTAAAACAGCTTCTCCTGATCCCATTTTCTGAAGACAGTTCCCAGCTTGGCACCATATCTGAACTCAGTCACCCTTCCCAGACGGAAATAGTCTCTGGACGTTATGGCTTCACTCCCCAGATCAATCACCTGGAAGCAAATCAATACATACATTGCATTATCCATACCGTTCAAGATGTATATGGATTAAACTCCAACTGCACCAAATGTGGATTGACTCAAAGGTATGTAATGAGTGCTCTTCCTTGGCATAAAGCCATACTGCTGCTCACAAGTATTTACTTCTGTCCTTAGTTTAGCTTCAACCACTTTTTCCCATAACTTCATAGTATGACTCATTAGCTTTATCCCCCTATAGTTTCCACAACTCTGTATGTTTCCCTTCTTCTTGAAAATGGGCACCAGCACTTCTTTTCCCCTTTCTCTGGCATCTTCTTCCCCTCTAGGATCGTATTAAACAACCCCATTAAAAACTCTACAGCTACCTCTCCGAAACACATCCATACCTCTACAGGTATGTCATCTGGGCCAACTGCCTTCCCATTCTTCATTTTCTTCATTGCCTTTCTAACTTCACTCATGCTAATCACAACAGCTGCCTCTACTACCCTGATTCATTTTCCTTATTCATTAATTTCTCAAAATAATTATCTCTCTTGCCCACCCAAAGCCTGTCTGACCTCTTCCCTGAAAGTCACACAACACTCTTCATTCTTCAGCCTCCACCACTTTGTCCTCTGTTCTGACTTAGTCCTCTTCATCTTCTTCACCACTAGAATCGTCTTACACACCACCAGCCTATGTTGGCTGGCTACACTCTCTCCTACCACGACCTTACAGTCACCAACCTCCTTTAAACTGCTACGTCTGCACAATGTCGTCCACCTGTCTGCTCCTCCCTCCACTCTTGTTGGTCACCCTATATTCTTGTTCCTCCTGAAAATAAGTGTTAACTACTGCCATTTCCATCCTTTTGGCAAAGTCCACCACCATTCGTCCTTCTAGGTTCCTGTCCTGAATACCAAACTCTCCCATCACTTCTTCATCTCCTCTATTTCCTTCACCAACATGCCCATTGAGGTCTGCTCCAATCCATACACTCTCACGGCTCGGGATGCTCTGAACCACTTCATCCAAGTAACTCCAGAACTTCTCCTTCTCCTCTAACTCACATGCTACCTGTGGAGCGTACCCACTAACAAAAATTACATTGTTCATTATGCAGTCGCTCCCTACTTGGTGATAGTGAAGCTACTATTGTAGCCACAGCAGCCGTGGGGTAAACTGACAGAAGCAAGGCTGTCAATTTGTGGCATCGGCCCTCCTCACCACCACCGACATTCACTCGTTCACTACAATCACACAGGCAATTTGCATTAAGTGTCTTGCCCAAGGATATAACAACAGTGTACACATGGACCGCCAACCTTTCTATCATAGGACGACCCACTCAACCACCTGTGCCATTGTCACCCCAATATTCAACATGACACCCTCAATCTCCGGCTTCAAACGCATCAGTCTATCCGACACTCAATTCACCTCTAGAACACTTTGCACCAACTCTTCCTTCAAGATAACCCCTCCTCCATTCCTCCTTCCATCTCCTCTGCTATAAAACAACTTGAATCCTGCTCCTCAGCTTCTAGCCTTGCTTCCTTTCCACTTGGTCTCCTGGGCACACAACACATCAACCTTTCTCCTCATTATCATGTCCACCATCTCTTATCATTTTTTTTTAGAGATGATGTATGATGTTGATGATTTTGATAATAGATGAATAATACTTTGTCTTTATAGAAAATATATTTTTAAATGTACCTCCTGGAAGATAAAGGGTCTGGAGCCATTACTGAACCATTTGGTGTTGAGGTTGTGCAGACGATCGTAGACAGCAGACAGGTCATCCGGCCACATGTGCTTACAGGCATCCATTCTAAATCCAGCCACACCCATGTCAATCAGCGTGTTCATGAAGTCAGCCAGTTTGTCCCTGACGTATTCCTTCTCCATGGCAAGGTCCAACAGACTAACCAGACGACAGTCACGCACCTGGAGAAACAAACGGTCACTTAGATCATGATTACATTTTAATTACCATCAAAGAAAGCTGTGAAAGCTTCTGATTGAGAGCATAGCAGTAAATTTGGACAATAACTAATAATCACTTACGATATTAATAGTTTACACACACCCACATATAAATATACACTTTTATCATGGTGTACATGCATTAGTATTGACCTAATTATATTATTATTATATTTATTCAGACACTATTTATGCATATCCATGTATTACCCTGGATGGCATTACAAAGAATTCAGAATACTTTATTATTCAGAATACTAAAGTATTCTGGAATTATTGTTCATGGACATTCATTAACAAGAATGCAGTGAAACTAAACCACCCTTTGGAGTCAGAGGTGCTGTTGTGCTTGATTGAGTGTGGCCATGTAGGACAAGAGGGGGCTGCCCCCCATCATACAATTCACACCCTGTCAACCACTCTTTCTGGCTTTGATTGCTGATTTCAGGCAAATTGTAAATTACATTACATGCACTAGAGGGGGCTATAGGAGTCTTACGTAACGCTGCAAGGGCAGAGAAACAATGAATGAAAAGTTCTATTTTACAGGTTATGCAGCTTTAAGGAAGGTCACACACAGTTGCCATAAAATCCCCTGAGCTAAAAGGATTAAACTCGGGAGGAAGAAGGGGGGAAGGGATTGTAATGGATGAAATATAAGAAAGTGATGAAATTAAGTGGTAAAGGTCAAAATAAGAGGAAACAACAGCAAAAAAAGAATGAAGAAAGCAATTGAGGACCCACATCTGTATGAGTTAATCATTAAATATGTTTGCTGTTACTGTGCTTGTGTGAGGTTATCGAATGTATAATATAAATACCCCAAAAAAGCACAAAGACTCCAGATTAATTTTTGTGCCCCATTGATTTCTGGATTTAATGGGTATTTGTGGTTTCTATGTGGATTTTAAATTATTTGTTCTTTATCATTCCGATAAGGATCCTGAATGACGACAACAATTACAGTGAAATTTGAAGAAAGTAAAAATAATGCTGTTCTACCACTGTAGACGTTCATACCTGTCTGGCATCACAATAACTCTCAATGTCACCATTGGCAGTGCTGCATTTGTTGTCGTTGAAATCCCAGGAGGAAAAGGGGACACTGGGGAATTCACTCGTGCCAGCATTGAACCAGCTCCCACATGAAGAGTGGTTTCCCTCTCCTCCTCCAGCACCACACATGTGATTGATGACAGCATCCACATAGATGTTGACCTGTGGGTAGTGTCAAATGCTGAGCGTCATTATTCACAGTACTTTCAGTGAATCAGTGTAGAATTTGTTTACCCCAACGTTGTTGCATCGAGTGATCATGTCCTTCAGCTCATTCTCGTTGCCAGATCTGGAGCAAAGTTTGTGACTGATTGGCTGGTATCTTTGCCACCAGGGCCTCCAGGGCTCATTCAGCACAATGTGCTCATTTGGAGGGGAGATCTGGGCAACGCAGATGTTTTATAACATGTTAGGAACACATTATAGTCGCTGTCACATTTGACCAAAGAATTGTTTAAATACAGATTTGTTGTTTCTATTGAATGTTAAAGTGTCTCTTAAGGGAGACTCCAGCAATTTCATTTAGCTTAAATGACCCACCAACTAGAATTATAGATACATTTTCTAACATTTTAAATATTATTATGGAGAGGGGATCAAAGTTTTTGTTTTTTTACTTAGTGAGTAGCAGCTGTCTAAACACCATTTCATAACATAAATATACAGTAAAAAAAATATCATTGTTTTCTGGGCTCATTGTCTGTGTTCAGCCATACATACCTGAACTCCACCATAGCCGTTTGGACCCAAAAAGCGTTCACACTCTGCAGCAATATCTGCCCAACGCCACTCAAACAGATGGACGATAGCAGTCCTGCCATGCTTGGTGTGGGGATTGTACTGGGTGAGACTCAGCCCAAATAAAGCTGCCAGAATGAACAACCTCATTCTGGATGAATAGGAATATTGCATCATAAGATCTCTTGATATTAGTATTTATGCTCATTTTCTCTCTCAGTTGGACCAATGAGAGACTGGTAATTATCAGCATCCAGACTACGTAGACACATTTTTCTTTCTCACGACCTCCAACCTTTTTCCAAAACAACAACGTCATTTCCAAAAACAGTTGGCACTCTGTGACAAACAGATAAACGAGAATGGGCAAATGCAGAGCAAACAAAGTATTTTATTCATTATTTATTTTCAGACACCATTTTTGCTGGTCGAACTAGAATGAAACACTAAAGAATAAAGATACGTTTACCCTTGCATGTGGCAGACATGGTAGGATTCAAAACCAAAACTAGATGACAAGATTAGTAATATTTAAAGGATTTACAAAAGTCAAGATTCCCCTTACTTTGGTATGTGTTCTTTCAGTCCAGTAATCACATGATGCTGATATAGCTAGTTTAATCTTGCCTTGAGTTGCAAACATTGAATTCAAACAAAGATCTATTTTGGCCAAAGCAAATACAAGCCTGAGGCATGTGCAGCTTCAGTTTTTCTTTTCTTTCTTTCTTTACATGATCTTCATGTTTATGTTTGGGGATTATTTTTACTTACATAATTTTATCATCTTAATTTTTTTTTTTTTAAGGAAAGTATACAATATATATGATAATTTTGATGTATTTATATGCTTCATTCTAAAAAAAATCAATATCTCACAATTAGACCAAGGTTTTGCCACGGTAACTGGTTGACAGTGTTTCTCAACATGCATACATGGGACAAGATCTAGTAGTATACTTTAAATTACTTATTTCATATCAAACTATTCAAAACTATACTGAACACTTCCACTTGAAATGATCTATATCTAGACACCATTAAAATTCTACTTCCAAAATTTTACAAAAAATACTTTACACTACAGAAAGTATGTTTTGCTGCTATTACTTGCGAGAGTATTTTAAGTAGTACTGTATAATCATTGAATAAATGACTTTTATTTGTAATAGGTACTTTTTTGTGAACTTTTTTTAACTCTTTTTCCAGGTTTTATATCATACAGCATTCAGAGAATGTAGCTTTAAAAATATACATTAAGTATGTACTTTAATACTTTTTGGGTCCATTAAATAAATAAGATATAGAAGATTCAAGATTCAAGATTCAAGATTCAAGAGTTTTATTATCATTATGCTAACATAACAAAATCATGTTAAATGTTGGATCTTAAAAGAGGATCAACTTCTTTAAGACATCTTCATTCCAACAGCAGGTTTCATTGTCTTAATAAATCAAATAGGTATAGTGAAATAAATATATCATCATTTCAATTAGGAGGAACTAATGTCTGCTCTATTTTTGATTATATCTGGTATTGTTCCACAATAAATGCAGTATTACAGCAGAAACCACATTGAACTGCAGGAAAATGTATTTCACTGAGATAAGTAGGGTGGATTGTGTATGAAAGGATGGTAAATTTGTTTCTACTGGACGTTTCTGTAAATAAAATCTGGTGGGTCTCGTCATGACTCACCCCACCTGTTCATGATCTGACCCAGTTTCTGCCCCTCCAGGCTCCCCTGTGGAGTGTGTCATCCAAACATTTGACCTGCCAGACTGGGGTCGTTCTGGGTCTTTGACCCCCGCCCCTCCCCCCAGAGAATCGCTGGGTTAAACACACAAAAAAGAGCTGAAATTCACTATAAGGCTACAGAAAGTGGGGAAGTGGAAAGAAAGTGGCTAAAATTCTCAGGAGATTAATCACTCCCAGCTCAACCTGTCACAATGTTGCATTATTTTAAAATTGTGATTTGCAATTATTACATCAATACCTGTTATGCCAATACTAGGTTTCTTACTGGTATAAATTAAATTACTGGTATACTATTTTAAGCATGCTTTCCTAGCAGAGATGTCAGAGAAGGGGCCTGAAATGGATAACATTTTCCCCATGTACAGCCCAAATTCCAGTCAGACCAAAGTCATTTTCTGTATGGACAACACAGGACATACCTCTAGAGATGATGAAGGGTATGGGGTACAATACTTTCTTTCACAGCTCAAGCTCTGACACCAGGTGAAAGAAGAGACACTGGTCATTTGATTCCCACTCCTGGATTTGTCATGGGAAAGTGGAAGAGTCATGGTGAAGTGCAGGTGGGGGGGGGGGACTGGACTGTAGAGGAGTGTGGAAGAGTAAGAGCGATACAAAGAAAAGGGGTCAGCAGGTAAAGAGAGAAAACTACATACAATAATGAGAGCTGGTTGTGAAAGACAGCAAGGAATGTCAGACAGAGAACATGAGAAGGTGTGTGTGGGTGTGTGTGTGTGTGTGTGTGTGGTGAGGGGGGTTTGCTATATTTTCTAGTAAATGATTAAAAGCGCAAAGGGAGTGAGCAGAAAAAGGAAGTGGGGCGTAAAGCATAAAGAAAACAGGGGAGCTGATAGAAGGATTAGAAACTGCATGTATCTCATCCTTTACACCTCAGGTCACGCTCCAGACAGCTCGTGTAAGAGCTGCAGGTGAACAGATACCACATGTTGAATGAAAGCAATAACACGGTGTGCACAGGCCAGATAATCTCACTGTCATAAATGGTACTCGAGACAAAATGAAGTGCTTTGTTTTTAACTAAAAGTCACAAACTGGTTTTAAAAGAGGAACACCCTCCATACACTAGACTAGATGGAGGTGTCAAATGAATACTAAGCACTGTTAAAGCTCGAGAGCACTCCGATGTAAAGTATTTTAATTCACTGTGCATGACTTTTTATTGATCCCAGTAATGCCTCTAATAATTTCTTGCTCTGACAAAAAAAAAGTGTGTCACTTTTCAATGAAATTTCAATAAATGAATCACATTTTGGGAGGGTTCCAGTGTTACCTCAACTAAACTAGGCATACGAGGGAGGAAAAAAGTCCTAAATTCATAAGCTCTTCCAAAGGAAAGTTTCTTTATCCTCTTTTTCTTGCCATGATGATATGTTGTGCAGATGTTGAGAAAAGCTTTCCATCTCACTCAAAGAATAACAGCAGCAGCGCTAGTCTCCTTGGAGAGGTTCACGCTCTAAAACCTGCTAGTGCACACAGACACACGCACTGGCAGACAGTCGCACACACACACACATCTCCTATTTGCAGACATGAACTCAAACACCTCTACAGACATTCTCACCCTCTCTTTCTCAACCATATCCCCTGCCTATATGTTATTGTACGCATTCCTGCTTCTCACATTGAGAAATTAAAGGAACTTTGTCTGACAGTAATGTTGGCCACATCAATAAATAGCGAAGGTGACTGATTTGAATGCATATTGGTTTTAAAAATGTTGAAAGTGGGAAAAGTTGCAAACTCTCACATAAGAGAAGCTGAAATCTGCATATCCGTGTTTTGTCGACAAATAACTGACAGCAGCATTAACAATGTTTTATTAAAAATAAGAAGCAAAAAAATAACTTTGAAAAACATAGAAATGTCACATTTGATTTGCAACAGTACCATTGACCTGATGAAGGATAGTTAAGTATTCATGCTCCTCCGAGCCCTGGTGTCTCTCTGGAGATTCCTGAGGGGAAACATCTGTCTCTTCAGTCGATGTGCTCCACTTTGATCATCAGCTATAGTCACTAATCTTGTCTGGCTACTGTTTGGTAATCAGCTGACAATGAGGTTGATGCGAAGGATGAGAAAATAAAAGCAAAGATGAGCTCTGAAAGGCTCTGCAGAATGCTGATGTGGCGCTCTGTTTGGTTCTCAGATTTGTAATGGACCCAAAATGGCGTTGAAGCGGCAGAGACTGAGACACGCTGACATTTAAAGACGAGCATGAGCCAAGCTTTAAACAATTCCTTCATTTCCTAGAATACAACCAACAGCTTATTTTTGGCCCCTCCCCACCAGCTCTGAGCCAGCTTCTTCCAACCACCATCCTCCAGTTGAATCGCACTCCTCCTGCAAGATATATACATATATATATATAATTTCAAGAACATTCTATTTTCTTAGCATTTAGAAAGAACTGATCTTCATTTGAAACAAATAATCCAGTAATTAACTTAATCAAATTTTCTAATTCTCTGTAAAACCAATACATGAATAGTCATACTAAATTTATAACATTGGCTCCTAACAGCGTCATAACACTTAACATTTCTTAATTATAAACTTCCAGAACAATGTGCGTTCAAATCCATCTTGCGTTGCATTCAATGTCGATTGACTGTAAATTAAAGCAACAACTGCCTGGTATAAGAAACTTCCGCCCACAAAAAAGGTCATATATAAGGACATGCTTTGAGATAAATGACTTAAAGTGCATCTCAATAGAATTTAATAGAAGGAACGTCGTTTTGCTGCTGGTGACTGGAAAGTTCACCATCAAATTACAGATGGAGTCAATTTTATGATCCTCTTTCACAGTAGTCAGCGGGAAATAAGAGCTTTGCTTTCATAGTCCACGAGCAACAGTTTTACTGTGAGGGAAAATTCCTGAGTGCCTCTGTGCATCTGAAATTCTTGTAGTTTTTCCTCCTGAGACATTTTTTCCTTTTATGCTACATAACAGAATTAAAGGCTGCAGCATTTCAGCCGAAAGACATAAAAGCATCCTTCACTGCTTGTATTCAAAATGTCGAGATGCTAGGATGGAACTACATTTCTGACTGCATGGTCAATTTATCAAACATTTAAGAGATTAATGGCCAAACTGAATCCCGTACATATTTAAAGTTTAAAATGAATAGATGAAGTGTAAGAGAGCAGCACTGATCCCTTCAACTCTGTCCCACACCTGACTGACATCATTTTCCATGATATCACTGCTGGCGTCGAGAAATAGAGCCTTCTTTGTGTTATATGGCTCTTCTCCTCCAGATAGAGGAGGACGGGCCAAGAGAGGAGGCTTGGTGATGGGTTGGGTACGCGTGAATTTTTCTCTTGCGCTTCCTGTTCTCATGCATTCATTCATCTTCTTAACCACTTTGTGCGTTACCTGGTCACGGGTCGTGCAGGAGCCTAGCAGTTAGCGGGTGAGAGGCGGGGATTCCCCTTGCCTCGACTTTCCAACTTGCAGGCCTCTGTGTCACTAGACACTAGAGTTCACTAAGCTTAAAGTGAGCATGAGGCTCTGTTGCTGCAACAAATGATTTGTTGAATGGAATTTATTTAACTGGCAGACGAGCGGCACTCCAAAAATGCTCCGCAGATCATCCTTGTGTGCAGCAATGTGCTGGACAGATGTCTGTCTGTGGCAGGAGGCACATTAAAGCACTGGAATCATCTCTTAAAACAGTCCTCTCGTGAAGAAAAAAAAATAGCAACACGTATTTTAATGTGATGCCGCAATGCTGTAGGTCTCGGGCTTGAACTCGGAGAATAATTACAGGTTGTGCAGTTGGCAAGAAGAGAGACAGACCTGAACGTGCACTAATGAGCTTTTGCATCAACACACTCAGCAGCAGTTGTAAGTTTGCTCCAGATTTGACTTGAATTTAGTTTAGTCAAACGAGTCCAAGTTTCTGTCTTTGACTGACTGCTTCTCTTTTCTTACTGCCACAACAGTAGCCAAGCACTACCTTTCTGAACGGCGCTGGCATGGAGAAATGCTCACATGCAGTATGTGTTGGGCTGAGAGAAGGTGGGTCAGTCAGTAAAGTTAGTCTTGTCATTTTAGAGAGAATGTGATAATATTCCTTCATATTTGACTTATTTTCCTTTTATATCCATGTATTATCCACAATAACAAAACTCAGAGGAAGCAGGTAAGAGGAGGAGGGTGGTGGTGAAAAAAGCTTGGAATAATACAGCACAATACATATCAGCAAAGTGCATTCATGGAAAACTCCAGTCTGGACAATGATGCACTGGTTTATTGCAGTGCAAGATTTGTGACTTTACATCTCTCACTATGATCATGTCAAAGAGACCAGGCAGAGAAGGCGGGACAACAGAAAAAAAACCATCATGCAAAATAACAGCCACCACTTGAAGAATGAACTTACTTTCATGGCGATCACTGGAAACGCTCTCACTCCCACTGTTTGACAAGCACTACTTTGCATTTTACATTACTTTGCAATTTAATAAACCTTGGCTTCCATCAATGTTTCTAGTCCTTGTACATTCTCGAGTCTTTCACTGGTTTTCTGTACCTTTGATTTCTAAAATTCTATAATGTAGTGACAAATGCACGCCAGAGTGGGAAAGTTGTCAAGATAAGCATTTGAATATATATTAAAAAAAGGTGATGTAGACCCAGACGACCTGTAGAATATTCAGGAAGTTAATTTTGGAGAATTTCCCATCAGGTATTCTGGAAATACACACATCTAACCAAGACGAATGAGAGCCACCCGAGTTGTGAGTTTTTCATCTGATAGAGATTCAGGCTGTCCAATATATCCCACGGTGTCTATTTTCTGTCCATTATCTGCTCATCCCCAAACACACTGCAGTGACTGAGGACCATCATGCATCATTATCACTATGCTTTATGCCTGTACGCGCACTTTTACGTTTCTAACACAAGAGGTCTCTCTAAGGATTTGCAGAAGGAAAGTTAAACACATCAGCAAACAAACCAGCAATTTTAAACCCCCCGAAGTTTCAAATTAAGTTCACCTCATCAAGCCAGAGGGAACGTAAGTAGTTTTGTGTCCACAGATTTAATCATTGCAACCTGAAAGGGTGTGTGTGTGTGTGTGTGCGCACATCACGGGCTACATTTAACATTGTGAACTCAACATTTAGAAGTTGTGTCCTGTGTTCATTGACAATTTATAAAGAATGTTATTGTGTCGTATAGTGCTATTAAAATAGTAAGACGATGGGACATAACAAATGCACATAAATAGACAATGAATAAAATATTTGCCCGTTTAATATTTTACTGCAAAATGTTTTTGCACAAATCTCAATTACACTTTTCTCCTCACTGAACATTTTCAACTTTTTCTTTTGAGATTGCGTGATGTGGCCACATTTCTCACCCACTTACAACTAAACAGGAGCATTCAAAGTATAGCCTTCAACTCAGTGTGTGCGTATGTCTGTGCTGCCCGTTCGCTTCTGCCTCCACAAGAATATTCATGTGTGGGTGTACATTTTCATCACAGTTTATGGGTATATGTGATTTTCTACGTTATATTTGTTCCAAGGTATCAATTTGGTGAGCAGGGCTTGACTTGGTGGCCAGTAATAAACTTCTATTCCAGTTCTGCCTGTGCAGTGGCCTTCACCACAGGCAACTATGTGGCTTACAGCCTCTCCTCATCCCAGCCATACATTTGGCTGGGATGACTCACTGCTCATGTACCATACCTCTTAGACACAGAGCTCTAATGTTTTGTGAAAGTAGCTTTGAATAATTATTTATTTTTATTGTATTTTTGTTATTCAAATGATGCTCCTGAATTACTGCAGAGTTCGGATTATCATGGATGCTCTCACTGAAACCTGGAGTGAATTTATGAGGGTATATATCAACACTGTAGTTTATTTGAACTGATCTTCACATCAATTTCTTTTTTACTGAAAGGAGAGAATCACCGAATGCCAAAAGGCACAGCTCAGGGTTAGGAGGAGCATCGTCCACTTATCAGAAGGTAGGTGGTTCAAGCCCCAGTCTGCATGCTGATGTATCTATGAGGAAGATACTCAACTCCAACTTGCTCCCTGGGTGTATTGAGGTTTGCTCCGCAGCGTTAAATGCCGAGAATTCCCCATCCAGGGGATAAATAAAGTACTCAAAAAAAAAAGACATTCCCATGGGATCACACTGTAAAAGTTTTAAATAGGAACCAGTGAGATTGATTATTACATACAAGTGAATGCTATTTTCTCAGGCTCACCACACTAGGTCATTGTTCACAATCTCGCATTCAGAAGCATCACAAGCTTCCTCCTGGATTCCCATCTGGCATTTTTGCTCTGACCTCTATAACTGACAGTAAAAAATGAAATACATCGGAAAAAATGCCACCTGAATCATAGTGAAAGCAAAGTTGTCTTGAAAGCAAAGCTGTCTTAGGAAACAATGACCATCCTATTGGGAGGAATAATTCCACATGCAGGAATGTGTTCTCACTCTGTTTAAGTGATTCCAGACATGCTGCTCTGCTTATGGGTGGACAGGCAGTTAGCATTCATGCACATACTACCCTCATCCCCAACATACACAATACTCTATTATATTAGCAACTAGGGCTCCACTAAACTGCAGCACCCATAATGTTTTTCTGCAACATTGCTTGGCACTTATTTTTTTTATGGCATTCCAACCCCAAATATGACCCGTACACACTGCAAAATGAAGGAAGTGAAAGTGCCTCCAACAGAAAAGGCAATGAATCATCATTAGTATGAACATATTTTAATGGCCTTTCATGTTATTGCAGCTCCACCCAGGAGCCTTTTATTCTCCCGCATCTTTCACAGCCAGTTGTTGAGGCGAGCAAACTTATGCGCTGTGCAGGTGCTCTAATTAAAAGCCGAATTTAAATAGTGACGGATGGGTTGAAACAAAGATGAAAAGTCTTTAAAGTGGCGATAATGGATGTATGAAATGGAATGCAACTGGAGTTGGTGTAGCACCAGCTTTTCATGTGGTCACAAAAAAGACAAGACATACAAAGAACCATACATGCTCACATATACGGACAATTTGGAGTGACCAATTCATTTAAGCTGCATGTTTTGAAGATAGAAGGTACCCAGAGAACCGAGAGAGAACCCATGCAGACACGTGGAGAATATCAAACTCTGCACAGAAGGGAATCGATTCTTTTCATGACAGTCTGAACGACACAGATCCAATTTTTTCAAATGCGACCCAGGCCACTCAAATATATGGTCCTGAATCCAAAACGTATCGAAACTTTTGATGAATAAATAGGAAGATGTATACATCTGTTCTCTCTGTTGGCAGTGGACGGATCAGCAGAGCAGAGCAGACACACCTATGACCCATCTTCTCATCATCAAACCGCTTACATCATTGCTCACCTGCTCTTACTACTATTATTACTATTGTCTCCCACGTCTGACTTGTATTCCAATTATTGTGTTTGCTCTGTGAGGCCCTGAGGCCCTCAAATTACAGGATGTGTACTTCCAAAATTTTACAAATTACTATCTTCAAATCAACAAAGAATAATACAATCTGCTGAAAAACTGTGTCGCAATATTAACTTGACGTTACCGAATAATCAGCTGGCAAAGGTTTCACTTGCAATTTTCAAATAGCAAAGAAACAAAATAGCACAGTAAAACACTTTCTCCAATGCTTTTCCACTCAAGCTCTGCCGTTCAGGATGATGGGTTTTGACTGGTGGGATGCATCGGCACCACAGCTTAGCAGCACTGAGGGAGCGCCTCCATGCTGCTCCGTGCAAAACCACCACATTGGAACTCACCCAATCCATAAACCGTAGGAGGCGATGAACATGAAAAATGGAGAGCTACTGCTTTACTGTTTCCACTGCGAGTGTGAGCTTAAACATTGGTAACAAAAAAAACCCCTTCTCATGAATCATGTCTATGAAGCATACACCAAATTACTCATTCACCACATTGTCTTCATTAAAGAACAGCATTGTTGTAATGCCATCAATGGAAATTATAGTCAGAGCCTCAATGTAAGTATAAATCAATGACCCATTCATGTGCTTATTCTTTTGTGATTAAAAAAAAAGAGTGCCATTCTCCATAATTTATTTCATCTGTTCTTCCATGTCTCCAGCCATAGTTCTGTCTTTAGTCTTCTGTGGGAGCACACAAAGGCCTAATTAAGGGATTAAATCAATGTGGTTTGTATTTGAGCAATTTTGAGGTATGGTGACATTGTCTGTGAGCCACATGTTTAATTAATTTCAACATATCGGCATATCTTTGGACTTCCTTGAAAAAAAAAATATTTTTTATAAACCATAGGAGCTGATGAAGAAATCTACTTCACGTACAGTTAAAACATTCAAATAAGCATAATGTACTGATCCCTAAATAACTGATTACAAACATAGTAAGATTACGGCTTTGAGCTGGATCTTGTTCATTCTTATATCAGGTGATTTCACACAACATGACTAACTATGTCGGGATAATTGGGATGGAAATTCACCAAAGTTAAAGACCTTATATTTCGATTTACATAAATATGAAACCAAGAACAGCTGACATGCGAACTTTGTGATATCTTATTGTCAACATGATGATATACTTTTTTCACTCTTGCCCTGTTTGAAATGAAGTGTAATCCATAACATAAGTCATTCATACTCATTTCTCACACTTCTAAATCTGCATTCAGCTATCTAGGATGTTCACTTTTTGCCGCAGTCTGCCAGACAATCCTTTGTTTCTCTGCTTCTTATCTTGACTGAGCTCGAAGGAAACCACAAACCAATCTCACAAATACAGACCAAAGTCCTGGAAAAATCAAAATGCTGGCTTGTTGGTGGCTCTAGATTGGTTGGGCCCTTGTACTAGGGTGAAAATCGAATTTTGTTGTGTGTTTGCAGTATAAAAAGTGTAAAAAAACATAATGACAATAAAATATCATCTTAATCTTAATCTAGATTAAAATGTAAGGGCAGATGTTTGTACAAACTACAAATGTAAACCTCATTGTGCCACAAAAGAAAAAGACCATGGTCCTCAAAATTAGTCTGATTAATCTTATAAGAACAAGAAATGGCTGTGGAATATTTCATGGCAAATCATCAAGGAAATGTTAAGATATTTCACTGGACAAAAAAAAATGAATTACCTGCAGGTGGTAGTGGAGGAAAAATGGATCAGACAAGTCAAAAAGATTCACTGTCACCAGTGGCAATGTGATTGAATGCCAATCCATCCAGTTGTGGTTGCAGCACACAAGACAAAAGCGGTGAACGTCAACAATGGAATTCCTGAAGCCAGTTCAGGTTTTCATTGGCCAGTTTTTCTCAAGATAGCTGAGATTGCGATGCTGATTTATTGTTGCATTTGGTTTCATTTTTTTTTTTGCAATAGTTTTCTCCTTTTTTTAGCTACGTAACAAAAGTTTGGCTACCCATTTATAAGAAAAACAAGTAAAAGCAGGTGTTCAGGCTCATTTGGAAAACATTGGGAATTTAAATAGATATTGGCTCAGGAGTACGCACTGAAAATGATTTAAGGTGGCCTAAATAGAAAGTTAAAATTAGCCAAATTCAAAAACGCAGTTCAGGACACAGCATGACTTGGTAAATATGTCTGTATGCATTTGAGTTAGTTTGGCTCAAAGCCTGATGACTGGTTGGCTCGCCAGAGGTTTTTGTTTTTCTTATGGCTGAATGTCTTTTTGCATGCTCACTCATTAAGATGTCAGAAGGAATATACCTGCAGCAGGAAAATGACCCAGCAGACGTTGCACCGCAAAAAAAAGCAACACACTTAAACTCAGCATAGACTCACTTCTGCCTTAGTAGCTGGACAATCCTCAACAAAACAGTGGAAAGAATAATTGTCTGCCTGAATGTTAAAACATTCTCACCAACCTCGAACAATATAATGGAACAGTTTCTTTCCCCCCCAGTTTCTGATCATTTTTAGTGTTTCCTGAGGAACAAGAAATGTGCTGATCGTTATTGGGTTAGATGCCAGGATTTGCATACCTTGAGTCCAAACCTATGAACCCATTTGATGACACTGGTTTTACACAGGCCGGAATCAACTGCTGACAAACTTCAGGTCTCTTATGATTGATTAGGAAAATCAATCTTCCCTCCGTCCTAAAAAATCAGTTAGAGTGGGATCAAATCAATACAACTGTTGCTGGAAGCATTCGTATCCCAGGATGGCTCCTCAGCTTCACATGCAAGAAAGCGCTGGATGTGACTCTCAGTCTCCTGAAAACAAAATGCAAAGAGCAAAAAATAGTTCTTAAGCAGTGCATTGAAAATTATGCAGAGGTTTATGCGTGACCACGGCATACACAACACGAGTAATGAGAAACATTCCTGGCTTACAAAGGCAGCAACTCCCAAAGAGCTCCAAATCCAATGAGGTTCATGAGTTCAAGTGTCTTCAGCGTTTAGGCCGTGCGTCTTCATCTGCCAGGTTGCCTTTATTTCCAGCTTTCGTCTTTCATCTTTGGCTCGATCTGTTTTGTCTCTTCTAGATACTATCGCCCTCATTTGCTGTTGTAGTTTCAAGCTGAAGACGCCTCAAGGCAGTGTGTAAACCGGGCACTCAACATCCTGAATTTTCTTTTCAAAAGTACGATAACAGGACGTGACTTAGCAATAGCTTTGGTCTGTTGGTCTGCAGTTTGCAAAGCATTTGGTGTCAGTCACTATCTGCCTGCTGTCAGCCTTGACTGCTGACGACTGGAGACGGGGCTCAAGGAGACTTTGGTTCATGAAATAGATGCTTGGGACAAGATTAGATTATTACAGGCCGCTCCAGTTAACTCAAAAGTTCACTGCTCGGAGGAAAGCGTTCACACCCCAAAAATAAGATGAAAGGTGATGTCTAGCTTTTAAATTATACAGACCTGCCTGTCGAGAATTTTGCCTTTTACCAGCACATATGCCGTCATATTCCATTGTTTATGCTGTCAACACTCCTCTTATCATTTATGTAATAACAAACTCCGCTCCAGTCCCAACTAAAACATTGTAACTATTGTATCACTATCATGACCCTTATTACAGAAACTCATGGTCCCCAGAGGATAAATCCTGCTGTCTGGCAAGTCCCTGATTTTTCCTCTTGTGCCACCATGAAGATTTGTGCTTTAGTATATTTAGTCTCAACAGCTATTGGAGGTTTTCCCATGTAATTTAATACTTGTAAAAACCTTGTGACATTTCCTCTCGCATTATCAGTTAAAGATTTATGGTTTTTAATCAAACACCAGCATCTGCTTCTCGTGAAGAGCTTCATTCATTCATTCAGTGTTGTGATGGGAATCGGGCTAATTTCCCTCTGATTCACCAATCCTGTCAATTAACCTGAAAGCCTTTGTCAAGTCCTGACATTTTGACCTACATTAATTGGCAGCATGAGATTTTGGCAGATCAGAACATTTGGATCCAGCTGATAAGTTAGATTTTTAGGGGGGTGAAAATTGTGCCGGTACTTTCCGAGTGAAACCGATATAGATGCACTGACAGAGTCTTCCTGAATCAGCAGTCAATGATGCAAAAAAGCGGTAAGCACTCAAACACTTGATGCTATCATTATCTAGCGCACCGTTGTTGACGGATCTTTGGCCTCCAGTTCTCAACAAGGAAACACAGCCCCTGCTCTTCAGCCACTTGATTCTGCTGCGGGCTGATCGCTAAAACATCCTTTGTCACCCATTTTATTTAGATTACACAACTGCTCTTCCAGAGATCGCGTTAGCCAGCACAGCCGTTGTTCCATCAGGCACAAGAACAGTTTCCCTTTTTAATCACATGTGTCGCAATCATTTACACTTTTTAAATAAATGTTTTTATGTGTTCTTTTATTGCTATATATACAGAGGAAAGTGTTCACACTATACAGAGAAGAATTGGATTGTAAAATTAATTTGGAAATGTGTCAATTACTTTCTCCTGGATTTATACCCAATATAATGAGCAGTTTGGGTTTATTGTTTCCCTGACTGAGGAGGTAATGTTTTCACATACAACTGTTTGTTCGTTTATTAGTTGGTCGGTTCGCCCTCTGGAAGTAATAGCATGCCGTGAAAACATTTTGAAAGGACAAAACATGGGCTGGGAAATAAGCAATTACACAAAGGAGCCCAAGACAGGTAAACTTAAAGATATTGCTTTGTTTCGTGTGTGAACAATATTGAAAGTCATTCTACTTTAGTTTATATAATTATTCTGTGAATTAACTGATTGACATGGGTTACAATGATTGTATGTTAACAGATAAGTCATGACAATTGTATTACACTGTGGTATGGTCTTGACATTCCAGCCAGGTAATGCTATCTGTGCACCACATGCATGCATGCATGCGTAATAAGCATGCCCTACAAGCATGCATTCCACTCAGTATTTATGTAGTCTGTCTAGTATGCCCCCTCCGCCAGCCATGCATGGGCTACTTGGTGGATAATGCCTAGAATCAACGGCTTCTTGAGGTTACAGCTACAGTACTTGTGACTGAGTTGAGGATGTCTGAGCTCAGACGACTTGGAATCAACTTTGTTCTTCATGCACGAAAAATGACGAGATGAGCCGTCATCCAAGCAGAGACATGTGTTCAGTGAAGTTACTTTGAAAGCCCTCTGGATTTTTCTCTCTCCCATTCAGCTTTCATGGTTACCTTTAATGTATGTGTGAGGGGAAAAAAGAAAACAAAAGCAACATAAATATTTTTGGATGTTTCCTCGTGTTTCGTGAGCATTTCTTATCACAATACTATCGAGACATGCTGCTTAGTTATTTATTCTGAAAGTAAAAAATGCCCTGTGCTGAAATGACTCTAAAACAACAAAGATATGTGTCCGTCTGCTCTTTGTGGGGAACAGCAAGAAGAACTTTAATCTGAGACTTGAAATGATTCAGATTAAAAGATGAGTTCTGAAAAGAGCCAGCCCCCTGGGCAGTAGTTTCAAGACATTTTTTGTTTTCATAGCTGCTCTTGGTTGGTCCATGTTTGAGCAGAGACTTATTATAGCATAATTATACAATGTCAACTTGGTACACATTGGCAGTAAATGCATCAGTTGTAATTATACGGTCTCAACTACAAAGGCGCCTGCTCTAAAGACAAGACTCCCTGAAAATTGTAGACCATCCCAGGAAACAAGAGTTAGTGTGGAGCATGCTGCCCCATTTTGTGGGGTGTTTCAAAGGAAACCTGGAGACTTTGGTTTTGTACAGCTTAACGTTCTACCAGTGCAAGGAGGGCTTGTCAAATTAAACATTTTGGGCCACAGTCCCAGGAAGCAACATGGACAAGAGGTTCCGCTGTTTTCTGCCGAACAAGTTGAAATGGAATGACGGAATAAAAAAAAAGAACAAATCCATCTGCTGAGCAAGCACAAGGTTTTCACATTGGGTTGTGAACAAATTACTCAAACAATTCATATTGTCCATCAGAGCATCGCTCGGGCAAGGAGGAGCAGGATTACGGAAAAACCGCTGGATGGATCTTAATGAAAAATAACCTGAAGATGGGTAAAATATTCATTTAATCCACTCACCGCAAAACACAGTCATAAAGGAATCCGATATGCACTATCATGCAAAATGTCTTCTGGATCTGAGCCAGAATGAGGTCAGGAAAATCAACTGGGATTCAACTTTACTTTTCATTGTTGGTGCATACAAGGTTAATTTGCCTCCCCGCTGTTGCGTGTTTATGTATCTCCGGCGTGTTTTTACCTTCACTTCCGTTACCGTAAGCTATTGTATATCTTTGGTTTTGGCAGTGTTTGGCAGAATACCTATTAATATGCTATGTTTGTCATAATAACGCATTTTATATTCAAATCACCTAAATTCCGATGAGCTGTGATGAGCTGCCGATGCGGTTGTACCCCGCCTCTCATCCGTAGTCAACTGGGATTGGCTCCAGCAACACCCATGACCCGCTGCAAGGTGGATAAAGTGGCTGTGGGTGAGATGATGGATGAAGAGGATGGATGGAGTCATCTTCTCTTACACAGAGATGTTCGGAGGCCAAGAGAAAATAACAATGGATTTACAGAGCTCCAGTCACATGAAATTAATTATACCATTTATTTATTTAAATGCTTAAAGATTGTATGGTTCTAATAAATCATAGCACAGTTTGGCACACACGAGAGTTTAACTACTACTAAGAGAAGCCACCTATGACATCATTGAAATGAAGTCCAGGCATCTATTTACTTAGTACAGTCACACATATCCAAATACTTACTGACCCATACCTGGAGATACTTCACACAAAGTATCTGCTAAGTATCTAATGTCTGCCTTTTTATAAAACATGACCATGCCTTTAATTGCCTCGCAGGGAAAACAAACTCAAGAGGAAGAGTCCATATTTAATACATGTTTGTCAAGCCTGAGGATTATTGATGTCCCCCAAAAAATCCAGGAGCAATTTAAGTCTTGAGAAACATTTAATTTGGTTAGTTTCGGCTTCCATTTGTCTGTTGTCCATTACAGATGCTGCATGGATTCATTTCACATTCTTGGGCTTTAATGAGACCTGTAATTGACACCACTAGCCCAACACAACTCCAAATACGCATCAGGTGTGTTGGACTTAGTTTGGTGCAGTAGTTTTTGTGTCAATCTGCATCCTTCAAAAAAAAAAAAAAGGATTTTCCGATGGGAAACTTTTCCTTCAGAAGGGGGCGGGTCCAGAGACAACGGTGATTTGATGAACGGAGGTTTTTCCAGCGTCAGTATCTTTTAGTGGGTTCGGTCTTTGTGTTTTCGGCCAGCCTCCTGACTGCCCAAGGCGCAGGGACGAGCTCGTGCGTTTTCCATGAAATCCCTTCACCATCAGTCTGACAGCTGGGCTTAAGGGGGGAGCACATCTGTCGGGCCCAGTCTGTGAGAGGCGATACGTTCACACATGGCGCTGTAGTATAAGCACAACCTCCTTGTGGATTGTGGACGGGACCGAATTTGATCCAAAGTCACCCGATTTCTGTACAGCAGCGGGTGCTCAGCAATGGAAATGAAAAGGTGGACCACCAGGTGGAAAACGAAACTCTGGCTATGGGATTCAACGTTAACCGCTGCAATCACGTTCATTTTCATTCTACAAGCCGCCAATGTCAGAGCAGGTAAGATGCCTTATCCAACCAGACTCCACAAAAACTGTGCCAATTCCGGGGCATCCCGCGCAGCGGAGCGCGTCCAAGCGACCCTGGCAATCAACTATCATAAGAACTGAGCTTGTTAAACTTCCTAATTAAGCATTCGGTCTGTCCATATATATCTAATGTTGCTTTGCCACCTTGTTTTCAGTGCTGCTCCCTTAAAAACTCACCATAATCTTTAATTAGCTACTAGATAGTAATCAAACTCAATCCATGCTGAGGATGATGATAATGTTATTCCTGGAACCGATCATCAAGAGGCGATGCTCTTTTAGTCTCCTTGGTACTGGGCGATGTCTGCCATCCAGGTGTGGTCAGCGAGAGATTGACAGGGTTGATTTCTTGACACAAATACGCGTAATTGGCGAAAAATGTGTCCTCCACATATTTTAGTGAGCAATCAGCGGAATAACATACACATTCATGTGAACTATCACTATTTTACTGCAAATTATTAAGTTGTTTAAATGTGAAGCTAATATTACGGGACACATTAACTTCAGCGCTTGGCTCTGAAACCCTAAAGCCTTTACGCGCGGCTTTTACGCACGGCATTTGTGCCATCAATAACAGCATATCACATTATACTTTTCCAAAAATGTAACTTAACTTAGGAGTAATCACAGTTACAAATGCTGACATGTGTTTCTTATTTGTCTGCCTTCTGCCAGATTGATATCACAGCCTGACAGCTGTCAGCAGAGTTTATTCTGATATAGTGAGTAAACCTCCTTTAGATTGTTTTGTGTGTGCGGTTCTGAGAGTTCATATGATACACTGGACGCAACGCTGTGAAATATTTGGAGTAAATTCATATTCTGACCTGGTGGATCACCACGTTTCCACATTAACTGGGCTCCCACTGAGTCCAGGAAAGGGCGTTGATGGAAAAAGAAAAACTGGACTATTTTCTCACTTTTTTCCTTGATAGATGTGGGTCACATTAATACTTCAAATACTTCTTTATATTTGTTTTTCTGTGAAGTCTTTAAGACTTTTATACTGTTCTGCAGTTGAATCCAGGATGAATGTGTGTGTGTGTGTGTGTGTGTATGTGTGTGCCAAAGCTGGGTGTCTTTTTCATGCATGTTGCTTTTAATTTTGTGGGGGTTTTGTCATCATTTTAAATGTACAGAAATCATTCAAAAATATTTTTAAATTGTTTGTTCTTAAAATGTTAAAAAGGTTTACGGTTTGGGCACTATGTTCACACATTTCTTGTCTCATTTCTCATCCTATTTTGATCACATCACCAATCACTCTATAAATTGTAACATCCAATGATATTTAAAGCACTCTCTCAGTGATCAAATTGCGGACTACGCTTAAAAGAAAGAAAATACTTAGTATAGCATAACTTGCCCATTTCTTCATTCTAAGTGATATTTAAACTAACCATAATTGCTTGATGTGCTAGCAAATATTTAAAGGCTTTCCAGTGTGCTTTAATTGCTGCCTATGCTGCCAAGTCTTGGTAGAAGGCAGTGACAGAAAAGATGATGGTGAACCATAGGGCGACGCACAGTCAGATTGTTACAGACCCAACCATTAATCACAAGTCTGAAGTTAAACATTTGGCTATATAGATCTGGTGACTTATGAGACAAGGAGTGTTGGGGAAATTGTTCTATACTGCTGAAAACGGTCTTTTAATGTGCAAGGGTCTGCTACTGAGATCTCTCCACCGCTTCTGATGATACAGTGTCACTCTGCTTTGTAATGTTAGTAGCTTGTTAACATGGCAGATTGTATATCAGTCGTCCCGACAGCAGTCTGGAAGATGTGTCATTAAAAATCAGAGAGGCTGACAAATTGTACCTCGGATAAGGCTGCGGCTTGTCTGGTAGATCTAGCGTGAGAGAGCTCTTCTCTCTTGTGGCTTTCTTCCATGTCATTAGAATATGGTCTTCTTTTTGGGTGTCTCTATTTTTTAAGATGTGTTGGTGATATAGGATACTGGCTTAAACCTTCAAGGCTGAAATACTTTAAAGGAGATGTGCCGATTCATTTAGCATCTTTAATGGTTTTTGGGAGGCTGTCTGTTTTTGTAGGGCTTCTGTGAAGCGGTGCTTGCAGAAAGAAGAGGGACGAAAGAGTGTGGGTGTGGGTGTGTGCGCGCGCGTGCATCCATGTGTGTGTAGTCGGGTGGGGTGGGGGGTGTCCTCGCAAATTCAGTACATCTGGAATATATGAGGCCTGTAGGTATGCACTAATGTAGAAAGGCTTTTAGAAACAAAGAGACCTTTAGTACAAGTTTTCCTTCGTTTTTTTCAGAAACCAGTAGCTGCGTCCTTGGGACAGACAACATTCAGAAAAGCCACAGATTATTCTCCTTTTTATGAGGCATTTGGTGTGACGTAAAAATTGCCATTTGGTACAGACAGAAGTCAATCGGGTAGTATTAACGACTAAAGCATACTGTGATAATGGCTGTTATTTGTGCATGAAGGCTATTTATTCTTTATTTTGATTAACGTCAATGTGGGCATGAATTTAACAGAAAGACAAATCAATTCTACTTTGATTTCCTGATATACAGCCAGCTTGATACAACTTTTACCCATTTAAAGTCAAGCTCTGTAGCTTCAGATGTTCCATACCCTTATCAGAATAAAAACAACAATGACAACAACAACTTTCCATCACTTTAAGAACCCATGTGCAGAATTTCAAATGAGTGTGAGCTGGAGACACGATCCCCCAGCATGTATGTGTTTCAAAGAAGCAGGTTTATTTCACCACTTGAGCTGATTTCTATTTATTATTTGTCACAAGAGAAGTAGCTGCAGGGATGGGGCCTTCTCCGTTTAGTCTCATGGATGTTTTAGTTAGGGGGGAGTACAGGGAGTGGTGCCATTGCCATAATGGGTTCAGCATGTGGATTTATAACTCCACCCACCAGACCCCCTCCTGGTCACTAAAAACCAACAGGAACAGCACAATCAACACTTCCTGGCTTCGTGTCACACATGACTTCCAGCAAGTGTAAACAGACATATTTTCATAATACAATTCCTTTCACTATAATTACCTCTGCCACGTTTTTGCCGTTGCCTTTCTCGCTGTCTGTATGTCTGTCTGACTGTCTGTCTGTCTGTCTGCAACATAACTCAAAATGTTAAGGACGGATCTTGATGACATTTCCCAGGAAATATTGGGAATCTTACCAGGAAGAGATGATCAGATTTTGGTGGTGCTCCAGAAGACATCCTGGATTCTGGATCACTTTGAAATTTCCATTAACATTGCAGTCAATGGCGCTTGATCTTGGTTGATTATTGACAGATGTTTATGGAATTTGACACAATCATGTCGGGTGGGGATCTCCAATTTCATCCAGATCTCTTGTAGTCTATATTGCAAATGTCGCATGTAAAGGAAACATGTGGCCAAAATACAGATATTTTATAATTCAGATACACTATTCCTTTCATTATATTCAATTAAAGTTTCTCACTACCTGCAATAACTGTTTTGGTTTACCTAGTATGTACCTCTTGACCTAATTATCTTCCTGGTTTGGGAAGATTTTCTACAAAATGAATACAAAAAAAAAGAAATTGTCTCTCTGATTCCTCTAAATCAAGTTAAAGCAGTTCCCAGACACTTATATAAAATATATGTGACGGTCAAAATAGCACACAGATGCTGCAGGACAGCGTCCGTCATTTCTGTCTCAAACAGTTCTGTCAGAAAAGCCTCTGAAAAGGAAACGAAACTAAGTTCATTGCATGTGCACGCACATCTTGTGCATGTTTTCGTACTGTGACGTCACAGTAAGTTCGATTTCTTCCAGAAGCATTTCTGGACTTGATTACAGAACTACACAAACTATGCAGGATTGATTGGATGATTTATTTAGCCGTTTTTGGTTTGATACAGACCCAAACCCACCAAATTAGTTGTGTAGAAAGATCGAAAAAGTGAGTTTTTCATAATATGTCCCCTTTAAAGGGTCCCGAGTATGGCTGGCAGTAAAAAGGGGTTGACAGGTATGTTTATATAATGCTTTATATAATACTTAGTTCATTACAGCAATGGTGTACAGCAAAGTTATTGTATGTGACATTACATCTGTCATTAAATTGTGAGGCAGCTGCACAAATTGTGGGTAGAAAGGTATTGATACAGCTATACTGTCATAACAATAGAATACAAGTCAGAAGCCAACTTCATACCTGCCAAATAATACGGTTTCGCCATCAGATTTTTGAGCAGTACGGCGTACTGTGGAAATGAGTAATCTGTAAATACGTAAAAAATACAAATAAAACAGGGATTCTGAAAACACCGGGGAAAAATAAAAAACAAAGCCACGAAAAGGAAGTGTGGTCAGACAAAGTTTTCACTTTACACTTCCGTTGTGGTTGTTAACACATGCCCACCTCCCCAACCCCCCAGGACCTTCATACGGACATAATTAATATTGACTTTTAGTGCATTAAAATACCACTGCCTCAGGGAGACGTGCAAAATCTTGGATGACACTGTACTGTACGTCAACACCCCTGTTGATAAACTCTAGTCTTAAAACCAATTAAGCGTCCCCATAATCATACTTACAGATGACATGGCTTGTGTTGAATTGGAGAGACAACGATTTAAGAGGAAAATGGCTACAGACCGACCGGAAGAGGCGCACTGTGAGTAAAGACTAAATGTCTCAGCAATTAAAGCAAGACGATTGCAAGAGGGAGGAAAAGGAGAAGCGGTGTTTATGGCTGCACTGCTCCGCAGTTTCACCCCTGAGGTCCAGGTCTGTGGATGCAAAAGAGGCAGTTAGTGTTAAGAAGTTTGTAAATCTGCACCCCCGCTCTGTGTTCACTTTATTCTAAAGACCTGCTGATCAACAGCAATTAGATTTATTGCCACATAGATGCTGTTGTTTTTGGCTAAGGGGCAACAGTGGCTGCAGCGAGGGGTCAATTATGTCTGCTGACTGGTTCCTAGCGTTGCGGCTGCTCCCCAACCAAGGCAGCTCATAAACCAGTACAAACACTTGGGCAGCTGTCCCAGTGCAGGCAAAGGGTGTAAGAACATCAAAATGCCATGTCCTATTAGGTATTCTGTAAATTGTTGAATTATGCCTACGATACACTTACAGCTTTTACAACATGTACACTAATGCTTGCTAATATAGATCATTTCCCTCTGTTGTCTCAGATCATTATAATTGTTGCATTGGGATGTTGTGTGTTGTCATTGATGTTCCAACTAAATGTCTTTATTTTTATATATCACCAGCATATGCAGCAATTAACCCCTTGGCATTAGTTGTTAATTGAATGCCCAATTTCTCTATTCATCAGGCACTCGTCATGTTTTTCCAGCGGCTTCTTCATAATTTGCTTTGACATTAACATTTCAAGAGTGAAACGAGGCCATAAAGCTGAGTCAGGATTAAGCAAGTTTATGTTTTTTCCTTTGTACAACCGCAAATTAATGCATCACATAACAATTTATAAAATTTAAACATTGAGCCACATTTTTACGTACCCCAATTAAAGTAAAATTCATGCAATTCAAAAACAAAGGCCCTTAAAAACACAGGCAAGACTAACACCACCAAAATAGGTTGACTCAGCACTATTGTTATGGACTTTTTATTTATTCTTTGCTACCATAAATAAATTGGTTATGTAAAATGCTCACTGCAATACATTATTTTGCTCTGTCTCCACAGCTGAACCAATAGATGTACTGAAGGCTCTAGACTTCCAGAGCTCTCCTGAAGGAGTACGGAAAACTACAGGCTACTGCACAGTTCGGAGAGGATCCAAACCTGACGTTGCTTACAGAGTTGGAAAGAATGCTCAGATCAGCTCTCCAACCAAACAGCTTTTCCCAGGTAACGTCCTTTTCTGTTGATCAGGAGCAGAGGATTAGGCTCGAGACGGTTCCGATTTGGTGCTGCAAAATAGAACTCAGTGATGCACTGATATAAATAACATGACATAAAAAGTGTGTATCAAGGCTACAAATTATGTTCTATAGACATGAAGGTACAGGTTTGACCAGAGATTTATATTCTGAAGGACCAAGTAAAAAAATAAGCAAAGTGAAATAGCAACAAAGAAAAAAAACCCACATCACCACACTCTCATGTCTGCTTGAAAGCAGACTTTCAGCAGTTGTTTCCTACATAACGCCCATGAACACGTTGGAGGCTCTTCAGAGCCAATAGTGAATGAGAGTCACTCAACACTTAGTGTATGAAATGTCAAGAAAACATATGACTCAAATCAGAAGAGAAACCTTTAAGGGAAAGCCACAGTTTATAAACTGCAAGGAATATTTATTTGTTTTGATGCCGAGTCAACTGATCTTGTCAATTAAGTTCCTGTCGTCGAGCTGGATCCCTGGCGGTACGCTGCGTTCGGTTCGCACGGCGAAACCTGCCGGGGCTTGTTTTGGGCTGAAGACAAAATAAAAAAAATTCGAATAACGAGGTAGGACTACGTTCCTGGCTTAAACTCGCACTTTGCACTTTCAGTAATGGAAATTTGAGGGCTTGAGAGGGGAGGAGGTGCAATAGAAGCACAGTGTCGAAATGTCCTCAGTCAAACTAATTGGACATGTGTTTGATCAGTGTTATTTTGTCACTGAATCAAGCTGCATGCACCACGAGACCTTTCAGTGGATGCCAATGTCGCTTTCAGCTTCCTTAATAAACACTTCTCCAGGTCCAGTTGTCTAGACACAACCTTTAGACACTCCTTTCTTTCCTCACTCTTAAATGTGAAAAGACAGTAATTCATCTTATAAAATTGCCAGGCATCTATTTGTTCCTTTCAATGCAATCACCCTAGTTTATAGTATCAGTGGAAGATAGTGAACGAGTGGGACATGTGAGCCCGTACTCCGGTTCTTATTTAATGCAGCTTATTCTCATCACTATTCAAGCCTGTGGAGCTTCATTGTTTTTTCCGAAAAGCACATGAAAGATTGTCATTTAACATAAATAAATTGTTCAGCTTTAGTTATAAGAGGAAGGTATGCAATAACATGTCTCTGCAGGATCTTCTGAAATGAGAAAAAAAAAACACTTGTGACCCAAAATTACCGAAGGAGTTAATTAAATGTAAAACTACTGCGACTTAAGATAACGTAGCAATTCTGCACAGTCCCAAACAAAAAAATGTGCACTTACCAAGATTTCATGTCTTAACCAACCTGCCTGCTGCCTGTTCCGCCTACAGGGGGAGTTTTCCCAGAAGATTTCTCCGTCCTGTTTACCATCAAGCCAAAGGCTGGCCTCCAGTCCTTCCTGCTGTCTGTGTACAACCAGCAAGGCATCCAGCAGCTCGGCGTGGAAGTGGGCCGTGGCCCCGTCTTCCTGTATGAGGACCAGTATGGCAAACCTGCCCCTGAGGAATACCCCCTGTTCCACTCCATCAACCTTGCGGATGGCAAGTAAGTAATGGACTTTTTCTCAAGCAGGCTTGAGTCTGCTGGAGGTAACATGAGGAAGGCAGATTTCCTACTGGTTCTCCGCTTCGTATCATTTTATGTCATGAAGCCTGAGTTAATTTCTCTGTGTCTCGCTCATCATTAGTGAATTATCTCACTCAGATCTTACTCAACTCTTCTGTTCTGCTATACTGAGATGCAGCTGTGAGGGTTTCTGACCATGCTTTGTTTATTCAGTTATTGATCCATGTGGAACCAGTCAGACAGTGAAGGCAAATACATTTGCCTTTTGGCAGTGCTTTAATGACACCCTGTTCATTCCAAAACTATTTACAGCAGTAAATAAGTAAGTAAGAAACGCTCGTACAAATTATTGTGCAACAGAATCATCAATGATTGGCATAAATCCTCACCAGAAATGTCTTGAAATAATTGTCATTGATTATGAGGCTGCATTAATTGTCATTGATTATATGTCATGAATTAGATCCAAAACAATGCCAAAGTAAATATACAGTCAGGTTACTGTGTCCATTCTGATTATGAGAGTTTTACCATTCACTGCAGGCTGTGCAGGTTTTCTTGAATAGACAGAAAGATCCAGTCTAGTGGCATTTCTGATCTGCTTTTCACCTCCCTTGTTGCACAGATGGCATCGTGTGGCTATCAGTGTGGAGAAGAAGAGTGTCACTATCATTGTGGACTGTAAGAAGAAGGTCGTCAGGCCCCTCGGCAGGAGCGACCAGGCTGTCATTGACACAGAGGGCATTACAGTCTTTGGCACCAGAATCCTCGATGAGGAAGTCTTTGAGGTAAGGCATGCATTGGGGGGCCCCGGGGGGGGTTGATTTGCTGAAGGGTATGGTTTGACACGTTGGAAAATGATCTTATTTGCTTTTTTGTTGAGTAAAAGGAAAGTATTAAGCAACTAGAACCTGAAAGTGATTAGCTGGGGTTGGCCGACTGGAGGCGAAAGGAAGTAGGATCGTGGTCAGAGGAAATGTGTGAAATTGTTGCTTGATGAGTTTTAGATGTGTTTGGAAGTTGTTGTTTTTTGAACATTGAATATAAACAAGCTTGCCACTTGCTCTTGCTTCTGGTCTTCATGCAATCCAAGAAGTATTGCGTCCCAGAATAAAAAAATCTGTTCGATTTAGCACTCACACAAGTATTTGATCCATTCATCATTTCCACCATAATCCAGACACATCTAGATTGAGGAAATCTCACCTAGATTTTGAGTAATTTGACCTTTTTTGTTAATCCACTTGAAAGCTTGCAAGTTTCACCATCAGTACGTCTCAATTACCACTGAGAAAGGAGCGCATATAATACTAATAATTTATTTCCAAATGCTTCAATGCCAGACCTTTTATTTGTCTTGACTTGCGCATAAAGTCACTGCTGAGTTTTATTGGCCAGAACAACAGTATGTTCTTTGTGGACTGGTACTTGAGAAGAGCCGTGAGCAATGTCTTTCTGAAAGCCTCTTGAACAGCCTGTTATTCAGTATTTTTTTCCTCTTGTCACTGGTTGAATAGTCAACGCAATATAAGTCAGAGTCAGCCTGGATGGGATTCATCTATTTATATTGGACAGCATGCCATTTGAGATGTATGAATTTTAGATCTGTTTATTGAAAGATTTAATTATCCCCTTGATGAAAGTGACTATCACAGCTGAGAATCATAAGTCACACCTCATTATCGGTTAATGAGGTGGCTATAGCTAGCACAGCTAGCTACTAAAGGGGTTGCCACAGCAAATCAATGTTCTCCACTTCACCCTGTCCTTTGCATCGTCCTCCCCAACACCAGCCACTCTCATGTCCTCCCTCACTACGTCCACATATCTTCTCCTGGGTCGTCCTCTAGCCCTGTTCCCTGGCAGTTCCATCCTCAGCATCCTTCTACCGATATTGTCCCTGTCTCTCCTCTGGACATCAGAATCCTGAAGAGGTTTTATTGCCATTGTCAGCAAAAAGGATTCACAAACTAGGACATTTTCTCAGTGCCAATGTGCAACACGAAACATAAAATCACAATAAAACTAGACTAAGCTAATATATTATATTTATAAATATAAAAATGTACCAGAAAACGGCAGCATCAAGGCTGGATTTACAGATGTCCCTTAGCAGCAACATGTGGACGTCACATGCAAGTGCCGTGCAAATGGCATGAACTGTAGTTATGAAGTGTTCATGAGTCTTACTGCAGAGGGAAAGAAACTGTTCTTGTGGAAGGAGGTTCAGGTCCAGATGGACCAGAACCTCCTGTCTGAGGGGAGAGGGTCAAACAGGCCGTGTCCAGGGTGAGAAGCAATGAGAAGCAATGAGTGGGGGAAAAAAATCAGTTGAATGCTAACTCGGAAAAAAAAAAAAAACTTTTTGACGTCTATGCTTGAATGCTTGCAAATCAGTCTACTTGCAGGTCAAATAGTCCCTGATCTTCTCCAGTCATAGGTTTTGTCAGATGGATCACAATTATACATTGAGGTGACATGTATAGATAAGTTTAGGCCATGTTAAGAGTGTCATGTAGGCCATGAAATGCCATACAATGTACGGCATTGTTTTTGTGCATTTGGCCTCTTCTGAGCAACTGATGTTAAAGTTCCTTGTGAAAGACTCAGTGATTACAGTTGGCATTGTGAGGCAATTAAAATTTGAGTCAAGACAAATGCAGCCTAGCACTTTCACAAAGCCTTTTCTATTTCAATGCTGATTTTAAAACTGGGTTCTGTGAGTGTTATTGTTTGAACATGTATCATTTTAAATCATGTTTGATTATAGAGTGCAACGTTAATTTGCTTTTGTCCTCTTTTTCCATCTTTTTTTTTTTAATGTGAAGAATGAATGCTTTTCTTCCAAAAGTTGGGAATCATTGCACATTGGAAAGTGGTTTTAAGCAGTACCACACAATAGCAATGTGAAACAGCCATTTCTTCAAACATAATTATATCCATTTAAATTTTAATACTCCAAGATTTGTTGATTACAGCTAGCAAATGGTAAAAAAAAATCTCATTGGTCATGATAGTCTTGAATAATTGCTATATTGTTCTGTAAATAAAAACACGTTTGTTAAGTGGATGCAGGTTTTGCTGCTTGTGGTGTTAAACTCTGCAGCTGTTGAAGGTATTCAGGTATACAGTCAGTTTACCTTGGAGGCTATGGAAACTTGGAACAATGATATCTATTATGAAATTATGGAGCATCTCCAGTCAGGTTATTGATTACAGATTAAAATCTTTTTATGAAGATGCATCTAAATTATGTGTTAAATCCAATATATCATTGTGATTGCTGGGATTCCATCCAGCTTCATTTTGTAAGTGTTAGGATATGAAGCTCTGATGTGAGATGTCCTGACAAATAAACTACAAGAGAGGTCAACATTTTAGTGGCGAAATAGATTGTTTCATTGCAATGGTGTGATTCCAACTCTATTTCCATCATTTCCAGTGTTTGTGATACTGCAGTCATAGACAAAGTTCCTTCCAGGTTCTTACCCAGACATAAGAAAATAACCTCACATGACCCTCACCTAGAAAAATGATCAGTTCCATGCTTAAATTAACTTTGACAAATATTATATAACAAAAAGCAAAACTTGTATGATGTTAGCTTATCCAGTTAATTACAGATTTACAACCCTGAGAAAATAAATGGCAACCAACAGATTGACAAATGTTGGCAAACCTTGTCAGAGCTTCACTATTTTGGAGCCATTCTACAGTTTAATAACCGAGGTTGCTTGTGAGTGTTGTCAGTAAATCCTTGAACTGTGAGCACATGGCTACATCACTGCAGTTGATTGCAGAAAGAGGTGTCAAAACTGGAAGCCGAGTGCATAATGAAGTCAAGGGGAAAATATGATCAGAGTCCTGGCTTGGGTTGCACAGCTGTTTTAAAGATATTCTCACCGACCAGGTCTCCAAATCCTATTTCTCCCTTTCTTCTACTGCGTATCCTTTCAAATTATATTTGAATCGTCTCATTTTTCAATACATATCCTTTCCTCCGTAAAATTCACTATCTCCTAGTGTTTGTTTGAACTAATATAAATGACACGTAAAAGCCATTCTGAAAGGATTTGGCCTTTTACAGCGAGCAAAGCATGAATATGCAAGGCTCAGTGTACAAATTACAGGGACAAGGTAAAGTGAATGAGGTATAATAATAATAAAATGTAATCTAATGATATAATTTGGACAAGTTCGGTGGGCCGGATTAAAAAGACCAATGGGCCGCATATGGCCCGCGGGCCTTAGTTTTCCCATGCCTGTCCTAGTGTGTAGTTAAGTGCCAGTTGTATACTTTGCATGTATGCATGAAATGTGCAAGCGGCTTTGAGGAAGATCATGAGACACAGTGGTCAAGATGGTTTGTTTATATGTATGTCATTGCTGTATAGTTGATTATTCCAAAAACGCTGTTCCTCAAGCAGGGCGGTCTTTGCCAGAGGAATCTAATCTCTGACGGGTGGAATTGGTAGGAAGAGAAGGAGACTGGTCCCTCATCTGCTTTAGTTTCTTGTCACCTCCAGTACTTGTCATAATTGTTACCTCCGGCGAGGCGAGGGTTATATAATGCGTTGGTTTGTTTGTTTGTCTGTCTGTCTGCCTATTAGCAACATAACTCAACAAGTTACATACGGATCTTGATCAACTATTTCGGAAATGTTGGGAATGATAGGAGAAACAGATGGTTATATTTTGGTGATGATTCAGAAGAGATCCTGGATTATGGATTGCTTTGAAATTATCTTTATCATTGCAGTCAATGGAGCTTTAGAATTTGTTCTTCAGTATCTCAGTTGATTATTGACCAATGTTTATGGAATTTGACACAGTCATGTAGGGTAGAGACCTCTATGTTACCACTGAATTTCATCCGTAATGGATCCGGATGCTGTCCCGATACAAATAAATCTGAATGTTCCTATTTACTTATAAAATATGCATTCAATTCATTCACCAAAAGTCAGTCATAAAATGGTCCAATCATGCAAAATGTCTTCTTGATCTGATCCAGAATGAGGTCAGGAAAAATATTTATTACATTTTAACATTGAAAACCCCATTCACGGATTCAAAAATCACCTTTTGGTGTGGATGGCATAAATCCAATTAGGAGGGGAATGAGCTGCTTGGCGGAGGTCTGCGCTCTCTGAGTGCTTTGCTAGTTTTAATTACGATTTTCTGAAAGAAATATCTTAATTTATTTACACTTGTACAAGTGAGCCGTAGGTCTTTATTTAGTAAAGTGAATGTCCTTGTCCTGGACTGCATGGAAATATGTCTAATTGGTGCAACCCTAGCCAGGAAGACGTGAGCCCGAGGTGCGTCTTTAAAATGTTTGCTGACACCCCATTCCTGGATGAAGAACAAAGGAAATATAGAACGAAGGCACGTGATCTGAAGAGATAACAGTTTTGTGAGCTACTGTCAGGCAATGTGTTGTTACTGCAATACATTTGTGTGCCGCCAGTGCTTGAAAAGAAACGTTATCCTTCTGCAAACCACAAAGGCTTCATTTCATAAAACTCTGGGAGAAATCTGGAGATTGTTATAAATGTTTTCCTCTCCTCAGCTTCTTGACTAATTGTTGTCCTTGTACAGTTTTGAAATTCCATCTCTCTATTTCTTCTTTCAAGATGTCATTCCCCTCCCACAGTCTGGAAAAGCAGGTCTTTCAGTTTTGACGTGTGTTAATTTTGTGCAGAAGTGGACACAGTAGATAGCTTGAGAGTCATGGCTTCAACAAAGTTGGCCCATTATGCATTATCAAAGTAAAAACATCTGCCCGAGTCAGTTTGAGCACCCGTGGTCTGCATCGCCACATTTGGCTCACGATGCCGCCGGAGGATCAGTGTGACAGGAAGGTCACGATGACACCATTAAAGGTTTGTTTAACTGTCCAGCCGATAGAAAGCAGGGCCAATGAAATCAATTTACATTGTTGAGGCATTTTTAAAATAAAACAGTATGTGTTATTTGAATAAACACTTGGGTCTCAGACTGCAGTAATTACTTGCTAGAATTGTCTGTTGTGAGAATATGTAGGTAATATGTGAGCATACCTTGCAAAAAAAATCCTAAAATGTCAAATTGTATCCCTCCAGAATTGACGTTCTAATGTTGATAATGGTTCTAATTCAAATATGTTCTAAATTCTGTGGCGTTAAACACAAACCACAGCTTTGTTTATGTCTACAAATGAATTGAACTTGAAGAAGAGAAAACCCCCATGTCTCCTGCCATCTCTGATCCAAAACCAGCTGCAGCATATCTGCCTCTAATCAAAGCTACATCTGATTGTTGAGGTCATTCATGTGCTTTGTTCATGATACATACACACACACAAGTAAATCGCTATCCCTCAGAATGACATTCCCTATTTGTCAACACACACTCGCTTTGGAAAAACTCACCAGACACAGATCCTGATGATAGCAAATGCCGTAGATTGTAGATCAGGGCATATTACCAGTGTCTGAACACATCTCTCTCTCTGGTGATACATTTTTTTGATTTGGAAACTTTCATTATGAACCTGGAAACTATTACTTTGTTTAACCTTCTGTCAATAATAAAAAGATGACACATAGCAGTAATGATGGAGCGTAGCTACACTGGAGGATCATTGCACGTAAGGCATTTATAAATCATAAATATAACTGGGTGTCTGTGTAGCTGACGCAGAATGTGTCTTATGAATTTCATCCATACATCTGACCCATGAGAGCCTTAAATGTAATCAGTAAAATCTTAAAATCAATTCTAAATTTAACTGGCAGCCAGTGCAGTGAAGCAGTGAAGACTGGGATGATGTGATGTCGTCTGCTCAAACCAGTAAGTTGCCTAGCTGTTGCGTTCTGCACCAGTTGGAGGCGGGACAGATATTTGCTGTTGATGCCAGACAGGAGCGAGCTGCAGCAATCGAGCCGTGAGAAGATGAGTGCGTGGATTACGTTCTGCAGGTCCGACTGTTGGAGCATGGGCTTTACTTTAGTGGTTATTCGGAGGTAAGTTTGAACAGTTGAATTGATGTAGGAGGTGAAGTTAACATTACAGTGAACTATAACTCCCAGGTTTTTGGCGGTGGGTTTGAGGTTGTGTGACAGTGGACCAAGTTCTGAAGGACTGAAGGGGTCGGGAGATTTGACAGAGGGGCCGGGCCAGGAACGGATGGATGGAGTGTTTGTGTGAACTAATATAAATAACACATAAAAGCCATTGCATGAAAGGATTTGGCCTTTTACAGGCAGCATTGAAATGAATTAAGGTTTAATTATAATAAAATGTAATTTAACGATATAATTTGGACAAGTTTGGCGGGCCGGATTAAAAAACCCATTGTGGCCCGTGGGCCGTAGTTTGCCCATGCCTGCTTTAGATCATTCCCCACACAGACTCACGAAGCTAGAATCCATTGTTGTCTGTCGGCAGTTTTAGATCTCTTTGCTTAAAATCAGATGTGAAATGCGTGTTTGAGGAAAATGAGTGGTGTCTTTATTTCCAATTTAAAAAACAGACACTTAAAATGCATTGCCTGCAGGGGTAGAACGAGGGTTGTCTTTGATTACTCTATCCAAGCCACTTCAGTTTTTCTCCTTCCAGATGAAGAGAGAGCAACAACTGACATTGCTCCAATAAAATTGCACAGATCTATTACTTGATTGATTGATTGATTGTATTTTATGTTGACAGAGTGCCTCTGCCAACTCTCAGCAGAACCGGCCTCTTGCACATCATTCCTGGATTTTAGAGTCTCGCCTCAACAGATGTGCAAGACATTTTAAACACATTGCAGACAGACAAAGACAAAAACACTTATGAAGAAGAGAATGAAGGATGTATGAGATGAAGAAGGGTGTGAATTGATGAGAGAGTGAAGGAGTGACCCAATCCCTAGCACATCATACGTATCTGTGATCTCTCTGGAACAGTGTTTCTGAAATCTGAACCGATGTTTTTGTTGTAAATACATTATGGACAAATTGTATTTCAAACTTTATTTACGGCATTATTCATCCACGTGGTGACGAGGAAGCAGACAGAGATCCCTCCAAATACAACATACATGTTTTAATCTCTTCTCTCTGTTTCTGCCATTGACTCTGGATCCATTTGTGCTTGATTATAAAAAAAAGGAAATGTGTGCTTGCAGCGGATGAACGGCATAAATCTGAGGCCTTCTGGTAGTCATTGTCATTGTTGCTCTAGGAGGAGGTTCAGAAGGTGCAGGGCGAATATGTGAGTCGTTTGCAGCAACGCCTTGCTCCACACTCAATTGCACACATTCATGTCTGGAGGCTGCCCAGCATAACCACCGCTTGCTCTGTTGGCCATAGTCACGTATTAAATGCTTGGATCAAGAGCTGCTCTCGTACTCCCTGCCCAGATTTATTTAGAGGTTTTGAGCTTGATCTGACAATGGTTGTGAAGTTTGCGGACGACACCACTGTGGTGGGTCACATCTCCAACAACGATGAGACCCACTACAGAGAGGAGGTCCAGAACCTGATGCTGTGGTGCTCGAGGAACAGCCTTGTTCTGAACACCAGCAAGACCAAGGAGGTTATAGTGGACTACAGGAGGTCCAGGAAAACTGAACACGCCCCTCTGTGCATACGAGGGGAAGCAGTGGAGCGTGTAGAGAACATTCAATTCCTGGGCATCCAGATCTCCTCTGACCTCTCCTGGACACTCAACACCAGACATCTGGTGAAAAATGGCATTACAGGTCTGCAGGATAACCTGTTGCACAAATTCTTGTTTGTTTTCAATAAAATAAGATTGGAACATTGAAGGTGTATGCTGTCAGTTATTTAAAAAATCTGTATCGGCAGGTCAGGAATTTTTTTTAAATCGGTGATCGGCCAGAAAATTTCAATCGGTGCAACCCGCTCACAACAGTTACGGTAATAACAGCAACCATTGATTCCATATTGAGATTTAGACTGATTTACAGATGAGGAGCGGTGAATATCTAATGCCTTCCAGAGATCAAGCTTGTTCAGATGTCGCCTCTTTTAATTTCATGCAATCTGTATGTATGTGCTTCTTCTATTGGTGGAAACCCTGATTAGCTACTTTTTTTTTAACTTTACAGAGCACTTAAACTATGTTCCCTTGAGTTTGTATGATCTCATACTCTGGCGATTTCCATCAGCTGAGGTCCCCATATGTGAACTGTATGGATGATCTCTGCTTCAGTGGTGAAAGTAGTTCCTGGTTTAGAAATTCCTTAGCAGAGGATCATGGAAAAATGAGCTCGTTGCTAATGGAAGGGTTGGGAGTGGGGATCTCATTTCCTTTTGCAAAATGCTCATGAAAAGCAGGCAGACTCTCAGAATTGCGGACCTCAGTTGCTCTGTCAGAAGACTTGCTATCCATATTGGCTCTGTGAGGGGTCTGTACAATTGTGTCTCCCGACTCCCCAATAGCCATGATTTATTCCACACACTATTTAATTAATAGTCAAAAGTCTACTTCCCCCCCGGTGCTGTACAGCATCTGCATCTTGTTTTATTTTAACATTTTATCATCACCATATTAGCGCAGAGCTGGGCAATAACGCGAGGTGACGCAGATGCATTCTTCCATCCTAACATTTGGTTTCTATTTAATCATTAAAGATACTATGACATTTATGATGAGAATGGTCTGTGGAGTTATCGGAGCGTCAGAGCTCAAGAAAATTCCTTTCCTGCCCATACATTGTTCTATGATACGCACTTGAAGTATTTACATGTCTTGAATGGTTGCGAAACTTTAGTGAATCATCCAAAAACTTGTGTACTTGTAAAAATGTGTTCCAGAAACCTTCCACTTCATTCAGACAACTATATCTATCCAATTTGGGTTGATCAATGCTGGTTTAAATTCAGCGACTGCTGCACTTTGTTTGCTTCCCATTTGTGTTCCTGTGGCTGGTCTCCTCTTAGTAGTGGCAAAGGCAAAGTCTTTTTTGGTATCCAAACTGGGACAGATTCTCACATTCTGAGATGAAATAAATAAAGCTGGCAGCCATCACTTTATATAATTAGTGAATTATCTTGCGTGCTCTCAGATGTTATATTTAAAAACAGACAATAAACAAAACACTTTGAAGACTACAGCCAGTAAATTTCACTGTGACTTCTGGTGACATGTTGCCTTCCTTTTTTTCTCTTCTTACAGGGTGATATCCAACAGCTGCTGATAGTGGCAGACCCCAGGGCAGCCTATGATTACTGTGAACACTACAGCCCCGACTGTGAAGCCCCCAACCACCACGACACTCCCCAGGCACAAGAGCCCGAAGATGAGGTACGTAACCGGAGGCAGAAGACAAAAAGCTGTGCATGATGGGAAGCTACTGGGTGTGAGGAGCAGTTGTGTGGGTGGAAGGTAGAATGAGGTAAGACTCAGACAGAGGAAGGGAAGGTAGGGGGGGTTGGGGGTGGGTAGTTGAAGCAAAGGATGGTGGGGGGGGATTTCAATATAAGGAGGCCTTCAGATTTGGGATTAGAATTAGTATTAGTTTGATGGATGATGAGGGGACACCCTATCATCTTTCAGGTTGTGGCTGTAACACAATATCCTTCTGGTTTTCCCCTATGAATCCTGCACACACAGCAGCGGCTGTGTTCTACAGTCCCTTTATTCCATCTTAATTTGTGGGAGCTGTCCTACTAATCTGAACGTTGATTACCGCCAGACTTTACATTATGCCTTTTCAACTTAGTCGTCAGCCGCCCCTTTCAGATTTTTGTCTGTCTTCAATTATATGATGCAGGGGTCCCCAACATTTTTCCTGCCATGGGCCGGTTTCATGCCAGGCACTTTTTCCATAAAAAAAGAGGAATTGTATTAACTAAATGATAATTACACCAATATCTATGTCTTGAAGTTGTGACCCTCAGTAATTGCTTCTGTCCTTCATGGTCACACTTATTTTTCTTTCCAAAAAATAAACCCTGCATTAAAAAATAAATCCTGGATGACATTTGTTTTTGCAGGGTTCTTGGTCTATGTGCCGAAACAGGTTCTTAAGCTTCGCTTTACAGCCTGTTGCCACAGCGACAGAGCGGACTTTGGGTGTGAGTCACCTGCAGATAAACTTACTTACTTAAGTATTAAGTACCGTACTAATTTTCGCTAGTTTATGGGCTTTTTAAAAATAATTTATCACGTGACGAACACAAGCGTTTTGATATGTGAAGATTCACAGGTTCGGAGAACCTGTCAGACTCTAATAATCAATACAACGGAAATTGGTAGCTCAGTAGCTTTAGCTACATTATGGAGTAACTTCAGGAATCACGGTGCAACACAGATTATAGGTGGAGTTTAGCAGTGTTTAATCGCATAAGCATCACGTTTCTATACTCATCTGTGGTGACTGTAACAGCAGCAAACATTTCCACTTATCAAACAAGTGCATTTTTAGCCAGCAAGAAAAGAAAAATCTGAAAATGTCCACTGCATGCTTTTACAAAGGTTCAGAGTTATTTGGCAAAGACTGGCCTTGAGTCAACTCTGTGTATGTTCATGTCACTTCTCTATAATTATTTTTACCTTGGATTCATGCTGACATATCAAAATACATTGTGGAATCCATCTGCTAAAATGTTAATTTCGCCCAGTGATTCAACCACAGCATGTCCTTTCAAATTATTTCTCTTTTTTGAAATACAGTGCTTTATGTTATTTACTTTTCATCTTTCTTTTATTTTATTTTTTGCTAGTTTAAGCCATGCTGATGATATTTTCCTTTCAGTATTTCACCAAATAACTGATGAGCTCACACTGGAAACTTTTCCCTGCCACAAAGTCTGAGCCGGCTTTGGAGTGGCCGTGCGATTTATATCACTAACGAGTTCTGCAGGCTCTGCCCAGATTCCCAGGGAAATGTAAGCATTTTTTCCCGAGCTAGATTTCCACTACCTGGAAAAGTAGGCGGAAGATCCCTGGTTTAATAAAAAGCTGTTCTCTATTTGAAAATATTGGATGTGCAGTTGTTGCCATGTCCTGGAAAACATTCCTTCATCATCAAGGTCATCTCCAGCGCCAAGACAATGAGCTTTTCAATTCTATAAAGACTGCAGGGAACAGTTTGGAGGGAAGGACATTGTAAATCTGGTTTATTAATCTTCAGTTCCTTTTATTTTATTTTAACAGGAATAATTTCCGAAATACCAGTTGAGTATTTCACAGAAGTGATTTTCTCCAGTTGAACTGAGCAAAGATTTCTTCCAAAGGACATGTTGCTTTTTTTTGCACTCCAAAATGTAAAAATGAAATATAAAATTATATTTTCTATCAATGTGTGGTTTATAAAGCTAGCCTCAATTCATATAAACACGGCTACGGAAATTACAACTGTCTTTGATTTGTTGCACGCATCCTTCACCACATGAAGCATGGCCATATAGTGGGACATAAACGCACGAAGCATCCGTGCCATTTTAATTACATTTAGCCTTTATTTATCCTTTTATAATGGTTTCTCACTCACCATTGATTTTTATTTATTTACTACTTTGTTTACTGAACGATATCTAGAACCCAACCTCATTTGTCAAAGCTTGCTGGCTTTTGGATGCCCCATCTGTTGCCTTGTCACGTGGACAAACATGCTACAAGTATTTCATTTCATACTTGCGGCCCTCAATCAGGCTGTTAGTTTGCAAGATATTTTATCTATCTAAAGTTATTAGATGTTTATAAGGCAGCTTATCTGTATTTGCAAATGGAACTATTGACCAATTTCTGTGTTCAATTTTGATCATTAATTCTAATTCTAATAATAATAATTAATAATAATAATAATAATACAGTCTGGTTTGCTAAAAGGAAATCAGAGAATGATGAGGATCATTTTTGTATGTGCAGACTTAAATATATAAATCTCTCATCCAAGCCTGTGGTGAAATCCAGCTCAGCCAAGAATATAAATTTCAATAAATTATCCCTCTTTTGTTCTCTACCTCTCTCTGTGTCTTTCTCTCTGACCCTCTCCATCCCTGTGCTCAGTCAACACTTACTTCGTTTGGCAGCAGCTTCGCCTCTCTCTTTCTCTCTCTCTCTCTCACTCTCTCTCGCTCTCGCTCTCTCTCTGGACCGATGAATGGCAGCCAGGCCAGCATTGCAGCAGCTCATGGATATTTTATTATTCATATGAGTATAGCAGTTGTCCAGGGTGTCATGTGAATCCCTGAACTGATGGCGAGCTGTATTTCAGGGGCTGGCCTGTTAACTCAGTTTACCTCGCCTGTCTTTGACAGCGTTAGTAGAATTGAAATATATTGGGAAAGTCAGCAGGGTAAGGGTTCGAGCTAGCGTTAGTGTTAGGGCGAGAGTTTGACTGGTGTTCCTCTCATGTTAGGGTTATTGCTGGTAACTGGAGTCATGAAAGCATTAGCCTGGCTTAGCATTAAGACTGGCCGTAGGGAAGAGAAAACGGAAATAGTTTAAGAAGCTTGTATTATAATGTTTCCTTTCTGGTGGGTCAGATTCAACTAATTATTAACCGTAAATGAACTAGAACAGAACACAAATCTAGAGAGGCAGCACATGTTCTAGTCGCAGAGACCCGTGAAGTGCTGCACCAACAGCAGTAGCATCGTCGCTGCTGTATTATGTGTTCCCTGTTATTTTCCAACATGGGATTCATCAGGCTTTTTTTTTTTTTAAGGGCCATCAATTAAGCCCCTGGATCATTGTTTGCTGACACAATTAAGTATTAGAGGATTATTAGTCTTTTTAATGGTGTCTCATTAACCCTCCAGTGTCTTGTTAAAAGCAAACCGGAGTCTCAATTGCTGTCTGCGGCACACATGACCCTTCACGGGGCCATGTGAGGCTGATGGGGATTTTACTTCTACAAGTAAAATTGTTCTGTTTTCTGATATGGATGTTAGTTTGTAGATTCATATTTAGTTTTTTTTTCTAAACAGCATGACGTGCTCTTACATGCCATGTAAATAATATACAGTATGTCTTTCAGACATGCTGCTGCCTTATTTACATGATTGTACCAATTAATTTACCCCCCCCCCCCCCCCTCCAATCCCTTTTCCTTGCAGTATACTAACTATGAATATGGTGAGTTCTATGACTACATTGAAGGAGAGCTAACCACTGACACTCCTCCAACTGAAGGAGCGAAGACTGAGGTAACGACTGGCTCTTACCATGAATAACACATACATTAATTCCATCTGTTGTTATCAACTTCCCATCAAATTATCGCTCTTTCTCTTTCTTTCTTTCCCAGTTTCTCTTCCATGCATGACATTTTTTTAAAGCTATCTCTATTTAGAGATATGTGACACATGTCACAATTATTTTCTGTGTTTATGTATGGTGTGAAAGGAAAAAAAACAAATAGGTAGGAGTATTAACATCTTTTACTGTCCTCTGACCACGTTTCAGACAAATGTGGGTGAAGACTATTACACGGGTGAGTATGACTACACCACAGTGGATGGAAGTCAGCCTGAAACTCCCACTGAGACTGCAGAACAAGGACAGGTAACATTTAGAGTTCCATATTTTTTTTTGTCAAAGATCAGGCCTTAATTCCTTTTTACAGCCAGATATTAATCATAATCAGGAAAATGCATAAAGCATTTGATAACTTCCTGAAAAAGAAATTACAATATGACATCCCAACAAAGAATATTTTTATTGTTGAACAGTTGTCGATAGACATTTGGCTACAATCTGAAATGGAATTGTAAAGTCCGTTCTTTAAACCATTTCAAGGCTTCACTGGTTCATGCGGTTCCTCAATTAACGTCCACTTAACATCTGGATCAATCATCATACACTTATGTCACTAAAGATTCCTTAACACTTAGCTTCAAGCACCACAACTGTTCCTCGTTCTTGCGGTTTGGATGCAATAAAATGGAGGATATTCAACTAAATTCCTTGAACTATGAAGAGGCCCTTGTGATCCATGAATGCGTCTTGTTTTTGGTGAAATCACAAATGGTTAGAGACCACAGCTACATACTTCAAGCCGAGATCACAATTCTTTCTATTCCACATTAAAGTTAATCTGAACATATTTTCTGAGTGTTTTAAAAAACTTGCTCATCATGAACATCTTGGTTGTTTTGTCTCATTTGGAGGCTAGAAACACTGTCTAACAAAAAGAGACTGTCCCTGAACACAGTCTGGATTAAGACTGAGATTAATTTAATGAACCATAACCAGTGGGAAAATCAACGGACAGGCTCATCCCCTGTGTTTCTGCCATATCCTGAAGTTAGCAGTTCTTGTTTTAATTTGTATTAAACCATCAATAAAACTCAACATAACGAGGAACGAGGCTTTAACAATGCGGCTGTGTTTCCTAGAGATTGTCTGCAGTTTGCTTTGTGACGTACCGTCGAGGCAGCTTCAGCCCGCATCGCATTTATTTGAAATAAAGTACTCAGAGAATTTTCAAGAGGCAGCAATGTAGAAAAATAGATTGCTGACATAAAACTTGAGGGTTCATGTCCTGAGTAAATCTCATTTGACTTAAAACATGGAGGCATTCTTATAGAATGTTTTATTCCTAATAATCCCACCAAAAAATGTCTTGGAGCACGACTTCCCACAAAGTTAATCATTTTGCTCGCTTTTGCAAGCAAATACAGAAGAAAATAAATGTGTGCAATATCGTAGAACCATTTTTTAAACACATTTTTCTTCTTAAAGTGCATTGATTTTGTTTATTGCAGCAGTTTATGTTTGTAATATATCAGTGTTACAGTAGTTTGGGATATCTCACCTTTCTACAGAGAGACGATTCCTGATTTATGATGTGATCATTGACGTTGCAAACATTGATGATTTGTAAAGTTTTGTATATTATAGGTTATTGCTAATTAAATACATGTATACGAGCACAACTCAGATGAAAACATCCAAGTTTTCATTATGGGATCACAACAAATGAAAATCTTTGGATCATTTCAGTGCATTGACTATGAATTATGGTATAAAACACAAATAATGTGTCATCTTATTAACCGCATCTGCATATTCCCTCCCACCTCGACAACCTCGGCTCCCGCTTCGTGACATATGGATCGATCCAGAACTACGATGGGGAAATAGTGGACGATTACATCACCGGCGTGGAACAGGTCGGGTCAGAACCCACCGCTGCTGTTGAAACTGCTGCCCCAGTGGACACGGAAGAAGAGAAGGATATCGGCACTGACGCGTACGAGTTTAAGGAATATGACCTAAAGGAATACGACAACAAAGAGTTTGTAGAGAAGCCATATGAGTATGGTGATTATGGCGAATATGGAACCACTGGCACCAAGACTGCATCTGAAACATACGAGGACGAGTTCGGTCCTGGGGTCCCGGCAGAGACTGACTTCAGAGAAAGCAGTGTAAGTGCTGGGTTGGAGGTGGCGCTCAGGCATGTGAAAACATCGTGGGATGCTAGTGGCATTAGTTTGATTGGTGATTTTGCTGCCATTTTTGATTGTTGTTTCTAAAGGGGTCAGGTTTTGCTTCAAGCCTACTTCATGTGCGTATAGAACACAAACATGCCAACAAGCACAAACACACATCTTGCCTATCCAAGCCCCCCCCCCCCTCCCCCACACAGATCAGCAGATGTCGACCCATCTGTCATTGCAGACACAGACATGCCCTTTCTATCTTGGTGACCTTTACTGTTTATTTAAATAGCTCCAAACCAACGCCCATCACGACTTGTTTCCAGTCTCCTTCCTTGTCTCAATATACAGATCCATATTGTCAGGGAGTGTCTCAGTCCCTGTTGGCTTGAGATCTGTCTGCATTGGGTTAATCTGAACTGCTCCATTAGCGCAGTCCACTCTGCAATCTCAAGACAGCACAGCCCCTTTTTTTTCTCAGAAAGATTTTCTTCCTCTGGCTACACCGTATAATCTAGTGGGTTATGGACCCACAAGAAGTTGGTGGTTTGTGAATTCCTCTTATTTGAAGTCATTGTGTGGATAGTGTCAGGTAACAACCTCTACATTTGTGCACAGCTGGAGTCTTTCTGCAGTTCCAAGCCTTAAGGAAGCTCCATAAATAGGAGTCAGACCAAAGTTTAAATTATAGTGTCTTGCAAAATTATTTTGTGGTTTATTTTTTTCCAACATAATTTTTTTATAATGCTTTTTACATTCACCATATAAATCCTTTAAAGCACACAGGACAAGATTCAGCATTTGGTGAACATTTTTGCACAGTTCTATTGGTTCTGAAGTAGTCACTATTAAATAAAAGCTTCAGTTTTTGTGCTTTTGTGATATCATTGCTGCACTGCCTTCACATATAAATGTCTGACCTGTACTGTATTATTCTCTAGGTTACTGGAGGTCACAGCTACCTGGGCGAAAAAGGGGAGAAGGGTGAGCCTGCTGTCATTGAGCCGGTGAGTAAAGAAGTCCAATGCTGGGTATCCACTGAGGAAGATGAAAAGTCAGCTATGATCAAGTTTATTTTGTCCATCAAATATTCACAGTTATAAAGCATTAAATATGCTGGGGGGTGGGGATATATGTCAAAGAATAGGCTCTTACTCAGAAGATGCAATTTGTAATGGCAAGAATTGTAGTTTGATAAATTGGAAAATATAAGATACGAACAGAATCTAAAGAGACACAGAAGTTATTGAAGATATTTCTAAATACATTAGCATGCTAAGCACAGCTAGCTTCTTCCTGTCCAGTGCCAGAGCATGTGTTACCTGTCCAATGGCTCCCTGCAGTTTATTTTGGGTGATCAATCTGTCTGTCAGTCTGTCTGTCTGTCCATCTAGTAGCATATTTCAAGTTTCTGCAGCTTTGTTGTGACTTCTGAACAGGACAATTTATGATTTAATGATTTATAAGCATCAGATTATCTGCATATTGTCTGACAGATACAGTATAACCCTTGTTTCCTTTTGCCTTCTCTTACATTTCAAATAGAAGAATCAGTGTATTTTCATATCTGACCGTGTCAGTGTTGTTTTTCTTTATTACAGTCTGAAGGAAACTTAAGGCCAAATTTATTTCGTCGAAGCATTAATGACCATGCCCCCCCCTCCCCCCCCCCCCCCCCCTTCAAATAGGTTTTAGCACACAACTTTGGTCTAATGATCTCAGACAAAACACTGTCTGCACAAAAACAAAAGGAGCCTATAAAAGTTCTTTACGGAGCCATCCTATACCATTTACCCAAGGATAAACACTGTTTAAAATAGCAGCTGCAGTTGGCGCATCTCCTCCCATATCATCTGTTCCACCACAGGTACCCAACCAAGTCTCTGCCCACACACGCATTACATAGAATGGAATGCCGGATAGCATAGGAAGTGATAATTTCATGATCTGAGCCTCAAACCCAAAACACCCTCTAGCATTAATTTCCCCCCCACTCTTCAGCGCCTGTTGATTTAAACGCTGCACTTATAATGCTACTGTATCTGCTTTTTCCTTTTTCAGGGAATGCTTATAGAAGGACCCCAAGGAGCTCCGGGCCAAGCAGTGAGTATCACATTCTCCCCCCACTCCTGTCTGCCTTCCACAGATGGAGAACAGCTAAAGAGGGAAAAATGTCTTTATGGAAAGAGCATCAGCCCCTGCCAGTGAAGCTCGAGTTGGGAGAAACAAGCAAAATGTGTATTTGCGTGTGTGTGTGTGTGTGTGTGTGTGTGTGTGTGTGTGTTTGTGTGCGTGCGTGCGTGTGTGCGTGCGTTCACGTGTGTAGGAAGATTGGATTTGAGTTCATTTTGAGGCTTATTTCATTTTGAACCCATGTCTATGCTTCTGTCTTTGCATGTGAAGTACTGGAGAAACTCTGGTGGGAATATTGGTTAGCAGCAGGTTTGGAGAAATCTTAAACACGTGTGTGTGTGTGTGTGTGTGTGATCACAGGGTATTCCTGGTACCCCAGGATTGCAAGGTCCCCAAGGCCCCCATGGAGATCCTGGTGAGAGGGTGAGTGAAGGATGGCTTAATTTCTGAGATGATTACTGATGTTTCTGAGAGGCTGCATCATTTTGTTTCCTGTTCTTGTCATGAACCCTTAAATTTGCCAACTAGTTTGACATTTATAAAACAAAAATCAAGCACATCACATTTGAACCCATTAAATCAACGAGTATATCAACCAGAATGCGTGGTTTCATGCTATAACTGATAAATGAAGGAGATTTCTTATTGTAACCTTAGTCATTCATCTTACTTACTTGTGGGATGATGGGAGTCAGTACATATTCAGTTTTGAGAAAGAACAGTTCTACACGAGTTGAGTGAAGTTCATGGAATTTTCTTTGAAATATGTAGGAGCCTGAATTTTCTCAAACACTTCCTCCCAGCACCAGGGGATTCCTCTCATTCACTTGATTGATTGGATGTTGCTGAATAAGTGCTTGTCCCCAACAGAAGGTCGGACTTTAGCTTGTTTTTCCCAAATTTCACCACACCCATCTTTCATCACCCTTGTAGCACACCTACATGTTCTGACTTCTGAGACTAACTCTTAAATTGCCAACAAAATTAAATTAAAATACCCTAGATTTGTGCTCCTGTATGAACAGCAGACATTACCCATACAAAAGTGATCAGAAAGTACTTTGTTGGTCCAAATGTCTGCCCTTCCTTCATTCCCTCCCATGAAACACAGCCTTGCAAAGGCTGTGTTTGCAAAGGGTTGACGGGTATAAAAGTGCTGCTGCCGTAGTCTTGTGGTTTTCCGCTGCGTAATATCCTGAAGTAAGTGTTTGATTGGTTCATTTATCTCATGATCACACCCTCCTTTTTCTCAGACTCACTTCTCCCAGCCATTTGGGACTGCCATTGACACTAGATGTAGCTTAACTTACAATAACTGATATGCATATTTACCACCTCTGTGAACGTTCAACCTCTCTGCGTAGGTTGAACGTTAAAAATTAATTGTTATTTATGTATGTATTTATTTACTGGCGGCTTGTCCAGGGTGTACACCGCCTCTCGCCCGTTGACTGCTGGTATAGGCTCCAGGATGACCCTTAACCCGGTAACAGACATAGTGGTTCAGAAAGGATTATGTATTTATTTATTTTTTTGAGCTTCATTAGTCAAAAATATTTGAAGATGTCAGTTGGTGTGTATGGCAAGGTGTTGACAGAGGCCAGCAGTGTGCTGGGAAAATTGAATAATTATTTTGATGAATTAATGAAGGAGGAAAATGAGAGAGAACTAAGGGGAGCAGAGGAACCTGCTGTAGACCAGGAAGTGACAAAAATTAGCATGAGTGAAGTTAGAAAGGCGATGAAGAGGATGGAGAATGGGAAGGCAGTTGGACCGGATGACATACATGTGGAGGTATAGAAGTGTCTAGGAAAGGTAGCTGTAGAGTTTTTTAATGGGGTTGTTTAATACAATCCTAGAGGGGAAGAAGATGGAGGAGAAGTGTGCTGGTGCCCATTTTCAAGAAGAAGGGAAACATACAGAGTTGTGGAAACTATAGGAGGATAAAGCTCATGAGTCATACGATGAAGTTATGGGAAAAAGTAGTTGAGGCTAGCCTAAGGACAGAAGTAAGTATTTGTGAGCAGCAGGATGGCTTTATGCCGAGGAAGAGTACCACAGACGCAATGGTTTTGCTGAGGCTAGCAATGGAGAAGTACAGGGAAGGTCAGAAGGAGCTGCATTGTGTCTTTGTAGATCTAGAGAAAGCCTATGATGTGATGCCCAGAGAGGAACTGTGGTACTGCATGAGGGAGTCTGGAGTGGCACAGAAGTATGTCAGAGTAGTTCAGCACATGTATGATGGTTGTACGACACCAGTGAAGGGATTGGGATTGCACCAGGGATCAGATTTGAGCCCCTTTTTGTTTGCCATGGTGATGAATAGACGAACAGATGAGATGAGAGAGGAAGTCCCTTGGAATATGATGTTTGTAAATGACATTGTGATCTGCAGTGGAGCATATGGACGTAGTGAGGGAGGAAACGAGAGTGGCTGGTGTTTGGGAGGACGAGGCAAAGGACAGGGTGAAGTGAAGAACATTGATTTGCTGTGGCGACCACTCACAGGACAAGCCGAAAGTACAGTAGTAGTAGTTGGTGTGTCAAATGTTTTGATAAAATTTAGTAAAGACAGCCATGAGCTTCAGATGATGAATCCCAAATCTAATACCAAAACTGTTTTTACACCAGTCTAAGTTTTTTTGATGGCAAGTTTTTTAAAAGGCCTAAGTTTCAATAGCTAATAAAGATTTCAGTTTTAGAGATTTCAGTCCGTGGAAAACAAAGCAAAGGTTTTCATGTAAAAATACTCCTAATATCCCTACCTATAAAGTGAGGCTGAGAAAGTATGAACCACAAACGAACGAACAATGATTCATGACTTTAAATTCCAACGTTCTCCTAGCAGCGATAAACTGAGGCCTGCTCCCCCATCATATTCTTCTTCTTCACTCTTGCTCAGATTAATTTATCAGTCCCTGCACTTCTTATTATTTATTGTAGTTGCTGTTTCTTTCTTTCTTTCTTTTTTAATTCACAGAATTCCTCAAGGGATTTGTTGATAAATGGACAAATAATTGTGCCATCTCACAGAAAAATATGTGACCTGCTCATTAACCCCATCGGATTCATTTTCACCAGAAATTATATATACTGTTATACAAAGCTTATTATTGTTGTATATTAATATCAACACTGTACAAGCCTTCCTTCTTCCTCTCGGCATATGTGCATATCTGCGTCCGTTTGTCTATCTGTCTGGAGTCATACTATTTTCCTCAGCATAAATCAAAAACAGTTTAATGCATGTTCACCAAACTTGATGAAAGCATATCTCATCCACCAAAGAGGCACCAGTTAATATCTTTATTAAAAATCGAATTAGTCATACATGAAGATGGGATTAATTTCCAAAGCCTATTTAATTCCATTGCGTCACTGTATGCAATGACAATAAAATGCTATTCTATTCTATTCTATTATATATCTTAAAAATATTCAGTGTTATCCTTCATTTAATATTATCTGCCACATTCTGAAGACGAGTCTCTTGATATTCTCAGTATTACATAAAAAATAACTTTTTTTAATTGCAAAGATTTTCTAAATTGTTAAAATGATTTGAGGAAGAAGAACCAACTCTGATCTGACTTTGCAGGGTTCTCCAGGGCGTTCTGGTATTCCTGGTTCAGACGGTGTCCCTGGGCCTCCAGGTACCATTCTGATGCTTCCGGTAAGTCCGGCCACTTTCAACATGTCCACTGTCTGTCTTGTTTCCTTCATTTATTATACACCCTTCAACTCAGGCACTCACCCGGGAACTTACTTAATTTAGCAGGTTTACCTCACAGCATAACCAGTAGGGCAGGGTATCGCAGCCTTGTTTTAGGCTTAGTGACATATTTTGTGTGTATGTATGCGTGTGTGTTAGCTATCTGTGCTTCTAACCTTCCACACTGTATGTGTAATATATGTGTAAAATGATGCACGCGTGGCGTGGTGACAGCTTTACAGCATTAACAAAAAAAAAAATATGAGTTTTTAATGATGCTGCTTTGTTGCTTCACACAGTTCCGTGCAGGCGGTGAGTCACACAAGGGGCCTGTGGTTTCAGCCCAGGAAGCTCAGGCTCAGGCCATCCTGTCTCAAGCCAGGGTGAGTATCAGTGATTCATGTGACTCCATGTTTAGATGATAATGTAATGTAGCAATTTATAAATGAAAGGAATCACAATTAGCAAATAGTAAGAATCAACTGGACTTGATCAAGTTTGATTGAAGACGTTTCACCTCTCATCCAAAAGGCTTCTTCCGTTCTGAGAGACTGGTTGAGAGTTTAGATACTTATACTCCTGTTGGAGCAGAAAGCAAATAAACAAAGAAGGGGCCGAAACCACCACAGAGTCCCCGGGAGTATTAGCATTTCCTTTATGAATGCTAATGCTTTTTAATAGTACTTTTATTTATTATGATCTATTTTGTTGTGTTGGTCAGTAAGCTCAATGGATGTTTAACAGATTAATATCACAAAATCATGCTTTATTATGTAACCGAGGATGACAGCATCCTAAACCTTTTTAATTTTCAAACATATGTGAATAATTTCTGAATATTCTGCATGTGATGGACCTCATTCTGGGTTAAAATAGAAACGCAGGTGCTATTTATTTACATTTCTATCTTAGAGTAATTTCAAAATCACTTTGTCAGAACCTGTCCACTTGTATTTGTGAAACACACATCATCCCATCTTCTTGTTATAGTCAAGATGATATATATATATATATATATTTAAATATATATATGGTTAATTTATACAAGCAGATTGAGTGTCGATATTGTCAGCTGACAAATGTTTTAGAGTTGTTGTTCTCTCTGTTCCACAGCTGGCTATGAGAGGTTCACCTGGTCCAGCGGGCATGGCAGGACGATCTGGCCCAGTTGTGAGTAGCATTTGTACACAAACTTAGTGTTTATATTGGTGTTTTGGATAGCAATTATCTTCTCACAGAATGTCAGGATGGCGGAGAATCTGGCTTCAGTGGATACGCTTTAATTTGTTTAATCTCTTGTGGTTCTTAAAAGGGAGGTCCTGGTGCCTCTGGACTTAAAGGAGATGGTGGTGATCCTGGACCACAGGTGAGAGAAGTGTCCTTTCTCTTTATCTCAACAAATCTCAAAAGACTGACATTGGAAACTGGAATTAGCTGTCATTGTGTCACGTTTTATCTATGCATTCACTCGCCTTTTCTTAACAGGGACCCAGAGGTCTTCAAGGTCTACTTGGTTTAGCAGGGAAAGCAGGAAAGAGGGTAAGAGTTTATTCATCTACTCCATGGTAATTCTGTTGTTTGGAGACAATTCAGTTGAAATTTCCAAATTTCCAATATTTGATGCTAACAGTGGTGACAGTGCCCAAAGAGAAGGGCATGTCTAGTTTCAAACATGGCCTAATTTCAAATAAATCAGCTGCATCCAATTATTGACTCACTGTGTACAATCATAAAGTCATGTTTATTTAACTGTAATCTAGTTTTAAAAATTGTCGTACATTCCCTTTGTTTGTCCTTTAAGCACATGCAAGAAAATTGGGTGCATGCATATTTAATGCAGTTTCTATACAGCCCATTATACTAATCTGTCCTGTAGGGTCGTAATGGAGCCGATGGTGCTCGAGGAATGCCAGGAGAGGCAGGATCTAAGGTAAATCACGCACCAGTGGACCCACTAAAACCAATGCCTGTGGCATGTGTGAAAATGTTGTCCTGCCAAAGTGAGTGATAGAGTGTCGTTGTACTGTTTTAGGGGGACAGAGGATTTGATGGCCTCCCTGGTCTTCCTGGAGAAAAGGGGCACAGAGTAAGTATGAGGAGAAGTTTGGGTGTGGCGAATGAGCAAAGCTTGAAAACAAATATCATCATGCCACCTCTAATTTCTAAACTCAAGGTCATAGTCTGTTCTTAGAGCAGCATCAGGGATGAATGGCAGTGGCGAATGAGCAAAGCTTAAAAACAAATATCATCATGCCACCTCTAATTTCTAGACTCAAGGTCATAGTCTGTTCTTAGAGCAGCATCAGGGATGAATGGCAGTTAAAAGGTCACATTTGGGTCTTCAGGTTTGATAGATATGACTTCTTAAACTGTAGAATGCATTATGGCGCTTGACCCACTTCAGAGAAAGTGGAACCAACTCTCAACCAGAACCACCAGGACTGCATTTAACCAGGCCTGGGAGAGAATGAAGTGTGCTAAGTTTGGTATAGAATTAATTCAAGCCTTCGTAGCTCAGCTGAAAGAGATCACAGAGGGTTATTTCGAGACTGACTGCCATGCCTTATCCTATAATGCTTAATTACAGGGCCACCTTATAGAGCACTGCAAATAGTGCACTAGAAAGAAAGCCCTTGCCAGTTGTGGTGACCACATTTAATGTGAATTAAAGGAAAGGTTTATTTGTTTTCTCGCTCTCTTTTCAAAAACATTTTCATATTTTTTTTCTCATTTAATTTTTTAAGTCAGTGTCTTTTTTGGTCTTTGCAGCAGGGCAAAAACAGCTAGACGTTCTTATTAAATTCTACCCCCCCTCTTTCTTGATAATCCTTTCATGTAATTTTTTCTTTCTTTCCAGGGAGAACTTGGCCCAACGGGTTCTCCAGGATCTCCAGGAGAGGACGGTCCAAGAGTGAGTAGTACATGTGTACCCAAAGAACTAAGTCTTGATTTAAAGAAGATTTACACTGGATTCTACATACACATGCTGTCTCTTTTTACGTGTAGGGTGAAGATGGTCAGATCGGACAAAGAGGCTTGGCTGGAGAGAGTGTAAGTCTATTTATATTATCCTTGTCGGACAGGGTTGAAAACTTCCTATTATTTCATCCAGAAAAAGAAAAGAGTTTGAGAAAAATAGTGTCATTATCACATGCATGTCATTATTCCTTTCTCCACCCTCTGGTAATTATTTCGCACATAGCTTTGCCCTGCACAATTCCAGCAACTGTAATGATTTTGCAGTTTGCAAGAACCATAGTGTTTATAATCTTGATCTTGCTCTCAATAATAAATCAGAAAAACGTTTTGTTCTGTACTTATCTGCGAGAGCTTTCCCTATTCTGCCCAGTTCTCTTTAAATGGACCACAGAGTTAATCACAGAGAAACAGCTGCTGCCACTCACACCCAAAACAAAACCACATCCTCTGAGGAAAACATGTACAGCAGTTCAGCATATACACTGGCCATCAGTTGAAGGGTTACATTAAAAGAAAAATAAATTGAAGTGCATGCAGTTGAGATTAAAATATCATGCTCCTTCCTTAAATGCAACTGCAGTTACTCCATATGACCATGGAGAGGCAGTATTTTTGTTCACTTAACCCTTCAAAGCCCGCGATTAAACTGTTGACGTAGAAGTCTCAACATCCTGAAAGGCCATGTGTATCAAATATTATACATTTGGCAATAAAGGGTTAAAACAGTTTGAAGGCTTTTTTAAAAACTTGCCTACGGTTTAATGTGTTTTTTCCAATTTTTATTCCCTTCCCTTTAAATACGGCACACAATTTCAGACAAAATAACGTACTTAATGATTAGATATTAGTTTGCATATTTTCATTTAATAATGCCCGACAGTCATGATTTAAGTTTTTTTTTTTTTTTTGATATGGTCTTTCTACAAAAATACCATCAGCTTATTGCAAAAAAATATATAGTAATATAGTGTCTACTTCTTCTCTTCTTTTTGATGTACAGGGTCCTCGAGGTTTGCTTGGCCCCAGAGGGTCTTCTGGTCCTGGAGGACAACGTGTAAGTACACATCTACGTCATATTTCTCATTCTACTACCTGCATGAGATTCAATGTCAAAGTCTGATCTTTTTAGGGTCTTCCTGGAGTTGACGGACAAGCTGGTCCCAAAGGAAACATGGTGAGAAATGTTTGTCTTTTCCCCATTCATAGGGGTTTTTAATTCTGGTGTAATTATGCACAGAATGATCAATTAATCAGTAATTGCTCATTATACATCATTTGACCAGCCTGAGGCCAAATGCATGCATTACCCACGTATGATATAAGAAAGGAGGTCAAACATTATATTTTGATGAGAGGAAACCAGGAGACTGAATACTCCATGATGACAAGGTCTTAGGCTTTAGTGAGCAATTAAAAAGCCTCAGACTCAGCATGGTTCCATCACACATTCAGCTTCCCAGAGGGCCTCAGTGGGGCATTTTACTGAGGGCAACTGATCGTTGTTCAGGACAGCTGGACCGGCCCACATGCTGTCTGTGGTCACCGACTCACTGATCTGAGGAATGAAGGAATCTGAGGAAGACATGTGAGAAATGAACATCTGTTAAAGGGTGGCAATTAGAATATGCCTTGCTTCTCGTTTATTCCTCCCTATTAAGTATTGATCGCAACCTACTCGAACAATCAAAGCAGACCTCTCCAAAGAATCGAGCGCAAGTCAACCTTCCAAAAGCGTTGTTAAACCCTTTTGGAATTCACACCAGCCGCTAACATACGGATGTTTTTAAGAGCTCTTTTACGAGTGAAGATGTTTTTTACTGTCTGCATTCGACTCGTCCACGATTTCACTTTACACTCAAGGTTCTGCTAACAATCACAATCAGGCTGAATCCAGCATTTGTATTGAGTGTTTGTTGCAACAGCTGGAGGAAATTGCTGCACAAAGGCCTTGTCTGTTTTTTGAATGTGTGACATATTAAATCTTAGCAGGGCGAGCAAACTAGCCCAGCATTCCAGTTAGCTCTTTTAGCTTTAATTCTCACGCAGATGGCTCTGCAGCCTCACAGCGTGTATTTAGAGAAAGCCAAACTTGCATTCGGACCAGCCACCAGATTTTAGGCTTGGTTTCGATAGGAGCTAAACATAACTTTGGATGAGGCCAGAACACAGACAGCTCTGCCGCATGAGTCAGTAGCTCATATTTCTCCCGTCGTTTGCGTTTTGATTCACATTCGCAACACAAATTGAATAATCTCAATTCCACCAATTTACTCAAGCAAGGTCATGCAAAACTTCCGTTGAACCCACAGGGGCTAACGTGACATTTTAAGGTTAGATTTCATGCCCAGCATTTAAATGTCTCATCTTTTATTCCTTGTTATCTACAGGGTCCACAAGGAGAATCAGGTCCTTCTGGTCAGCAAGGTTTTCCCGGCCCACACGTGAGTCTTCAATTTATTTCTTCTAACCATGTTACGATAATTCTGCTTCTTCTAGTGTGCCCCCCCCCCCCATCCTCTTACTCTCATCGGCTACAACATTTCTAGATTTTTCTAGGCTCGATTCTTGATGTGCCCGTGAGCAAGAGGAAGACCTACAAATATATCTTTACGCCACCAAGCAACAGCAGACATGTTTTTTTTTTCTTTTACCCTCAACCACATTGCGTCTTTCTCACCATCCTTAAGTCACAGCCTCTATGGCGGGATGTTTTGCTATTCGAGCAAAGAGCTTCACTCTCGTTCGCTCTTGTTGTTTCTCTGCGGTCATGAAGAAGAAAACCATCCTCTGTGTTCTGCTGAAATGAAACATGTTGTATTGATTTGATACCACTTAACCCAATTACCTTGTCCGGTTGGTGGCACAGTGAAAAATATTCCATTTTGGAATCATATTTAATACAAAACAGTACACCAAATATTGCAGCCAGGTCAACATGAATATTGCCAGGTAAGATGCTGACGCTTGTAGCCTGGGCAGGATGACGTCATTCCCTGGAAACTATTAGCAGGAACTATCCCGATGCCATACGCATTGCACAAATAACAGCATTGTATTTATACCTGGCCAGAGGCAGATTGATGCCTGCCAGGGAACAAACGAGTATTTCGATAAGTGACACGACTCAATCATTTTAACTGGCTATAGCCATTGATGAAATGTCGGCATGTGATTTAACTTGTGTAATTTTTAAATGGCTGTGGTGTAGAATCAACCTCCCCTTTCAGAGCTGAGCGAACACATCGGAATAGGCAGCAGGAAGTGGATTTGCAAGAAAAAAAACATGATTATAGAAGGATGAAGAAGAATAAATTACAAAAGTGGCACATTGCATGCAGAAATAGAGCATGGCATAAAACTAATAGCATAGAGTCTTTTAAATTGACAAAGCAGAATTCCTTTTCACCTAATTAGAACTTCATTTTATGTTAAAATCACCTCTGGTTGTGCAAAAACAATTGATTTGACTCCCTGTTCTTATAATAGACCGATCTCAAATGTCTTTCAGGGTCTTGTTGGACCTCAAGGTCCTATTGGACCTCCTGGTGAAAAAGTAAGTATAGAGAGAACCCAGTCGCTACTTCTGTCATCCCTCCGCCGCTCCGCTGCCCCAATAAGTGAAAGTCAAAACCTCATAAGTGATTCTGCAGATATACTGCTGTCTGAGGCTGCAGGCCTTTATTGGTCTCACTAAAGACTAAAACATACACATGGATGAACACACACAGACATGCAATTACACACAAAGTATGCATAATACCAAAGTACAAGCAGATGATCTTCTGCATGTCTTCACAATACTCGTTGACCTACTTTCCACCTATAGGATTATTAAGCTTCCTTTTTCGTTCCTCCTTGCAGGGACCTCAAGGCAAGCAAGGTTTGGCTGGTCTTGGTGGTGCGGACGGCCCTCCGGTAAGAAAGGCTTCTATTCATTTTGACATCATTCAGCCGACCAACTGATAAAACGATCAACCCTTGATGTCTCTGTTGGACGTATTTTGCAGGGTCACCCCGGTAAAGAAGGTCCTGCAGGAGAAAAGGGAACATCTGTGAGTATAATGAAGTATAGTTAACTTTTCTTTTTTCAAACTGGAAAATGTGCTCTATTATACAAAGAGCAGATTTCTTGAGGTGGACAATAATTAGATTCCACTTTTGTTCAGCGGACATTGTTAGGTTTCCACACATTTTAAATCATCCCCCCAAAAAACTAAAAATACTTACAGTACACATTCTTTGCTGGAATTGGATAATTATGTGATTTTCTGTGAGTGCTGTATGTGGTAAACTACAATGAGCTGCCACTGCCAAGGCCCACCCTGGGAGCATATTTTTGCTGAAGCTGTTCATTAACTTTATTTTTACATGGAGGGTTTACTGTGGGGGAAAACACAGTGATAAATCATTATCTAATTAAGCAGAGATGCATTTCACTCAAGACTGATGCATGATAATTGCTCACCAACATGACATGCTTTTCTTTTTTAAATCTTCTAGGGTCATCCTGGTCCTATGGGATCCATCGGCTACCCTGGGCCCCGTGGTGTGAAAGTAAGCACCCGGCCATGGTGCAGTTCCCTTTTCACAAAATTTCATCCTGACTCTATCTTCTTCTTTTTTCATTTTCTCAGGGTGCCGAGGGAATTAGAGGCCTCAAAGGTGGCAGAGGAGAAAAGGTAAACACCCCTGTCCCCCTTCTTATTGACAAATGTCATGCCTCAAAAATGGACAATTCTGTCTCAATTGGGGCAAGTGGAAAAACTCTTAAAGGCCCATCAGGCCGGCAGTTATGTCGTTATGCTGCTGAGCTGTAATGGAGTGTAAAACATTAAACACGATGAGGCTGTTTGTAGAGGGGGCGGGAGACGAGAGTGTGTGTGTGGGGGGGGTCTGTTGCCATTCTTCTCTTGTATGGCTGTTGATTGACCTTTACCTGTTGCTACCTCAGTATGACTATTGGATCCATGTCCCTCTGCAAATCAGAAAATTTGATTTCATCAAAACTTACTAAAAATAATCAACTTCTTCAAAGCCAGTAAAATGGTTGAATGGTAAATTAGTGATTAACTAATCTTAAACGATATATTATATTATGTGCATATTGTATTTTATTGTCTTTTTAGTTGTTTCATTTTTAAAATGATGCCATAAAAGTTGGTGACATGTGATGCAGATTATTATTATTATTATTTTATTATTTACATGTGTTTACACGTAGAGGAAAAATGACGAGGTGCTCGTGGGGGGTTAAAGATTATTAACTGCATTCTGGTTTGTAGCCACCCGATGTCAGTAGAAAACAAAAGAGAAAGACAAACAATAAGGTTCCGACTTCAAAAGTATGATGTGAATATTTCATCCAAGTTGCCACTAGATGTCAATATTATACTATCCTAGGCGCCTCAACCAACCTGACTGCTAGTAGCACTAAAAACATGGTCGCCTTCAGAAAACTTCAGTAAACTTTCTTAAAATTTTCATCCATCTTTTTTCTCAGAAATACTGTTTAAATTGAACATATCTTTCTCTCTGATATTGTTGGACCTAGGGTCTGTGACAAAATGGATTTCAATCATCTGTGTGTCTAGTACATGCTGCAGATTTGACAATAAAGGAAACTTTGACTTTGATAAAACAATGATCTTTTTGTCTCTTTTTTCCACAGGGAGAGGACGGTTTCCCTGGCTTCAAAGGTGACATGGGTCTCAAGGGTGACAAGGTGAGTCAGCACTTAGTTCTAAATGTAATGTAGTCACAGTCATAGTAGGCTGCTAAAGATGTTTATAATGTTTGCATTTATTTTCTTTGCAACAAGGGTGAGGTTGGTGTTTTAGGGTCAAGAGGAGAGGATGGCCCTGAAGGCCCCAAGGGCAAGTCGGGCCCAACAGGAGAGGCTGGCACTGCAGGATTAGCAGGAGAGAAGGTAAGTTGTCAATATACAAAATTGTAAAACTGCACTTTAATTTTGACAGACAGCACTTTAAGCTCAAGTTCAAGATACATTTTAGAACACTACTGTGTACAAATACAATTTAAAAAGTTGGACTGATTGATAAAAGTTATGCTATAAATATCCTGCGTGAAATGATGTAGGAACACAACAGCTTTTTCATATCTGCTATTGGATGGAAAACCAGCTTTGTTTCAACTGATGTTTCTTCCTTTGTTTGATTACGTAAAATGTATAGTGTACAAAGAAATATTAAATATAGTATGTTGATCAGAGATGGGATGGAAGGATTAGAATATATGTGTGTTGAGTTGAGGGGGTAATAATAGTTGTAGTAATTAGTAATTTTCAGCATAGTTTGATTTTTTTGTTGATTTTGTTCTTGTCTTTTAAACTGGCTTGGATCAACCCACTCCTGTTAAATTACATCATCATTCATAGTAAAATAATAAATCAGCTCATTCTCCTCATAATTAAATTTACACCGTCCACATGGTGATCTGGATCATCATCAAAAGGTTCTAAATTGTTCTTGGTATCTTTATACACCAACAATGAAAAGCAAGTGGATCAGAGTTGATGTGTATTTGTAACAGATTTTTTAATCTGTAAATTGAGTTTTCAATGTTAAAATTTTATATATTTTCCTGACCTTATTCTGGATCTGATCCAGATGAAATTTGGTGGTGAGATAGAGGCCCCCACTCTACATGACTGCATCACATTCCATAAACATTGGTCAATAATCAACCGAGATATTGAGGAACAAATTTTGAAGCTCCATTGACTGCAATCTTAACGAATATTTCAACGTGATCCAGAATCCAGGATCTCTTCTGGATCATTACCAAAATGTAATTCCTGTTCCTGGTAGCATTCCCAATATTTCCTACAAATTACATCAAGATCCATCTGTAACGTTTTGATTTATGTTGCTAAAGGACAAACAGAAAGATTAACAAACAAACCAACGCCGGCAAAAACGTCACCTCCTTGGCAGATGTAATACAAATAATAAATATATGACATGACTTTCAGAGCACAAACCATACGCCAAAATTGGACCAAAAAAGAAATCACATTTAGGACTTAAAATTAAGTGGTATCATATTCATGATCATTCCATCAGAAAAGAAAAAAGCATAATTTTATGCTTTACAATGTTTTCTATGAATTGAGAATTCACAATGAAATGAGAATTCCTCATATTTTCATTTGTTCTTTTTCAGGGAAAACTTGGAGTCCCTGGATTACCTGGGTATCCTGGAAGACAAGGCTCCAAGGTGTGCCCAGAGAGTACTAATTCAGTCCACTGATCAATCTTGGGGTGTCTCCACTCGGAGGTTAGCGATCAGGTTCAGTTGAGAGGCGGTTTGTCTGTCATGTGAGCAGCTGAATAGTGACTGAATAGTCTTCACTACTCCGGATTTCAATGTCAATGTCTGTTGTGCTTTTGTGTGTGCACCTCATGCATTTATGCATATATATATATATATATATAATTTCCTTTCTTCCATCTCCTGCCTTGCTGAGTATCCCTTATACAAACACAAACCCAAGCAGACATTCACTGTCGTCTTGCCACAGCTATTTTAGGAAGCTTATGCTGGAGTCATCACCTGCCTTTTCCCCCTCACACTCATGCTGGCTTTATGCAACAGTCTTAGAGCAGCGGCCGCTGTTCCACAGGTCCCTCGATAAGACGTGCTGCTGCTGCAGCTAGTTCCCCTGTGCTGCTGTCAGCATTGGCAGCTTGGTGCTGATATGATGCACCGACTCGCACAACATCGACACGGGCACGGACGTGTGTCTGTTAATGTAGGCAGGATCTGAGCTCAGTGGGGACGCACATTAATGAGACCTGGATGGCATGCTCCGAGTGGAACTAGCACGGGGAGGGGGGGGATAAATATTGATGTGGAGACCCAGTATTTTTTACAGCAATCTCAAATATAACTCAAAGGGAATTTTTTTCATTTGTACCCAGAAATAATTTTACCAGGGGCTGCTACCCACAAGCGTTCCCAGTGGAGCCCAGGAGCAAATCTACTTTTAAGTCTACACAGTTCAAAAGCTTTTTGAAAGAGGAAAAAAAAAAAAAAACACTGTAAATAGTGCCGTTGTCTCCTCTCTGTAGTCTGCAAAGAGTAGTTAAACATCAAGCTTCAAAAATATGTGGCATCCACTCTAAATAAAAAAACAAGAGTCAAGTTATCCTCAGCCACTGAGTGTGGGGTTGCTTCTGTAAACCGCGTCTTATCAGTTTAAACACTATGCATTCAGCAGAGTGAAACCTTTTCCACAGAATTACAGCGCTCAAGAGCTGTTCGCTCTGACAAGACACACAATCCTTTGCACAGCACCATCAATGTTATTAAGTGGTACATCGTCCTCATGATGGGTTCAGGGTCAGCGTCCCGGCCCGTTAGCAGCCTTCATCCCCATCGATCAGCCTGAATCCCCCCCGCTGCCTGTGCCTTTGGCTTCTGCACCCCATCACTCACTGTGAACAGCTTTCCCACTCGGCTAATTCTGGATGCCATTTTCAATAATCTTCACTGGACTGTTCTTATCTTTGTGACGCAAGTCGGGCTTGTCCAGTACCAACTGCACTTTCAGTTTACCAAAAACCTACAGCTCTGTGAAAAACAAGTGAAGCAGCACAGATCTCCCCCCGTCCCGCTGGCTCCGCGACGTTGGGCTGTGCTCCTCTTGCGATTCCACCCACGCTTCCTGGTGGTGCTTATATTGCAACAGAATGAGGCATCACATACATATGCATGTGAGCAGTAATGGGCACTATGGATGTGCATTATATTAGAAACATCCAAGGCAGCACATATCTGTAGTCTTGACAAAGAAATATTAGACTAAAGCTGAGTTGAATATTCAGTAAATTTTGCAGCCTTATGCTGTGTAAAGCGAGGCTGTATTTGTTTAGCTGCTTGGTGCTCCTTTTCATCCAACGGATATCTGTTTCGCTGGCACATCATCATTTTCAGACAATTGACAGTCTGCTAAAGTCGACAACTAAATGATCTGCTGGTTCCTCTCTCTATATTTGTATTTGCTCTCACTGCCTGTTCATCATCTTGCTTCATTTCCTCATCGTGTGAATAACCTCATGGCACGCCTGTCAGAAAGAATAAGTGGCGATGGGGTGACTTAGCCCCAAGATGGTTCTCAACCTGTTCTTGGCCCTTACTTCCATTTGTTCCATTGTGACCCAGCGCTGCTGGCTAGTTTGACAGAGCCAGTGACAGGACTCCACAGTTTCTCTCAATAATCCTTGGTCTGCAAAGCACAAAGGGAATGGTGCTATTTCCCTTCAGCCTCTGTCACAATGTCACTGGACTCAGACCACGACTTTCTAATGCACTTGTTCTTTCTCTCATTGATTTATTGCTCAACTTTTTTCTTTTTTTTTTACTTGCCTTGCAGGGGTCCAATGGTTTCCCTGGATTCCCCGGGGCGAACGGCGAGAAAGGTGGAAGGGTGAGCTACAATACACTGTAAATGGTTGCTGTGGGCTTACCTGAGCAGGGAATGGCTTCGGCTCAAAGAGATGAGTCGTGTAGAATGCTCAAACACTGGGTTGTCTTGGTGATCACTTCTCCCATCCTCACCCTAAAGGATAGGGCTGTGAATAGATCACTGATGGAGATGCTTTTCATTGTCTTTTCTCTCAAGCACACGGTGAAGTATGCTTCATAGCAGCTTAAATATTAGTTTTTCTTTTAATTTATAACAGTTTCATAAATCACTAATTGGCCTCGTGGGGCTTCACACTCTTTATATTAGTCCTGAAGCACTGCCTGACTTGAAAAAAACTACATTTAAATGGAAGCAATGGAAAAGAGTCCCTCTCCCACTGTGAACAGACACTCAGCAGAAATCACATTTTCTCAGTTTCAGTTCAGGAACCCACTGATGTTCGCATGAAGGCTTGTCCGTCGCTTTTGAGGTCAGATGTGCATTTCACCGTACTGTCATGGCAGAAAATAGTTGAATTACAAGAAGAATTGAAGTCAATATGGCAATATGGCAATAAAATCATCCCAGCTCATCCCAAATGTTACAAGGTTAACATTAATGCACAGTTAAGTCCTTCGACAACAGACTCTAACCTCACGTTCCTCACACGTTTACAATAAATAAATAAAAAACGTCCCTCCCCAAGTATTCAAAATTAAAGCTTGAAATATAATTGTGTACTGGAGCAGAAGGATTTATTCTATTATGGATTAAGGAGCCAAGTATGAGGCATGAATCCAAGCCCCCAACAAAACATCCAAAAGGTTAGGAGCATTCTTTTGTTTGCATGCTTGTGGCCTTCGGATTCAGCACTCTAACCTGGACTAAACTGCTCATCCATTGAGTGGTCCGTTTGAAGAGGGATGAAGGGATGAGACTGAGGTTTGTAGGGGGTGGGGAGGACATCATTGCTCTTAGACAGGCACCGAGAGGCAGACTCTCCTGGCCATGGAATTCTTCAACTGACAGGTAGTTCAAGCTGTCAAGTGCATCTGGGTATCCACTAACCGCAGCAATTAGATTTTTATTTATTTATTTATTTTAATTAGGCCAAAAAGCCTCAGATCATTCTCTTTCAGCTCACAGTCAAACCCCCCACAGCGTTTGAGTCTGTCTGATGTTTGAGCGTATTTATTATCAGAGAATTGCTTTTGCTTCTGATACAAGATGGAAAAAGTGCTTCCATTGGCTGATTGTCGAAGAAATAATTTCATCCTAAGCCAAACCTTTGTTTTTGGTTTTCTCAGGGAACTGCTGGCAAAGCAGGCCCGAGAGGACAGCGTGGCCCGACGGTAGGCATTTCAGATGACTGCCCTCCGTATCAGTGATTTATTGTGTTGAAATGAAAATCTATCCCTTTGTGCGCTCGTGTTTGCGCTTAAAAGTCTTCCCTTGTTGGAGGGTGAATGCGATGGATTGCACAGTTGGAAGTGAATGCGCCACAATTTATACAGTTGCTTCCTGTGTTTTTCGGTGGTTATTCTGTTTTATGTTCTCAAAAATCCCATTACTATTGAACAATGCCATGTAGGGTCCACGTGGCGGCCGTGGTGCCAGGGGACCAACCGGAAAGCCAGGTGCAAAGGTGAGAAATATATGTTACACCAGTAACACTGAATGTGTTGAATGGTTATTTTGGGAACACACAGCAACTAAAACAATTAAATCCAGTTGAAAGGAAAATGTGATTGTTGCAAATCTTTAACAAATAAAGAAAAATACCATATTAAAGATGTTTTTATTATTTCACAAGTCAAGCAGAAACTTATATGTACATGCACGCTTGGTATAAAGCCTCACTGTCAGTGTTTTGAATTGTATCCACGTTTCATACTATGTAGACGTAAATGTTTTGAAAACGTTTGACAACGGTTCCCTGTGTATTCTCTCTGTCCTCAGGGAACATCCGGCAATGATGGCCCACCTGGCCCCCCAGGAGAGAGGGTTAGTGTCATCGGTTTTTCAATCAGCACTTTTGAAATATTATAGTGAGGGAAGCATTGCATAAAGTGCATTGTGGTTGAATCTCAAACGAAAATCAATACCATGCTATTTGTCAAGTTACATTTAAATCTAATCAGTGTCTATTGTCCAATAACTACTCCAATAACAATAATCACCAGCTTGACTAACCCACTATCATTTTGTTTTAAGGGACCTCAAGGACCACAGGGGCCCGTCGGCTTCCCCGGACCTAAAGGGCCAAATGTAAGTAGCTGCTGTTAAAGCCTTTGTGAGTATGCTGCATGTCCATGTCCATGTCCATGTCCATGTTGACACTATAGCTCTTCAAATATTAATATGCACTTATGCCCTGATGCCCTTTATGAAATGTCTTTCTGTTCCACCAGGGGCCACCAGGAAAAGATGGGCTGCCTGGTCACCCTGGACAGAGAGGAGAAACGGTGCGTGGCTCATCTTTCCCACTAATGCGTTACGTCATGATCCATGACCCTGAACACCATGCGTCAGTGCCCAGTTCAGAATCCCAGAATGGTTAGAGAAAAATAAGGTGGAAGTGGAAACACGATCCCAAATGTATTCTATCCATCCATCTATCCATCCATCCATCCATTTTCTTTTAGATTAGACGATCGTCTCGTCTACAGCCGCTTTTCCGCTCACGGGTGTTGCTGGAGCCCATCCCAGCTTGCTATGGGCAGGAAGCGGGGCACACCACAAATGTGTCGCCATCACCCATCGCAGGGCCACACAGTGACAGACATCACCCTCACGCACGCGTTCACACTGACAGACAATTTAGTGGGATCGATTCACCGAAATTGCATGTTTTTGGAGCAGAGAAAAGCCACGGGGAGAAAATACAAACTCTGAAGAGATAGGATTCGAACCCAGTATCCTCTTGCTAGTTTCATCACCACAGCTATTCTTAACAAGTATATGAATGGTAATGCATACCAGTGTTACCTGTGTAGTCAACTTTACCTTTGTCCTCCCTTTCAGGGTTTCCAAGGAAAGACGGGACCTCCGGGACCGGGAGGGGTGGTTGGGCCACAGGTAGGCATGTAGCACAGTCACAGCTATACAGCCAGTTCACATGCACTGCCTTCCTTTTCTCTTGTCTGTTTTTTGAGAGAGAACTAAAACAGCCACTGAAGCCACACACAAAAAAAAAATATGTGTGAAAAAATATGGGCTGGAGATGATCTTTGGATGCCAGCATTGACCGTTTCTGTGTTTCCGTGATATTATCTGGGTTGGGAAATGAATTAGTCCACATAATTAAGACTTCCATTTAAAATGAACAAGGTTAATGCAGGTAAAAATGTATGCGCTGATCAATGTTGAATGAAGAGCTATGGCAAATACTGCATCAGTATGAGCGTGTGAGTTATTCACCTTAATATATTTCTGTTCTATATCTGAAAGGGTCCAACTGGAGAGACGGGCCCCATTGGAGAGCGAGGACACCCAGGGTCCCCTGGTCCACCTGGCGAGCAAGGCCTACCTGGAGCTGCTGGAAAAGAGGGAGGAAAGGTAAATGAGTGTGTTTTGTACTAAAAGCAAAGTGCCCCAGTTGTAATTATTACCGTGCACCATGCCTCAGACAACCTCTCCAGTTCTACACTTTAGTTAAATATTGCATTTGAACGTTTTTGACATATTATAGGGAAACAAAGTATAGTCAAGAAGACTTGAGGTGTGGCCACATTTAAACTTTGTTATCTTGTATTTATGGATCAAACGCTAATAACTTGCAAGTCATGCAATATTTATTTCGGGAAATACAATGAATTGTGTCTCTTTAAATTTAGTCTTTCCCATTCTTCTTTTAACAACTCTCAAAAAACGTAAATCCTCTTCAACACTTTCATAAAATCTTTTTTCCACTATCAATTAAAAAAAAAGAATGTGTTCAGAATTAATTAAGAGCACATTTTTATTGAGAATCTGAGCTGGGTATCTTTAGTAGAGGTTCAAATTTAGATATAATGATGCTGTATCAATGATGATAAAATAGATGCCGTGCCGTTGTTTAATATCTGGTTTGTTTTTGTCTTCATTATTCTTTTGATCACCGTTCGTTAAAATCTCTCTTGTGCACCTCTCCTTCATCACTTTGTTGTTGCTCCCACATAATAAGGTATAATCCCACCCTTTAATCAAACATATCAATCACTTTAATTGTTTTTCTCTGACTTTTTCTGCCATTTACACAGATTCAGCTCATTATTTTCACCCAAGCCAATTATGTGTTTCTTGATTACCTCACAGTTTATCATCTGTCAGCTCAGTGGATGTTATTTTTTCCTCCCCCCCCTCCAGGGTGATCCAGGTCCTCATGGTCCTGGTGGCAAGGCAGGACCTGCTGGCCTGAGGGGCTTTCAGGGTGCAAGAGGTCTTCCAGGGGGCATGGTAACACATGGACCACCCACACAGCCACATGCAAGCATACATATGGAAACACTGAAGTGTCTTGTGCCCCATTCTGAGCACACGTTATGTTCAATTTAGCTCCAAACCCCAATATCAGGATGTTTTATCATCATCCTTATCAGTAAAGTTAAAGTGGGTTGTTATCTGTCGGCAATGAGTCGTGGCAAAGCATTACAACTGGTAAAATAACTGTAATGATGGACAATCTGTCCATTTTAGAGCCATTTATTTCCCCATATAGTGCTGCGCTTGGTGCCGATCCTTTTTTCTGTCCATCCTCTTTTGTTTTCAATTTCACGATGAGTCAAAGAACCACTTATTCTGATTCAGACCCACAACTTACCTGAGATGCACTCTGAGCGTGGTGAGCGAACCAAATGACTTCTCAAAAGAAGTGGATGTGGGTAAGATAGAGTTCAAGGTGAGCGTGGAAGGCTGTTGGGGGGGGGGGGGCTGACTGAGGATCATCTTAAAAGGACTGAGGCTGGGACTCATATCAGGGCTGACCATTAAGAGAGCGCACGACAGCACTGCCCAGACTTATTACCACCGTTATGTTTGTCCCAAGAGTAGGGGGAGATTGCTTTCCCTTCATACCGGCAGCACATACACACAATGCAAGCAAATATAGCCTCCAACTCACGAAATATTACTGAAAGGCATCCAGTAATATGCAGGCGGGGACATATGAGCAGGAACATGGAAGTTCATCTTGTCAGTGATGATGCACAAAGACACACACACACATTAGTGTTTTTTCATCATTCATCCCAACTTTCAGTATTGAGGAAAGGCACAAAATATGACCAAATAAATAACTTTCTGTGTCAGGCAAAGAAAGCCTGCCTTTTAGTGCAAATGCCAGGAAGCTGGAGAGCCTGCAGTATGCAAACCCGCTGGCTCTGTCAGAGCTTTCAAATGAGATACTATGATGAAAATCTCTACTGCCTCTGGGTGAACTGTGCATTCCTTACGCATTATTAGCTTTCCAGTGATGTGGATCAGCAGCACAGCCGTTGTCATTCAAGGGCCACGATGTCAAGGAGACAGATACTTTCTAATCCCATTTTTCATTTCCTCTAAAGCCATATGTTTGAGACATTTTCCTTTCGTAATATAAAACATCTAAATTATGAAGATGTTGGCCATTTTTTAGTTGGGTAGTTTTTTTTTTCTTTTTTCGTTCAGCTAAAGTATATGTTCAATTTCCCCTAATATTGGTCCCTATTCTTGGTTTATGTACTCACCGTTTTAGGATTTCTAGTGCCACTCATGTTAAGTAGATGGGAGTAAAACTGTGTTGCTCACAACATTCAAATGTGGAATTCTCAAAACTGTAGCAGCAACAGTGACTTCTGCACTCTGGATAAATGGCTAATTTCCCCCCCCCCAAAAAAACCCACATCCGATGTTTTTTTTCTCTACTGTAAGAGCCATGAGAAAATTTCATTCACCTTTATTGAAAGGAGAACAGAAATCATTGTTTCTAAGCAAAAATTATTTTCAAGTGAGATTACATTTTCCTTTTTTATTTTTGGATCACTGCACCCTGTATTGAGACGCGTTTTTGTAAAAGGGTTCTAATAGTAATGTTGAGCACACTTCCAGGGATAGTAAATAGTAAATAGTAAATATTTGTATGCACATAAAATTTGTACTCTAAGTCATGCTTTGTAAAGATTATTCATCTATTTCTGTTTCCTGAATATTATAAATGGTGTAATTTTGGTAATTATATAACATTCCTTGGGTGTCAAAGGGTTAAGTAACAAAAAACAACAACATATAATAGTTTTTCTATATATTGGGATCAAAGCAATGCATGGATATACACATTTCTACACATACTCATGTATGCATACACACACAGACACGCACACAGCAAAGTTTAAAGGCCCATTTGACAGCGGACTACTGCTCTTTGAATGGCATTGAGTGGCGTCCCGCAGTGAATGAGCTCTAACCCTCTACTGTCCTTTACTTTCAGGGTCCGGCTGGCTTAAAGGGAGGAGAAGGGCCTCAGGGTCCCCCTGGTCCCATTGTAAGTAGCCTGTTGCTATGGTTACCTCAACTCTCTTGCCACAAAAGATTGCAGTGGGAATCTGACCTGTGCTTTTGGAGGATGAAGTTAAACTCTCTGTGTGATGCTCCATCCTCCAGTGTATTCAGAAGTGCAGTGTCGAGGTGGTTCTGCAGCTCATGTGTTGTAAAACTGAATTTAGTTGAATGTAAATTATACATTTTATCATCTCTTTTCAATTGTACATGTTTCCTTTGTCATTTAATAGCCAGTTCTGATTTTGAGTCTTGTGTTGGTGCACAATATGCACATCTATGACCAATCAATAATCTGGGACTCACCTCTCACACTAACACTCACACTTTATTGTTTTTGTTTCTTATTCTTGTTTCGAGATAAACAATTCCGTTTCATACCGATCCATTTCAGCGGTTAAAAGGGAATGGCTTGATAGAGTAAGGTGTAATGAACCAGAATTTCCTTCTTGATTTATGGTGCTTTCTGATCAGCCATCAGATATTCTTACCAAAGTATCTTCAGTGCAGCACAGCCTAATCATTTCTTCATCGCTTAACTGAACAACATTAAACTAGTTTCATTCCAGTAACTTGAATGGTTTGAGATGTTCCTCTCACAATTAGCAGTTTCTATAGCAACTGTGGAGGAAGTTAAAGGAAGGATTGTGTACTGTATTTAATTTAAACCATGTTTGTTATGGCCACTAAGTTTAGAGATGTTCTTCCTTGAATAAGTGAAAGGACTTGATGCATTTTCTTTGTCAGCAACACTTCAGAGAAGAATATCCTCTTCAATATCGTAGACGTTCATATACACTGTTCTTCCACAATTTAGGACCTCAAAAAAGCAACGCCAGAGTGAGGGAAAGCCATAAATAACCAGGGCTGCTTTTTCCCCTGTCTTTTTATCTTAGTCTCTCGTTAGCCTAAATGCAACAAAAAGCCTCGGAAGCTCCAGTGGTGAATCTGTATAGAAATCTGACTGGCAGGCTGCTTTGAAGTGTCTGACATTTTGCTCAAGTGTTAAACGCAGCCTCCTGATAATTGCCCCTATTTGCCAGTGATAGCGTAGAACACCAGATTAGGTAGATATGCAAAACACGGGTTAAGAGTGAGGAAAGATTGGCATTGTCTGCATGACTGAACTCATCACTTCAAAATGAGACAATTCTCATAATATGACTTGTATTTGAATTATTGGTTGAAAATGTGCAATAGGCTGTTTGTTAGTGTTTGAAGAACCTGAAAAAGGGGCCGGTGGCTGACGCCCACGCACACAGGAGATCTGATATTTTCCTACATCGATTTCCTGCCAGAGATTGAGCTGCTGTGGGAAAGTCCGGTGTGTGTGTGTGTGTGTGTGTGTGTGTGTGTGAAGCGTGAAAGAAGAACAGAAAGAAGCAATCAAGTTGAGTCACAACCTCCGTATCTGCGTGTTTTTTTTGTTCCCAAGCCAAATAGCCACGTGTGGGTGAGAAAACTGACAGAAACAGAAGGCAACATTGTGAAATTTTTGCCGCCAAAGAAGCTTGTGTGTCTGATCGTTTTGTGTGACTGTATGTTATTCCTTGCAAGCTGCTTTGCAGCCTGGGGAGGGGAGTTTGTGGCTGTGTGTCTGTCAATAAATGGCGGTAGCTCACATCGGCAGCCCAATTTCATGCAGACTTTTGTTTATTTGAATCTTTGGCTTCGTGTGCATGCACATGTTTTATTTGAAAGCCACATGAGACCTTCTCTGGGTGGCAGGATGCTGTAATGACCTGCTGATCAAAGGCGTAGTTCAACGTCATGTGATTTTTGCCACCTACGCAATGATGAGGACCCATTTGGGAGTCATGAAAAGTGACAATAGGATGTTGGGGAAACAGACAGGAAGACTTTCTATATGGCCTCGTAGGAAGAAAAAAGGCGATTCTTCTTTAGTCGGTTGGGAGGTTATATGTTAGCTGTCATCTTTTCCATGCATTTATTCATTGTTCTGCAGCTGTGGCTATTATTTTTTTTAAATCTTGTAGCTCCCCACACCAATGGAAAAAAAATCTAATACAATTTTGCTTTTTAAATATTCAGTGGTGTGCTTGTTGCAGAAGTGCTGCAATGAATGACAAAATGCCCTTGTGTACAATGTCTATGCTGCAAGTTAGATGCAGTGTCTGAAGTTCTCAGTTGTTTCACAGCTCTTCTTCAAAATGGAAGTACTCAAATGACCAATGAGTCTTTTTGTCTTCGTGACAGGGTTCTCCAGGAGAAAGAGGTGCTGCTGGCCCTGGGGGTCCAATTGGTCTGACTGGGAGGAACGGTCCCCAAGGACCACCGGGCCCTGCAGGAGAAAAGGGAGGCCCTGTGAGTATTTTTTGTCCAACTCTTTTTTTATTGTGAAGTTTTGAGGATACTAGTGATCGGCAGTAATTCAACACCCTCTTGTGATGGATTTTTAGGGAGAGAAAGGTCCGATGGGTCCAGCTGGTCGTGACGGCATTCAAGGTCCGGTCGGTCTTCCTGGTTCAGCCGGTCCTCAGGGTCCCCCTGGAGAGGATGGTGACAAGGTGAAGTAAATATGTCACTTCCTAGATATTAGTGATTTTAAACATTTGTGCACGCTCTATTCATGGAGAAAGTTAAACGGAGGAAGTTCTTGTTCAAACTCTGTAACCATCAGCTTTGTTGTTGTTTCTTTTCTTCTTCCAAATGTAGTTCTACAGCAGATTTTTCAAATCACTTGAAGTATTAAAACATTTCTGAACTCTTCCAGGAGAACAATAACATACAATAAAAATACATTTACAGAAAAAAATCAATCACTTCCCAGTTCCCACACATGTAATATCCACAGATCTGTGTCTCTACATTCATAACTAATGTGCTTCAGCGATCCAAGTTGTGTCCTCTGCCATCACACCATTTTATCAATCATAGTGCCAAAGGGGTTGGACAGGGAGTAAATCAGTTAATTGCCAACAACTCAGGCCAATCAAATTTGAGTCTCTTGAGAAATAGTTACTGCTCGATTGTTGTTCAGGTGATGCTTGAAGATTATTGGGCTGAAAGGGCATAGTAGACAAGAGCCTTTGTCATATCTGTTGTTTGTATGGCACCACAGGGAGAAGTTGGTGGACCTGGACAGAAAGGAAGCAAAGGAGGCAAGGGAGAACTTGTAAGTCATGACATCAACGTCCTTCCATATTGAGCGTTCTACGATTTAGACTTCGAATTATTTCCATTGTTTTTATTTATTTATGAATTTTCTTATCATTGATGAATGTAGCTTTATTGTTCCAACTTTACTACTCCCTGCATGAAGTGTAAATGAAAATTTGTTTATGTATTTGTACTTTCATTTCACTATCGGCCATCGGGGGTGTAATTCCTAATATAGCCTTTTTTTCTTTTCATTGTGTTTATAGGGTCCACCAGGTTCAAGTGGTCTTCAGGGCGTAGTCGGAGCTCCTGGTCCAGCTGTGAGTGTCAATTTGCAAGAATATATAATTTTATTTTGAACTTGTTTTGAACAGAGTTCACATTTGATTAAATATTTTACCTCTTTGATTCCAACATTTCAGGTATTTTTAAGACTAATTCCAGTTAAAGGTTGTGTGAACACAGTGATGGTACTGGTTGAAAATTGAAAAGCTTGAGGTCAAGGCTTTTGGACTAACTGTCAAACAAAGTTTAACAAACCACAATTATGCAGCAACCCATCAATCATTTCCACGTATGGCCTCATGTGGTTTCTGCTTCAGATGAAAATCCTGCCTTGTATGCTGCAGAGCATTCCCTTATCATCCATCTCACTAACACAACAGGAACAGTCCAGTTTCTATAATGGCTGGTGGCCTGAGGGCAACTAACAACCATTCTTGCAAACATTCAGTGATGGTGTCTACTAGGGGCATCACTGAACCCAATGGTGTTTACTAGGGGCGCAACGGTTCACGTAATGTATTGAACCGTTTCAGTTCTGCATTTTCGGTTGGTCCACTTGCGTACCGTTTCGGTTTTTCGGTTTTATGCATTTTCCCTCATTAAAAGTATTGCTAGCGCGATCTAAGCGCTCCGTGCGAAACTAAAGTTCTGGGCGAGTTTCCGCACGGACGCCTCTGAGTGTCGGACACCATTGCCTGAGGGGGAGGCGCTGGAAGCTCACAGGCGTGAACACATTGCAAAACTAGTAAAGAATTAGCTCTGTATTGCAGCTAGCTCTGTTGCTAGGGAAAATTAACCCAACCGAAATTACATTTCAGCGTACTGTTACACCCCTAGTGTCTACAATAGACCGGGTGAGATAGATCGTCAGAAGCAGGTCGAAGTCGAAGAAAATATGTTTTCACTAACTGCCCAATTTAAACATATTCCTTTACTTTTCATGACGGGCCACATGGACTTTTCATTGTATCCGTATCCGTATGCGCTCATTCCTAGAGATGAGAAGTAATTCTAGTGGATGAGAAATGACCAACCAACATGCATGTTTGTTTGTTGGTTCCACCCATTGCCATCCATCAAACCTCTCTGCTGTGCCATACCAAGGATTCTAAACGTTCCAAGGAGTTGTAGGTTTCTTTAAGCTTTGTGAGCTATTTTGGATTAAACTTTAGTCAACGTCTCAGATTCTTCTTTTCAAAGTTACAAGCATGCCACCTGTAATCGCCTAAACTTCCCTTCTAAACCGTTCTGCATTCAGCACCAGGTTTTGGGCTGCCTCCGTGTCCCAGGGCTTAGTCAGAGCTCCACAAGTACTTTCAAGTGCTGACATGCGTTTGAACTGAAAACTCACAGTTTGTCAGCATTTCAGTCCCTCCCTGTAGTCTCCCATTTCTATCCACTGTTAGCCTTATGCACCTCTGCCTTGATAGATGAAGTCAGCATCTTTCACACAATCTCCTTATCACAATGCTGTGGCTACACGGCAAAGCATCCTGTGCTTCCTGTTCAGGATCTTTGGTAATTTAGCTGCGGATTCACATGGTAACCAGGTAGCACAGTGGATCAGTGGCTGGGATTGTTGCTGCAGAAGTGGTAAAATACAAAAAATAAAAAAGAATTGCAGGTTGAGTACAAACAACGCTAAATTGTATGTGGGTGCAAATTAAGGGTTATACAATAGTCCCAAGATCAACTGTTGAACCTTGTCAGGGTGCATGGTCGGAAAAATACTCCGCCAAAAAACTAAAATATTAAGTGTTAGCGAACAGATGGATGGAATGGCAATAATTTGAATTTAGTTTTTGTTGGAATCTTTGCTCATCTTGAATATGGACATCAACCTACCCACAGCCCTGTGAGTTTTGATACTCTGAGAGGGCAAAAGGTTTCCATCTTAAAAGTCGGTCATAGCTACCAGAGGTTTTGTGTAACTAAGATTTTTAAAAAAAGTACAAAGTAAAGCAAATATTGACATTTTCTGATCTTTGACCTCCTACAGGGCAGTGATGGAGAGTCTGGACCGAGAGGACAGCAGGGTATGTTTGGCCAGAAAGGAGATGAAGGATCCAGAGGATTCCCTGGTCTACATGGACCCATTGGGCTGCAGGTGAGACCCAAACATGTTGATTTTCTTTTCTCATTCTCTGAACAAATAACAAGCACGTCCCGCTGAATGAGGCTGAGTCGGTCGCAAAATGAGTTCCTCCACACCCCTTAAACCGACAGCATTTCATTTCTCCTTATATCATTTACATTACATCAAAACAACATAATTTATTAATGCAGCCTTGCCTCTAAATAACACTTTCTATTACTCCTGGGCAAATAATGCCCCCCCCCCCCCCTCAAGGACTTTATTTTGCATAGACAGTGCTAAAAAATCCATCACCATTGCTACCATTTGGCATTTTGCCGAGGCGGTAATGGCGGAGGTTGAAAGCCTTTTGTTTCCCACTCAGAGTCCGTCAGTATCATGCAGTTAACTGCTTCCCTGCAGTACTCCTAGGACACCAGTTGCTGCAGTAGCCTGTGTTTGATCAACGATTTACAGACGACGTTCATTTAATATGAGATTTTATGGAAAAAAGCCAGTATGTCTGCAGCAAGTAGGCAGGCTTTTGTTTGTCTGACATGGATACAGACATTTGTTATATGTGGCATAAGGCGGGTGAGCCTCGAATAGTCCAACCATCAGTATATGCTGCATGCAAAAAGTATGTACTATGCAAGCCTGTGGAATGTTTGATGGCATTTATCAATAAATGCCCTACAGTCGGTCTTCCATGTTAACACATGGCCAGTTATCTTATTTTTAATGAAAGCAGATCAGTGATTTTATTGGACTCGAGTACAACACTCTTTTCAGTTAATTTGTACTATGAAACTTTTGAGAGATGATTTAGCACATTTTGTCATACCTGCAAAGGAAAAGACGAAACAATGAAATCAATGCACTTTGTATAAACAAGATCACACAGTTGGCTAACTTCAGTTAGATATTACTGTGCTGCTGATGTTGCCTAGTTATTCTTCTGATTTGCTCGCTCTTGACTTCTATGATTTAGACTAACCTTTGTGGAGCTTTATGCTCTGCTCGGCTCCCTTTTCTTCGAAACTGCTGAAGGGTGAATAAAAATAAAATCCAAAGCATTTAGGACAAGGATCTGAAGATCAGGAAAATTGCTTTGGCTTCACTGAATAAAGAAATAGAATATCTCAAAGGCAATTATCCAAGGACTCCCTAAGGCTGAAATTAAAGTGAAGTGCTGCTGAACAATAGCGCTTGATACCATTGCTATTTAGTGCAATTGGCTTTTAATTGAACATATTGCACTCCATCTCCACTCTTTTAATTATGTTTGGCTAAGCTGTCCTTCAATAGATGGCAGTGGCCATTGCGAGCTCAGCTCTTTAATTCAATTATCTTTAGCATTAATGATTTTTTGATGGTGGGGAATGATTGGCTTTAGATTTAAAGGTTTCCATTATTTGAGGCTGTGTTGACAAATTGAAGCCCCTGCTTCATTCTTTAGATCAAGACTATAAGACATGGATGTGAAGAACAGTATGAACCAGGTTATTGTTTGATACCAATGTGGGAAATAAAAAAGGAGCCAAAGCATAAGGAAAGCTGTTTTGTTTTCCATTATGTGAATTTATGTGCATGCCTGTGTGTAATTCTGTAGTGAGATCAAGACGCACCTCCTTATCCAATAAAATCCATATTTTACATAGACGAGTCCAGCATTAACGAAGAGACTGTCTCATTTTACATGAAATAAGTTGATGCTTTTCTTTTCCGTCCGTAATAACCCCGAGTTTTATTAATGTGACAATCAGGCCGTGTTATAAATTAGCCATTCCTGTCCTCACAAAAATTCAGTATATCAACAAAATGGACAAAAACACATTGTATCTCAGAGATCGATATGCACGGCACCCTCATTTTACGGCAACTTATCATTACTACTGCTTTCCACCCACCTATTGATGATACACACTCCATCACTTTGGCTTATACAGGCCCAATAAATGATAACAGCAATTATACAGATAAACAATAAGCAACAACAGCAAGTGAGAGCTCCTTCCTTCTTGTTGTACATATTCAATATGATCCCGATTTGTTTCCAAAAATGATTTAATCCCAAGACTGTGCAGCACTGCCTCCGCTGTGCCCTTTGTTTTCACTTTGCTGTGGATGGATGGAGCTCCCATTCTGTAATTTACACAGGCTGATTATACCCAAGTCTGCCGTATCCTGTCCTTTTTGATTAACTGTGTATTTACACTCGGGGTCGGGGGGGGGGGGGGGGGTCGCGTTAATGCATTCTCCATCATGTGTCCTAAAGCTTGCTATTCAGTGCAACAACTACTGAAAGAGCCTTTTAATGAGGTGCAAAAAATTTATTTATGCGCCTGTCTGTGGCTTGCTTTTAATGGGAAGTTCTATCTCAGGTACACCTTTCTTTGCTCATAAGAGTCTTTGTGTTCTTTGCAGGGTTTGCCCGGCCCTCCTGGTGACAAAGGAGAGAATGGAGATGTCGGCACAATGGTGAGTTTCAATGTGTAGCACATTGAGTTGGGAAATGTAGCTGATTGCTCTGAAGCATCGGTCACTGGCTGAATGCCGAATCTCCACCAGCTGAATGACAGATGTCAGGTCATCATCCAATAACGCATAACATAATCCATTCATTTTGACTGTAATCTCAAATAAATCCTGGTTACTAAGCCACATCATTGAATTGCTCCATTTGTCTTCATCTTGCTTTGTTGTCCTTGCAGTCCTTGTATTGCAAGTACAAGTGCTGTATGTTAATGACCAAAAAAATAATTCCTGCATCATGTGATTGTTTTCTATTTTATTTTATTTTTGCGACATATTTGCAAGATGTTGAAAACATTTGTTAAACCTTACTCTATTTTTTCCCCGACAGGGTCCACCTGGTCCTCCTGGCCCCAGAGGTCCGCAGGGTCCCAGCGGTGCTAATGTCAGTCTGATATTTGTTTGTCTGTTATGTTACAAGTCTTTAATCACATGTTTTTGCCCCTCGTGTTTTTGTTAAATAAATTCTAATTGGTCCTCTTTGTGATTTTTCACCAGGGTGCACAAGGCCCTCCCGGTGGTATTGGTTCAATGGGAGGTGTTGGTGAGAAGGTAAGGACCAACATATGTATATACTTCCTTTAAATTTTGGGGAACGTTTCTCTCTCTTATTATATATGCCCAATTTAAACAGATAAATGGTGTGTATAATAATTCACATTTTTACTGTTAAAATAGGGAGAAACTGGTGAAGCTGGCAACCCAGGATCCCATGGAGAGCCTGGTATTGCAGTAAGTAAAGTACCCCTTATTTCAGATGGCATATTTTGGGACTAGCATATATTCATTAGTGGCAAAAAGCATCATGGTGTGTTTTCTGTCACAATTTTGTCGAAAATAACAACAAAAACTGGCCTGATGGCTTGAACAGGATAAGTACTGTCCTCTAGTTATGTAACTAATGATCCTGGATTACTTTGAGTAACTGCTTCAGTGTGCACATGATGACCTTGTTGATCTTGATAACATAGTTCTTAGGGGTTTTTTTTGGATGCTGTAGTCAGAGTGGCACGGGCGGCCTTTATCTGTTCCTCACAGTGACAAGCCTGTGATGCATTTATCTTCAGGGCCGCAGAGGAGAAACTGGTGAGAAGGGAGAAACCGGACCACCGGGAGCTGCTGGACCTGCTGGTATCCGCGGACAACCTGGAGATGACGGTCCCAAGGGTAACCCTGTATGTCAGCTCCATTGTGCCCAACACACCGTCGTGACCGGCACGTCATTTAAACTGTCAGCAACATATTTCTCAGTCGTGGTTTTTGCTGCCAAAGACGATGTTGACATCTTGTCTGCTTGTCTCATTCTTTCTTCAGGGTCCTGTCGGCTTCCCGGGAGATCCTGGTCCCTCCGGTGAGCCCGGTGCTGCTGTAAGTGACATTATTATCCCACAACTGACCGTGTTAATATTTCCAGGATATGTTTTGTGACTTAAATTTGTCAAAACTGCGATGTGAAATAGAATGGCAGTACAGGGCGATAAGACGAAGACACACGCACACACACAATGAAAGGATATTGTTCACACTACTATGGGCCCTTCTAACAATTAACACATGCAGGCATATAGCGGAGAAGGCCTGAGGTGAAGGGTGGCACAGCCAGAGCAGAGTCGGTGCCTTGCTCAAGGTGATTGATGTGATTGATAATTGACAAATGTTCTCACATCTATTTTTTTTAGGGCCTTGATGGTTTATCTGGTGACAAAGGAGATGATGGAGAGGCTGGACAGCCTGTAAGTAAAGAGATGAAACATGGCCGTCACTTAAATGCAGCCACTCAATACCCAAGTGCTTCATTATGTGCAATTGCACAGCAGAATTAAATCCACATTGTGTAGCATTAGTGTTTTTAGTTACCTCATTATGTAACAACAGTTTTAGTTTTAGTGAGGTGGAGTTAAGGGTTCTGTATTCTGCTCTGATTCAGGGACCCGCAGGTCCATCTGGTGAGGCTGGAGTACCAGGACCTCCTGGCAAAAGGGTGAGTGCATTTCCAGCATAATGCAAGAGATGACACATTCTACGATGCTGTCTGTTCTCAGATTCATAATATTCATACCAACGCCCAGGTATTGCACACTAGAGAAAATGACGAAGGCAGAATGAAATACACTCCGGTTTCATGGCCTTAGTAACGGGCTTTGCAATATGATTTCTCAAGCCTCACTAAGGTATCTGTGAGTTACTTTCTTTTTAAATACTCCCCCAAACGACCCAGACTCGGTGCATTAGCACACACAAAACCGCACACTCACTAATGCACATATTGCCAGGGCTCATAACCTACATTGAAGACTGGTGGCCTTTGTTTGGTATGTTTGATTATCGTTTCTAACGGCACATGACAACCCACTTACACTTACAAGCTCCTGGCCAGAGGCTGTTTGGTGGAAATGCTGATGTGCTTTTAGCTCAGTGTGTTTTGGATTGAGGGCACTTTGCTTGTAATGATGATTTCTGGCCCTCTTGAACCCTCTCTCCTCAAATGGATTCAAGGTCAGAACATGCATCAGCTGAGCCGCTGGTTCTGCATGTGCACAAAGATAATGATCTGTCCTGCATCCTTTTGAAGAGGTTCATGACTTGAGGCAGTATCGTAGTACTTCAATACATTTAGTTGACTATTTTCACTGTTCACGTATTGCATTTTCATTTATCCAGGGCCCTCTTGGAAGAGCAGGTCAGGAGGGCAGACAAGGAGAGAAGGGATCCAAGGTAAGATTTCTAGTATTGGTGTTGGTATATGTGACTGGCTGCAAGGAGCGCAGGAACTTTCTGCCTCCCCTTCCCATTCATGGTACTCTAACAGCACAGTACTTTCCATGGAAGACAAGTTTTGCCATTATTTTCAGAGTTTTCCACAGGCAATAGTCCTTTGCCAAACGTTGCCAGATCTGGAATATTGCTTGACTGTGCGGTTGCAGACGTTTTGTAGGCTTTCTTCAAATATAGTTGGCATAATCCATAAAATTAGATTTGAAAATAGAAACTTAATATTACAGTAGCATATTCTTTAAAGTGACCATCTGTTATGTACACAATCAGCGTTCTGATCCTCAGAAAGTGCAAAAAATGTAGATAATGAATAAAGATGAAATTTTACAATAGTAACATTGTAATATTAGAAATAGACCAACCAAGTACATATTTCCCATCGCTGCTTAGATATTTTTAGATGTGGTTTTGGGAATGTTTGTTTAAATACACTTCAATTTACTTCTTTTTTTTTTTTTTATCTAAATCCCAGGCACATTTTTTGCTAAAGGTAAATCAGTATTGATTGAGGCATCAGTCAAAATGGAAAATCGCACAAAATTAATTAATTGCACAACTGTTTTCAATTTGGTTTCAGGCTGCAGTTCAGATTCATGCTTTTGTCTGATAATCCTTCCCTGTTGATTCATACATTCTACTATTCTTTCTCTGAGCAGCTTTAAAGACGGCTCTGTGTTTACTGTGATCTGTAGCTGGACAGCAGTGTCAAAAGTCTAGCATAAAAAAATGGGGCAATTTGCTTAGTGTCAGAAAGGTTTGGCTCAAATCTGTTAATTCTATTCACAGGTGTTATATGCTGATTAAGGGATTTAGCATACTCATTTAGTTTTGTTTTCCACCTTTTAATGAATGTGGTGGCAAGAAGCCACCAGTACCTGAAGACATTGACTGAAGAACCTTCCTAAAAATAGAGGGATTACTTAAACTAGCAGACATTAACCGTGCCTTTGACACATCTGATGAAGCCTTTGTATTCAGGGGATGCATCTATTCCTGGATTAGAATCAGAATCAGAATCAGAATCAGAAGTAGTTTATTGCCATTGTAAACATTCTCAGTCTGGGATGCTTTTGAATTTACTCACTTTAGCCAAAGCAAGATTTTATTTTCGAATGGCATCTGAACATTGGCTAATGGATTTGAGAAGTCTGCAGGAGTTTGCACAAACATGTCATGGTAATGGGTGCAGAACAGGAACGACAGATGTGTAACAAATACTCTTTCATAAATTCTATTTTCTCCATGAATTCTGGACAGTCTAAGATGGAACAACATTGTTTTGGAGGATGAGGCCTAAATTCTGGTTGTTGTGGGATGAAATAAACACAAAACAAATACCCTAAACAGCTGATCAGATTATCTGCGCTGGTGCCTATGAGATACGGAAAGCAAGTCAAGATTTGTTTGTACTAATTTCACAGGGAGAAGGTGGAGCAGAGGGTCCTGTTGGGAAAACTGGACCTGTGGGGCCTCAGGGCTCTGCTGGAAAGCCTGGTCCTGATGGTCTTCGTGGGATCCCTGGCCCTGTTGTGAGTATATTTTGTTTAAGTCTTTTAAGCTCTTTCTTTAATGCTGCATACGTCACATTATGACCTACTTTCACTCAGTGAATTAATCCATGAATATCAGTGTATTGATGATCACCTAAAAAGCAGTTTAGTATTTATTAAACTTGATATTTCACGATTTCATATTTTAAATATTTTCCTTATTTTCAGGGTGAGCAAGGACTTCCTGGTGCTTCTGGACAAGATGGCCCTCCTGGACCTCTTGTAAGACATGTCCCCTAATCTCATGACAAAAAACAAAAGTTGCATGTATAAATCAAGCGGTGTCGGAGTCATGCATTCCTCCTCACTCCTTGTTAGAAAAGATCACGTGCTTACGTCAATAAAATGTATTATGGCGGTATTTTGGGGATATCTAACAATTTATTGATTAGTTTCTGAACAGAAAATTAATCAGCTACTATTTTGACAATTAATCATTTTAGTCATTGTTCCAATGTCTAAAAATATTTTTTATTTTTTTGCTTTTCTGCAAGGAATTAATGTGAATAACTTTAGATTTTTGGACTAGTGGTGATGGGGGGAACATTTAACCTGACAGCTTGTCACAAGCAGCTGTTGGAATCCTTCTTTAGAATACAGAGTACTCACGATGGAATGCAGAAGTAGTGACAGCTGCAATAGTACAAAAAAAAATAGTGAATTCATTTTCCATTGTGCTTCAAGATATAATGCCTTCCCTCCACAGGGACCCCCTGGACTTCTCGGAATGAAAGGTGACTCTGGACACAAGGGGGAGAAGGTAATGCATTATGATTTTATCATTGTGTATTTCTCACATCTGAGTGTGAGCTTATCTGAGTTTCCACAGTAAGTAAACATCCACGGCTGATACCGTCATCTCTTTATTCAGTCTCCACCAGCAAAATAAGGAACGGTTCTGCTGCGTGAGGAGCTTTCACTGTGATTTACTGCACTTGATGAATATGCATAAGTGCAATACTATCATCTCTGTAATGGTCGCTGGTCTAATGCCAGCATGCAGCAGTCAGAAGCAGACGGTCATAACTCGGCTCGGCAGCAGGTGCTGAGACAAACCGCCCTTGTAAAATATGATGACAACTACAAACACGCTGATTCTTTATGGGTTTAAATGAGACGGTACTGAGACACGCTGGTGGGACTTCCACCTGAATTAGCATTTTCTTTCTCATTGAAAAACTGCCTTCATTTCTGGCAGATGATGAATGAATGAGCAGAAATTAAACCTAAAGTAGAAATGAAGATTACTTTTTTGTGAGCTGGATTACTTTTACAAACAGTAATGCTCTTCGGATATAATTTTTGTGTGTTTGGTTCCTTATTTTCTACTCTGCCTGTTCCAGGGCCATCCAGGGCTTATCGGTCTGATTGGGCCTCCAGGAGAGTATGGAGAGAAGGGCGACAGAGGCTTGCCTGGACCTCAGGGTACCGGAGGCGGCAAGGGTGATGCTGTAAGTCATTATTTATGCGAGGCACAGCATGCATTCTGAAAATATGCTCTCCATCGATAAGAAGAAAGAAAGAACGTCATGAAGTCAAAGCTCTACATAGGTGTGTGCGTGTTATATTCCCAGTGGTAAAATCGTAAAATGTAGGCCACAAGCTTGTGAGGAGCCTCTGGGTGATATTCTCCCTCTGGTGGTGCTGTCAGCCTCGCTGGGAGTTTGTAGAAGGAGGTTGGTTTCTGCCTAATCTGATGGGTTGAGTGGCTTCATAGGTTCAACATCATTATCTGGATTTCTGTGTTTCTATTTTGTGTGGAGAATTTGAGTTTTAGCATGTATGTGTGTTTTTTTTCTTTCTCTAAGTTCAAATTTGGTCGTGGGCTTTTTCTTTTCAGATAGATTTTTCCATTTTTCCAGTGACTCCCAATTTTGATCTTCATTTGGGTGGTTTAGCTCGCCATCCTTAACTTGACCTTTGGTTTGTTTGTTTGTTTTACATATGCAGCATTTTTCCCAACTAGTAATCCCTGTCTTCCCGGTTTTGTTTCTGGGGAAATTAAACAGTATATAAAAACTTACAAGAGAAGGTGACATAACCGTCAACAATAATGCTGTATAATGAAGTTTACTCATAGATAACTTTGCATATGTTCTGTATCCTGTTTCTTATAAGTACTGAAAGTACACTAACATACAAACAACACAATATTTATTTCCAGCATGAACAACAACACAGTTTGAAAACAATATAGGCATTAATTGTCATATCTTAAATGGACCATCTGATAAATGTATTGACTGACATTCATCTATTGTCATTGTCCGTTATTGTTGTTGCCTGTAATAGGGTGCTGTTGGTACCCAAGGTCCTCTTGGCCCTCCTGGCCCCCCTGGTCTTTCTGTAAGTTTAGATTTTTCATTGGTCCAATCAAAGGCGAGCAATATTTTCCCACTTTCTTACACCTCATTGTATCTCTTAATATGCATTTTTCAACAGGGATCTTCAGGACAGAAAGGTTCCAAGGGATCAACTGCAAGTTGTTTTACATTCCTTTCACTGTTTAATTCACTTTGCTGCTCATCCCGTGTAATATAGAAATGGGTGTCTTCTTATTTATATCCACCGTACATTGTTTTCTTTCAGGGTTCACATGGTCAGAAGGGAGATTCTGGACTGATTGGACAACCTGGACCACCTGTAAGTTCATTCTGTGTCATTCAATTCGATCTATCCAAAAAACATTATAGTCGACGCTGATTTGTCACTAGCTGGAATGAAACATAAAAATTCCATCATCATGCCGACCGTGCAGACCGAATTTGGCAAAGACTGCACGGAAACCACCCTTTGATAAACATGTATGAGGAGCGGTAATGTGCTCAATCCTATCCTCCATGTTGCAGGGACCACCAGGGGACATCATCCAGCCGCTACCCATGCATCACTCTGCCAAAAGAAGCAGGAGGCAGGCTGAGATGCAGGGAGATGAGGCAGACTATGGCATGGATGGCTTGGATATGGAGGGAATGGAGGATGTGTTTGGATCGCTCAACAACCTCAAGCAAGACATCGAGCGAATGAAGTTCCCCATGGGCACCCAAGACAACCCCGCAAGGACCTGCAATGACCTGCAGCTCAGCCAGCCTGACTACCCAGACGGTAGGGTGGAGATGGTGCTGGTCTCACACTTAGCAATGTTAGCAATGGCATTCGTCACGATTCATGAACTGTAGGGTTTGAACACAGTGGCAGCAAACCTACATGTGTTATTTCAATTCCAGTTTCATTAGCTTTTTGGTTTTTCATTCAGTGTCAGGTGTGACTATCTAACTTAATAAGGCTTTAATGTCCAATCAACTATAAGTATGCAACAATGTTATCGGTCGATATAAATGAATGCAGCTGCAAGAAATTAAATTTTTGAGAGTAGTTAACTAAAAGCATCATTGTGTTTCTAAAACCCCATCATGAGAATTGGGAGTCCACCCATCTGTCCATCATTCTTTTTTTTTCATGGTCACAAGTAGTTTTACAGAAATTGCCTAATTTTTTGAGTGTGATTTATCTCAAATGAAGCATATTCCAAACCCTCTCCAGGACTGGACAGATGTTTTTTGAGACAATTTGAATTTCTTTTTTTTATTTATTTTATTAAAAAGTACTAATTAAATTAAAGTAAAGTACTATTAAAAGGAATTGCAGTCAATGGGGGGAAAAAAACCTTAATTCTCTATTACTCGGTTTTAAAACTTTGAGTTGGTTTTCTACATTTGGATATGAGTATGTGATATATATAATGATATTTAGAAAGCTTGTAGTTATATTTACTTTTCTTTAAACTGAGAATGACATTGGATAGAGCTGGTGAACCTTCCTCTCTGCAAGAGGGCCCAGATACAGGTTTCATGTCTTTCTTCACTAAACACCACCTACAGGGGGAATCCAGGATTCTCCGTTACTTGTTCAATATATATAACAAAAAAACGAAATAGAAAAACATCGCAAAAGTCACAGTAATCTATGACACAAAAACAAACTGATTATTAAAAATTTGAATCATCAATTGTTTGCCAATTTCAATTCAATAACATGAACAATGGAACAGATGCAATGCAAAGCTACACCGTTAGTAAAAGTATGTCTCAATTTCAGACATTTCACAAAGCGGAAAATCTTGTCCAGCAAAATGAAAACATAAAGAACCAGCATTCAGTGCCCTTTAATTTAAAGCCAGGGCTTCATGTACTGTTTCAGCATCCCTGTTGTGTTTGTCTCCCAGGTGAATACTGGATTGATCCAAACCAGGGCTGCACAGGAGACGCCATCAAAGTGTTTTGTAACTTTACTGCAGGCGGGGAAACGTGCCTCTACCCAGATAAGAAATCCACAGGCGTAAGTAATGGGCCGGCATCAGCATGGGTGATCGTCAGCATTAGAGCTGAATTAGTCGATAGAGTAGCTATTGCTACATGTTTTAATATTCTCTAATCATTCATTTTGACTGTTTTTAATTACAGGTGAGAATATCCAACTGGCCCAAGGAGGCTCCAGGCTCATGGTTCAGTGAATTTAAACGTGGCAAAATCGTGAGTTTAGATGCATTTTTTTAACTATATCTCTTTTATCATAACTATGATACTGATTTTTTATGAAAAGAAACGTACGCCCTGTCAATCATCTCTCTCCCTTTCATTTACGTATGTCATTCCCTCTTTCCCCCTTCGTCTTCCTCTTCATCCGTCTGCTTCCAGTTGAACTACGTCGATGTCGGAGAAAGCAGCATTAACACAGTGCAGATGACCTTCCTGAAGCTGCTCAGCTCCTCGGCACGGCAGAACTTCACCTACATTTGTCATCAGTCCGTGGCCTGGTACGATGCCAAGGAGGACAGTTACGACAAAGCGCTGCGCTTCCTGGGCTCCAATGATGAAGAAATGTCTTATGACAATAATCCCTTCATCAAGCCGCTCATGGACGGCTGCTCGGTAACCAAATCATTTTCTAACGTTCTGTTTGCAACAAAACTCTTTTCTAAATGTCATGAAATCCCTTAATCCTTTCGAATGTGTAAATTTGTCTTTGTTTTGCATAATCATGTCGTTTATTTTTGATCAACTTTCCAAGATATTTAATTTACAATGATTTAAAGGAAGTGAATCTTCACATCTGAGAAGATAATCAAAGTTGTTATTGATTATATGTCAATGTCTCAGCATTAACTTGTTGACCTCTGCCCAACCATGCATCGTTTTTCACTTCTTGGTTTATCAATGTTTCATTTTTCTGCAAACTCATTTTGGTTAGACATCTCCCTTGTAAAGATTTTAACGATGTTTTAACTTTCTACGCACCATCTTTTTATCTGCCCTTGGTTTTGCAGTTGAAGCAGGGTTATTCTAAGACGGTGATGGAGATCAACACTCCCCGTATTGACCAGTTGCCCATCATCGACGTCATGCTGAACGACTTTGGGGAATCCAACCAGAGGTTTGGCTTCGAGGTCGGCCCTGTCTGTTTCCTCGGCTAGACATGCCCGACTCCCCGCTGAAGGACAGGGTCAGAGGGTACATATTAACACCCACCTGCTGAGATTCAACAACCTTCACTTTCTCTCCCCACAAAGCAAAAACCTGTGATTTATTTTGTCGCTGAGAAAGTATAGCGCCCCCTAGGCCCTGTCAAGAAAGCGCTGACCGGGGGAAACTACTCCTCGCCCTTGTAGGGCCAGAATCACATGACTTTAACATGTATGTAGTAATGGGAGTGACATCAGGAAAAGGACATTTGATGCCGTGGCGGATAGTGCCGCACTTTCAGCAGCAGAGAGGATCCACTCACCCCAATCCCATCCTCCCTTGCCCCCCCCCCCCCCCCCCCCGCCTCCCTCTGAATGCTCCAGGTGCTGCTCTCGATTCAACCACAGAGGTGCTTTTGTGCAGAGTTAATAAACATTCAAGGTGCTACAAAAAAAGTGCTTTGTGATAAAACTGTAATTACCGGTATTATTATTTTGTACAATGTTGTTCCTTTCCGAATCCACTCGCATGTGCCCCACTTTTAAAATTTTGATATCTTCTAAATCTATATAGAAATAAAGTAGCAGAGAAAGTTCACGACTTCGGACAATTTGTAATTTTAAAACTACCCCTATGTAAATAATATAACTTTCAATAGATGAGTTTTATGAGAGGAACCACACTAGAATTTTGACGCCTATCTTGGAAAGCATTTTGTCTTTTTGCATGACATAACAGTCAATATGGCCATCTGGATATTAAACCATAATAAAATGAGATAGTAATATAAATATTGTAAGAAATGGCTTTTTTCTTCTTCTTTTATTCACCCAAATGTTTCTTAGATCGTGGACTTATTCAGCTTTTAAACAATGTTGATATCTTGTTACGTTTAAACATCATTTATGGAGGCTAAATTACTTTTTGTGTTCATCAACTGTTTTAATTCACAAAAAGACCCCCTGTTTTCTTCTTTGTAACAATGAAGAAATGTTTTCTTGTGCCAATCAAAAATATTAAAACTGGATTCTGAAACATTTTGGGTTGAATGTTTGTATTGTTGCATAAACAAAATGATTAGTGCTTTTTTGTGACTCTGTTCTTCCATATATGTAATCCTCACCGTCGCCATGATAATTTATGACTCAGACAATTGTGGTTCCAAGTGCTGGGTTCGTGTGCTTCCTCCTGAGCCCAGACTCTTATCCAGTCCAGTTTCTTTCTTCTGACTCAGATTTGACTAAATCTGATTGCATTTCCACTTCTTTAGCTTTAAGAAATGACAGCATAGCCTTCAGAGACGCTTTCAAACCTGTGTAATGAATCTATGTACAACTGAAATAAATGTTTGGTGCTTTGCCATATGCACACTGAAATTATTTGCATTCACTTCCAGATCATGTAACACGCCTACTGGGCTTCCTTACTGCATGCTTATGTAGAAGATACTCAAATCACATATTAGATTTTTTTTTTAATTCTTAATATTACAACAAAATACAATAAATATACAAAAAACAAAAAAAAAATGTAATTGTTTGGCTCCATTTATTCTTGCACAGTGAAGTTGGACTGTTTCTTGATTTCACTCTTTATAGTGAAAGGAATTGCTTTCAAGTATTGCGTGAAGCAAAGAGTAAGTTACTACGTAATCATACATAATCATAGACCACAGGACATTTATTCTATTGAAAAGTCCAAAGCAAATGTCAGTAATTATCTTTTTTTCCTGGAGAGATTGTCATTACGCCAGAGGCGAAAGAAGGAACAGATAATTTCCAGGCTAGTCAAGGGATACGCTTCACAAATTTAGCAGTGAATATGATTTTCAGTCAATTCAAAATCAAGAAATCTGATGTTTTCATTCTTCAGTGATGAGAAATGCAATATGATAAACTTTCATTTTATTTGTTATATTTTATTTGTTACATCAGAATAAAATAAAATCTTACTTACTGAAGCTGGAGGAGTTTGACCTTCAACATTTAATGATGATAATTGAAAAGTGTTTTGTACTATAGTTACCGTAAGCATGATTTAAATGTTAATGATCATAGATCACCACGCTTCTACAAATTACAGTCATGACAAATCCATAAACATGTCACAATTACCTTTATAAATAAATATTTTTTTAATCAATTTATGGCAGAATACTGGTTGCCTGTTATATAGCACGCTATTATGTGCCCACATGCTTGGCCGCTACATCAGATTTTGATGGAACACCAAGAAGCCTTAAATTTAAAACATGTACACATCTTCAGCAGCATCATGGTAAACTCATGCATTCCCTTTTCAGCAATTCGGAATCAGACCAAATCTGAAACATTGCCTGAAAAGTCCTTGTATAGAATATTATTTTTCCAGAAAGACCCTTGAGCTCTTCGATATTATTGATTGGAACGTCATTTTATCCCAATTAACCTTTAAAATGTTTATGCTTTGCTGAGAATTCTTAATAAACATAAATTCTGTCATCATGTTTTGGTCAGAGAAAGCACAAATTAACTTTCAAGGGTGTACCGTTCATTTGCAATCATGATACCATCACCTATTTGCCACTTTATTATTAATCTCTTTACCTCAGAAATGTTCTGATCAGGTGTTGTGGGGGCCTTCACAGCTTTCACGGTCTTTTAATTTCATCGTTCCAAATTGTTTGATTCTATCAAACTCAGAATAATCCTACAAAATTCTACAAAACCAAGACAAATTCCAAAAAAGAAACAATCTCTAATGGCTATGGCAGAACTGCCAAACAAGCCAATGAGCTGAAAAAACTACTACTGTACACACTTCTGCTTAAAGGAAATTATAGCTGACATGCAATGAAATGTTCAAATATTTTGAAAGAAACAGTAGAAACATTCTGTAGTGACTGTTATTCAATTCAATTAAATTTTATTTATATTGTGCTAGATCACAACAGAAATTCATCTCAAGGCACTTTACAGGAGTAGCAGGGAAAGACCTGCTGAAAGACAGAACCCAACTTCCCTTTAACAGGCAGAAACCTTGGACAGAACCTAAGGCTCATGGTGGACGGCGATCTGTCTGGACCGGCTGGGTTGAGAGAGAGGGGTAGGAGGAGAGTCTCTTTTGTAGAAAGAAAAGTGCCAGCTTTCTATGTTGATGTTCCTTTCTTTACCTGGAGACACAATACATCTGCTTTGTTTACAGCATTTACATGTTTCAGCAGTTTCATCACATGCCTTAACCGATTTGAACCATAGCCACAAATCATGCAAGAAACTGCCTCAAAATTCTTTGTTCAAGTATGCTCAGAAAGTCATTTCCCACTCTTGTCACATTCTATGATTACTGTTTGAAAAGCTTCACTGGGGAAAACTCCAGCATAAGTGTCCTTTAACAATCCCATCACCTTATCCGACCCTGCTGCAGACTGATCTGGAGGAGGCCTGGAAACATCCGTATACTTCAGCTCTCCGGTTAATACTGGCTGTGTTCTTACATTGGCATTCCCTGAAGTGTCCGGGGAAGGCTGTAAAGCTGACCGCCTCACCCGCCTTGTATTCGAAACCGAGCTTGCCTCAGCTCAGCGAATTTGACAGCCCTTTTCTTCTTGCTGTCCCCTTCGCTTTTCTTCCACTGTCAAAACAAAGGCAAAAAGAAAAATGTGTCTATTCTCCTTAGAAAGGAGGAAACATCGATTGGCATACCAATGTAAAAATGTTTCTCACTGCAGTAAAGGTGAGGCGTATAATCAAGGACAAGCATGAGTTGAGCCTCCATCAGCCAAGGCCTGAATGGCAGACAAGGCACTTATTTAGCTGGCATTTCAAAGTAGGCAGAAGAATGTTCCAATGAGCAAACAATAATCAAAACCTGTTTGCTGAACATATTTGACAAAACCACTGTAAAATAGTAAAAACCATATGTAAAATAGTGTGGGTAATAATGTGTGTTTTTCTATAGCACAGCCTAAAATAAAAGTCATTCTGAAATACTGAAGATAATGTTCTTAAAAAATGAGAAAGAAAAAATAGGATGAAAAATGAGAAAAATGTCAAACAAGCACTTTTCTTCAATACATATTTCCAGTCTTGCTTCAGAACAACAAAGCCTGAAGGTTTATGTTCAGGCAAAAATTGGCAAGAGTCTCTTATAAATCTCAGGAGAAGGACACAAAAGCTGAATAAATATGCTTGTGTCTTATACTCCTGTGAACCCTATTTATATTCATAATGAACACTGCAGGCTTTATTTAACGCCTCCTATCAATTATCTTAAGCACTCAAAATACGATGTCTTATGAGTGACTAACGACTTTGAACAGAGAGGAAAATTAAAACGGAGCCACTGAAAGCTTTGTGTTATTTGTTCTATTAAAAAAATAAACATGCCTGATATGTGAAACTGTGAATCCAAATTGCATGAAGGGTTATCTGTCTCTGCATTTCATAACACCTCTTGAATTCTGCAGGGGATAATAAGTCATAAGAATTGAATGATACTGGATAGTTAATGAGAAAGTCTCACTAATCAGACTTTAATCTTGTTTTTTTCTATTCAGATAGTTCCTTTACTCGAAATACAAAGGCAGGAAGTAAAAGTTGTAGTATACGGTTTCTTTCGCTAATCCAATTCAGTGAACCCAAGTGGGATTCCTTTTTCCAGATGAGCCCATTTTACTTTTGAATATTGACAGGAATTTCTATAAAAGTTTTCACAGTGGCTATTTATACTGTAAATATAGGTTCCAATTTAAACTAGCCACAAAGAAGTTTTTAAATAGTCAGATACTCAACAAATTATTTCTAATTCTGTTTTTCCGACTAATATTGCAAATAATTTCTGGGAATCGAATGATTAAATAATCATACTAAAGAAAGAAATAGGTGGAAAGGGTGGACTACAGAGCAATAAAAAAATGAGTTTTCTAATTCTTTGGTCTTTGCTTCAATATTTTTTTTAAATAACACTGTCTATTGTTTAATTTAGTTACATGTCATATATTAGAGAATGAATCTATCATGTAGTTTAAATTTATAATAGAAATCATGCAGGGAGAAACCATGCAGGGGAGTGCACACCTATGCCAAGCTTATTGTCACTATAAACTGAACAACTGGAACTAGTTATATACAGTATATATATGCTCACAAACCTCAGTGTATCTGTCTGTCTGTCTGTTAGGGACGGATGGACCTGGATGACATTTTTGGAATGTTAACAGGAACAGATAATTAAAATTTGCAGATGATTCAGAAGAGATCCTGGATTCTGGATCACTTTGAAATGTGTGTTAAATTGCAGTCAATGGACCTTCAAAATGTGTTCCTCAATATCTCGGTTGATTTTTGACCAATGTTTATGGAATTTAACACAGTCATGTAGGGTGGGGGCCTCTATCCCCCCATTGAATTCCATCCGGATCGGATCCAGAATGGAGTCAGTAAAAAATCTTTAATTTTAACATTGAAAACCCCATTTACAGATTACATTTACAGATTTAATCTGTTATAAATACACATCAACTCTGATTCACTTTTACTTTTCATGGTTCGTGTATAAAGATACCAAGAACAATTTATAACCTTTTGATGAGGATCCAGATCACCATGTGGATGGTTCAAATCCAATTAGGAGGGGAATGAGCTGCTCGGTGGAGGTCTGTGCTCTCTGAGTGCTTTGTTAGTTAAAAAAAAAAATCCAAAATTTGGACGTGGATCGTTCTCATAATTTAATCAAGTTTCAAAAACACAAAATGTAATCAAAATCCATTCACAACGCTTTACTATATTTTGAAGCCAAAAAAATATCTAAAACTTAATGAAATCCCGCCCCTAAAAGCAGGAGCTCGACCTTTGATTGGCCAGCTCTTTGGTCGCAGCCAGCTCCAGCTTTTGAAATTGAGAAGTATTTCATTATTTTAAATCAAACTTTAACCTCGCACATCAAAAGCATTCATTCTCCAATGGACTGCCTTGCGGAAGCGAGCAGGAAAGTGGTTTGGGCACGATTTGATGATTTCACATCTGCTCTAAAACGCTAAGTAGTTCCCTATAATGAAATGGTTCGCTTCCCTGCCATACTTTGCTGCCATGCTGTCCTCTCGAGGTCTTCCTCTCCCTTTTTTGGCGCACGCCACGCACCCAGGCGCAGAGCCACCGCAGCCTGAGCTCACGCCTTTATCCTCCTGTTTCCCGGTGAATGCCACCAGCTGCAACTTTTGTCCCCGCACAAGCTGCCGGTGGTTCCTCCTCGGATTCAACAAGAGCCGAGAGAGGCAGCTGGGTGACGTCATATCCACGAACGAGGGTCCCACGGTTGTGTAAACTTTTCCCCTCCTTACAGACAGTGACGAGGTTTCTCCCCTCTGCCCACATGGCACGCGTAGCGGGGGCGAGTGGATGGATGCCCGCCCCCCCTCCTCGCCAGGAATCTACGGTTTTTACCAGCGCGTAGTGGGAAGAGGTGGCGCAAGGTCTGCGGCGGCGAAGGGACGCGTCGACGGAATGCCGCTGTCCGTGGTGCTGAACCCGCTGCTGTTCCTGCTGCTGCTCGGATCCTGCCCTTCGGTGGTGAGTTCACTGCCCTCGCGTTTATCTCAGTAAGAGATTAGAATAAACTTCAAAGTGCGCCGTGGGATGTTGTTGCTTTAAAGTTCCATTAGATGTATCTGAATCGGGTAGAGCGCTGCAATGTGGTTGGTGAACGGACAGCACAGAAAGCAGGAACCATTCCGGTGTTTCCAGCAACCTGCACGAAAGCACAGACAGGAATGTTCCAAATATGGTAGACATGTTCTAATAGAAATAACCTCTGATACAAAATAAAGACCACAAAGTATTGGCAGACAGACACCCTGCTAGCAATCATATGTATTGCCTGATATTGATCCTGGAGTGACGCCAGGAATATGAAGCTCCACTGTTAATGAAGAATGAAATCATTGGAATAAATAAATAAATATAAATATTTTCCCTTGTGAGTCTCCTCTCATACAGAAGAATGTGCAGTAAACATCTTCATATAGGTGTTTTATTCTGTCAAGGTAATTGGTTGTCCTCACTGTTCTTGTGTACATACTTTATTCCATATCTTTGTAACAGAAAAATGGGAATTGACTAATTCCACCTGTTCTAATCTTCGGAGATTATTTCCAAGCATTATTGCAAATTAGAAGGATCATATTTGAGTTCACCGAGCCATTTGGATGAGAGCTGTGGTCGACTAGGATCATGTCAACCATGACCAACCAAGCACTCTGTGTCTTAATTGCAAATCAGTGTCCTGCCACACTATCACCTTCCTGTGATTGAAAGTGATCTGCAGAAATTATGCTCTCTCTATAATCTCATTGGTTTACATGAAAAGGAAATGTAGGAAATGCCAATTGTGGAATCTGTCGGGAGATCTGTCAGGAAGTCAAAATGCACAGGATAAACAAAAGAGCGGAGACGGCTGGCTGTGAGGATTGTTCAATGAGAGCGCAACTCTTAGTGCAGAGTCCCACACATAAAGCTAGCTGGAGCGTGGCTTGGCTCAGCCACAAATTAATTTTAATACACGGAAATATGAGAAGAGGGGAAAGGATGTGCGTTACTCGAGACAGAGGACAGAGACTTTCAGCAGATTAGTGAGATTTGCGTCTCTTCTTTAGGAGCCTCTCGAAACAGGGTAAGGAGGGGTGGGGGGGGTCTTTCTCTTGTGTTCTCTTTTATTCCCTTCAGCTATGGTGCCATTTGAGAGAGAGAGAGAGGCAGTTTTGGGAACCACCACGGTGCACATATACCCAGCATCATTAGTAGACCCCACACATGTCCTCCGCGTGCAGGGCAGTGTTCATGACATGCAGATTGGGCATCTGTATTTAACTTACTGTAGTACAGAAGCAAGGATTGTGTGGTTGTGAAAGTGTTGTTATTATTATAGTCACCTTTCATGGCCTTTTAGCTTATGGTAATATCAGGGCCAATCTGGTTAAGGCATCAGTAGAATGAGACTTAATGTGTAGATAACGAACATTAGCAGCACACTATCACGACGTGGACAAAGATCAGAGCTGCAGAGCCTCGACAATGCCTGAAACAATTTTCTTACAATCTGATAAGTGCGATATTAAAGTATCGTGTTGGAGAATGAGTTTTGTAGGTAACAAGAAGATGATTAAGCTGATGATGATACAAGTGCTTAAAGCTCAAATAGAAATATACAATCCACACGACAGTACGGGACTTTGTTACGGAAGTGATATAGTTCAACGTGCAACGCCCTGCCAGTGGGTGAAAATGAGGAGTCAAAGACTGAGCTTTCTCCTTGGTGTGATGTCTTTACCTGCTCCGATGGGACAAGATATTTCATGGCTGACTCCAAATGTCCTTTCAGCTGTTCAGGCTGACAGCGAAGGCTTTGAGGCTGGAGGAAACGATGCTGCACAGCAGCAAACAGACCACCATACTTTTATATCTGCGAGCGTCAAAAGGCTGCTGCTTGAGGAAGTTCGCATATTTGATGTGTTATTTTACAACCACATTAAGCTTCAGAATGTGAAACACAGTCCAAAGAATATGTCGTTGTCTGCCACAGATGTTTGGCGTGCAGACAAGTTCACCATGCAGAGCTAAAGGTTGCTGCTTTTAGGCTGGAGGCTAGTATTCATTTCCCAGCAAACAGCAGTATTGTCCAGATACTGATGCTTCCATCGTGTTGGATAGATAAAAACGTTTCAAGCGCGTCAAGACTCTTTGATCAATGTTTTGGCGCAAAATGACTTTTTTCTGTGTACACTCTGACATTGGTCAATGGTGCTGTGTTATAAAAAGCTGCACTGCCTTATGATGCATAGCTTAATGTTCTTTAGGAGGTATGTTCTCAAGCTGTGGCGCATATTGACTGTAATAAAAAAAGAAGAAGAAAAGCTGCAACAAATCAGGTTTATCTGCGTCTCCCAGCAGACTGTTCAGTCAAGGCCCTTGAAGGCCTTGTGAAGAGAAACAGAGGAATTTACAGCACTCCAGTTGTTTATCAAGGTCAGGAAACTCTTTTTATTGTTCAACAGGAAACTCACCGGATATCGTGACCGTCAAAGCTCAGACACTTTGAAGTGGTTGGTGTTAAAGCTTTGGGATTCTAATGAAAAGGAATGGATGAAAAAAAAAACAAGACTCCATTGCAATTTCAGTGATCATCATCGGTGTTACGTGTGTTTAGCGTGTCTGTCAGGAGACGTGTGTGTGTGTGTGTGTTCATGACTGTGTCTGTGTGCAGACTATCCGGCCAAAGGAGGGGTGGCAGGTCTACAGCTCAGCTCAGGATGCAGATGGCCGGTGTGTCTGCACAGTGGTGGCGCCTGAACAGAACCTGTGCTCCAGAGACGCCCAAGGCAGGCAGCTTCGCCAGCTCCTGGAAAAGGTAAGTGCACACGTCGCTGTTGAGATGACAACGGGCAGATTATCTCGCACACATAATGGCCACAAACCCTCAATCCACACAGACACATAAATTGGGTTTTATTTTTATTTTTTTTACATTGATTTGATGTTCTTTTTTGCTTCTATTGTTGCCCTAATCCTCTGGGAGATTGTACCAGTCAGGTCCACAGCACCTATTTTCCACTTCAGCATCTATTACGTCGGTGGCATCGCCTTATTGATCGTTTGTGAAAGAAATGAATATTCCCCATTTTACCTCAACAGAACTGGAGAACCCACCATTTTTTTCTATCCCCCCACCCCCCCTCCTCATCTTCTTGGATGAGAGGTGGAACATCTTCAATTAAACTTGAGTCCAGTTGATTCTTCTTTTTTGTTATTTATGATTTACCATGACCTGGATGACTGAGAACCTGCACAGAAATGCTTCTCGACTGATCCGATATGACTTTCTTATTTAAGGTGATTTGCATGTTAAACTTTTGGCAACTTTGTACACCGGATGCCATTCCTGACGCAACCCTCTGCATTTATCCGGGCTTGGGACTGGCTCAGGGGAGAAACTGGCAATGATGTGTTAGCTTCTGCTAACCGCACTACCCGTGCTAACCATGAGGCTGCATTGCCTTATTCAAACAGTATGCTATATAAAGAAATGTTTCTCCACCCTACATTTCAATGTTGCATGACACTAATGCACTAAGCAGCCTCAGGGCTTCGATGAGGCCATTTTAGAGTTGCTCTACCAGAACCAGAAAAGTATTCAGAATACAATGTGTGAGCATTGTGCCACTTTGCTGGTGATATGCTCCAATAGTGTTGGTTACTTACAAATAGAGCCGAAGAGAGGAGAGAGAAAGCAGCATGCATCTTCTTGTTCACGTGCCCCATAAGCCCACTGAGCTTATGTTAAATCAGAGACAGTAGCTGTAAGCTTTCTCTGAGAAATATCTTCATTCTGTCAAAATCACCAGCATTTCCGAAATTGAATTTTACCCGGAAAGATATTGTACAAGTCAAAAGAGAGAAAGAGGGAGATACATCCCGACAGTCCCCTAAAACTGAGATTATCTGGATCACAGATCTGCGTGTTATCCCTCCTTCCCAGAGGAGAATAGAAAGAGTCACCTGTGTGATCCCATAGATGACAATTTATATAGATTCTCTTTTTGTGTTATTGACCATTGCATTATATTTTAGAGAATAATTTTCCTTCAAATACCTGCAGAGTAGCTTGACTGGCCTTCTATGCCTGGCGATGCTACTCAGCTCAGTGTGTAGGAGGGTGCTTAATGTCTCATTTGGTGAAGACATAATGCACTTTTTTGTCCAGTTGACATGTATGGAGGTGTGTGTATTTGTGCTCGCCTTATTGCTCTTTTCTGTTTTTCTGTGGCGGCTCGGAAGCCCACACGGCCCTCGACTGTCTTGGTGTATGATGCTTTGAATAGTACTTACTCATGCATGTAAATTCCAGTCAACGCTCCATTCAGCTCACATATGGATAGCTAAAAGACAATCACGTCGGCGGTGAAAAAGTTGAGTCGTTCCTTGGGGTGTTGCAGCAAGTCAAGCCACTGAGTGACTAAACATGGAAGACATTTTAATCTGGCGGTGGATGGAAAAATCAATGCTGTGCTATTTTAATTCTTTTCAAAAGGTGCAGAACATGTCGCAGTCGATCGAGGTGCTGAACCTGCGGACGCAGAGGGACTTTCAGTATATCATGAGAACGGAGAGCCAGATCAAAGGACTGCGGTCAAAGTTTCGACAGATTGAATCGGACAGGAAGGCGCTTGTCAACAAGAACTTTCAGGTACGCTACAACAGACAGAATGCGTTTTGTGAAATGCTGTCCTTAGAGGCATTTGAATTGAAAAAGCTTTTCATTCGCGATCGGATCAATGCAGGTCGCATTGGCCAAGGACGTCATTTTCTTAAAAGTCCAGACAGGCTGTGAAAGCAGGCGAAACTGATTGGCAAAGTCTTGAAGGCTACTTGAAACCTTTTTTGCCGTCTGTTCAGCCCTTTCAAGGCGGCATGATGACAGACACGTTTGATGTGCAGCAGCTCCATGGGAGGTATCAGCATTACTGATGCTTCTCACGACGGCGGACTCAAAGGGGAGAGGATTTCCATTGAATTTGGCATTGACTAATTAACACTGGCATTGGTTGACAATATTACTACGATAAATTACAATCATCATCCCTCAGGGTGTTTCATCCTCTTCTTTTTGTTGTATGTTTTTAGTTCTTCTCTTAAAATTAACTTTTGTTCCTTTTGTTTCTTTCATTGCATTTTATATTTGCCAATTATCCAACCGTAACTATTCGAAAACACAGTTACTGCAATGCATTTATTATTCTCTCGAATTGGAATTGGAATTTAGTTACCCAGGTAACATGCCATGTGTTTTTCTTGACTCATACATTGTGCCTTTTGTTAGATGGCCAGCCTTGTATTATTCAAAAAAATAGTAACAAGCTACAATAGCAACACACATGCTCTTTGCCAGATTGGGATATGGTAAAGACCGGTTGCTTGGTTGTTCTTGGATTTCTAGGAGCTAAAGGGAAAGATGGAATCCTTGCAGCCACTAATTCCTGTCCTGGAGCAATACAAGACAGATGCCAAGCTCATCTCCCAGTTCAAAGAGGAGATTAGGAATCTGTCTGACGTGTTGATGGCCATCCAGGAGGAAATGGGAGCATATGATTATGAGGAGCTGCAGCAGAGGGTCCTAAACCTGGAAAATCGGCTCCACAGCTGTATGAACAAACTCAGTAAGTGTGGTGCAGACAATGCTGAGCCATGTATGATGACCCCTAGATTATGAAATGTCTTATAGATTGGCAAATACAGAACAGGAGACCGTATAATTGCTGCTGCAGGCAGTATTAATGTTATAGTTTTATTCCCTTTGCAGAGAACAGAACCATTTTCCAAGTATAGGATAAAAACTGTCAGTGAAAAAGCTTTGGTTCATTTGCACCATCAGCTGAGATTGAACACATCTAATAAGATCAATTCTGCCTCTGGAGCCGCTTCGTCTCTGATAAAGGTTTGCATGACTAAATTTCAATTTGCCAACTACCAGGTTATCAACGCTGATGGAGCCTGTCAAAGTGTCAGAGTAAATAGCTAACATGTGAATGCTAATGGCATGTGACTGGAAATCTGTCTGAGCCCCGAGATGATGACTTGAGCATCCATTGTGCCTGCGCTTTGATTGATTAGGTAAAAATAGCAGTTATATACTTCATAGGGAACTTGCAAAATGATAGCTTGCTCTCATTTGGCACAAAGTGTCTGGCAAGATGGATTAAGTGCATCTCAAGTTCTTCAAATATTAATTGCTGCAGGATGAATGTTCAACCAGGTTTGACATATAGTCAGGGGTTTTATCCTTCGCATTATTATAGCAGCAGAAACAGTTGCAGTTTCCACATTTGGACCATTTAATGTTCACGCTGCCAGATTCCCACAACCCAGTGTTTTGTGATTGCCTTCATTATTACCGTGTGTGATGTCTTTGCAGCATGTGGCAAGCTAATGAAGATTACTGGGCCGCTGACAGTGAAAACCTCAGGGACCCGATTCGGAGCCTGGATGACTGACCCACAGGCATCTCCCAAAAACAACAGGGTGAGCTGTGTTAATGTGCTTCGTTCGATGTCTACATGATGTATTTGAACCCAAAATGTAGGCTTGCCTTGCCTTTTTTTGCACCCTTGACTGTCGATATTAAGCCTAAAACTGGTTGCAGCTTGCTATAGTAGATAGTTTTGATGTAAATGAGACATTTCTATGGTGGGATACTTTCTGAGTGAGAACTAGAACTCGGTGAGGTGAAGTGACTTCACACTTTGTTGCCGTTTTTAATTTATTTTCCATGTTTTAAAGACTGGATAAATTCACAGCCTTTATCTGGCATCAGACCCTAATTAACCCTAATTATCCAGCCAACACTGTTAGTAGTTTAGCACAGATGTTTCAAAATAAAAATAAAAGATCTGAACTTTATCACAAAACCAACGCCTCAAATAAAATAGGTTAGGAAGACCATAGTTTGGTTTACATTCACTGAATCAATATTGTCACGTTATTAATTATGATTATTATTTTAAATTAATTGATAAAATATTAGTTCATAGTCATATTGCCTGTCACAGTGGTGTATTAGGATCATAGCTGGTTTACAAAAATGGGGTGATAATAGTAGAAAAATAAACTTATTTGGTATATTGACAAAGTTACAACAATAAAATAAAAACTGCGGGGGGGAACTGATTCAAGGCATGTGTCTTTAAATTCTGGATGCTTATTATGGTGATGATGAACACAATGAATGGGGCTAAAATCAGAGTTATTTCCTTAAGTTTGACTGAATTGACTCTGTAGTTCAACCAAGAAGGCATAATACACGGTAAAGTAGTATATGATACTACATGATTTTTGGTGAAGCGCTGTGTCTCCTTGAGAAGAAAATCATATTTTCTTGTAATATGTTGTAATGTCAACAAACAAAAAAAATAATTGTTTTTTTTAATGAGGCAATTTAATTTCAGAATTTTCCTCTCTGCCTTCTCTTCTCAAATAATTACCCTAATGCACACAATTAAATCGTGTTATAAAGGAATGTGTCCAAAAGACAAAACAGAAAAGAGACCAGAGAACAAAAGGTGGCTTTGTTCCACACTCCACAGGGTCCCATTTAAGCGATGAAAATGAAAATCCTTGTAGCCTGACATTATTATTAGCAAAGTTAACCTCTTCTGTCCCCAGCAGATCTTATCAGCACTTCAATACTTCCTAACAGTGTTGAGGCGCTACTGAACATTTGGCCTCCTGGAAATGTTGACCTGGACATATCATGCAGGGGTCATAATGTAACGCTCCTCGTCATCACGGAATTGTTGTCTGTATGTTTTTGCCCTCAGGTCTGGTACATGGACAGCTATACCAACAACAAGATAGTAAAAGAGTATAAATCCGTTACTGATTTTGTGGCGGGATTGGAGTCTCGATCCTACAACCTGCCCTTCAAGTGGGCTGGAACAAACCACGTGGTGTACAACGGCTCGCTGTACTACAACAAGATGCAGAGCAACATCATAGTGAGGTACAGCTTCGAAACGGGCCGTGTGATCACCCAGAGGGCTCTGGAGTCAGCCGGCTTCTACAACGTGTACCCCTATACCTGGGGGGGCTTCTCCGACATCGACCTAATGGCAGATGAGCTGGGCCTGTGGGCCGTCTACGCTACCAATCAGAACGCTGGGAACATTGTGGTCAGCCAGTTGAACCCAGACACACTACAGATCCTCAACACGTGGAACACAGAGTACTCAAAGAGGAATGCCGGCGAGTCATTTATGATCTGTGGGACACTCTATATCACTAACTCCCACCTGACTGGGGCCAAGGTATACTACGCCTATTCCACTAAAACCTCCACGTACGAGTATACGGACATTCCCTTTCACAACCAGTACTTCCACATGTCAATGCTGGACTACAATGCCAGGGACCGCGCCCTCTATGGCTGGAACAACGGCCACCAGGTGCTGTTCAATGTCACGCTTTTCCACATCATTAAAACCGAGGATGAATCGTAATCAGAGTAACACACAAAAAATTATGAATTATGAATGTTCAAGTAAATAGTATTTATTTATTTATTTGAATAATTTTCCTAGTTTGGGGCATTTTATACCAATTTAATTACCATCATCATGCTATTTCTTTCCATTTTCATGAGAATGTTAAATGATTAGTGCAGTTTCCGGTGGAAACGTAAGACTTTTTATGCAAAATGACAGCACAAAATGAAACTTCACTGAATCTCGAGATGCATTACATCCAAAACGTTCAACTTAATAATGGTAATAATTGAGTCAGCAACATTTGGACACGCTGAACAATTCACCTCCAGTCGTCTCTGCAGGTCCTTTTTTGCTGCAGAAATGAGAAGGTTTGACAAAATGAAGTATTCGTAATGATTTCTCATTCTTCATTGGATTTATTCATGCCCACTTCATTTATTCATTTTTGACCGTGTTCACTGATTCTTCATTTTGTTTCCATTCTTCTCCTCGTCCTTTATTCATCATCATCGTCATCATCATCCGATGATGCTGCATTTCAATTTGCCTTTGTACTTTTTCCCCTTAAGAAGTTTTTTTTTTTGTGACCTTGTACATGACAGCGAGAAATGTGGTGAATCTGATTTCACCTGTATAGTTATTGTATTCTTCGTGTTTTTGAAGCTCCTCATTCATCCAGGTCATCGGGTGTCCTGAAGTACTAGGTCCTCAGCAAACAGTATGTCTGGCTGCCTTCTACTTAGTACATGGGCATATTGCTTTTTTGTATGTTCAGCAGCAGTTTTTACGCCTTATTCAGTGCTGTGTTTTCTGTAAGCCCAAGGATAACAGCTCTTGTGCATGAATGTTGGTTATCCTAAGAGCATATTTATTGTAACTGTGAATTTTTATCAGAATAGGTCCCATTCTCATCTTCTCTCTAGCTACAGCAATGGCAAAGATCCATTCATGCAGACGGCAGTAGACCGCATTAATAAGCATTTACTTGTGTAAATAAGAAGTTAGACGTAACTAAAATAAAAATAAACATGTGTTTTCATTAGGGCAGTCGACTTGTGTATTTGTGTCTGCTGGGTTGCTCAAGATGCAAAGGGAAAACACTGATTGCATAAAATGTGACATTACTTTAAATCATACTCAGCGCAGCAACTCCTCTCTGCCAAAGACTTGTTATTTCATTGTCCTCTAAAAGGGCAAAGTAAAACTTCTTGATCATTGACTGCATTACTTATTACTGAAGCTCATTAAAGCTTCATGTGTAAGTTTGTTAAAGAACACGTGTATTGGCTTGTGTTTCAAAACCAAACTGCATACACTGGAGAAGTGTCATAATAATGGCAAAGAGTTCATTTATATAAATCTATCATTCAAAGTGTGGCAGGGGACAGTTAAATACCGTGTTTGTGGCCATGTTTGTTAAAATATAGTCACACAAAATGCAGCTTTTACCTCAAATGACATCTGGAATGAACCTGAGGCAGGTTTGATTCTACCCATGAGCCCTTTGCATAAAGTTCCCCTCTGTATCATTGCAGCTGTCATTATCTCAAAATAAAGCACAAAGCATACAAAAATATATCTCAGATAGATTATCTTTCCTGACATGCTTGATTAAATATATAGTCTTTGGAGCTTTTGTGTTTTGCTGTTTGTAATAGGAAACGTCAGACTATCTTTACTTATGACAGTTGAATATGCTGATAACATGACAGCTTAAAAACATTCACTGGCATTTTCTCCTTACAGTTTTACTCCGGTAGATGTGAAGAGCATGATATCCAGCGTCTGCATTCTATTTGTATTTCACTGATTGGTGAATACTGATTAAGTTGAGGCTGAATACAAGTTGGAAGCAAATTTCAACATGAATCTGCCTGAATAAGTTTGATCAGATTTCAAAATGGCATAGAGAGACTTCAACAACATTTAAAAAGGAGCATTAACTGGTATAGTTTCTTATTCATTCAGGTGATATTTATTCTTTGAAGGTTGATTATAAAACTTCTGGATGTCTGTTTAAGCTTTAAAGATGGTTTACCTCTCATACCAGTGGCCTTGTCTGTTCTAAAGGGATGATTGGGGCTGCAGATACTTAAACTCTTCTGAGGTTGTTAACACAAAGTCGATAAGGTCAAAAGCCTGTTCACTGTTATCCAGGGCGGTTACAGTCGCTCAAAACAGAAGTGGTTGGTCGGTTTGCTTTATAAGGATATACACAGCAACAAGACCAAAAACACAGATGCACCATTAAACAAAATAAAACCCCATCATGAATTGATTAATAGATGAAGACCATTCATCTATTCATTTGTTGGAGTTGCTGGAGCCAATCCCAGCCTGCAATGGTGAGAGGCGGGGTACACGTTGGACTCGTCGCCAGTGTATCACGGGGCCACACAGAGATAGACAACCATTCATGCACACACTCATACGCTATGGACAATTAGAAGTGATCACCCTCCCCCCCCCCAAAGAAAATAAATCAATCGATGTAAGCAGAAAATATAGTGGCGAGTACAACTCAGTACAAGTAGTAACAGAGAGTAATTACTTTGCTTTTAAACACGCATAACAGCACAGTAAATCAAGTTGCTTTTCTTATGCAGTAAAACACACATTTGTGACTTGCAGTTGTCACAAGACAGCACCGCCGCAAACATGAGATAATCCTCTGGAATATGACATATTACTATAATGACCTGCCCAACAGTCTTTATAGCAGAAACACATCTGCAGTAAAATGCAACATACACTTCAATCCAAAAACACAATCATCAAGCATGGGACAAGGATCCCACAACTTCCTCCGCCACTGCAGTGATGGGTATCTTAGCACCCTGTTCATGGTGATTTGAACTGTGTTATCTTGGGAGGAAATGTATTTCCTGTCAGCTATTGATATTAGCATACAGAGGAACAGGAAATAAACCCAGACCAATTTAAAAGCTGCATGTGCAGTAGTCCATAGAAATGAAACAGAGGCTATTCTGAACACCCATCGCCCAAATGAGAACAGTAATTACTGCGGTCCATTTGATACCGTTTTATGAGCATCCACTGGGAACTCTTATTTATAATCACTGCAGTATAATCCTTAACATCTGATAACCAACAACTTTAATTTACTGTGCAGCTTTGCTGTGACAAAAATATCAAAAATAAAAGTGTCAGGAAGGTGTGATTCTATCATTTTTAATGGCTTAAGGAGCATTTTTCAAATATGGATATTTCTGTTTCAGTATGTCTGATATTTAAATTACACCCTTAATCTGTGTGTGTTAGAGAGGACAGGGTGTTGAGAAATCTGATTGGCTCCAATCTGATCCGAAGATTTGATAGGAGGACCAAAGGTCACTGGTCTTAAATTTGGATCCAGACATTCCCTGCTGTAGTTACACAACCACTGACAATGGATAAGGAATCAGGAATACAAAAGAAAAATAAATCAGGAGAGTGAAAGAAAATAAAGCAGGAATCCAATCCACTTCAAGATGAATGTTATGCTATATAGAAAGATAAGGAACAAAATGATATGACAATCCTTTGGAAGTGTCTTTTTAAAGAGAATTTTTCAGTTTCTGCTCCAAGCAAACAAACAAACCTTTAGCAATTGGATTTACATTGATATTATTAGTTTTTAGATGTTTTTCACAAAAAGCACACTTTCAGTAATGGTGGATTCTTCTTGATCTAGATCCAGAGCTTTTGAAGATACAACATATCCGTTTGCCCAAGTACTAATTCCACAGCGTCTTGGTGAAGACCAGCAAAAACAGAACCTCCTTTGTGGAATACGGGACGACACAGAGAATGGGAGAGCCTGAACAAACTGAGGGAACAGAGAGGATATATTCTGGCAAAGAACTGTCCAGAGAGGCAGGAGCTGATTAGGTGAGATGTGGAACAGGTGCGTCTCGTTCAGGTCAACAACAGAGCAACCCTCACTAATGCGATTTTCAACGTTAAAATGTCATATTTTTTCCTGCCCTCATTCTGGATTAGATCCAGAAGACATTTTGCATAATAGTGCATATCAGACCTCTTCATGACTTTGATTTTTTTGTGAGTGAATTTAATACATATTTTACAAGCAATAAGAGAATGACTACGGTTGGCCCACATTATCTCAACTAAAGCCTTCCCAATTTCTTCATCACCTCGCCCCACAACGCATCAATGTCACATTCCCTAAAGTCTTACAGATGTCCAAAGCGACCGTAAACTCTGGCCTATCAGGCCAACAAACAAAAAATTACTGAGCAGTGGCAGGAATTATCGTCTCGTATATTGTCTCAGATATTTCATACTGACAGATACAGGAAATAGAAGGAGGGCACTTCTTAATAATAGAAACAGATATTCTGCCAGCAAATGGTAGAGACACAAAGATGAAGAAACGTGTTTGTGCTTCACGTAGTTTCTCCTCATTGTGGTCATTTTTGAAAGTCCCTTGTTCAGGTTTGTGTTTCAGCATTTGGCTTGCGCTCCTCTGCAATCATCCCTTATCTGTGTGCGCAGCAGCTAAGGGTTCATCTCTCTGAATGAATGGGCTCAATAAACCTGTCACGGTTCAGACTTGTTGACTCTGTACCGACTCATGCAGCGATTCATCCTTTTTATTAGCTTCAGTTGTGCTATCTTCCCTGGCTGCTATTTACTCATTAGTTAAACAACTGCGGCTACAACAAAGGGGTTTGTTTGATGGAGCCTGGCATTATCCTCAAACAGACTCTACTCTTCTGTGATGCACGACAGAGTGAATCATATAAAGACATAAAAGTATAGGATAATACCTTTGAATATTAGAGAGTTAATGTATCATAACCTGACTGGCTCCTCAACTCTTTCAACAAACCTGTCACTGTTATCTAGTTAAAAAAGCGCTTCATTGAATAGATTGGAGATGTTTTAAGCAAAATCTAGTACAGAACTAACACTAGACGTTTGGGTTAATGAAATCTAGATAAAAATTAAAAATAATAATGAGTTGTAACATTGTAATATGTCATTAAACAGAGCCATCCGATAAAAAGCAAACACTGTTTCCAAAGCCTAAAATAACTCAAACAAAATAACTCCAGCTTTGTATTTAATGCAGCATGTGATATTGATCTTTTGCCAAGTAAGGCGGTTTCCCAAAATGCAGAACGATTCCTTTTACTAGAAGCAACCGCTCTCCTTAAGGTAACTGAAGATTTACATTAAAAAAACAATTTCAAATGCTGGTAACGAGGTAACATAACTGTGAATCAGCCCGTCATTCACTGCTGAACCTATTGTGATGTATATTTTGTTTGACAAACGGAATGTATGGTGAACTTAGAGAAATATGATATACTGTATACATAATATGAGAGATAATGCATTAAAAAAAAAACGATATTATCTTAAAGTGATTGTAGATTGTTGCGTTTTATTCCCAGACTGTAGAACACAGTGACACCAAGCCAATGTCAAAATGGAATTCAGACACAGAATTTCTTCCATCGCTCGATATCATTGTTGTTTATCATCGACCTTGTGAAGACGGGTTGAGGAGAGGGTGGCTGTGGGACAGGTGGCAGAGCAGTCTTCGGGGTTAGAGCTGAAGAAAGAGTCAAACTGGGTTCCAAAAACCACAATGGATTACAGCATCAAAATACGGGGAGTTGACTGACGCATTATATGATGTGAAGATCAGATGCTCAATCGACTGTCAGTCAAATTGCCTTTCTTCAGGCTTTTTTATTTTTTTTGCTTCTAAAAGTTACATTCCTTTATTTTACAGTAATTAATCTACCAAAACACAATTTAAGTATGGTTTGAAGCAGTTACTGCTATCGTGAATAAAAAATATATTCAAACTCAGAAACATCCGTCATTTTTGTTGGATTATTGCAGAAATGGAACAAGGAGTAGCCACTGAGAGCTGTCAGATGAAAAGCTGCAGGCATAAGGCTCATCCTAGCAGAAGTCCTGTCACTGTCCTCTGCAATTCAGACGCATCCTAAATGCACGCAAAAAAAAAAAAAAGATTGTCTTAATTCTAACAATGCTGCAGCCAGAATTCTTGTATTTTTAAAACACTTTGGTTGTTACCACCATGTGGTGAAAAAAGTCACCGAAGATGGAAAGTATAAGGATTCCAAAATAAAGTCAAGAGCTTGTTTTTTTAAAAACTCTATGGCTAGGATTGTTAATGCATCCGAGAAAGCAGCGTTTTACATGTGATGCAGAACAAGGCGACAGCTGCATTAAGTACAGCTGCAGGCAGTCAGCCATATTGTCTTTGACATTTAAGGGCCTAACAGCAGGGATGGCATCGCCTTCATTATACTCAGCTACTGCAGCTTGTTAGGGGCGACAAATTTGCTGTCAGCTCACTCCTCATTAGGACATATAGGAGCAGACTGTGGATGTGCAGCTATTTCTAAAAGTTGTCAGTCCAAAGCCACCCTGGATTTTGTTTGACAGTTGTTTCAAAATCAGTTAATGTGATTTAGTGAATTTGTGTCTAGCTAATGCCCTGGTGCAACATTTTACCTAAACGTAAATGGTTCAGGGATTGTAAGATGTTAATGTTCTAAATTAAATCAATTAGAAACTTGAAAAATCCATATGAATTTCCTGGGCAAATGACTTAACTATATTCTGTAAATGGAACATTGATTAGCAACCACCATTGTGGAAGCTAATGAGGATCCCAAACACACAATACACAATAAACGGTGGCATAGTGGTTAGCGCTGTCGCCCTACAGCAAGTTCAAAGCCTGGGTTGTCTCCGCTTTCCATGTATACAGTACTGTATATAGCTATCAGCTCAAGTTATTCTGCAATATCTCCACCGATACCAACTCCTGGAACTTTACTTTTCTGTCCCTTTATTACCTCACAAATCTCATCCAGCAGCAAAACTTCATCTTCCTGCATTAAGTCCCAAGTGACTTCATTTTGAGAATTCTTTTTTTTTTTTTATCTACACTGTGCACTCAAAATGCAAATGATCAATTGGATCCGGTAAGGAAAGTAAGTACAGAGCCCAACCAAAAAGTGATGGCAGAGATGTGCAAAGCAAGAGATTTATTAAGAAAAGAAAGTACAGTAATTCACCCAAAAATATATAATATCCACAGCTTGCTTATGTGAGAAATGAATGCATGGACGAATAAAAGATTTTTCTTCTCTTGTTGATACACACCAGAGGGAATTCTGAAGAATGAGCAGCAGAAATCGAAGCCTGACGTGTATTGCATTTGTTTTTGGAGATTTGCAAGTACGTTTTCTGTAGCATGAGTAATAGTGTGTGGGCGAGATAGGAAAGAGGGAAATATTTGTTCAAGATTTCTACAGAGGGACCTTTCTCAGCTCATAGAGAAGCACACAAAATGCAAGAAGATGCAGGCCAGCTGCATGGATCTTATGCACTTTGAGAGAACACTTGATCAGCGATTCTTTCTTTGAGCCCACACATCCCTCAGACTTCACACACACCTCCTGAAGGTTAGGGACGCAGAGCTGAGGGAATGCCAAATTTTACATTGCATTATCAGGATATTGTAATAAACCTGCTGCCCTCATGTGGTTGGCTCCGCATCACAAAAGGAACTTTTACCACAAAACAACAGTAAACGTAAAAAGAAAAAGTTAAAGTAAAAGTACCTAATTTCTCATTTCAGAAACAGCTGATCTTTTGTTCAGACTGGTAATGACAATATTCTTCTGCATGCTGTCTGGCTCTACAACACTGGATTTGTAAGCCTCGATCAAAAATTATTCCTTCTCACTGCTATGTATTAAACTAGAACAGTACTTGGAGAGCGTATAACCTCCGCCAAGCAGCTCATTCCCTTCATAATTCTTTGGAAAAAGCCTCCATCATAAGTGAATGGGGAAAATCCGGATTTTTGTATCCACACAGGTATCCGGATCGCTCTCAAAATCGAATGGCATCGAAGTTAGACCAAGACCCATCTTCAGATTTTTATCATCAAGATCCATCGAGCAGTTTTTCAACAATTCTGCTAACAAACAAACATACAAACAAATAGCATCAAAAGCATAACCTCCTGGGCAGAAGTAAAAATTCAATGCACATGTCCTCTTCATAACAGAAAGGCATCCCCTTTCATAACAGATGACTGGGCAAGCTTTGAAAACTGGACCTAAATAATAAACAGTAAAAACCACATTGACATTCAAAATTCTGTTGTTGAAAGAGATGTATTATTATTATTTTTTGATTATTTGGTGTGCTGTGCATGAGACGTTCACTGCTTGCATGGATTTATGACTCTTTTGATTAAGCTAATGACAAGCCTTTCTCAAACCTTCATATGTCAGCGAGCCAGACAGACGTCTTCAGCCTGTTACTCTAATAATCCAACATGAAAAATCTGGAACATATTTAAAGCTTCATGTCATGACTTTTTCTGCCTGGATTGGAGGACATTATAATCAACAAGATGTCATGCGTATGATTGGATTGATGGATGATTTGTTCAGTTTGGCAAACCTCATCAAACTGTTAACCCCCCCCCCCTTCACTTCGGCTTGCTGTCTGTATGGATATAAAAGTGATCTGTTTGACTCCATCCTTCAACCATGCTCCCAATTAAACTCATGACCTGAAATATCCGCCTTACAGGCTGACAATGGAGAAGAAGAAAAACTCGGACTCAAAAAAGGGTCAGACATATTTCACCTTCAAGATAACCACGCATCATTCTCACACTCAAATAAATGCTGTGTAAACGCTCACTGTTGCAGCTTCCATTAATCCCTGCCAGACATTACCATAACTCAACTTTAGCGGTTGAACAACACAACATCTCCCTGGATTTTCAGCCTTTCTTTAGAAGGCTGGGTTGTAACTTCAGTCACAAGTCAGAGCTGCTATAAATTATATGAAGCTTCTCTCTTCCTACCAGAATTTAAAAACAATCTTCAGTCATTTCCAAGTTCTTGCTTTAGAACACTAAAGAATCCTTGCTTCATTCCAAGAATAACTGTTTTAAACCACCTCTTACCCTTTTCTGATAACAAATTTCCATAATCATTTAGCCACACTTACTTTTGAAAGAAAATAATGGCCTAAATTACTCTGACATACTCAATATTTGGTTCATGAGTAAAGCCTTGAAATGTCTAAAAATGTCTCAAATCCAGGTTTGTAATACAGGATTTCTGTCGAGTGGAAAATCAGATGCCTGCTGCGATTCCTGAGATGATATCAGACAAATACAATTTTGAGCTTTTGTGTTTTTAATGATGTGGTTTTGATGCCTTTACGGGCATCTGCATGCCGATTCAAGGTCTTAACAGTTAACAGTAAGAAGTACTGCATACAGTACTGCAACATGCCAGGTTTATCTATATCTGTCATTATGTACGGGTGAATATACTACTGTATGTTCTCACACAGTAAACGGCAAATGAAATAGAAAAGTAGAATAGGGTAAATTAAACGCAAATTAGAATTTCATTCATAAGAGCACTTTCCACACCTTCTTCTTTATTCTGGCCAACACCCCTTCTGCCAGGTTTTTTGAAAAGCCCATTCAGTATTATTTTTTTTATTTATTTCATAATCCTGCTGAAAAACCCCTGACAATGTTACACTCGTAACAGAACCTCCTTGGTGGAAGTAAAATGTTGAAATTATTAAACAACAAAATGAATCCTTGTTTAATTCCGTCAATATATTGCTTTGTGACTTTAACTAATGACAGCACATCTTTCACATGCTCTGTATTGTTCAAGGTCTAATATCATATTCAGTGCAGTATCTGACACTGAACATTCTTTTAGGTTTGTTTTTGTTTTTTAAAGAAATACACTTGCAGCTTTCAATGACATCTATTTCTTTCTCCTCTGTGCTTTGAATGCAGTAATTGGGTCTGAATTCCGTCACCATTGCACCCTCGGCACCTCGCCTTGGTTGTGCATACATTCTAAACCTTTGTTAGAGTTTGTTTTTAGTCTCATCCCACCACAAAATTACCAATGTGTTACATCTGTTCATATTTATTCTTCATTTAGCCACATCGTGTAAAAATAAAAAAACTCTGCAGTGCAAAGAAAAGTGATATTTTCTAGCTTGTTACAGTGTGGTTGCTCTCCCACAGCGACACTATTGAAGCTCATCAGCTTTGTCCAGACGACCAGATAGGAAGAAGAGGCGCATGAGATGCACACAAGAGAGTTCATTAGTGGCCCCGGATTGAACAGTGCAATCGTGCCCCCTGCTTCGTTCAGGTAGCCAATGGAATTCCGGCTAGCAGAAGGCCTGCGGCAATGACGCCACCACTTTCGGCAGGAGTACAGTAATTGGACTGTGTGTCAGATAAATCCAGGTTGACGAGCCACTCAGCAGATTGTCACCTTGGCCCTTTGCAGTATCTGTTTTAGCCCTTCAGTGGAGGTCAGTGAAATTGGTGTAAGAGTGCAATGCCCTTTAATTGTCCTCACTAAATAACCCACGCTGACATCTTGTCCTTCTAACAGAAGAAAGAAATGTATTTGAGACACGACGCACTTCACACATAAATTAGGAAACTCTCTTTATTTGAATGACGAATGGCAAACAAGCGGAACAAGACGATGCAGCACATGAAATACAATGCATGTGAAACTTTTATTTATTCAGATATAAAATATAAGCAATATCCAAATGCAGTTATCTGTTGTAATTTAGATACTTTCCTCTAGTTTGACATTGGAGAAGAACACGACGACGTATGAAACATGGCAGATAGAAATCTTTGAATGTACAACAGTAAACGATGGAAAACAATGGAAGTCATTGCATAATTGCTTTGGAAAAAATAAACATTCCTTAACATATGTCCCATTAATTGAGGTGAGGTGTAAACATTAATGAAACAAACATTTTGTTTCACATGCAATGTGTACAAAATTTACACAGGCTGGTCAATCTATGCAAAAATATGTATTTCCCCTATTTCTGTGAAAAAGCTGCTGCTTCTACTTTGCTGTCAACTCGTGATCCCAAGTCTGACTGTGTCCAAGATCTTTATCGACAAAGGGCCTCTAAGCTGTCGATGGCTGGAAAAAATCTGCTTCACTTTGGCAGGTAATCAAAGCTGCTCATCTTCTCTATTCTAGAAAATAATTAGGTTAGTGAAAATTAAGATTGGCTCTTAATTGTAGAACACGAACGGTTGTATGGCTGGTCTGCAGAGCAGCAAGGTTGTGTCATTGTGTCACATCTTTTTCACGTTTTCTTCTGTACTGGTGAGATCTTAATGTCTTTTCTTCCTCCAACAGTCCGTCTGCGCAAAGTAACGTCTTCGTCATCCCCTGTCTGCTGCTTGGCAAAGTTTACAAACACCTGCAACACAGAGAATAACAGTTCAGCACGAAAGAAATGCATTTCAACTTCCTCAAATGGACCCCAAATATTTCTGACTGTTATTACTATTGTTATTATGGCTGTTATTATTCTTGTTACTATGGCTGTTATTATTCTTGTTACTATTGCTATTGCTGTTATTATTTTTACATTGTTGTTGTTAATATGATCCACCCATCCATTTTTTGTACAGCTGCTTATCCACCTTGCGGGTCAGAGGTCTGCTGGAGTCCAGCTGACTACAGGCGAGAGGCGGGGTCCACCCCGGATGAGGCACCAGCTTATCGCAGGGACACACAAACTCGCACACACTCACATTCACACTTAAAGACAATTTGGAGGGATCGATTGACCTAAGGTGCATGTTTTTTGGAGGCGGTAGGAAGCTTGAGAACCTGGAGAGAACCCATGCAGACTACAGAAGAAAATACAAACGCCACACAGAAAAGAATCGAACGCAAAACCTTGCTGAGAGGCAACAGCGCTACCTACTGTGTGACCGTGCTGCCTTGTTGTTGTTGTTGTTGTGACGTATTATGTGATGCAAAGTGGAAGGTTTTGTATGTTTTGCATGGCTGTTTCAGACAGGTGTGATTTGTTGCTTAATTCTGTAGGTGGCATTAGTGTTTCCCATCACAAAAACAGCCTGTCAAATTAGATTTTGTATTACGTAAGGATTGAGTTCATATTTTTTAACAAATAATTCTAAAAATATTTTTTTAACATGAAAAACAATTCTATCATATCAGATTATTAGGTCCAAGTTTTGTATTAGATATATCAATTGATTAGCATTTATGAAACAAGGACTCTGGTCCTACACACCTGATCCAGCGTTGTCTGGGAAACAGAGTAATCTTCGATGCTGAGCCTCTCTTTATTAGCCACCACCAGCTGAAATATGCGGGCGAGGGAGGAGGAGGCGATCTTGTACTGCAGAGTGTTGTAGTGCTTCTCCCTCTGAACACAACCAGGAAAGGAGCTCTCCATGAAGCGCTCCACGGGTTCCAGGTGTGGAGACAAGTCCGCTTTAACGGCCTTGACTTTCATGGTAACCACATAGCCGTCACCAAATCTGGATCAAGGCAGTACAGTGTGACAACATCAGACATTTCCCAGGATTCGTTGCGGTTATGTCTTCAGCTCTCTGGCTGAAAAATGCTATTATTTGTCACATCATTGTGGATGACAACAGAAAAATTCATATTGGTTGTTTTAAAAACTGAAATTATCATGTTTGCATCGCTGTAGTGATGGCAGTAAAATGTATTTATCACATTTGTTGCATCATGGGCCTCACACATTTCTACAAAAAAGATGTGACAGGAAACCTTACTTGTACTTGAGATGCTGGATGGTACCCAGACACCTGAAGGTCCCATTGACCATGATGGCCAGTCGAGTGCAGAGGGCCTCACACTCCTCCATGCTGGTTGAAAACAAACACAATCCATCTTTATTTTCCACTGCTGTTATTTCATGTCGACAAGCAATAAATCATAATTTCAAAAATTTAGATGGCAACATCAAACTAATTCCAGCCCAGCCCTGATTTGATCAGCAATTGTTGGCAGGAGACGCCCCCGTGTTTGCTCAGCTGCTGCAGCAGGTGTGTGTGCAGTGGATTGATGTCATCATTAGGAGCCAAACCTGTGCGATGTTAGCACCACAGCCCTGCCATCCTGGATAACACTCATTATAGCATTCCACAGGAAGCGTCGAGAGTGGGGATCCATCCCGGTTGTGGGCTCATCCTAAATGCACACGGCCACAGACAAAAAAACAAACTTCACTCTCTGCACACAAAGGTCCGGATGAACGGAGGCAAAAGCCTTATTAGCATATGGCAAAGATCACAGATTTATGCCAATCTGAATTGAACTGCACAGTTTGCCTGCCAATGTATAAAACACTGCAGGCCAGGATTGACTGCACCCATATGGCTTCCCATCTGGATCCATAAAACATTTCACTGACAAATCCCTGCATAAAACTCAAACAATGGGCACATGAGCTCTTTGTCATTGGCTAACTCACCAGCAGCACCAGTGCTGGGCAGCCAATCATGGCGATGGCTGTGGAGAGTTTGCGTCTGTTGCCTCCACTGTAGGTCCCCGCACATCGACCAGCGTACTCTGTCAGCCCCAGCTTCTCAATGCCCCACTCCGCTACCTACAGGAGGAAAATGAAACATGCATTTGGTGAGTTTATGCATCAGCAGGGGAATGCATGCTCAGTTCCAGGAGGGGCAGTGTCTATTGATTTGCAAACCCTCCATAAAAATGTTGAAAGGATAAAACATCAGCAGTTCAAGGTGACAGTAAAGACAAAATTAACACAATGCACAATATTTAGAGCGCTGAGGTTATTAAGCAGCTGGAGAAGCACTGACTCTGGGGATCTCCGACTCAGGAATCCCTCTGAGACGAGCATAGAGGTGCAGATGTTCCCTGCCGGTCAGAAGTTCATCGATGGCATCAAATTGAGGACAGTAGCCCATGTTCTGGTGCACATCCAGAATCTCTGTTAGGATGCTAGAAAAGAAGACACAATATGCTGTCAAATTAGATTCTGGCATCTAAAGACTAATCAGAATGACAATTCATAAAATTATTCAGAGCTGGATTAGACTGATAAAGTTGATATTTCATATATCTGGGGCTGATTCATATGAGTCAAATAGTATTAAGAACCTGGACATATAGAAAACGTTTTTAATCAATTCATTCAATGACTCGACAGTGACTCATTTTTGTCTAAATAAATAAATTATTTATTTGGATTACTCATAACCTGTGAGGAGTGCTTTGCATATTAATGCATTATAAGAGGGTCAACAGACAAAAGGTTTGGTCACCACTTTATTATTATTGGTTTAAATTGCTATTAAACTGCATCTTTTAATGAAGTTTTTCATACAATTTCAGCATCCAAAAATGGTGCAAATGTAGCTTGCACCATAGACGGGTTAAATCACTGTCATAAAAACTTGTGGGTGGGTATGTCCAAATAGCTGGCGCAGAAATTGGGTTAGACTTAGCGCACTAAACTTAATTTGGAGTGCCTGCACAATAAATATTGACTTCCTCTGTTTCTGTTTTTGAATATACAACCTCCTCCTCCTACCACAGGAGTTGGTTTTATAGTCCCAAGCATGTCAGATTGGACTGTTTCTGGTCGCCTCCCATCTGGAAACATGAAGAATTAAAGGTCACATATTATATTCTTTTTTTCCACAAGTTAACGCAGTTCCCAGACACTTATATGAAATATTTGTGACAGTCTTTAGTCAAAATAACAAACAGATGCTGCAGGACAGCGTCCATCTTGTCTGTTTCAAACAGCTCTGTCAGTAAAGCCTCTGAAAACGAAACTAAAACTAAGTTCAGCTGCGTGCATGCAATGAATGCATGTGCACACACATCTTGTTCACGTTCTAACAATGTGACATCACATTAACGAAGATTGTGTTTCAGTAGGTGATTACATACCTATGCAAACTACGCAGGATTAACTGGATGGTTTATTTAGCGGTTTTTGGGTTGATAATGACCCAAACCCACCATAGTATTGTAGAAACATGGGAAAAGTGAGTTTTTCATAATATGGGACCTTTAAAAAAAACAAATTTCAAATGGCATTTGATCCAGATCTGAAAACACCCTGTGCTCTATCAACCAGGGCCCAATCTCTACGCACCTGTAGCCGGCGACAGTCGCCTCCCCAGAGCTGACATCACTGTCGCCAGTCAGCATTTTGAAGGTCGTTGTCTTTCCAGCTCCATTAACTCCCAAGAGACCAAAGCACTGACGGGAAAAAGAGACAAATCAGACTCAAGAGTTCTGCCGAACTACAGATGAGTGCACTCACTAGTGTACAGAATAAAACTCGGCACCTTTTCATCCTCTATTATTCACAAAATGGAGAAATCACCATCTCTCAGATAATAATAATAATTTATATGGCACTTTTCTATCTATACAGAAACTCAAAGCGCTCTTACATTGTGCATTATTTATTCACTCCATACTTGGTGGTTGTGAAGCTACTATTGCTGCCCTGGGCTAGACTGACAGAAGCGAGGCTGCCAATTTACGCCATAGGCCCTCCCGACCACCATTCATTCACTCACTACTACATTCACACAGGCAATGTGGGTGAAGTGTATTGCCCAAGGACACAACGACACACACACACACACACATGTGCCGAAGAAGGGACTCGAACCTCTCGATCATAGGACGACCCGCTTAACCACCTGCGCCACCGTCGCCCCCAAATGATGAACACAGATGAACTCTTTGACTTTACCTCTCCTGCAGGGACACTGACACAAATCCGGTCCACAGCTGCCCTCTTCCTGCCCACATATGTCTGCGCAGAGAAGCCAGTTACACAGCAGCTGACTCTATTTGTGTGGCGTTTTCTAAAACAATACATACTATGAGGCAAAACTGAAATACAACAAAGAATAAAAAATAAAAATAAAACATTCAATCAATAGCGTATCTTTTGTGTAGTCTTGATTTTCAAATACCACATTTTTATTTTCATTATTTTTAGTTGTGTTTTCTGACCCTTTCTTTTAGACAATACTTAAACAAATAACAATATTAGGTTGTGTATTGTTGTTGGATATTTTTAAAGGGGGCTGGTTACGTGGTGATTTTGTGGTTATACTCTATTAATTTTTCTTCTTCAGTTCATTTTATATTTCCTTTCTGAATGAATATGAATGAAATCAAAATACATCTGAATTTCAAAAACACATAAGTGTACATTTCAGAAGTATGGGTGAGATTCTGTTTAAGAAGCAGAGCCGTTTATTGTAAGTACCTTAGAGAGGTCTCTAATCTGCAGGATGTCGCTCTTGCTGCCCCCATCATACATTCTCTGCCGCTCCGCTGCAACATCATCATCATCATCATCATCTGATGACGTCTGCTTGTAGTCAGACAACCTAAACATCATATATCAAGAAACACCTCATATTACAGAGATTGTAAGTGTGTATGCAAACTGTGTTCAGCCAGTCCCTCACCAGGGGTCCACAAAGAATCGGTACTGGATCAGAAGATTGAGAGCAGAGTAGACAAAGCCTTCCGCTGCCATGAAAGCGACATTTTTCCCCAGAAAGTCCCATCGGAACAGGTCCTGCGTGTGCTCCTCACCTGGAAACAGATGAGGTTTGTACTGAAAATGAACCCTTTGTTTAGCCATTGCGAAGAAAGTGTTTCACAAGCTGAACAAATGGAGATATTTGATTCAATTGGTGCTCCATTTCCACTGAAAGATAGATACAAATGGGTCATTTCATCAGTTGCTTTCCGCATTTATTTATGAATAATAATTTGATTAACTCAATGAGTGCCAGCCATTTTCAACTCAGCAATATGCTGAGTGCCCCAGCACACACCGAACCTACCAAATGAAAGATTAATGTCTCTACTTTCATCAGGAAAATAAACTGTGTTCCTATAATTTTCATTTCCGGAGTTCTTGGCCGTTGAAGAGAGGCAGATATCAATGTCAGGGTTGGCAGTGAATGTTTGAGTTGGAAAAAATGTCTTTAGACGTTAATGGAACTCGAAGAGTTAACAGTGTTTTTTTGCTTATAGGCTAATATTTAATATATAGAGTACACTATCATGAATCAATGATTAAAAACTCACCAAATCGGGCATAAACATCCGTAACAGCCTGGTACATGGCCATGTCTATCAATCCACGTCCCAGGCAAAAGTGAGGGAGCACCAGCAGGCCTTTTTTTAGCCATTCATTGAACATCAGCAAAGACTGGTAACACACACACACAGACACACACAGGCAATGATTCACATTTGAAATCAGCACATCATTGATAGATTGTGCAGTACTTGCAATTTTTTTAAATGTCGCCATTCAACTTCAACTGAAAACACAAAGTTCACCCAAAGCAGAGCATATTTCTGCGTTGATCACTGTTAAATCAAATGGCCTACATTTTTTTTCCATGTCGATGTTATCAGAAATTCACGTCTTGATTCGACTTGTGTGTAAAGATGCAGCCTGAATTTCAATTGAGACTTCAGTTAGCTTTGCATAAAAGAACTCGTGGATGCCATTGTTACAACACTTAAACTTTATATATATATTATCTAAGCAAAATAATTATAGCATGAGTATAAAGTGTTTTACAGTTAAATTAAACGGTTGATGGATTCATCAATGAGATCAGAGTATAACCGACGCTGTGGAGAGAAGCATCTGGCAAATAGTTGCAACAGCACCTGTTCCCTTCTCCTCCTACGTCTCTGTTTATGAAACAGAGACGTAGGAGGAATGCTGAATGCTGCATAATCCAAGTCTACGGAAGCCCAGAGATCTCAATCGCAAACGTACAAAATAATTCCTTTATTTAACTATTACATTTCTGAATATTATAATGGGGCAAACTGATAAATTCAAGATGGAATCAAATAACGTGATTAACTAGAAGACAGTACTTGTATTAGTTGTGAGTTAAAAGTGAGTTTTCTCCTGTCCTTACCCGATTGTTTTCAAAAAGCTCCAGGATGAAGGTGATGGCGCTGGTATTGATGCCTATGAACAAGTTGATGCAGGACAGGGATACATATGCAGTGCTTGGGATGTTGAACATGTAGGACATGGGATACATCATGGGTGTCACAGACCACCTATATGAGAGAGGATGAGATTTCCTGAGAGCCGTCTTCATTTTAAACTGAACAATATGAATGAAACAAAAATAATCCCTTACCCATATAGCAGTAGCAGCACTATTAGCGCAGGCAGGTTGGACGGTGAAGTGTAACACTTCTTGTCAAATGCCATGAAAATACCAACTACCATAGCAGTGCTGAGAGAGTAGTTAACCTTGGAGAGCAAATAAAGCATTCATGCAGGAAAAATATCCACCATCTGTCTGTCTGAAGATGAGTTTATATCCACTGAAAGGATATGAAAAGCTTAAAATGACTAAAATAATGGCATATCTGATGAATTTCAATAAATCCTCCTCAGACCTGGCAGCCTCATGTGTGGGACGTCACATGTTTGGTTGTCTTGACCACAATACTCCAAATGAAGCACCAAGTGAAGAGCTTTGCACATCACTATGTAATGTCATCATGGTTGTATTGAAATTCAATTGGCCATCAATTGTCTCAGAAACTACATCATGATAAAAGCTCATTCTTTGTTTTTTTTTTACACTTATCAGGTCCCAATCAGCCCAAATAGCCAAGAGAAAAAGAAAAAAAAATGCATGTCATGCAAGAGTTTGGGTCTTTTCTTTAGGGACTCCAGCCCTGCCTGACTTACCATGTCCCAGAAGAAATTGGCCAGCCAGTACACCAAAGGACTGACACCGCTGACAAACTGCAAATGCTTGGCCTTCGTCACACGCTCCTGGATGAGGTAGAGGACGAAACTGGCAGGGATGAAGGACATGGCAAAAATAACACAGATCGCCACCACAGCGTCTACTGACGTGGTCAACCTGAAAGAATAGAATAATAATATAGTCTGTTAAAGGAATGTAATATTTCTGTCAGTGTGTCATTTCGTACATACAGGTATTTTTTTTTAAATCTAACAGCGATGGTGCCAGAAGAGAACAACAACACAAAGCATGAATCACAGAGGAGAGGAAGCCATTTTATTTTCTAACTATATTAATATTATGTTTATACTCCAAGAATAACCAGAGATCAGTTCTAATGTATACCTGATGCATTAAAAACGTACAGCGACACCTTGGTCGACGGAACATCTTTGCACACAAGTCAAATCAAGACATGAATGGAGTTCTGCCACTATATTTATTAACAGTGACCAACACAAAAATAAGCTCTGCTTAAAGTGAACTTTCTGTTGTTGAATGGTGACTCTTTTAATTGTGTGTACTGCACAATATATAAATGCTTTTGTTATTATAATTATTATAACTAGAAAAGCCCTGGCGATTACATAACCTCCATCTGTTGTTTTATTCTGTTGGAGCAAACGGCATCACCTGTTGGTCAACGATGCTTTCTTCTACTTTATCTTTGCTTAAGGTTCCCACCTCTCCTGCACAAGTGTGTGTTTATTTCTCTATATGTGTAGCCAAAGGTTTGTGTAAAAAAACAACAACAAAAATGCATGTATAAGTCATACTCACACAGTGACCTCAGAAAGCTGCTCTTTGGTCAAGTTCAGAGGGTGATTGATAGCGGTGATGCCGAACTCCACAGGTTTGGCTGATGGAGGGAGGAAGGCTCGGAGAATTGCGTTATTGGCCACATTCATGAAGGCCACCATGGCGTGCCAGCCTTTGTTGTTATACCATACCTGACAGGGGAGGGGACAGTCTGGACTGACTTGGTGTGAATTACAAGCCTGATATACAATTTACCTAAATGTCAATATTACAGCAAGCACTTAGAGCAATTGATCATTATGTGGCCCTGATTGATAAACTGAATGTGTGTTTATGATGTCTGTCTGATTGGTGGAAATCGCTCTTGTAGTCACCCCATGCCTACCTTCACATTGAATTCACTTTCCATGTATCGTAAGAATGGACCAATATCCCTCAGTGCAAGTCCAGAGTAATAACCCTGTGAAAGAACATGTTCATTTAATCGATGGACATTACCCGCTGTTCCAATGAACAAAGTAAAGGTTTACCGCTGTGATATTGAGCATTCGTCCAAGTTGGTGAAAAACACTCTGGATGTCTTTGGGGTTGATATCCAGGATGGGAAGCTGCCCTCCGACCGACAGACCTCCGTATCTGGGTTCAGAGAACATTCACATTCAGGGTCCACCACGGACTTCAAGATGAAAACTTCAGAGATAATATATAAATTATTACCTTTGTTCATTAACCCAGTATTTGCTCTTCAAGCTGTGGGATGGAATTATTCATAAAGGTTTAAGAGTTTGAGCTTGCAGAGTTTTGAGGCTGTATCATTTCCCCCACCTGGCTCTAATGACACGGGGGTAGGTTTTAACCAGGTAATCGGAGACGTTCCTGTCCGTCAGGTCAAGCATCACATCTCCTGTGGCCTCCAGTCGTTGTCGAGGGGGCAGGCCTCCCGCTCCGTCGGGACACAGGGGCATCATGGTGAGCTTCTTGCCAGTACTGCACTCACAGGAAGGAGAAGGGTTTCTCCAGTTCCATTCGGGACTCTGTAAGATGTTGCTGATCACAGAAGAGACGGCAGGATGCTCCCAGTCTGAAGTACTGTTTCTACAGGGAAGTCTGGAAGGAGATAAGTGGAGACAAGCATGAACCAGCATGGAGCTGGAACCTGTATGTAACCACTAAGAACAACTGGTGTGCAGTAGCTGAAAGAATACTAAACAGGAATAGCACAGTGTGGAAACACGCAATAAAGTCACACTAAATCCAGAATTCAAAGCTAGAATTACATATTAAGTATTAGCAAATGCAAAATAACAAGAAAAAGTACTAAATTAATATATGTCATATGTAACATGAAACTCTGACATGCAACATGTAGTTTATGTTAGCTACTTCAAATGCTACTGGGTGTCTTAATCTGTAATGTAAAAATTCATCAGTTAATTATATTCAAATGTAACATTAGTATTATATTGGTAAAACATAATTAATGTATTAGTCAAGTAAATTAAAAAGTTAAAGTTTCTCTTTAAATTGATATGAGTTGAGGTAGATAGTATAAGACGACTCTAGTGGTGAAGAAGAGGAAGAGCACTGAGTCAGAGCAGAGGACAGTGGTGGAGGCTGAAGGATGAAGAGTGTTGTGTGGTTTTTAGGGAAGAGGTGAGACAGGCTCTGGGTGGGCAAGAGAGGCTTTGTAATAGGAGTATTGGCGAGGATGAAGGGAAAGGTCTACAAGACAGTGGTAAGGCCAGCCATGATGGACGGCTTAGCCTTAGTGGCTCTGAGGAAAAGACAGGAGGTGGAGCCAGAAGTGGCGGAGATGAAGATGCTGAGGTTGGATAGGATTAGAAATGAGACAATAAGAGGGACAGTGAAGGTTAGACGTTTTGGAGGCAAGGTCAGAGAGACCAGGCTGTGGCTCAGTTGGTAGAGTGCTCTATATTCAGTGTTAAATATTAGCAAGTACAAATAGTGCATTAAGTTTTTATCTATAAAGTTTCACAGTAGCCCTGATACTCACCCTAGAGGTTCCCCTTCCATGCAGCGAGTTCCCAGGCCCGGTGTGTGTAGTAAACGCTCCGTGAAGCGCTTCATTTTAGGGTCTAATAGTTGCTCATTACTAAATATGGATGAAAAAATGTAAAGACAACTAATTAAAGCCACTGGCTACAAATAGAAGCATTATATTCACCATCTAGCAGCTAGATAAAGTGTTAATGTGATGGTTTGGGAAATACTCAGTGTCATGAGATCTGACCTGAAGAAAGTGAACTGCTGTCCATACATCCAGGGTGTCAAAGTAAGACTTGGATACTCTCCAAACGGAGGGACTATCATGGTGAAGATCAGCGCAATCAGGATGAAGCTGGCAGGAAGGACAATCTGTACCCACAATACACAAGTACTGCGTCCTCATTACAGCTGTAAAGTACTCTGTCACAGGTGAAAGTATTGCTTTGAAACTGACACCTAAGTAAATGTGTGCATGTGCAATGCAGAAAAGGAACCAATGAAAAGAACATATATATATATATATATATGAAATTATATTATGATATTAAATGCATGAACTCTGTTTGGAGTGCTAGACCTGCAGCACTCGAGCCGGGATGCTCATCTCTAGACTGGGGTAATGTTCAAAACCAACAGATTTTGTTTGTAACTAGTAATTAAAGCTGTCAGATAAATGTCGTGAAGCAAAATGTATTTGCGTACAAGTAGAAAGTGGCATAAAAACAATAAATGTACTGAGTTCTATATTACAAAAATGTAAACTTCCACATTTATTATGTCTTCAACTACATTTAATAATCATTTTGATTGTTTTAACATCTAAACATCGCATAATCCGACCATCAACACTTCACGTATGCACAAGACCATCTCGCTACCTGTGCCACGAAGTCTTTCTTGCTTCTGATAGAGTGGTAAAACCTCTTCACAAGAAGCGCATAGAACTGCTTCAGGACCAGAGCAGCGCCTTTCACCTGCCGGGAACCCTTTCCTGCCTTGCTGGCTGATGCATCATGGGTAATTCCATTACTCTGCATCGCACTGTTGTGTTCTACGATCAACAAGAAAACACACAGAAATTATCTGCATGGGACAAAGCATCTGACGGAGAGGAAACGGTAGCAGGCATGGGCTTAGACATTCCAAAGCTGAGTTCAACTCCTTCTGTATGTGTTTCTACGGTTATATTGGGATGCATGTAAATAAAAAGTGAACTTAAAGTAATATCCTGCCTGAGAAGAGCAAGCAAAAAATGCCTTCCTGAAGAGTGAAAACTTGAGATACCGACTATAACAGCATCTAGTCCACTTTCAATATGTGCATTATTTAACTGTCTGGAGATCCAAATCGGATTCTTAGTGTCATTAGAGTCAATAGATTGGTCACATGACAGTATTCTAAGAAAGAAAAACAGCCTTTTTTTATGAGGATACTTTGCCAGACCGTATGTAACAAAGGTATGGCAACAACCAATTTAAAATGTAACAAACAATTCTTACCCAAACTAGTTGTCTCTAAAAAAATAAACTTAATTCTTTAGCCGCCACAGTAATTACAATAAAATATCACTTTTTAAAAGGTTGTAACTTAAAAATCGTTAGAGATAAAGCCATACTGCAAATCAGAAAAGTCATAAGTATGAACCAAAGTTTGTGATGGGAATAAATTAACACATCTAATAATGTGGAAAAGCTCCATTCAAATGCAATCATCACGCAGGAACAAAGATAATCGCTACAAAATCAAAGCAAAACCAAAAAGCCACCACCTTGTCTTGTCATGGACATGCGCAAACCAAAAAAAACAACCGACGTGTGCAAGATAAAGAACATTCCCCGAGTCAATGCCGCGGAAAAGACATCACTTTCAGAATCAGCACTGGACAGCTCCACATGTAGCCGACTACATATGGAGCTGTCCAGTGCTGAACCTGAACTCCACATGTAGCCGGCTACAGATGGAGCTGTCCAGTGTTGAAGTTCACTAGTATAGTGCTTTGCTCCCTTATGTATCTCCAGCGTGTGAGAATAAAACAACCGAATTCTCTCATGTCTCTGACCTTCATTGTCAGTATTGGTGTCATTTTTTCTTCGCTGTAATATCCACTGCTCTAGAGGTGGGAGTGAACAGGTGAGACACAAATCACACACACACAAACACACAAACTAGTGGGTTAAAACAGACAAAGCATCACAATGTGGAAACATTTCACAAGAATGCAATTAAGATAACGAATAACGGGAGATGAGGTATCAGGAATCACGAAGGCGGCAACACAATCAGAACAGCTGGGAGGTAAATGGATTTACAACAACGTTAAAGGTACGGAGTAATGGCTCAGAAACCAATTCCAAGAAAAAGCCGTGTGGAATATCGGCAGCGGAGTTTACCAGGAGGAGCGTCTTTATTCGCCGCTTCTCCATCTGCAGTGACCTTTATGAATATCTGGAACGAAAGTGAAATCGTCCATCAACATTCATAGTGATTTAGACGCCATATACAAGTTGTCCGTTCAACTTGAGAAGCTTTTCCAATTTGGATTTAACCTCTTGTTAAAAATCATGAATTTGAGTTGGATGTAGATGTGTGGCATACGACCATATAAGGAGGATTCTATGGAAATAAACGGTTTTCTTTTACTCATGGAGCAGCCCACCTTATTCTGTGTGGTTATAAGGAAATGTATTTATGTTATACCCTTGTTATTGGACAGCGTTAGCAGAAAGTCATCAGCCAGAATTAAATCATGACATTCTTTAACATTCGGCACACACACAGTGTTGTTGATGTCTACCTCCTCTAGTGATGTATCAGAGATCCCGAAGCTGCTGAGCCCCATGTCAGCGAGCGTCTCCTCCAGCTCCCTGAACAGGCTGGCATATGCTCGATGCTTGAAGCCCTTATTGGGGAGCAGGTAGGTCAGCTCCTGGCCGATCATCTCGATCAGTTTGGCTTCGGGGACGTGGTGGTGGATGAGGCCGGTGATGCTGTCGATGTCCCCTGGATGGGTAAAACAAAAGAAACCACCATTTGGGATTGTCTGCGAGGAGGAGTAGCTCATGAGTGGGGAGTTACAGTTAAATATTCAGAGACACTTACCATCCATAACTCTGTCTAAATGTTGCGAGTGGTCCTGAGACTGCTCTTTGTATCCGGTGCAGATGGAGCAGGAGCAGGAACAGTCGGAGGCGCAGTCGCAGTCGTTCTGCAGGAGCAAAGATGAACAGGCAGCAGAGAAAATGAACATCACGATTGGGGTCACGGGTTGTTGGAGGAAAATGTCAACCTTACCTCCTTCTTCCTGAGATCCTTCATCCGGCGTACAAGCGTCAAATAGAAGCCGACCCCAAAGCAGTTCTTGAGGAAGAGCGGGGACCCACAACAGTGCAGTTGTCCTTTAGAGATGATGGCGATGCGGTCGCTCAGCAGGTCGGCTTCATCCATGTGATGAGTGGATAAGATTACCGTCCGGCCTACATAACAAGAAAACTTTCATTCAATTCATCTGAATTCATGGAACATTTCACAGCACATGCTGGGAAAAACAGAAAAGTTCAAATAACTTTCAATAGTCACCGCCAGCAGATTATTAATTTCCTGACTGCAGCATGTTGCTATTGTTATTGCCATGTTGCTGAATTTTTCCGTTTGATCAGTTCACTATTTAATTCCAGCACCTCGGGGCGACTGCAGAATGAGCATTTTTAATTGTAGATTGTGTACAATATGGAGCTAAAAGTGGTAAATGGGGCATTTTACCAGCTCTGTATTTCAGAAGGAGGTCCCAAATAGACCTCCTGGAATAGGGGTCCACTCCAGATGTGGGTTCATCCAAAATCACAACCTTTGACCCTCCAACAAACGCCATGGCAACTGACAATTTCCTTTGCATGCCACCTGTGGGGTATGCAGGAGTGCAGAAACAAAGGGTGAAATACTTCATTCAATTCTTTTCTCGCTCTGTTATTAACACAAAAGAACGAGTCGTCCACCTGACAGGTTCTGAGATTCATCGCGTCTTTTGTGAGACAGCCCGAGGTCCAAAAGCATCTCCTCGACCTCCCTCTCCGCCTCCACCTGAGTCCGACCCTTCAGCAGTGAGTAGAACAGGATGTGCTCCTCCACGGTGAGACTGGCACAAAAACCGGAGAGCACTTAGAAAGAAGCAGCCTGTCAAATAGTCATTCTGTCAGTTTCTTCCCAGTGGATTTTTTTTTTAAAGCTGGGAGTCTGGATGCCAAAGCCAAATAGGTAATTTGGGCTTTTAACAACTTCTGGCGAAGTTAATGTTTTTGATTTAAGTATTAATTTTAACAAAGTCTGTTCGCTGAACAGAAGACATACCAAACTTTTGAAATTCAACATCTTTCATGTAATTGAAATTATTTCTGCTTGTTCTTCAGCACAAATGATTTCCAATTAATCTTTCTCTTTTAATAAATAAAAAAAATACTGTAAATATTGCTCTGTGGCTCACTGCTTGAACAGGATGTTGTGCTGCGGGCACATGCCCATTGACGAACGGATGAGGTCGATGTCTGTCCGAATGTCTCTTCCATAAATGAAGGCAGTGCCGGATGTGGGAGGATACAGACCAGTCAAGATGGACCTGAGAAATATACAGGGACACTGGGCTGTCAGCTGTGCTCTCGGATCTCATTAGGCACAACCGATTATTGATATTTTCATTTAAATTACAGATTTTATTTTATCTTACATAGTCGTCGTTTTTCCTGCCCCGTTGTGCCCCAAGAAAGACGTGATCTGACCCTCGTAAAAATTGATGTTGAGGCAGTTGACTGCTGGACGAGAGCTTCCATCAAACACCTTCACCAGGTCCTGAATCTGGACTCCTATCAAAGAGCCGAGCGGGTCGGCCTCAAAGAAGAGCTGACCTGCAGGAAAACATGGAATTGAGTGAGCTAACACCAACAGAAGTGGAAACACACTATTCATATAATAACATTCTTGTACTTCTTCTTTCAGCCACAGCAAATCAATGTTCTCCACTTCACCCTGCCCTTTGCATCGTCCTCCCCAACACCAGCCACTCTCATGTCCTCCCTCATTACGTACATGTATCTTCTCCTGGGTCGACCTCTAGCCCTGTTCCCTGACAGTTCCATCCTTAGCATCCTTCTACCGATATCGTCCCTGTCTCTCCTCTGGACATGTCCAAACCATTAAAGTCTGTCCTCTCTGACCTTGTCTCCAAAACGTCTAACCTTCACTGATGGCTGGACTCACCACTGTCTTGTAGACCTTTCCCTTCGTCCTCGCTGACACTCTCCTATCACACCTGACCCGTTCCAGCCTGCCTGCCCACGATTCTTCACTTCCTTTCCACATTATAAAATAGGATTCATTACACAATAAATGTAAATTTAAGGTTAAAATCAACTAAAATATCATATTGCGTTAGAACTGTATTCTCTTATTTCCACTGTCTAAAAGTTTAGATTTAAATATTGTATCATAGCACACTCTAACAAATGTATCGTAGAAACTCCTTTTAACTTTGGTACATTACATTTATAGTCCTTATAATACTCCTACTACTTTTCTTTACTGTAATGACTGCGGAAGTGTCCATCTAATAGTCCCCCTGAGGTTCCCATGTTCTGGTAATATGTGTTGACTCCAGCTGTCCTGCAGATGTCCTCAGTGCGCTCCCCATAATGCCCATTTCCAATCTGGCCCAGTGGCTTCATGTCTTCATGAATTCATGTATTCATGTCTTCACCTTCCGTCCGTGAGTCTTGGCGCTCCTCCTCCGGGTTTGGAGTTTCTTCTTGTCGTCTCAGCAGCTCCTTCTCTCTCTCCAGTCGATCTCTCTTACTTTGATGCTTGCAGGTCTTCCTGCCGGCCGAGCCGTTGCAAGTGTGCATCTCAGGTGTGCACATGCTCTCCATGTCCTTCTGCACAATTTCTGGTTCTGGTTTCTCAAGCTCTGAAGAAAACAGATTGAAGATGTTGATTTTAGTCATCATCATGCATGCTTTTAGCTTCCAGGGATGTTGCAAACCTGCAGATTCAGAGGCTTGCAAGGAAACTTTAATAAATTGGTTATTCTTTGATACAGTTATGAAACACAATAAAGTTCCAGAATAGATATGATACTAACCTTGATCAGCCTTTGATGCTCCAGGATTTTGCCAGTATGAGGGCTGGAGTGGGAAGTAAAGTGGACGACCAATGCCATACTGTCCTATAAAGAAGAGATTTATTACTGCTCTTAGTACACTCCACAAGCTGTGCATGTAAAGGGACAAATGCTGTCAAGTAAATCATACAGTATATTAGCATCCCAACCTGGGAAGACATTATCAAGATACCAGGCCAGGATAGCATAGAGTACAGCATCAAGCATCATCATGAGGATGGAGGTGAGGAACGAATAGGTGTCTTTTTCTAATGGGCTGGTCTGGACGTTGTCCCACTGCAGACCCAAACCTTGCTCCTCGTACCGCGACAGGTACTCGGTCCCAAAACCAAACGCCACCTGGGACAATAAGCTCTAGAGATGGAGAGGGATTTTACTTGAATGTCTGACGATGGGCTCATCTTACTTTAAAAAACATGACATTGACATCTCAAAGCAATCACAATAGTTTAAATTCTTTGGTCTTAAAAATTATACATCCTATTTCTAACATTTTAAATGTCACATACAGCGGCCAGCTTCATGTTCTTGGTAATGCGGTCCTGCCAGGCAAAACAGAGGATGTGCGGCAAGTAGAGGGTGAAGTAGATGATGCCGCTGCAGGCTGCTGCCAGGTTGGCTTTGTTGAAGAGCACACTCATCAAGAAACACTGCATGATGGTGGCAACAGTGAAAGTCAGCAGGAAAGAGAAGACGAGGACAGAGCTGCTGTAATTCAGCACCTTTCCGCCCTGAGAGAGAAGCAGAAGCATAGCTGCAAGTTAGACAGATTTTTATCTTCCTCAAATAATGAAGCCTTGGACTGACAGAGGATGAATGACTCTCCCACAAACTACCCACCAGAGGGCGCCATTGCATTCAACAAAAAAAACAGAAAATAAAACTTGACCCAGTCAATCATCATGGCCTCCTCCTCCTTCTGCTTTGATCCCATTCTCCCAGGCATTCTCACCATTATGATGGCGGTGAGCAGCGCTGTGCTTGCAGTCATCATGATGAGGCTGTCAATGAACCAGGTGCACCAGATGACTCCGTGGTTAACCCCCATGGCTCTGAGCGTCTCCTTGAGGCGCAGTTCCTTCTCCAGCACAATGCCCTTCACCATCATGGAGACAGAGTAGACCCAGGCCAGCACCATGAACAGCGGGAAGCAGCGGTTCAGTGTGATCATAAAGCTGAGGAAGAGCATAGGCGTGCAGGTTGAGGAAGGGGAGGGGAGTAAGGTCAACATGGATGTGACTAATGAACTGTTTGATGACCTGTTGGCTATAGATAAATACTGATTACAATGCTTTTTTTTATTCATCAAAAAATCCAAAGCCAGAATCTCAGCAATCACTTAAAAAAACTTGCACGTGGACTTTAAGCAATAAAAGTCGTGCAGAGCAAAATAGCTCACTTTGGCTAGCTGTTAGCCTCAGAGCTGTGAGGGCACACGGGTAACTATAGTCAAGCAGTGGGATCGGTAAATCAAACAATGTATTTGTTCATTAAAGTGTTCATTCATGTGCAAAAAGGTGCAGACATGATCCTCAACAAATTGTAAATAGTAATTATACATATGGAGTTACAGAGTGATTATTGGGATAAATCATCCATCATGTGGAGGGTCTGCTCACAGATCATCCACATAGCAGGGATACGGCATCTGCTGAACGTAGACCCCGAGTGGCCAGTCGTTGCCTGTGTGAAGCTTAATGATGCCGTGTTCGATCATGTCCTGCAGGTAGGCGAAGCCTCCCCAAATGTACCTCTGGTCCTCCATGGGGTCTGCTCTAGGGCCAGGGTCCCAGTATCTGATAAAGGATGCAGAGTGTCATCGGTTAAAGAAGTGGTTGTAAGACCATAAGTCATGCAAAAAATGTAAATAATTCATAAAAGCATTCTGCTCCGTGGAAAAATAACCCCCCCCCCCCCCCCCACACACACACACAAACAGTGGATAACTGAAGTGGATAAGGCAGAGACAAAGCCTTCCTACAATCCGATTATTCGATTGTATGGAGGCAGGACTCTCGCTGTGCCCATTGCAGCCTGCTGGTGTGACGCAAACATTTAAAAGCGCTCCTTCACCCCTATGGCTATTGGCATACTGCTTGTTCATGAATGATAGATCAAAGGGAAACGAACATGTATGTGAGTCCGTGCTTCACATGGAAAGATGAAGGGTCCATTGTGTTAATATGAAGCCACGAAGAGGAAAGGCATTGAAGTCAGATGGAAAGTTTTTCTCCTCCTCTGAGGAAAGTGGCAAATCCATATAAATTGTCTTGTTATTTCCAAAAGTGACATGGAAAATGTAAGAGCGGCATGTTTTCAAGGTGATGTGATGGTCTGAATATTATTGGATGGGTCCTACTTGTGTGGCACTTAATTGCCTTAAACCGGTTTAGACTTGCTCTGCACTAATATAATTAATGATATAAACCTTTTAATCCTAAGGACTGTCTTTAAGTATAAATATGTAATGGCTTGTAATGTAAATTTGAGTGGTCACTGCACAATTAACCAGGCAGAAAAAACAATAAAGCAGGTTCTGCTTGTTCTGTTTTTCTGATGTCTTTCTAGAATTAAACCCCGTCTGGAAGAAACACTTCAAATTCAAAGCTTGAGACAACTTTCTTTTCTTTTTATCGCTATTATTATTTCACGCAGCTCCCACTGACCTGTCCTTGATCTTGTTGGTGCGCTCCACCGCGTCAATGTCCATACGGATCTTGTACTTGACATGAGGTGGCAGACTGGTTGTCCAAGGATACATGTCCAGGAAGACAACGCCGGCCCAAAACTTGTTCTCCTCCAGCAGGTGCAAGGCCTGATGGCTCATCTGGGATTCGTCGGTGTAAGCCACAAACTTATCCAGATTGATGCACTGCAAGAGAGAAGATTTCCGATGTCCGTATGGACAGAGTGAGCCGGCAAGGCGGCGGGGCTGGAAGGAGGTGTGACCTTTTGGCAACATGTTACACATCTAATACACAATGAGGAGTTTTAAACAGTTGATCAGCTGCTGATTCAAAAAGAGCATCAATTGGTACTCTCTTTATAAGAAGGTCTATTGATGTATTTATGCAGGATTAGTGGAAAGAAGAGCAAAAACACCCTCGAGTCTGTGCTACAGTTTCAGCACATCTCTATAATGTAGTAGCGCCAGGAAAGTTTCACGCGGTACACTCGGCTTCTTGGTTGTGTAGCAGTCGTGAAAATGTCCCTCTTATCTTTCACTCAGGAGATCCGAATAAATGGAGAACACCTGAGTGACTTCAAACATTCAGCAGCAGCATCCACAAACACGCAAATGCACGCGTGGACGCCGGCGCACAAGCTTATTCAAAAAACACAACATGCACACACACACACCTAGAAACGTTTGCAATCTGGAGTTCACAATTATCTACTTTCTCACAAACACACATGCTCTCTCTATGAAATTGCTAATTGGCTTGTGACGCTCCCACTTTACACATCCACATAGAAACACACACACACACACACACACACACACCCCTGTGCACACCGTATCGAATGTGTTCTTTGCTATTACTGCAACAATACGCTGAGAGCGTTTCCATCACTTTTACAGCACAATGCTGTTCATTCAGAGATGGGCTGAGAAGAAAGAGCCTCACTCGTGCACAAGTTCCAGTGGGTCCTCGGTGTGAGAAGCACACCCACAGAGTGAGAGGTCCTCATGCTAGACGCAACAGTTACCCTACAGCTCAATGCTAGCTGACAGCTATATCGAATTGGCTAAACTGCCAGGGTTTGTTTGTGGGCCTCTGAGGGGTCTCAGCACTGAGCACTGAAACAAAGGAGAGACTGAGACGCCTGCACTGATAGTGCTCTCCGCACCACAACCCCTGCCCCCTCTAAATCAGATGAGGGGGGGTGAGGGAATGAAAGATGGACGGTGATTTGCCCCTCTTTTATTTCACAAGTGCCAGGGTCTGTTTCAATACAAGGCCATTCACTAAAACAGCATAAAATTCATGGAGGGGGGGCCCTACTCTCCAATTTATCACCAGCTCTACAATGGAGCTAAGGAAGGGGGTGACAGGAGACTTGTTCTCCCACCTTTCAGCGTACTGGATGGGAGCGCGTCTGTGCTAAGTGGCCTGTTCTGTTTGAGCGAGGCCTGGCTGTAATCTCCTGGGAGCCGAGCAGGAAGACCGCCGCACCTGTCTGGAGAAGCGAGTCTCCAGCGTCAGCATCTCATTCTAGAACGTGTGACTTTCAGCAAATTGTGATTTGGACCAAAGAGGCAAATACAGAAGAATGAGAGAACAAGAACCGGGGAGGGGGGGAGACATGGAGTCACAGACTAACTTCTCACCTCTCCATACTGGTTGAACAAACGTAGGAGCCGGTCTGCGATGTTAAAAATGCTTCTCCAGTCAAAATGGGGCTTTCCTGGTTCCCTCCATTCCTCTAGGCCGTTGTACAGGAAGTTAAGAATGTCTTTGGTGGTGAAATTAGCGCCAGCCAGGCTGACATCCATGAAGTTCATCACTGTGGGGTTTCTCAGGGTGTCCTGCAGGGATTGAGACAACAAGTATAGTTTCAGCGTGGAATATGATTACACATGCAAGAACAAGCGCTGCATATTCAGCCCTATATTATATTAATGCATCTTCTGCACAGTTTTGTTTCGTTGATTCCATAACAAAGAGAACACACCCCCTTGTGTTTGAGGTGTATGTGTGTATGTGTGTGTGTGTGTGTGCATGCGGAGTGTTCCTACCCTGATCATGTTCATCTGGACGCTGTTGTGGAAGAAAACCCAGAGCTGTGGTCCCAGCTCCTCCCAGGCTTTGGCCATGTTCTTCAACCTCTCTAACTCCTCAAAGGTGGTGTTGGCCTGCACACACACACACACACACACACTTATCTAAGCTCAAAAGTAAAGTTAAGGACCACTGGATTCAAATTAAAGGTTGGAGTTCAGACAGATGCAAACAAATACGAGTAGAAGAAGAAATGTAAGAGGCGAGAAAAAAGTGAGACACAGAGAGAGAGAGAGAGAGAGAGGTGAGGGGTCAAGCTGCAGGTAGTCTCTCTTACGCTCTTCAATATCTTGTGGACAGCAGGGGAGTCGGGAGTGTACAGGATTTTTCCCATCAGCAGGGGTTTGACTGAATTCCACACGATCTTTGTAACGGGGTTGGATTCCAGAGTTTGCATCAGTGTGTTGCAGAAGGGAGCTACGGGAAGAATTGCAGAAATAAGGAGCTCAGTCAAGCAAAGTAGAGATAGAAAATAATAAGACTGACACATCAGACTCTGAAAACGATTGCCTGTCTCCACCAAACCAATCAAATTGCATTTCAAACAATAGATTTGAAAAGGAAATACATTTAGTGACTCATTACAACAATGCATTATTCTAGCATAGAGAAGTAAACAGTAATCATTTGCTCTGACTAATAAAAGAATATGACCATATGATCCATATTTAAATAAGTATTAATTATTCTCAGAAAAAGTGATGTAACAACCCAAACATGGTAGACTGTGTGTTATTTCGTGCACGCCACACACTTTCACAGTCGACCACTCACTTGCAGAATCGTCGTAGACGTAATTGTGGCTCTTGGTGCCGTTGACCCCCAGAAACACCTTGTAGTTGTTGTCCTCGTACCAGTTGAAGGACAGGACCCTGGAGCCACCCCCCTCTGGGTATCCACAGAAGAGGCTCGATACACTGGACATCAGCTGGGTGAACGAGGAGGGGCCCCCAGCTTGAAACAGGGGGGAGACGGCCCTCAGCAGCTCCTGGGAGCTGTCCTGCTCCATCAGCTGTAACAGTGACGTATAGAAGGAAGGGCAAGGTCAAGGCAGATGACCTTCACAACCAAACCATGACACCGCATTTCTGGATGGAGGGGTTCATCCTTTTCAAAATTTCCCATAATGCATTGCAGGCAGCCATACGTGTAGGCTGTGTTTACACACTCAGTGTTGCTGATCTGCGTCTAGTGATAATACCAACTACGTGTTCTATTATAAACAATTGAAGTGGGAGAGACAAAAAATAGGAGCTTACATCGCGTTCCTGAGATTATTTCTTGTTAAGGGGAAGCGGCAGAACAGAATATATATGAGTCATTGCTCACACATTTCCCCTTCCACCCATCCATCCATTTTCTTGTGATAAATTAAAGATATCATTTAAATGTCTAGATTATATCAGGGATCAGATTTTAAGTGGAGATGAAGCTCTCATATTTATGAGCACAGCTCAACAATATCCTTAATCAATACAATTTTAAATAGATTATTTATTACTCTTTTATGCCCTTTCCAGCATGAAACTGTGTAAATGAACACATGCATGCCACACACACCTCATATATTTTCATGCTTTCCTCACTATGCTTCCTTATCATTTCACAGAACCACAGAGACATGCTCACTACATTTGATAGGAAGGAGAAGTGGGGCATGAGAGCATTTGGCTCGCCTTTCTGTCACCACAGCGGTAGGAAATGTCACCTCGAAGGAATTTCCCCCTCCCCCCGGGACATACAGGGAACGTGCAGAAACACACAATGCACAGTCACGCTCTTATTTTGTTTGTAATAAATCAGGATGACGTGTCCAGAGGGGCTGCGACACTATCATACTGTAGCTCTATTCATTTCCCATTTCTATTGCATAATTATTATTTATCATTTATTTTTATACTTTCCTTATTTGCTTGTTTGATTACAAAAGGCAACAAACCTGATCCTCCGAGTGTGAAATAATATTTTACATGTAAAGTATAATCCATTTAGTGATAGACTGTAATTTTTTTTTTTTTTTTTTTTATTGGCCAACCTATAGGGCTAAATCCAAAGATATTAACCAGAATATAATTTAACACAAAAAAAAAAAAACAATTAAAAGAAAGGGCAAAGGTCATGAAATGGATAAAATGGGGAGTTTAAATTATTTGAACGATAATCAGCTCATCGGTTTCTGCTCTAAATTAAAAGCTGCTGGAAAAATTAAATCATTAAGTTTTTTTGAACTTCAATGTTTAATCCAAAGTGGGAGAAATCTGTCCAGACAACCCAAAATAATTAAAGTATTTAAACTCCCCATGCAGTCGAAAGCGAGGTGTCATTCCGATACAGCAGCGACTCCACTGCAGGTTGCGATTTGTATGTACTTAGACGCTTACATGAACATGCCATTTGGGATTCACTCTGTGTAAAACAAGCACCCTGCATTGTTGGGCCGTCACTCAGTCTCCTCCTCTGTGATTGATCCTCAGGGAGAACAGGGAGTGGCGGAAGAGGCAGGCTTCCTGGAGGACTAAAAATACCGAGGCCACCGATCCTGCGCGAGCAAGGAGAGCAGAGAGGAGCAGGAGACTTTGAGGCACTTACAACTTGGACCGTCTCCGCCGCCGCCTTGAGGACCTGGCCCCAGCGGTGCAGGTCAATCCCATCAGAGCTGCTGTCCGTAACCTGAGGCATCTGTGAAGGCAAAGCCACAAAGATGCATCAGGTCAGGCGAAAAATATTGGTGCAAGTGAATATCCAAATTGAGACGAAGGCAGAGCAAGAAAGGAAGCACAAGTTTTCTCGTTGTTATGTCGAGTGATTAAACAGCTGCAACTAAAGTGAAATAATTTCCTGTGATTGGGCCCTTCTGAGAAATGGAAAGAGCTTTTTTGCCTAACTTTACGGGCAGCGCAACAAGCAAGCTGCAGGGCAAAACAACATCAGTTTCCATCTGGCCTCTCATTTCTATCCTAAGATTTAGGCCTCTGCTCATGGAGGGACTGGACCGTTCATCAATCTTTCAATATCAAGTGTGAACTCATCGACATTATTCCACCAGTCCCGTGACTTTGATGTACGGGCAGAAACCATTAGCAGTAGCCGACTGGCCGGGGGAGCGTGATGAGGGCTACGGAAAAGACAAACATGTGATATCCTTCCTCTCACATTCCTCGTGCTTGCATTTCAATGAACGAAGGAAGGAGGGCGTAGGTGCGAGGGGGGGGGGGGGGGTAGCGTGATCGCTAGAGGGTGATTGAAGGAGAGTTGTTAGAAGGTAGAGGTCATTGTGGTAATGGGCTGTAAACCGAACAGAGCTAATGGATTAAAGGAGAGATTGCCGTTATGCACAGCTGCAGCCCTCCACTAACTAAGCTCAGGACTACTGTACTCTAAACATATGTGTCAAACTCAAGGCCCTGGAGCCAAATCCGGCCCTCCTCATCATTTTCTGTGGCCCGCGAGAGCTGTGTGCAGACATTTGTTTTTGTAAAACACTGCATCTGTCACACACGTGTTCTTATCAGTTCATCGTTGTTGGTTGTACTGCAGTTCTGCCCCTCTCAACTGTGACAAAAACGTTTCGAACAAAGTTGATGTAATAACTTGTGTTGGATGATGTTTTTCTTTACTTATTGTTTAATATTATTTACTTGTCAAATTCCATAAACATCACTCAATAATCAACCGAGATATTGAGGAACACAGAATTTAATCATCTGTTCCTGGTAACATTCCAAACATTTCCTGAACATTTCATCAAGATCTGTCCAGAAACCTTTTACTTATCTTGCTAACAGACAGACAGACGCCGGTGATTACATAACCTCCACTTCGCCTCGGATGAGATTATTACAGCAGTAAAGTATCCATATATTTTTACAACTATACAATTGCATACGTAATGTTTGTATCTTAATTAAGTATGTAGTAGTAATAAGTAATACATAATAAATACAGTTATTTAGCAGCATGTTAAGGAGTAGTTACATTTAATTTACATTACATTTAGTTACATTTACAATGAGTTACGGTTACAACTGGCCCTTTGAGGGCAACCATAATGCTGACGTGGCCCTCTGAGAAAATGAGTTTGACAGCCCTGCTCTAAAGAATCTCATGGCTTGTTGCTTTGTTGGTTTGTTGACAGGCTCCCAACAGGAGCAACATGAAAACAAAGGTTTGCCATGCTACACGCTAAAGGTTGACATAAACGAAGCTGGAGCAAACAAGTTAAAACTGCACAAGATGGATGGAAAAAGGTGAAGGTGAAGTCACATTCTTTTGCGCACAAATTCTAACAATTTTGAAGAGTATCTTCTAGTCAGTCAGATCATGCGGAATCAGCAATTGTCATCAGTTCAAAAGGTTGTTGCATATTTAGTTATGAATAATGGTGTAGAGAAATATTCGCTTTTAGAGTTTTTGATTTGACTTTAAAAGAAAAAAATCTTACATACGTTTCATATATTTCTCTTATGGAGCAATAAAGTTCAAGTTCATTTTGAAAATAATCTCCCAGTAAATTAAGTGAATTCTAAACATCTTACACCGTAGTTAGCATTTAATATACTTTACATGGTACTTTTTATTATTCAGGCTCCGGTCTCTCATTAGTTTGAGAAGGACACACAGATGAGGTGGAATTGTTTTTATTTGACAAGAGGGTTTTTGGAAGAGACTGTGTACTGACATTTTCCTTAAAGATAAGATAAGTCAGGTCTTTACACTCTGGTTGCCTATAGCAACAGATAGCCAGGCGTGCTGCTACGCTGCCTGAACTGCACGTTTGTAATGTATTTGTGCACGACGCAGTTTCATGTCTTCCAAAAGACTTTGCAAGGCTGCATGTGGAGTCCAGGTAAGCCCATTAAAGAAACAGGCCAAGAAGGATAATGCCACGCCGACAAGATGAGCTCATCACCTGACTCACTCAGGCTGAGCACGCAGACGGCAGCAAGTGCAGTGTGTCAAGAAAATACACGTTTCAATGTGCTGACGACTACTACTACTTCTGTTATTCTTCTTTAACATATCAGGGGAGGATACTGAACAGATATATTAAAGTAAAGAACAAAAGGATCATCTTTGACTCAAAGTAGTTCTGCTTTCTGCCGTGAATATCCAGGTAAGCAGGCTTGAAACAGGGACCATGGTTTATTCCAGTTCTTAGAATAAAGCCAATTCCTGAGTAGCAGAGTCCCCTGAATGTAAAACTCAGGAGACTCTGTCACGGACTGATGCTTGGTGGAATAATGTTGATGAGTTCACACTGCATATTGAAAGGTTGACAGCTGGTCCTCGAGCTTTTGGACATTTTTACGTTTGTGTTAAGCGACAATGAATCGCTGTTGTGATGAGTGGAATGTACTGGCGGCTGTGGAGTTATGAGAGAGCACATGCATTCATACGTACAGTATAAATGGCAGATATGAATGCAAATATTTTTAAAACGAAAATTTGTTTAATGAAATTGTTTCGTAACTCTGCTGTTAAGTGAGGACCAGCTGTGTTCAGAACACAAAAGGGCAAAGATATATCTGCAAGCATGAGAAGGCAAATCATGGCGTGTATGGCCCAGCTAAATACTCTGTTCTGCTGCCAGAAACTTTCAGAGCACCAAAGTATCTACGTAGTATCTGGAGGAGGGCATTATTTCCTGCAAAACTGTAGAGAATCTTCCAGTGGGAAGCAATGAGGAATGTAAAAATGAACATCAATAGAACAAAATCCTTTTGGAAAATGACATCACTGACCTAACCAAGATAAAGAGTGGCAAAAGGGAGCCAAAACTGACGTAAGGAACAAAATCCTTTCTTTGCAATGGGCAGCAATGAAAGTCGGAAAACCAACATGAATGTGATAAGAATTATTTTTGCAACATTGACACAAATTCAAAAACTCACCAGTTTGAAGATTTTAAAGAAGTCCAGGTTGGCATAGAGGATGTCTTCTATCTTCTGCAGCCTCTGTTGGCTCAGGGCACACATGGCATTGCGGATGCCATGGAGACCCATGCGACTGGGGAAGATGAGGAAGCGCTCCAGCAGGGCCTGGCTGCAGGCTATGTCCTTCAGCTGCAGGTCCGGGATACCAAAGGCAAACTGGGCAACGTAAAAACAACACATAGGCAGGTAGAATGATGGAGTAATTGTAGGATATTATCAGATATCATTTATTCATTTGTGAAAACATGCAGGTTCCTCAGTGAGAAATGAATCAAAACAAGCTTAGACTCCATCCTTTCCGATGCATGCCTCCAATCAGCACCTGTTCCAGTCGTATTTTTGCATTGACCAGCTGGTAGACTATGGACTCCGAGAGGGTAGCATCTCGTAAAAGAAAGGCCGTGAGAACCTCGTCGTCCTTCAGAACATCACCGATCTTTAGGCCACGGCCTGAAAGGAAAGAGCAGAGATAAAGGAATGCATGGCAGCATTAACCCGAGCAGTTCTGGATGCAGAGGAAATGATTCACGGGGAGAGGAGAGGAAATGATGCTGAGGGAAACTAATGAGCCAGAGGACATGTTTTCATATGCCGGTTCCTGCCAGCAGGCTGAGTGCATGTTTGTGGAAGAAATAATAAGAATATCAGTTTTAGGATTTCAGGTCTGTTCAGGTCTGTGTTGTGATCAATCCCATGAAGGAGCAGATCAATGTCAGTATTTCAAGGAGTAGACAGGTTGGGTTTCTCAAATGCAGGGCGTAGAACCCACGATGCAGATGTCAGCACAGCGATGTCACTTTACTCACATTGATTTGAAAAGTCATGAAAAGTCAAGAAAGAGGTTCTAATTCCAACTATGCATCACAGAGGAACGTCATGCTTGGGTATTTTTATTTTGTATTGGCATAGCATAAATTCCCAGCGATGCGCTGGCGACGCATTCGGGGTGTACCTCACCTATAGCAAGCTGGGATAGGCTCCAGCAATGGATGGACGGACGGATGGATAAATATTATACATTTCAATTTGTGACGGACATTTCTTTGCTCCAACATTCAACGCTCAATAAAATGTACTCAAAAGTCTGCCAACATTATTTCCAGTTAAATATATTGGTGACAAACAAGCAAATAGATAAAAAAAAACAAAAATAAAAGATCACATCCAATTATATATATATTGGATGTCTCTAAAGTAATTGAACCAACTGTAAGTGAAAATGGAATACACCATGAGACAGAATGAAAGACGAATGAAAGAGAGGTGAATACAACAGAAAGATGAGCAGACGACAGACACTAAAATAATGTATTTTCTGTTAAATATCCTTGTTCAGTACTTTGGTTTTATGCCTTCATCGACAGTGAAACGCCGCCGCCTCACGCCAGCAGCCTCATTCTCTTCTGAGTGCACGGTGTGAAAAACAAGCGTCTCCTTTTTCACGGCCCATTAAAACACTGTGCTCTGAACCATTTGCCCTTTTACCTCTCAGCACGGAGGGGTTGCTGCGTAGCGTGTCCATGAAGTTTGAGAAGGACGACACATCATGCCAGAGACGGCCGAACTGCTGGACGTCCGTTTCACTGAGTAGAATTTTCTGAACATCAACATAGAACCGTGCCAATCTAGAACGCACACACACACACACACACACACACACTTCATTTCAAATGTGAACAAGTAGCCTAAAGGAGCATAAATCAGCGACACTGAAGGTTTAGGTTTGCGAGTGACGCCATCAGTCATACACTGAGTTATTATAGTTGGAGACAACGCCTGGAGACTCTCCTCTAGTTGGATATCTGAAGCAGGGGTTATTGGCATTACAGAAGATGCCCTGGATCCAGGGCAGAATCCCTGCTGAGGGCATTGCCTTGTTGGGGAAATGACCTGCAGAAAGATCAAACATATCAGAGGTCATGCGTGGCTGCTTTTGTTCTGGAAGCATTTTGACAAGGAGACTGCTTCTGCAGCCTGCCAATGTGCAGTTTCTCTTGCATTCATGTTGCTGGTAGAGTGGGTTGGCCCTCCTCAGCCACACCAGACCGATGAACAGCAGCACTGGCCAGAGGATCTCAACCAGGAAGCGGACCTGGATAGAAGCGAGGACGCCATGCTCAGCCATACTGACTATCTGGAGAGTTATTATTGGATATAACTGGGCTGTGTTTTTGAAAGATTTGTCCCGTCCCTTTCTCACGTAAAGTACCTTCTGTCTCTTTCGGAGGGTCCAGTTCTTCCACAGTAGCAGGTGGATTTGGGAGCCCGTCTTCATGGCTCTGCAGCGTTACCCCCCGGAAGGGGTCATCAGTCCCTGACCAACCTCCAGACAGCTTTGGGTCATTGAGCCTGGCCAGAAGAAAGATCCAGAAGCACATTTCATGGGTCTGGTCATAAATGAATTTGTGTCTTACGTCTGACATTTGCATGATTTCCTTCCCCCCGGGTGTTCCACCAATTTGACAAAAGAAGTGAGGAGGGCAAAGGAACGGTTTCAGTCTGTCCACCATATATCACACCCGAAGTGAAACTCAAAGGCCGTTCTTCATCACACAACCTATTCGTATTAGTTTCCCTTCGTGTTCGTGTACGTTTTGGAGATGAGGACAGACTTTGATGGTTTGGATATGTCCAGAGGAGAGACAGGAACTTTATTGGTAGAAGGATGCTGAGGATGGAACTGCCAGGAAACAGGGCTAGAGGTCGACCCAGGAGAAGATACATGGACGTAGTGAGGGAGGACATGAGAGTGGCTGGTGTTCGGGAGGACGATGCAAAGGACAGGGTGAAGTGGAGAACATTGATTTGCTGTGGTGACCCCCGTTTGGGACAAGCCGAAAGTAGAGACGTAGTAGTAGTAGTAGTAATGGCTACCCAAATAGTGTGTGAGTGTGTGCGTGAGCGGTCGTCTGTCTCTGTGTTGCCCCGCGATGCATTCGGGGTGTGCCCCGCCTCTGCCCATAGCAAGCTGGGATAGGCTCCAGCAACACCCGTGACCCGCAAAGTGGAAAAGCGATAGAAGATGAATGAATGAATGACTATGTAAATGCAACTGTAAAGAATTGCAATTAATAGGAACAACTTAACTTCAATTTGTCTTTCTTCAATGGAGGTGGATTTGAGTCATTCCTGCATGTTTAGCATGTAACATTATCAGTTTCTACAAAAGTGTGTTTTTCTAATAAATACTTGGACTTGTTTGAGGTGGTCTTGTGTGCGTCATTGGATCCTCGAAATCACTCCCAAATAAAACATCGCCAGCTTTAGAGCACACTGAAATTTATCTCTGGACGAATACAATTTGGGAAAAATATAATCAACATGTAAAGTCCAACGTTAAAATGTAGAAACACAACAACATGAATGAATAAGGACTGTGTTTGATCCTCCTCTTTCATAAATTCATTCCAAAAAGGCAAATAGAGGCGTAACTGAAAGAAAAATTGGCACTCACACACAGGTTATGTGCAGATGAGCTCAGAGAATGTCAAACACAAAGTAATTTGTTCGGTGATGTGTCCAATAGATTACAGCAAACTGAGGCTGCAGAGACAACAGAGGGACTGAAACAGGAGAGTAAAGGCTGCCATTGCATCCGGACGTCTCTGAAATCAAACAGCAACTATGCATGAAAGGGCTTTTTTTTTCTACCTGAGGTTGACAGAGATTTGCAGTAATTTTGTGGCGCCACCGTGGAAACGTGGAGCAAGTTCCACAACACAAGCCCAAGACAGTAAAAAACATTGTAAATGAACGCAGATTCCTCTTTCAGGCAACTTTAGATTACGCTACAATCTAAGCCTTTGAAATGCAGCAACACTAATTAGCAATGGAAAAATCCTCTCTTGGAACAACAAAACAACTCGCCCTGATCCTTACCTCTTATGGAACGCGTGACATCTCGAGAAACGGCTTCACAAACAAGACCGAGTAGGAGACAACAAAGGTGGGCGAGCTCTAAGCTGCCCACTCGCTCTCCTCTTGCTGCAGGTCAGTAGCACTCCTAATCTGATTGCTTTAATCTCCCAGCTCAACACGGGCGAGAAGAAAAAAAAGACAACAGACGTCCATTTTGGAGGCAGAATTAGGGGATGTGTGCAGAATACGACAGGACAGAATATCTGGGTGATGTGTCCTCACTTCATAGGGTCGAGAATGAGACATCACTGTCCACACAGCAGAGCATCTCTTTGGTTGATATTTCAGTATAAATCACAAACACAGGTCAGCCACAACTACAACTAGTACCGCTGCTTGGTTACATTATATTTACTAGGAAAAATCACCTGTAGTTCTTTTTTTTTTTTACTGACCCAAATCTTTACAAAACCAAAGTAGAATTTATGCCAAGTCATATTTAGATGTAATTATGAAGCGCGAGTCTTTCAAAGGTCAAACTTGATCCTTTATATGTAAAGCTAAAATCTTTCATGTCATGCGAGGAAGGCATTAGTTATACTGTAAAGTAGGGTCTTATGAGACTCAGAGATAAGACGGCAATGCTTTTGTGCTGAAATGGCCTTTTTTACCTCTGAGGGCTTCGGCAGGGCGGCGCTGGAGACACAGTAATTAAGTTGGGCGAATGTGAGGCCTTGACAGTGACATATTGAAAGTACTCAATCCTGCTGTGCACTACATGAACAACACACACAGACTAATCTGACGCCGGCGTCAAAGGCTTCATTCTGCAGGAATCTGATCATCGTGGCGCCGCCGGCAGCTTAAAAGAAGCAACTGTGGGCGAACTTCACAAAGATGCAACGTCACAGTATTATTAACGCATGAAATGTAAAATACAAAACGAGGCTCCCTGAAAATGACACGGAAATTTGTAGTTTATTATTTTTAGACGCGTTTTTGAGTTAATTTATAAAGTCCTAAATTATGATTAACTCACTTGAACATACCATTATTAATAACAAATGCTGTTATGATTGACATGTTTAATCCTCACCCTAAAACCTTTGAGTAATAATGTCAACGACATTTGTTTAACTTAACCCTTCGGTCGTTTTCGGTTAAATCTGACCAATTAAAAGTTTTTGCAGTTTTAAAAAATATTCATCAGTTTCCTTTCTATGACAGCAAGTCCCGCGACTTTGTTCACATATGGCATCTGAACAAACTCGTTTTTTCAGAATTTGTTATTGAATATGTATGAATAACACTCCATGGCAACCCCCCCAACCTGTCCCTAATAAATTATTGTTGTCAAACAGCCACATCATCGTTTTAATAATTCTGCTCTAGTATGTAAAGCTTGCTCACGGTTACTTCTGTGGCAGCATGATGCACTCAGATCAATGAGTTCTAGAGGGCAGGAATATCAAGAAAGAGTTTTGAACCCTGGTTGGATAAAAGAAAAAAAAATATTTGGTGATAACGTATGTATTACTACCTCCGCCAAGAAGGAGGTTATGTAATCGCTGGCGTTTGTTTGTCCTTCCGTTAGCAAGATAACTTATAAAGGTACGGTCGGATCCCGTCAGGAAATGTTGGGAATGTTACCAGAAACAGATGATTACATTTTGGTGATGATCCAGAAAAGATCCTGGATTACGGCTCATTTCGAAATTTTTGTGACTGAATTTTGCAGTCAATGGAGCTTCAAAATTTGTTCCTCAATATCTCGGTTGATTATTGACCGATGTTTATGGAATCTGACAGTCATGTAGGGTCGGGAGCTCTATCTCACCACAGAATTTAATCCGGATCAGATCCAGATTGCGGATACCTTTGTGATTTTTCGACAAATGGCGGTACACATTGTGTTTAGCAGAGTACACAAAAACTATATTCAGTCAAAAATAGTTAATTAGTTTGGTGTTCCTAGTCAAATGACATGTTATATCTGGATGAGTAGCACATAATTAGATATATTTACGCTTAATCTGAAAAAACCACTGATTGGAGATAGAAAAAAAAAAACTCAGACTCCATAGAAACAGTAAGTTTATCTATATTTTTAATTAGCATCAAATACTGTTGCCTGTCATTTTTCTTCCTTTTCACAATAATGCAATGAGACAAAATTACCGTGACAAACACGCACAATGTACGAATGCATATAAAAACATAAACAGATATATATGGTTTACATTCTGGAGAAAAAGATGTACCAACCACAAAGGTAAAGTAAAAACATTCACCCCTTTAAAATTGAAAATTGGTTTTTTTTGTGTTACATGACACAAAATCAAATTTGAACATAAAAGGCAACATAAGAACCAGCATTAAGTGCATTGTGTGATTACAATAAAAGAAAAATTCCTCTTCAGTTCATAAAAGGAGGTTTATAATTCTTATGTGGTTGGCAAATTTTCTTTGACATAAAAATAAGTAAAGAATGCGACTGTTATTTAAAAAATGTAAACGTTCAATGTTAGCATCGCATGGAGTTGTTGCTTGCATCTTGACCACAAACATGTAAAATACAATATATTAGAACTTTCAACACTTTCATGGTGTACTTTCACAGGCCAATGCTGACTTCAGCTCTCAGTGTGTAGGATGGAAACGGTTTTCCTAGCAAACACTATGGCTCAGAAGGAAACCTTAAAATGCACAGATGGCTGCTTTGACGTCAGACAAAATGAGCCTCTCTGTGTTCGAGCTCCTGTAGCCTCCGAGGTCGCAGTCTTTGGTAGACGGGTTTAGTCTCTTTAGTCTCAATGGGGCTGAGGTCTTCTGGACTGCTTGGGGGAGGCGACTGGGGGGGTGAAAGAGTAGAAGAGGTCGAGGCCCCAGGGTCAATGGCGCTGTCGATGGAATCTTGCGTCTGGAGCCGTGACTGTGGGAGGCTGGAGAGAGCAGGAGACGGTAGGACTACCTCTGCAGGTTTGGTGGGGGTGGTGGGAACAGTAGAGCAGTTTGCAAGTGTCCTCACTCTATTATTCGTGGAGGCAGGGGGCTTGTAGAAAGTTCCGGGGGGAGGCTGCAGAGTTCTGGGTGCCCTGAGCATCAGAGGAAGATTTTGTGAACTTCTGCACGTTTCATTTTCCCTTTTCGACGTCCACACCGGCTTGACTGACACTGTAGAGGGGCTGCTGGAAAACATGGGGCTCACGCTAGCGGCGGTAGCAGCTGCAGAGGCGGTGGTTATTGTCGAGCTAAAGCTAACCAGTGCTGCTCCTGTTACAGGTTGTACTCCAGAGCTGGCCACAATCATAGCAGTCCTTGGTGTAACATCATAATGCTTGTATTTCCTGTCCCACGCTCTCCTGTGCATTGCCTGTGTGTCGATGAAAGGAGTGATGTAGTACGTGCTAACCCGAGACGAGCTGCTTTGACAGGCCCGTTCTGTTTCTGGGATCTCCTCTATCGTTTCCGAAGCAGGGTCTCGCTCCGTAGAGCTGGCACAAACATTAGCAGCAGTGTTACGGCTATTCCTCTCGCCGATCTGTGCAGGGGTGGGCAGGTGTTCTAGCGGCATGCTGATTGGTCGAGACGCGTGCCTGGTGCGCTGCATTCGGAGCTGGACCTTTGCTGCTACGGCAGTTGAAGGGACACTGGCACTGGAACGACCAAAAGCTAACCCTGACGTCTGGGCGCCGTTAAATCCATCCACTGATGACATCTTTGTTCCGTCTGTTCCTGGTTGGACTTCCCGGACCTCATTAAGGATGTGTGAGGATGGGATCACAGACGAGTATCTTTTGTACACTTTAGCACTCTGCAAAGACACAACAAATCAGTGCATCACATATAAATGCTCAGTACACGCATCTTCCAGAATTAAAGTCGACAGGTTCCTGTGGGGGTTGCCATGGATGCCAAAGTATTTTTTTAGCGGGCGAACTCCACCATCATATCATAGTTAAACCAATGAGAATAGAAAAACACCCTCGTTACAACTTGAGAGTTGCTCCATTCCTCCAAGGAGGTGGTTTCCCCTAAAGCAAACCCCTCCTCACCTCTTTGATGTCTGTCAGGGAGGCAGAGTGTCGGCTGAGTCGCTGCAGCTTCTCTTGGGGGGTGAGTCTGGGGGACGCCTGGCCGGTGAGGATATCAGAGCCAGACAGATATGATGCGTCAAAGATTATCTGGAAGTGTCGAACTAGGAGCTCCACCATCAGGGCCTGGTAGGGGTAATCTACCAGGGAGGAGAGGGACACCTCTGCATCTGTCTGCCGCGGCTTCATGAGGGTGGGGCCAAAGATAATGCCCAGGTTACTTGCAGTCATCTTGTTTTCTTCTGCCTGCTCAGTAACTCTGTGGAAGTGAACAGTAATGAAGATCTTTCATTCTAAAAGGACATCGCCGAGATTGTTGAAGTACCGGTATTTGGTCTCCACATCCACTCAAAGTTCTGATTTTCATATCTTAAAGTCGACCAATTTGTTGTCTGCTTCCATGTCAACATGAGAACGATTTCATTGATCAAACCTCGGTGGCATCAGTTTGTGAAAACTGTACAAAGCTGTTGCCGGCAGAAACCACTCCTCTTTTCTACGATTGGTGTAACTGTTGCTGTAAACATCATCAGTAAATAAAGAAATGAGCACCGGATCTTACTTTGAAGTGATCCCTGACTGTTTTGAAAAATCGGTCTACAAACACAAGAATATACCTCTACTACGTAAACACATGGACAAAAACACATTCATATAAGATATAAAATCCTTTTTGTTTGGGGGGGGCGCCAACGTTGTTTACGTCGCAAGGCATTCTGGGTGCAATGTGACCAATTGGTCAAAACAGTTAGGGATCACTTCAAAGAATGTGGAAGCCGGCGTCACGCAAGCTAATTAACAGAGAGTTATGTCCTTCGTCATTCTTCCTCTATGATAACAAGGAAGTTTGTAGCATGTAGCAGCATGTAAGGAATGCTAACAGTCGAAAGGTCCTGGATCTTACCTGTTTAAATGTGCTATAAGGAAGCGGAGAGTCCGGTAGTTGGCCGTCGGCAGCTGGTGGAGAAAGTCTCTGATCTTGAGAAGGACTGTGTTGAGCTGGATACTCCGCCCGCCTCTCTCTCCTCTCTCTCCCGCCTGGGAGCCCAGAGGTTTGTTCGCCTCCACAATCACACTCTGGCACTCCTTGGATAGGCCGATTAAGTTGTTGTAATATCGATACAGGATCAATGGCTCTGGTAACTGGATGCACAGGGGAAACAGAGGGGTTTTATAGAGACGGAAAACGCATCCATCTACAAACTCGTAGTAGCATAAAAAATGTTGTGCATGTGTATGCATTTACTTATTTAAATGTCTAGCTATTTTAAAATGCTTAAACAATACATCACATACTATAAAACCTACCACGCCCTCATCTTAACCATTACAGATTACAAATAAAAGCCACCGACACTGCTTTCATAAAACAAACCACATCAAAAGTAAAATAATTAATTTGTCCAACACTACAGAGGAAAAATATATTAACCTCATGTTTATTCAAAATGTTTTTCATTCATTTTCAACTGTTCATTGGAAACGCGAGGCCAACCTGTCTGAGGAAGAGTTTGAGGACATTGCTGATATCATGAGGCGAGAGGTCCGACAGCTCAACCAAGTCCTTCCCATTTTCAAAAGCCTGACAAAGCTTCTCAACACGAGACTTGGCTCCATTAACACGATAAATTCCCTGTGAGGAAACACAGAATACATTTTACTACTATTGACATAACCCAAACTACGGCCTTTCAGCCAGTTGAACAAATATTTCCATGTTCCGGTTTTTAAAAAACGTTCTGCAATCTAAAGTACCGATTGCTTTTAATGACATGAAAATCTAGCTTTACCTTGATGCCGAGGGCTCGGTTCTCGATCTCAGACGTGCACTTCTTGAGAATAAAAGGGATACCATCTGGGCTGTTCTTTGCTGCTTGGGCAAAATCAATGCCAAACAGCTGGAGTCGGCCTTGCAGCTTTTTATGGCCACACTGGATAGCAAGAGTTTCCAGACACTTTTTATGACAAGCCAGAGAGCACTGTCAAAGGAAAGGAGACAAAGCCATTTAAAAAAAACAACAACAAAAAACAGGTCAATTGATTGATCCTGAGATCTGACAGTTTCTTCCAAATATAAAAGCTGAGTTAAAATGTCTGGGTTTTTTTTACGTCTTTTTGCTGGTTCAATATTTTCATCTTAAAATGCAAGTCTGAAGCCAAATGGCATCACTTCACATCCATCTGCTACGCTTCTAAAGCATCGTGAAACACCTCAACACCCTTTTACGAAACATTATCATCCAAATATTTTACCTCCTCACACTCGGCTCCATGGAACACCACCAGACTATCACACTCTCTACACTTAGACGGCGCTCGTAGCTTTCTCAGCTTATGGGTTTGAGCAGCTTTGGACATCTGAGCATTTCGAAAGGGACCAGGAGAACTGGCCGTCTCTATCACCATCTCTGCCAGACCTGAAAATCAGAACTGCTGGTTAGTGAACTTGTTCAACAATTGACTTCACAACATGACAACCCCCACCCCCCCCCCCCCCCCCCTTTCTGTGTGTAATCATTTCATGTACAGTAAGCAAAACCCCTGAGAGCAACGCTCATTAAAAAACCCACTTAGGAGGCGATTCGTAGACGCTCACCGCTTCTTTTCCCCGCCACACAACTTTATACTTTGACTGGATGGCAGATAAAAGCCCACAACTGGTACCAGATGTCCATTAGCTTGACTCCACATAGGATGAGATACAAGTATATATTCATGAAGACAGAACACACATAAGTGTGCCTTACCATTGTCTGAGGGCGAGGGAGGCTCTCTCTCATCCAGGTCATCAGCAGAAGACATAGTCCCAGTGGACGGAGTCCTTGGTAGCCGTCTTTTGAAGTCACCTGCTCACATGTAGAAAAGTCCTGAATGTCTACACATTGTTTAGAGGCTAACGATTAATATACAGTTATTACAGTCTGGAGCCAGGTAAAATATACCATGGCAATACTGAGAACAGCTATAGCGTATAATACTGAATATTTTATAGCTTTGCACAATGTGCCAGACGTTTCAACTACAGAGGGAAGTGCACTCAGAGATGAGGCTCAACGAGGAAGTTAAACTCAAGGGAAAACAAAGATAACAATAGACAGGATTATACCCTGACTGTCTTTGTCCTCTGTAGCTTTGTTGGGTTTCGGAAATCTAAATCAAGCAATGTTGTCTGCTTGTATTTTCTCATTCTGGAAGCCATGTCATTCAAAAGTCGTTTGCATGATCTTTTAAGTTGGATAATTTGGGTGTTTTTTCTGAAAAGAATTCCTTATCCATGCCAAATTGAAAGCTGAAAGAAACCTCTTACCTGGACTGGCAGCGGGGGAGTCCATGGACCTCGACTCACTGCTGCCTCCTGCACTCTCAGAATCACTGCACATCCCACCATGGCTCCCCTGACAACCAGAGGCCCAGGCTCTCAAGGAGGCCTGCCCTCTCAGTGCTGCAAGAACACGCACAGACAAACAAATACAGTACATGATAGATATGCTTTTAGTGATATTCAGAGATATTCTTTGTGCCAAAAACGTAAGACGTTCTAATATCACATATTCCAAGACTTGAGATGAGGACGAGCCACACAAGTCAAAATGTACCGTAGTCAATTTTTAGAAGTGGGGAAATGTCCAATGAGTCATCATACTGCAGATGAAAAATAGCCTTTTGGCTAATTCTGGTATATTTAAAGAAATGTTATCAATGTACAATGTCCCCGCTAAATAAACCAATAAATAAAATAAAATCATCATCATCATCATCATCAGCACCAGAGAAAGTCCCTGAAATGCTCATGTAACTATGAAAAAGACTTCCTTGGCTTGTGACCTTCCTGGGATCATATTAGTAACTGAGTGAGTGGGCACCTTGTATGTCTGAGCTGCTGTTGGACCTCTGCTCACTGATCTTTGCAGGCCGGGGTAGGGGGCTGCTGTCCACTTCGTCTCCACTCAGAATGTCACAGGAGGCGATGGATGCCTGCGACAGGTTGCCGTGGGAGGAACGATTGCTGCCCACTGACCTTTTGTTAAACACAAACCTGGGAAAACAAAGACAACATTTAAGGTAACATTTTTTCATCTTTCAGTAAGAAAGATTTGAGCTGTCCTAACACTCATAATTACAATGTCACAAATCTGCGGGGATTTAAAAAGGCCGAAATGAACACAATGACGCCATTAAGTTCATTAACACAGGACGTAGAACGTTAAGTTGTTCAGCAGAGCTTGTTTTTCTAGAGTCAGTGCATTTGCAGGAAGCCGATTCTGACACTGCTTTGACAATCTAGGCAGAGTCCAAACTCTCACGCTCGCAATCACCCCCGCTGCCTCCAGCGTGCACCAGAGAGATTTCCTGAGGAAGGGCAACACATTCAACAAGCATTCTGTCTCTCTGTCAGTCTCTCTCACTCACTGTTAACCTTTGCTTTAAGAAGATCGAGAAATGGGACCTTCTAAAACTGAAGTCTAATACCAAACTGTCCTCAGATGGGCTCGTTTAACCAAGGCTTTCTCTCATTATCTTCCCATGTGAAACAATCTGATGAAAAGGTCTTCAGCCCAATGGATGCTAACAAAGCTATTAACGGCATTGCTGAGCACAGAGGTGCTTTCCACAGAGCAAATACACAATCTCTGGTACCTGGCATTGTCAGAAGAGATGGAGTGCGAGTGCACATGCTCCTTCGGCAGGTTTCGGGGCAGCCTCCGGACGAACTCGGCATAGCATTCACCTGGTTCGTACAACTTGGCGCTCTCACTCAAGGCCTGGTAGTGGGCTGGGAGTGACACAGTCTGTGCCTGCTGCATCTGAAACCAGTTCACTGTCACCTAAAGAAAGATTTAACCAAGTTGAATGATCGAAACGCTCAGTGGTTGAAGGAGAACCAGACCAAGCACCAAGTGCAAGCAAACCTTCTGAAATCTGTTTCTACGGATGGGGGTGCTAAAACAATTCAATCAGCGACTCCCTCCTTAAAGTCCTACTGGATGTGAGCGCGAGTGAAATTAAATGGTGCGTTATATTTTTCTATAGCATTGACGCGTTTTATAGGCGTGTAAATGTCCCCAGACTTCAATAGACAGATGCCAAACATGAATAACAGCACAAAGCATCACATTAGGTCATGTGTTTATCATTAACCGTGCAAAACAAAACACGGCGTTTGCGTTGCGTCATTGGTCCGTTAGCCGATTGCTGTGTCGTCTACTCACAGCCTTGAGTGTGAGGTCGCACTGGAAGATGATCTCTCGGATCCGAGTGAGAATGGCGGTCTTGGCGTTGACCAGGCCCATCTTCCTGACGCCTACGTCAGCCATGCAGCTCTGGTACTGGTCCTGGGCCTCCTCTGCCTGACCAGAGAAATGTAGTGTAGATGAAATGCTAAGCTAAGTGCAATGAGCATGCAGAAATCCAAGTGCAATATGTTTCTGCAGTCCAATGGTGTGGAAAGCGGCATCTAATATTTCCGTCGTCGTCTTTTGTCCCACCTACCTTCAGCAGAGCCTCCTCCTTCAGCCTTCTTTTCTTCTCCAGCTGCTTGTTACCAACATTAGACTGCTCCTCCTGGGAGCAGCAGGCAGACGAGTCGGCTTTCTGGTACTCCTCTCTCCTCTGTGCCTTCAGCGCTCGTGCTTTACGCAAGGTTACGTCTGCCTCTTGCTGCCAGAATCACATACAAACGGCCACAATATTTAAAATATGCGCAAAAGTTATTTTATTTTACAAACCTTTATGGATATTATGGTTAATTCAGACATAATCCGTCCCATTTTCCTCCACTTTTCTGCTTTGCAGGTCACGGGAGTTGCTGGAGCCTATCCCAGCTTGCTATGGGGCGAGAGCCGGGTAACACCTCGGACGCGTCGCCATCGCATCGCAGGGCCACACAGACAACCATTCATGCACAGACTCAGACTAGGGACATTTCGAGTAACCAATTGACCTAAACTGCATGTTTTTGGAGGTGGGAGGAAACCAGAGAACCCGGAGACACGGAAACCACTAACGTTACAGTGAATTATACACAAAGTGTTGATCCATTAAACAGAACTTACAGAAAGAGTCTAACAAGATGATCAAATTTAAAATCGGGTTTGTGCCTCTGTTGATGCATTTGACATTCTCCAGATTGAATGAGCATCTATGGAACTGTGGAAAGCCGCCTCGCCTGTAATGCGGAGAAGCAGCTTTGCTCTAGATGCACAAGTATTTATCTAAAAAGGAACTCGTTACATACCATTTTCTTTTGCTCCCTCTGCCACTGCTCCTTGATGTCTTTCCTTAACTTGTCCAGCTCATTCTTACGGGCAAGGAGAGGCTGAGAAAATTGAACAATTACACAATTTCAAAATGTTTTTCATTCACAGGTGGACTCTCGAAAGCGTCACACTGAGAACAACAAATAAGAACGTTTAAGAATCATGGATGTTTGTTGACTAGTGAATTGCAGGAAGCTTATCTCTTAAAGATAAGACCTAAAAAAGGACTTAAAATAGCACGAAAAGAGAAAACAAACAGCAACAACATAAACAAATTAGAGATTTGAATGATCATGAAAAACTAAACGTTTTTGCACAAAATATATACCGTAATTGCTGAACTATTATGCGCACCTGTGAAAAAGCCGCACCCACTGAATTAAAAAATATATATATTTTGTACTAAAATAAGCCGCACATATTCGTAAGCCGCAAGTGCATTGAGACAAATGATATTTAACGGAACACGGCTCGTAACGATATCCGCAGCAGGTCTCCAAGGTGAACAGCCTCTGGCATGTTAGAATAAGGGAAGTCGGCAAATCAGATCCGTAACTTCGGGATAAGGATTGGCTCTAAGGGCTGGGTCGGTCGGGCTGGGGTGCGAAGCGGGGCTGGGCTCGAGCCGCGGCTGGGGGAGCAGTCGCCCCGTCGCCCTCCCCTCTCCGCCCGTCGGAGGCTGCGCGGCGCGCGCGCCCGCCTGGCGGGGTGTCCCTGTCCCCCTTGCCCCCGTGCCCCTCATCCTCCGTCCGCGGGAGCGTGGTGCGGCAGGGGTGGGGACGCCCGGGAGGTCGAGGGGGTGGGTTCCTTCCCCGCTACGCGGCGTCGGACGCGCCGCGTAGCGGATGGCGGACAGGCGGCGGGGACCGGGGACCGGGTACGGCGGTCCGGCGGCGGCGACTCCGGACGAGCGCCGGGCCCTTCTCGGCAAGCGGGGCTTTCCCTCCGGGCGGGCGGGCGTTAATTTTGTAACGAAAATAAATAGGCTTTAACGAAACACGGCTCGTAACGAAAGTGGGAAAATATACGTAAATTTGCCGCGTCGTTGCATAAACCGCAAGGTTCAAAATATTGGAAAAAAGTAGCGGCTTGTACACCGGGAATTACGGTAGTCATGTCCCTTTTCCTCAAATGTAGATGTCACAATAGGGCATTCCAACCTTTTAGTTATTAAAGATAATCCCTGTGAGCAGCAATTAATGTCTGTGCTCCACGAGGCAGCTCTGTGCTTCTCCACTGGTGTGTAAATGGATGAGGTTAGCACTTCAATGGATGAGGTTAGCACTTCAAAGACTTACTAGGCCCTCTTACCTGCATGAATTTGTTTGTTTGAAGTGCCATTGCAGTTTGGATAAGCAGCTGTCTGTATTCAATGTCATTCTTGAATGTGGAAATGTAGGTATCACTAAAAGGCATGTAGTCCTTGGAAAAACGGAACAGAGAAATAAATTTATGCTTAAGAATTGTAAAGTTATTTCTAAAAAAACAAAACATATTTGCACTTATTAAAACATGAATATCAAATGTTTCTGCCGATACCTGTTGACTGGCAAGTGCCTTTGCAGACTCAGCCATTTTGGCATAGTTTTTAGCACATTCAACATCTGAAAGAAAAATATTCATAGAAACATAAACAAAATAATAATAATTATCCACATCTGTGACACCGTTGTCTAATTATTCACATTTTTGGTAAGAGCTAATGTTGCATGATTTGCATAACAATGTCCCAAAACAAAAAGTCTTTATATTCATGAACTTCAAATTGGGCAGGGAAATGTTTTCAGTCATTTCATTACATTTTACAGTATTTTATATGTATCTTTAATTGTGACACTAAGTGGATGCCACTATGAAGCAAGCAGTCGGTAAATAATATCCAAAGCCCGATTCACATGCTTTAATTATATTTAATAATCACAAGCGCAACAGATTTAAATAATATGTGTAGCAGAAGAATGCCTCTGGCATGAAGGAGTCGTGACCTTTATTCCTGACAGACTGAGCCGAGCTGCCTTCTTGACAGCTGAAGTACTACAATTAAATGGCTGTTCAGTTGGAACAAACTGGTCTGCCTCTCCTGAACCCAATCAACAATCAAAAGGCTTTAATAATGCACAGGTTGCTTTAGGCCACACACATTTCTATACAACTCTCTTTGTAAATATAAACTCTGCTGTTTACATTGTGTTGCAACAAAAACATTGGAATAAAATGTAACCATAACATTACAGTTCAAATGTGATCAATAATTACGTATTTTTATATCTAATATAATGTCTATAATCGGGCTGATCTTGATGTCGCTCACCCATAGCCAGTCGTTTCTCCATCCAGGCCAGAAGGTCTTTAATATACTTGGACCAGGCCTTGGCATAGAGCAGAGCAGACTCCACGCCGCTGTCATTCTTCAGCAGCACTAGGTCGACTTCTTCCTCCCGAGACAACAGCACTTCTGGGCCTGAAGAGCCAGCAGAGGAGATGGAGCTATAAATCACACTGAATTAAAATATGCGGTATTAACAACCGGAGTTCGACTGATACGTCTTCACTTCTACTATTCCAAGGGATGCTTTGGGAGGTAAATGGGAAAAAAAGGTATTCAGGTTACAGTTTACAGCGTAGGAGTATATCCAAGGCGTCCAGTAAAATAGTCCAGGAGCATTGTTTCCTTTTTACTCATTAAACTGTGATGCACCTCTCCCAGCTGTCCAACATCTGACTTAGTACATATCCCATATGTTTCCCATCCCACATGGAAATACTCCTTAACAGGCAAGGAATGTCAGATATTTGGACGAAAACTGTAGCTAGGATGGAAAGAAGCAGCAGAAATCACAGGGGTGGAAGCAAATGTTTACGGCGGGTCCATCTCAGTTATTCAAGAGTTCAAAAGCCTGAATCACTCGGCTAGCGCCAGAGTCTGGCGCTCCAGGATGCCCTGGGCAACAGAACGCCTTAAAAAGCTGCTTAATAGCATTTCATTTCACAACTTCTTATTTTTCACATGGCTCAGAAGCTAATGTAATTATGTGAATAACTTACCCACTATGTCATTTTTCTCCAAAGCATACTCCTCAGGATCCACAGAGAGATTGTCAAAAGACTGTAAAAAGGTATTTTCAGAATATAAGGAGGGGGATAGCAGACATAAAATCAAAGACATCACAAGCAGCTAGTGTTTAACGCCCCAATTAAGAACTGAAAGCACGTCTTTGAGGCTTTTTAAAGACATAGTAAAACGGTAGCTTAAATACAACCTTATGAATCCTGTCAAGTCTAAAAATAAAGCTTTTGAAAAACAACATTTTCCTGAAAACTGGGGCAAAAGAGGTGGTGCCTCACCCTGCTTCTCGTGATCTGGGGGGTCCCCAACCCTGAGCTGCTGTCCACATCTCCCATAAGGAAGTCAGAAACTCTGTAGGGTAGATATATGTCAAAGCTACAATGTGATGTGGTCACAACTGTGATCGGTAAAAAAAGTACACTTTTGATTCTTCTAATAAAAAAAAAAGCATATATTCTGTTCAAACATGACATACATAGGACAGAAAGGGGACGCTTTAACATTGATTCCACTCAGCTTAACTTTTCACCTGTAACATAAAATGAATAAAAGATCCAGAGGGGATCAAAGGGTTGAAAAACAAATACAGCGGGACTCACACATTGCCAAACGTGAATGCCAAAGTGTCAATGGATGCGTGTATCTCTCCAAACACAGCTTTCGTGTTTTCCGGGTTCAGTTCCTTGAAGTTAATTCCTGTGGAGAGAAAAAAAGAAAACTTCAGCAAAAATACAGTTGCACTGCCGGCCAGATTATCTACCGGTACACACTATTTAGACATCGAGTCCTCTATGTGGTTTGGTGGTGAGGTTGTAACAGCGTGAAACCCAATGTTATAATAAACCCACGGAGGATAGAACAATATTGCATCTAAGTGAAACAGCTCAATTTAATTACATTAAGGTTACATGATTTGTCAGCTTTATGAACGATATGTACTACCAATTCAGAAATGCATTCTGGTGCAAGCTTCAAGGAACATGCAGGGGGGCAGATTTACCTCCAGTATTACTATAAAGTCAATCCCATTAGCAGTCTTCTATTATGATTTTGTGCAGATGAGGCAATCAAACACGCATGTATTTCGCAATCCGTGACAAAAACACCTCGACAGCTCGACAAATCTTCCGAAGAACTTGCGAATGTGCCTTTCCTTTTCAGGAAGCGGTTTGCTCAGCAAGAAAGACATTTTCAGAAAGATACAGGCAGTGAAATCCGTCAAAGTCGAGTACTTCCTGTCTGCCCAGCAACAGGAAACACTCACACAGCTTGAGTTCTGTGACATGTAACACAACCATGGCAACACTTACCTCTCTTCTGTGTAGCGTGCCATTATCTAGTTGATGATCTAGTTGACCAAAAAATGTGAGTGAAAGAGACAAAAACAAAGAACGCGCCTCTGGTGAGCTTTTGGCTCCTAGTTTTTGTGTTTCCATTTTTTTTTTCTTCGAGACAAAAATGTAAATTCATGCCATTGGAGGTTGGGCATTTGTCAATTCACAACCTACGAAGGCGATGGAGGCAAACCCCACAACGCAGGCAGAAATTTGGACGCAGATTTGCAACCCTCCCTGTCTCTAGCCTCACTGGCCATGAATACTAGTGCACAGCTCTGCTCTGACTTCTTCCTCAGGACATCCTGTCGGTTGATTCCAGGACTCTGCCCCCTTGTCGTGCGTGAAATATGGAAAGTGCATCATTCAAGTTCTGGGACCATTGTTTTCTTGCGGTAGAGCCGGAACTGGGACAATTCGCATCTGAAAAATGCCTTTGGTGAGCGAAAGAATGTCTGATCATTTTCTGATGATCCTGAGGAGCTATAACCTTATTTTTCCAGTGTAGTAACATCTAATCTAGGGAACAGCAAAATTAAAATGTTGACATGCACATGCAAGATCGATAAGAGCAAATAAATACACCGTCAGCTGTCAGTGTCTTCCAAAGACAAATAAGGGCAGATAACGGAAAGAATTTCAATAAGTTGTGGAAGCTGACCTTCACGTTTTCAGCAGGAGGGGGGGGGGGTTAATTCTTTCAAAATGAGACCAGCAAAATAACTAATGTCTGACGCTGGTCTGAGTCAACGCGAGTGTGAATAGATCAGATATCTTTGATGATATACAGAGATGTATGAGCAACAAAACAGTGAAGGTCTTTAAGCATGAGAGCTTTTGAGTTACAGAACTGAGGAGCTAAGCCTGTCTCCTGGTGCTTTCAGGGTTAATAAAATCTGTCTACAGTGTCGGGGGAAAGACAGAAGGAGAGAGAGAGAGGGGGAGAGAGAGAGAGCAGTTTAGTGTTGACATGTACCGGTAAATGGAATTTGGAACTGGTTGGGCAACCATGTGTTTGGGAAAAGATGAAAGGAGGAATTTTTTTCAGGTAAATTCTGGCAGCTATGCAAAGTTGTTCCAGGTGTCATGGCTATACATCGGACGGCAGTAAGGACAAGGAGGGACGCTCTGAAGAGAGACGTCCGAGGCCTGCTATCGTTCCCATCCTTTCGAGTCTTGATCCATGACTTCTCACTAACTTGGACTCTGCTTTTCAGGCCCCTCTCTCAGGATTGTGCTACTGACCGACCGTCCCATTAGGGGTGTGCAGCGACGTTAGGCACCCCCTTGTGGATGTCGAAACGTCCACTATTTTTAAAAGAAGATTACGAAGCATTTCAAAGGGAAGGGGATTGGACCTATTATATTCTGAGTTTTGCGCTTTCATTACTTCAAATGCTTACATCTGCTCAAGCTCATATTAGAGGTCCGTCTATCATGCGTTTTAATGGGTGTAATAGAAATTGTGTTATCTTATTGAATCCCTCTGCTTTTAGTGATGATGAAAGTTTCTCTGTCACTTAGTTTACGATCATATCACGGTTTCAGCATTTCCAATAATTCCTTTTGGCTGAGCAAGAATGCAGTCTGATTTCCTCTTTGCCTTTTAAACATTCAACGGAATGTGCATGCATGTGAGCATTCTTAGTCGGTTGTTCACTCAACTCAGATTGAAAGTGGGGATAAGTGAGAAGCAGAAACAAATATCAAGTGTCTGACTGACATGCTGTTTGCCACAGGGCAGCCGTGGATGCTGAAAAACTGAAAAACTGCAATTTCCACTGCACAGATCTCTCTGTGTAAGTTCAAGTGAAAGTATCAAATGTAGTGGGATCCATTTTTAGCATAATCAACACGAGAGTCAAGACCGATATGTTTGGATTAATCAATTAATGAAATGGGGAATGGATCTATTGCTGAAAAAAATCAAAACCTGCAATTAATGTGACCTTTAAAAAAAAAAAAAAAAGCCAAGCCAAATTAAAAACAACAGAACATTATAAAATATTCCTGCATGTTATTCACACATGATGTGAATTATCCAGAACCACTAAAGTAACAATGCCCTGAAATCTAAGCATCGGGTTCCAAACTAGCGGATAATTACCGACCTTTCACCTTGGCAATGACCGTTCCAGCCGCTCCAAGAATGTCCACGGAATTGAGGGTCTGGTGTTTTCCAATGACGGCCTTGAGCACGCGGAGTAACTCTGCTAAACGTTCCTGCACCCCCTTCTGAAGACCGTCCAAGTTCTCTGAAAAAATAAGTACAGGCAGAAGTAGGTTAGCAAAAGCTTCATAAGATCCACAGTCAAACTACCAAGCACAATTTGTAATCTCATCCGTTAAGTCAGCGTCGTAACCAAAGCAACAGATTTTGAGTCACCGTTTAGCGCTACATTTTTGGCATTCCTTGCATCATTCTACCCGACGAACACTAACCAGGCTGTCAACTTTTGCTTCATCCATGCAAGTTCCCTCAGGTCATAAAATGTAGTGCGTGTTCTGCTTAATCTCCAGATGAAAAGAGTGAGAGGGCTGGGGCTGAATGGCTGAAGCTGTGCAACATAGAAACTATGATGATGAAATCTATTTTTAGCTTCCTTCAGGCAGAAAGTAACACAGATTTCTAGCTATGCAAATAGATTACAACATTCCCAGACAGGCGGATGCTGAATACAGAACTGGCAGTGTTTTTGTTCTATTTTTTTTTTAGGTCACAGGTGAACCATAATCAAGCTTGTTTTTGCACTATGCATAAAATGTCACCACACTCGTCTTAAATACGGATGAAAAGGTGCGATTCTACAGGCAAACAAAGTGACACCACGCTAGAATACTTTTCATTACATACACTAGTGGGCACAGTGGCTCCAAACCTTCCGTCACTAATGAGGTTGGAGAAGATGACACTTCAGGAGGAAGAATGCACAGAATGCATTCAGATCACATCTGAAACACTGCATTGTTTCGGTTATGCTTTTTTCTTAGAGACAGGCCAAGGCAGGGACATTTATCTTCCAGACCATGAATGCTCTTCTTCATAAGTGTTTAAAGTTAATACAGCATTCCAGCATCACATGCAAGGTCTATTTCATTTACAGACATTTAATCTCTTTGGGTAAGACAAAAAAAAAAAGGAGAAAAATCTGGGAAAGAATGTCTATTTTTACAACGGGAGAGGAAAGTCTGTTTCTAGTTTTGTTGTAGGTTAATTCATAAAAGGTTCTGCGACTTTGTATCAGACAAAACGTCCGTTTGTCTATCTTGTCGTTTCGAAAGAACTTGGGATGTTGGTTAAAAACAGTCAAGGTCGTCTGTTTTTCCAATAAGGCCACCCCCCCCCCCCCCCCCCATGAGGAGGTTGGCAGAGATGAAAGTCTGCATTTACTGGAACATTAAAAGAGATTGAGAGTGTGAAACCCACTGTTACTGACAAACGCACTAGACTCCGGGAAAGAAGGCATTTTGAGACCAAGCAACGAGGGAACTAGGAGAAGTAAGACCTAAACACATTTTACAGAAGTAGAAATAAGGAAGGAGATGAACGCAATGCCATGTGGTGTGAAGCTAACAGTTAAACAATCCCCGTCCTTATTTTACAAACCGTACGATTATAGGAATACAGTCCTCCTTTGCAGTCGAAGTGAGGTCCGTGAAACTCAGCACGCGCTTTATAATCCCCTCTCAGCAGGTTACCATTAAGCATCCTCCACGCGGTCCTTCACGTTTGTAGTCATCTGAATATTATTGCATTTGAAGATTTTATAGTCAAAGACACGAAATATTTTAGAGGTGCTATACGAGAACTAGCCAGGTGCACACCTCTAAGTTTTGCCAGTCATTTTGTTCATGTTCATATAAGGTTAAGTGATTATAGTTACATTCATCTTTTTTATTATTATTACAATTCAAATTTAACACAAATCTGTGTAATTTACATCCCGTTTTGGCTGCGGTGTCGGAAAGAACATGAAGGGACAAAAGGAAGGGAGTGGGCAGTTATATGGAGGAGAGTGCAAGAAGTAACTAGAAGTGCATCAAGACTCAGATTAATGAATGTAGAACTCAGGTAAAAGCTGAAGGTGTGTCGCTGTGCTATTGGATAGATGTGACCGGCTCAAGAGAATAGCTGCTATCTAAGTTCAGATAATGACATTCAATTTAGACTGAGGATACTTGAGGTGTAAATTACTGTACTTTCTTCTTGTCCCGTGAGGGGTCGCCACAGCAAATCAACTTTCTCCACTTCACCCTGTCCTTTGCATCGTCCTCCCCAACACCAGCCACTCTCATGTCCTCCCTCACTACGTCCATGTATCTCCTTCTGGGTCGACCTCTAGCCCTGTTCCCTGGCAGCTCCATCCTCAGCATCCTTCTACCGATATAGTCCCTGTCTCTCCGTTAAATTCTGTCAGCATTGTTTTTTGACTATCACTGTTCGGCATATTAACCTAATACTATATATCAAATATATAACTTTTAAATGAATAATCCCTGCATGTTGTGTGTGTGTGTGTGTGTGTGTGTGTGTGCATTGTGTCTAAGAGAACTCATCGTGTGTCTGCTGCAGACACTGACCAAGCAATCCAAATCTTCAAGTGGTCTGTGAGAGGTTATCGCCTCCCCTTCCACCCCCCCCCCCCCCCCTCGAATAACAACAGCAATCAGCCGGCCTGTCTGGACACGCGATCTGCTCCACATGAAACAAGCCTCAGCAGCTCTGGTGACAACAGATCTGCTTGGGAAGCAGCCGCAGGATTTAATGAGAGGACAGAGGCAATCTTTCTCTTGCAGCATCCCGCCACCTTCTTGTATCTTGACGGAGGGAGGGTGGCAGACTTACATTCGCTGAGGCAGATGGTTTTCAGGCTTACTCAAGTTTTGAATGTACATCTACCTCATTCCAGGACTCTATGACTCAGCCCAAAGGCTCCTTCCAAAACATGAAAAAACAAACCTAGAGTCATATTATGCACAGGTATTATAACGCGTGTCTCTCCGTATCAGAAGCCACAAGGCAAGAAGCCATGAAGACACATTCTGGGCCTCCACTTTCATTGTTGTGCACCCTCAGATAAGCAACAGATTGAATCGGTTCGTCAGGATTCCATGTCCAAACAGTGATTATTTCTTCCCCCCCACCACTCGTCCAAACAATCAGCTGTTGCTGGATGGCACTCAATCTTTCCCACGTCTTGTTTGGAGACAGAGCAGACCCCAAACGTCACCCAGACAGTCAACAGCAGGCACTCCATAAACAGCTACCTGCTTTACTCACAAGCCTCTCGGCCTCGCGTTCTGGCTGAGTGTCTGATACGCAGGGAAGTGAGGCAAAGCAGAAGGGTGAAACTGGAACTTAAGGCTTCTGCTGTCCTGCAGCATCCGTGACTTAATTAATGACTTAATTTTTACAAGTTGGCTTGTAAAAAAATTATTTCCACCTGCCCAAGTGAATAATATTCCTATAAGATGCCTAAAAAGAAATGTATTGACAGCCATTATAGTTTAGTTCAACCTCCTAATTCAACATTACCTATTTCTGGTATTCTACGAGCATCTGCCCTCTTTCCAAGCAGCCCTGATCCACAGCTGTAAATCGCTCTCCTGCCAGCAGGAGCTCCACTGACCAATCTACCTCTCGCCACGACCAATCTTGAACCCAAACATCCAGCGGCCATAACCATAAATCCCACCCTAGGAAACAACCCAAACACAAGCTTGCACAAAAGCATCCATCAGCATCATAGGGGATTATTTAGTGGGTGACAAATCTCTCTTTTTCTTTCTCCCGAGTACAGCAGCTCATTAAACCATTGGCTCTCTCGATTTTGGGCACCAGCCTCACGGCGACACTCCAGTTGGCACAGGGACACTTGAATGAGAACAGGAGAGATTTGTAGTACCTGTTGACCAACACATCTTTTAGAGAGTGGTGTGTTCCTAGTGGCCAGTAAACAGGGAATACAGTAAATCAATAAGAATCAAACACTTGATCAAATATAGCTCCAAAAGAATAGTGGAGGAAAGTATCAGGTGTGCTCTGTGATAGGAGGATGAAGGGAAAGCTCTACAAGACAGTGGTGAGGCCAGCCATGATGAGGTAAAGACGGCCTCCGTGCAAGAATACAGTGACGACCAAAATCAGAAAGACGCACGATGGCGAAAAAAGACTAAAAAATAGATTCTGCAAATACAGCAGAATGTAAATGATAGGACTGCATCTGTTGGAATGGAATTTCCCTTTGGGATTAATAAAGTTTTCTGATTCAAATCAAACAATAATTTAAATTATAAAGCTACCATTTGTTATATATTAGTCTTTTGATCTGCCACAATAATGTAATGAATTTAAATTAAAAGACCTCAAGTTGAGGGCTTTTCTCTGTAATTTTGAGGTGATAGAATTGATTAACTACAGATCATAATGAATTAATCGCACAAAATGTTTTTAGCACTTGACAGCACTAAATTATAGCTATTATGCTAATGTGTGGGCAACAATTAGCAAAAGGAATCTGTGAAATGAAAGAAACTTGTCCTCGGGCCTGAGCTTGAGCAACAGAAGCATTTTATTAAAAAGAAGACAATTGTGCAACACAGAGGTTGTGTTTCACCAGAGAGCAGTGGTCGAATGTATATAAATATATTGGTATGGTCGTTCTGTTACAAGGAGTGCAACGGTTCCTTTGAAATCATTACGTTTGATCTGATAAAAGAGGTGCTATTTCACATACTTAGAATAAATTGTGAAAGAAGCCACCGTTTTGGCCCCTTGTGGCCTCTTATGTGTTTTCTGACTAAAAATGTAAGTCTGATTATTTTTAGCAGACTTTTCAAAGTCAATCTGCCTCACATCTACTATTACTCCATTGAGGGCACTAAAGCCACAAGTGAACATTTGTTCGAAAGGAATGTTGAGTATGCAGGAGCGTTGGGGGATGGGAGGGGGGCGGCAGTCTGGCTGTGTGGAGGACTCCTTTCTCATCCTGATTAAAACCATTAACCAAGCTGTCTTCAGCAAAATAATACAGACTCAGTACATTTCAGGAAGTAAAATATCCTGGACTTTTAATTGAATTCCAATTAAATTATTGCATAATCCCTGAAATGTTGTGAAACAATTCGTTTTGGACTAAAACTAATAAATGCATGTTATGTTGATAATCACAGGAATTTAGAAACTGCACCAAATACGTGGTTGTGTTTTCTTTCCTTTTATTGGCAGCTGAAAATTGTTGAAAGCCAATTTAACGATATAGGAGTGGCATAGCTTCTTAATGTCTCTGAGAGTCTTCCCCAGTGATTAATAACATCCTCTATCACTAATCAATCATTGCAGAATCCCTTTGTTGCTTCTCAACTAACTCCTAATCTCTGTAAAGACCGTAATAAAGAATTATTCAACACAAATTGTTGGCAAATAGATATTAATGGAAATTCATTCAATAAAATATTAGGACAATTTAAATTAAGTGAAAGGATTAATTAATCAATTAGAATTTTTTTTAGTGTGATGCAGAGCCGTGAGTGATGAAGGTCTCATATTCAGTGCGTTTTAGAACCAAAGACAGAACACAATTTAAAATGCTTCAAAAAGTACTGCATGCCCCCCCCCCCCCCCCCCCCCCCCCCAAAAGAAAATGCATGTTCCGATCTTCCAGGACCCATCTATCAGATTACATCGACACAGCAGTGTGTCCCATTTATTTACGTAGATATTTGCAACTTTACAACAAGCGGTGAGATGTGTCACATCACTTTAGGTCAGATTGCACATCAAATCTGACCAAACATGTAAGGAAGGAAGCCTGATGCTCTTTCTAGGTCTTGAATTCTCTTCGGACTAAACGTGGTGAGTCTCTAATTCAAGCTCACAGCCCAAGACAGAGTTTCCACTTGTGGGTTCGCAATAACCAAATATTTTGCACGCGCCTCCAGTTAGAAACTGGTGGGTTCCCTCAATGGAATAAGTCTTCTCAGCTAAACTACCGTACAATCGGAATAAAAATGTACCACAACTTAAGCGGTTGTGGGCTTGTTTTCGGCTTCGCACACGACTCATGAAAAGGACAACATACGAGCTGGTACGCGTCTTTCTAACGTCCTCCCTACCTCCCCTGTGGCCTTGTTCCCGAAACTTCCCTCAACCACACAAGAGGATTTTTACTGTTTGAGTAAAAAAGCTGAAACACGCTGCTAATTGCACAACAACACTCCTGACAGCTGTCCCAAATGAAACCGTACCTTAGCTCAGCTCGCCAATGCATTTGGGAAATATTTCTTTTAATAAACTGGTACTGTCCAGTCGTTTATAGCAAACATATCCATTCTGGTGGCAATTTGAATAAATAAAGCAAATAAAGATGGAATATTCTTAAATATATATATATATATTACTTTAATGCTCGAGTAGTAGAAACTCCTAGAAAAATGAATAACGGCCAGCGTCTCTATTTTTCTACCAAACCGTGGTGTCTCCAACAAAAAATAATAGCTAAAACAAACTATTAATCAAAGCAGAACATCGTCAAACAGCATCACATGGTCACATACTGCATGTCACAGTAGTATGATTTCATACCCGCATGCAGAAACACAACTATTGCTAACTGGGATGCAAATATCAGATGTTGTTGCGATGGCTCAGAGAAACACGGCAAGACAAGGATCCAACTCAGAGGCCTCACCGCTCCAGCTGGAGGAAACCCACTCCCTCAGGCAGACCTGCAGATGGAACCCTGTGTGTGTGTGTGCGTGTGTGTGTGTGTGTGTGTGGTCAGCTTGTAACAGAACGGAAGGATCGCAAAGGGAACTTTGATGAACTACTAGAGTGATACGGTGAAAAAAAACATTGGATGCCTTCTCAATAAACAAATATAATGTTGTGCAATGTTACATTTTCCAACTGAACAATGTCATAATGTCACTTTTATATTATATTACTTTCAACCCTTGATTTTCAGAGTGTTTTACCAACATTTATGGAGCAACTTTATAGCTTCGAGCAACAGCCAGCTTGTTCCCATTAAGCCTCGTTAAAGACTGTAAAAGCATTTGAGCGTTTGTGTAATCAAAAAGGAACAAAGCCAAAGGAGTATAATATGCGTCTGCTGTACTACTGCAGGATCTGTAAGTAGTTCTAACAGTAACAACAATAAAACAGCAAACACTCCAGCGTGTTAGCACCGAGATGATCACACTATAAAGTGACGCTCCACAGGTGTCCGGTCTGCGGACAGAGATATAAGCAACTTCAGGTTTTGATTATCTGTAATATTACAACTAGACAGAAGCACTTCCTGAACATTTAGTCCAAAACACCATGCCAGTAGTGTGGGTGAAGGTACAAATGACTTCAGCGCAGAAACATGGACAACTAATGTGACAAAAAAAAACACCATTTAAAAAGATGGAACACTTGTAACCGGATAGTGTCTGAATTTATCCATCTAGACTTGCTTAAAGTTTTTTTTTCTTGTCAACAAACGGTAAACAGGTCCATGACTGGGCACCTACACAGAGAAAACATTTCAGTAAGGAGCCATTAAGGCAAAATTGTAATTTAAAATCTTACCAGAAATAATCCCAGCAGAAGTAGAAGTGAATTTGTGGAAAGTGGCAACAAAAACAACAACAACAGAATTTCAGAACTCACCTTTCCACTGGAAAGCCTCCTTGAGGTTGAGCAGCACGTCAGCGAACCGCCGCACATCATTAACCAACTGCAGAACATATTCTGGGTCCACCCCAGGGGCCCCCGCCGCGTGGGACATTAGCCCCATGCTGCTCAGAGGACCGGGGATCTTGGAGCTTCGGCCCATGTCCCAGGTTTTGGTCGATCCCGCTGAGAGAGATCCTGCGTGTGGCTTGGAGATGTGCAGTGGCAGCCCCCCGGTGTGTCTGATCCCGCCGCCGCCGCCGCTGCTGCTGCTGCTGCTGCTGCTCTTCCGGAGCATCCCAGCAAGTCACTCCAGCTGCCACCCGTCCCAGGAAGCCCCTGAACTCACCACCGAGCCCCTGAACTCACCGCGCTGCCTTGCTGCCTGGATGGGTGAGAAAGAGAGAGAATGGTGGGCGGGGGTGATGTGCGCATGTTTTCCTTGCAGAAGACTTGTTATGGATGTGTAGCGGTGTTAACTACATCAGGGGAGCAAAGTAAAGAATGTAAAATTAAGTAAATAGAATATTCCTCACCATTCTCCGTGCGTTATGTGCGTTTTTCATAGAAGCTACCTCGTTTACAGCAAATATTTAACAAACAACTTTAATTTATGGGCTCCAAAAAGTCATTTCAGGTTTTTAAATGCAACAAATTTGACGTTAAGTTTCTTTTTAAGTTTTTACATCAACTTTATGGTTTATCTTGTTGAGTAACGTTTTGTGGTTGACGCCAGCTCCGCTGGTTTATAAAGTAGCGTTATCAAAACACACAGAAAATACTTCGGACACAACATCACGGTAGAATAATTATAATCCAAAAGAAAAACAATCCCCGAAACAACACAACCTTTACGTTTCCTTTACTGCTGATGTCTAAAACTGTTCGTACGGAGCCGCAAACCGCTTCGCCGGCGCAATCAAAAACGCTACTCAAACTCACCTGCTCGGCAGTTTTCTGACATAATTGCCACGATATCCGGATAAATCTTTGCTCAAACGAGCGCGTAAAAGCCCCGAGACATTTCCGTCGGGCTAAGCAAACTCTGACAACGACAGAAAGTGTCCGCTTAAAGGCGCTGTACGTCTAAAAGTCGTCTCCCAACAGCAGTCTTCAGGTCATTCGTAATTTACCAGTCTCTTTGTCACGTGACGACCCATACGTGTTGCGATTGGCCCAATCCTCACGATCAAATGGCGATGAGATGCCTTCAAGTGTTAGCAGACGCTTTGAACTGTGTTGGTTTTGCAGAAGTTTCGAGATAGTGCTTTTACTTTTCGTGGAATATATGTTAAATTGACGCAACAAATAATCGACCCTTGTATTCGGAATTTTGTTTGAAAATCGCTATTTATCTGAAATAAATGCATTCCCAACTTTGAAGAGACCTTCGTGTGCAAATGGTTCAATCGGTTGTGGATCATATCACACCGAACGAACATGAAAATATCGCTGCTAGACTACTAAACTAGATTATATCTGAAAACAACAGAGCGTTGTGAAAGTTTAAACTAGTGATGGGACGAACAACACTGGCGCGTCACCGCTGTGTCGAGCGAACCCCCGGATTGGTGCGTATCGCTTTAAGAGAAACCCACGTGACCGACGCAGGAGTTGCGTCGTCCGGATGCGCCGCGACAAAAAAGAAACAAACTGTATCGACTTGTTGCGGGTTCGTGGATGGAGATCACATTGTTTGCTGTCCCTACTGGATTTCCGCTTTGCTCCCATTCATGGATCGTTCTCGGAAATGTGTGAATAAATCCATTTTTAGTGTTATTTCATACGATTGAACACTTTGGTTAACAAAATCCCACATAAACATTTTAACTCTGAATTTTATTACGCACACATTTCTATAATTTACATGCCAACTCTTGAGCATTTTACACAAACAAGCAAAATGTGAACCCTTAACCTGAACAACTTCACTCAGCAAACAAGTGGAGAAAATGATATTATACAAAGATGATCATAGTTTAAGTAAGAGACCAGCAATGGAATAAAGATTATTATTATTTCACGGGCCAATGTTGGGTTTACAGCATGCAAGTTTTTCCATCTTCTTTCCATTTTGTTTACCTGCAATGATTTTAGATCTATAGCAGAGGTCACCGTTGAGTGACCAACACAGCGTGTCAATACGCTCCTTGAGGTATCATTAACCCATCACTAGTTTAAACACGTCACTAAAGGCATTGGTGAAAATCTAGCATGCTACAGCACTCTGTCAATTGTTTATTATGGATTTTCCTTGATTCTCGTTAAAATTATACAATTAGCCACAAAACTACAGAAAAGTCTTGTCGGAGATAAATAAAACAATTCTAAACTAAGCTACTGGTGCCACTGCTGCCATCTAGTGCACATAAGTGACTGTAAAACAGTGTTAAACACCCTACACACAAATAGCTACAAAATAATTCAAGGATTAGAACTCTCACAGGTTTGCACTAAACACACATCAGCACCTAATCCCGATCACTCTAATAAGATTATTTGGCTTCTTAAAACGCTTTTTGGATTTCCAACTATTAGAACCTATAGAGCTGCCAAAAGGCTGGATTCATTAATGCAACTGTTTTTTGTGTTGCACTGAGATATTGTATCTTGTGAGTTTGTAAATGTTGTGAAACAGATGGGATTCTGAAAAAAGCAAAGCATTCCATATGGTTAAATCAGTGTTTTTCTTTATTTTAATATACAAAAAGATGGATGTATTCTCATCTAGTTTATATTTCTCTAAGCATTTAAACTCACAGGTAGTTAGCATTCATACCATTTTGTGAAATCAACCCCCCCCCCCCCCCCCCCCCCCCCCCCACACACACACACACACACTCTTCACATAAACAGGGAAGGTCACACAATTCACTTAAGCATACATTCACACTATGAGAAATGAAAATCTTGACTGTAAATCAATAAAGAGGATTTGCTTTCATAAGATTCACACAAGAAAAAAAAAAGCCTTTATACTTGTCAAGTGAATATATACACAAGAAACTTGACATTTGTCTATATTTGTTTATCCTAAAGATGAGACTGATTCCATGTTTAGTGTCGTTAGCGAGGTACTGCATGAGGTAACGCGTTTTTACGTCCAGAGGAGCTGGGGGTAAGACAGCATTTGGAGGTAAGAATCAATCACAGCACATCTTTATCTGTGATCCGTCTTTCCTGGCACAATACATTAAATCAACCGGGTCATGTCCAGCTCATGCCTGCAAATTCACCCCACAGGGTCACTTTGTTTTCTTATTATTATTATTATTATGAGGACGATTTCACATGTCCACATCAGAACTTGATCCATGCGTGATGAGATGGACTTGATTCATCCACAGAATAAAACTGCTACAGCGCGGTCCAGTTCACAGAAACTATGATAATCAAATGACTATTGCTGTATAACTAATATTGCTGGACCACATGCCATTGTTTAACATCAGTCAAATAGGGGCTGCATTATTAATCGTGTGTTTACAGACATCAATGATAAACAATTTAAAACATTGTTCTGAATTGACCCCCCCCCCCCACCCTCCCTCCCTCCCTCCTACACATTCTTTACACTGCACAGAAGCAAGCTTTACAGATCTCTGTTGAGAATCGGCGGCTTTCCACAGCACTGATCAAAACACAACAGACGAGCCAGCGTGCCGTCCAACGGGGCTAAACTAGTATCACCGAACAAGTCTGGACATCACATCAGCAGGTTCATATTCAAACTGGCACACGCTGTGGTTGATCACTAATCACTAATCACTAATCACCAGCACCAAACCATCAAGGGTTGTTTTTTTTTTTTGTGTGTGGGTGTGTGTGTATTTATATGATGTACACAAGCGAGTGTCTTAACACAGCTCTGCTCCAGATGAATACCGTATTATAACAACCGATAGCACAATTCGTAAAAAAACCTGAATGTATATAATAATAATAAAAAAAGCGCAGGGCTAGTTGTAGATAGACTTAAATACATGTTGAGGTGGAATGGAGAAATCCATTTCCGTTTCTGTGAAATGAGAACAGTAATGCCCTGATTTTCAGATTACTTAAAAAAATAAAATAATAATCAGATCGGTTTCAGCGACTGCGTGTACAGGTATTATTTACAAGAATCTGCCTCGCTCTTCATTTTGTTCAGCGTTAACGCCACGACAATTGATCAGGTAGTTGGGTTTTTTTTTAATCTCCACAGAAGGCCCAACCAGCAATAAAATATCTCAACTACTAAAACACAATCAAATACATAACACAACTTCATGTACATGTAGAAAAAGCCTGAGGTACTTGTCAGAGTTTCTGAGATCAGTCTGGAGGAGTAAGCAACGAAGGGCCGCCCCCCCAAAAAACAACCCCCCCCCCCCCAGAAAATATTAACCTCACATATCATTAGCATAATATTAACACATAACACACGCACATTTACAAATCCTTGAGTATCCTGGAATAATCACAGCAGCATAACGGACATTCAATGTATGGTATTTGTGTTATTGTACAACTATGGCATTGCATTTGAGACAAAGGCAGCCGCTCCAGCTCTCCTTGCATGACGGACAGTGACTGAGGTATCTGAGGACTGGTGTCCAACTGAGTCCAGTGAACAAACACCATGAAAATAAAAACAGACATGTTTGCTTCCTCAAGTATGGCCCTTGAAAGGATTACCCCCCCCCCCCCCCCAAAATAGCTTTCCACTGTTCTTACTTTAAAACATGCTCTCCAGCCATCTCACTTCATTTAGTCACACACACACACACACACACACACACACACACAGTTAAAATAAAGAATGTGTAACATTGCAACTCCAGGCAGCATCCATACATGCCCCTGGCAGAGGAGTAAATCTGAAGTCCTACAATTAATAACAAAAAAACGAATCCAGGAATACGTCCATGACAGCGAGCTTGATAGCTTGTCTCTTAACTTCGAGACAATGTTCCAAAGAGGCCTACTGGATACCTGAGAGGTAGTTTCCCCCGGGGACAAGGCGCTTGTCCAAAATGTTCAAAGGAGTTCAAAAATATGTACGAAAACTGCTCAGCTCGCCGTTGTAGCTCCTCCCCTGTGGTAAAACAGGTGTGCTCCAATTTCCCTCCCCCCCCCCCCCCCCCCCCCATTTCAGAAGCATTCGCAGGTTTAAAATAAGGGAGCACACTCAAGTTTAGAAATCGAGAAGCTTTCAACCCCTGAGGAAGAGAATACATTTTGTCTAACAGTCTCAGAAAGGTTCCTCCGAGGTGTGCAGCACGTTGTCCGAGGTTTGGAGCAAAGGCTCATTTCATTTTGGCCATAGATGGTCATGACCACGACAGGAAAACGACAAAGATAACAACTTATGAGGTAATAAAAAATAGACTAACGCACACACAAAAAAAAATACATGAGGTAATGACATTACTAGATTTGACACATTGTTGTTATCAGATGTGCCCATCGCATAACTTACTACTACTTCAGAAGTACAGCAGATACGTTAGTATGATCCGACTTTAAATGCTGAAACACTGAAACAGAAGAAAAATACCAGTATTGGGATAAAGTAGCAGCTGCTTGGATGTTTTTAGGTTGTTGTTTTAATGATGTTTTAAATATTCACGGAGACCCAGTGAGTTTCGATCTGAAATCTATGAAGTCAGGAGCTCAGGCGAAGGATGACGTCACCTAATCAGGTGCTGGACTCTTTGGGAGGTAGGTCCTCGTTGGTGAGAGACATCACTATGGAAACGGGGCTGTCTGAGGTAGTGCTGCCGATCGTTCTTGCAATCTGACCGATGCGCTCCTCCACACAGCCAGCAGACAATCGTGCCTCTGCGTCATGGTCCCAGCATTCCTCGATGGTCTCGCACATCTGGCTCAGACCCTGGAGCCACAAAACAGAGGTCAGCATCAGGGCTGTAGCGATGCGATGCGATGCGATACACTTTGCATCATTTAGTGAAAGATCTTAAAAAGGAAAAAGTGATTTTGGTGACATCTTGTGAGTGATCCTGCGATTTGGATTGAATTAATTGAACTGTCCAGCCACACCAGGTTGAGCACAAATAAACCATGGCAGCAAACAATTCAAGTCCATTGGAGCAACATTTAAGCCAACTTAAAAATTGTACCCATCCTAGCAGAGTAGCTTAAGGCCTGTAAACAGAAGAGCTCCTCTCCACAGAACTGCAGCCCAAGCGATCCACATGCTCCTCAGATTTATGTTCAGGAATAGAAACATGTTTGTGTGACACAGTTTGCAAACCCGCCATACTTCTGTCCAAATAGTCGCCTTCCTATCGGTGTTTAAAACCGAAATGCACACAAGCGGCTGGCAGACCTAAAAGCTCTTCCTGCAAAGTGCGGGACACGGGGGGGGGGGGTTTGAATGGGGCTTAATGTAGTGATGGTCTCTGGGGAAACAAAATATCGATATATCGCTGAATCGATTAAAAGCAAATTGCTCAGCTCTAGTCAGCACATCTGAAAACCATGAAGCGCTAACTGGCTAACTAAAAACTGAATCAGAGCACTAAGATCCAAGATAATGACTGGAATAAAGAACGCACGACATCCTTGCATTGCCACGTCCTCCTCCCACTGCTACTCACAGGATGTTTGAGCCAGCAATCCTTAATGACGGGACGCATCTTCTTGTGCACGACCACATCCTGCAGATCCTCCAGGGAGGGGTGTTGGCCTATTTCATCCTCAAACGGCAGCATGAACTCACCAACTGCACCTGAAGAGGGCCGTCGAAATCACAGGATGAAGGGAAATCGATTTAAGTGCACAGAGCAGTGTAAAATGGAGAAACCTATTCAAAACATGATCTCCGTTTAAAGATTGACTGCTCGGATGAAAAGGAAACTTTCCCCCGCATGCCTGCACAGCCTGACTTACCGTCTGGCTCCGTGCAGCGAGACACCAGCTCCCACAAAACCAGGCCCATAGCATACATGTCTATTCTCAGGAACGAGTCTCGCTGGAAGTTGATGGCTCCCTCGAGCACCTCTGGAGCCATGTAGCGCCTCGTACCGACCTGCGGGATTCGACAACACATGAGCATGTGCCTGAAGGGGGTCTCTGCAGAACACTAATAATAGCAAGACAGCCTCTGTTCAAGTTTTCACTCGGGATATAAAAAGCAACCATTAGTTCCATACCTGGCCGTGAGTATCTCCTGGAGGTTTACCGGGTTCAAATCGGACAGCCAGACCAAAGTCTCCAATGACTGCCGCCAGGTCGTCTCGGAGCATCACGTTCTTACTCTTGAAGTCCCTGCACATTATTTATTCCAGGAACAATCTCATTACAATGCTGTAAATCAGACAGTTTTAAGACTCAGACTAATTCCACGGTTCAGCAGGGCAAAAACATTGAAAAGTACAACCAGCAGGTGGCAGCATGGAAGGCACTGCCCTATATTTAAATCCACCTGTGTGCTATGGTGGGTTTAGGCCCCTCTCCTTTGTAGCTGGGAATGTCCTCGTGGAGGTACGCCAGGCCGCGGGACATGGTCTCTGCTACGAGACACAGCTCGCTCCATGTCACAGTGTTGCCCTTCAGATGGTCCGTCAATGAGCCCTGAAAGCACCGAGGAATCAGCAGCAAAGATCAACGACTGAGGCAACAATAACCCCTGAATGCATCGTGTCGAGTTGAGCATTTGATGCCTGTGATGTCACAAGGAAGAATTACCAGAGGAGACAAAATCAAACCTCATGAATCATCATTAAGAATAATAAAAATGGAAATATTTAACTATTAACTATATATTAATATTTAATATTTAACACCCCCCCCCCCCCCAGCACTAAACATGCTGCTGGAAACGGGATCTGCAAGCACCGAGTCCGCTACACAATGGATATGCCAAATTTGTGGTTTTGATAATTACCGTTTAATCCTGTTAATACCTTTTTTGAGGAAACCGAAGAAGAGGATGTTCTGGTTGCCTCAAAGCATTTGAATAATAGAGTGTCATTTCATGAAATCTGACATGCTATTTTTGATACTAGATTTAATCCTCGCTCTTTTTTCTTTTTTGTTAACACTACAAGCGTGAAGAATAAAATGCATACATCTGAGCAGCACATTTCTGTCACTTTAAGACAAACAGGGTCCTTCAGCTCAGCCACAAGCAATAAAGTCCTCTTTAATAAAAGCTGAGATGTTCTGCCGCCTCTGCAGATATTTGATGACCTTAGATGATCTAGTAAACGCAGAAACCCAGCATCTCGGGCTGAATGTAAAATACACAGGGAAACATGCACTCACCCTCTCATGAAACTCTGTGATGAGCCACAGCTCGGTTTCAAGGTTAGCGCCGTGCTTCTCTGCACCGATGTAGCGCAAGAGGTTTTCATGACGCATCCCCAGAGTCAGGAAAATGTCCCGCTCGTTCTGCCATGACTGCTTATCCTACACAAACCAGACAACAAGATCAGGACTCCATGATTTATACCGCTCGTCTCTTAATGTCTGTATTACATTCACCTATAATAAAATATTGGACTTTCCTTCAGGCTCACTTAACACTTGCAGCTGTTATCATTATTCTAATTGGATTTAAAAAAAATAATTACTCAGACATGGAATAAAAAGAGAAAAACCTACAAAAAAAACGGAATATTTGCTCATCCTGATCGTTGGGCTCTTTATGGACATCAATACTCATAAGACACAGATGATAGTTCAAAGAGGCACAAATCAAATATAACTGAAAATACAAATTCCTTGAATCAATATCGTTGACATCAGGGATGTCCCGAGCCGATCTTGTGATTGGAACTCGGGCCCGATTACGAGCTTGCAGACTCGATCGGAATCGGATATTAGCTCCCGATCAGGATTCGAATATATATGGATCGTTATTGCCATTACTTTTTTTGTCAGATTGTCAGTTACGCTGTAGCACAGTGAGACCTCTCTCATACAGACAGAGATGGTAATGCATGCGGTGCGATGTGACTTCCTGTGACACTATTGGTTGAATGCTGGCTAAACACGGAAGCAGCTTGAAGCGAGTCGTGAGTTTGTCTGCGCTGTGGAAGTATTCTGAAGTGCCGATTGGGCTGCTGTTCATTTTATTTTAAATATTGGTATTTAATATTTACTGTTGCACTAGTCCAAATCCAAAGTGAAAAAAGTATTTTATTCATTACTAAAATGTTCAAGCTACGCCACAGAAGAGCTCTGTTTAAGAGTTAAATGTTGAAATAAGATGATAAAATAAAAAATAAGGGACATCCTGGATCCATTTTTCACTCGTCTTTATTTTCTTTTATGTATTAAAGAAGTATCAGATCGGGACTCGGTATCGGTTCAAAATGAAATGACTCGGACTCAAAAACCTGATCGGGACATCCCCAGTTGACATACCTGAACGGGGAAGACCTTGACGGCAACATATTCGCTCATTAACTGGGCCTTCCACACGCAGCCGAAGCGGCCCCTGGCTTTGATTTCCAGCAGCTGCAGCGGCTTCAGACCCACGAGGGGAGATGGAGGAGCTGGCCCAGGATCCTGAATAAAGGCAACCAGGACAGACAAACTGAGTGCTTAGGATGAACCATGATTTGTGCGTTACTGAGCTGCCACACAGAAAATGAACCAATGAAACGCCCAGTTCAAGCAGCTGATCTGGGTACCAGAGCAATTCCACTGGAAATGAGAGTCAGACTTGGGCTCGGCCCGGCTCACCTCGCTCAGGTCCACGTGGCCGTAGGGAGGCTTGCGGTGGCGGTACATCCACAAGGCCAGAACGAGAGCCAGGGACAGCACACAGAGAGGCAGCAGGGAGTACACCAGCACGTTGAGCAAGGACGGCACTCGAGGGGGAGGCCGGATTTTCACTGTGAAGGAGGACAGAATAATTACAGCATGCCAGCTTTATGACTTGTGGGTTACAGGCAAAACTGCCGAATGCTGCAATAGCAACGAAACAAAGTGCAGCGACCTTGGTTTTCCATCATATTCAGCAAATACTATCTTTTCCTGATCAACAGCACGTGGGAAATTTTAAGCAGTATTTAAAATGAACCTTCCGTTTAAAACGCACCAACGTTTAGTTAGAAGGTTTGTTTTTTATATATACTACTAAATCAAAAGAGACGCTTTCCTCCCACTAATTGGAGAGGGAGGCAAAGACCTATTTTCATTTGCTTGTACTATATGTGGGATGTATTTGCTGCTCACCTCGGTTGCCGCTGCCAATCAAGTCAGGCAGGTGAGTGAACCGTTCATTGCAGTAGTTGCCCTCACAGCAGCAGAAAAAAACCTGAGGGTTTTCGTCCATGGACACACACTCTTGCCTGAAAGGGTAAACGACACACACACATTATTGACCAACACTGAAACCAGTTGTGTCGCAACCATTATGCCAAAACTAGCGACGCTTTGTGATCATGAATTGAATTTGATTAAGCAGGTAGATTAGTGACTCCTTTTTCTATTTACCTTCTGCCATGCATGTTTCCCCTAAGCAAAGTAAGACCCGTCCCGTCGGTGGTGAGACAAACACACCGTTTCACTGGTTGCTGGTAAAGCTGACAGGAATAGTTTACATACTTCTGCTGAACCCTCACAGCCGTGTCTTTAAAATGTTTAAAAGGTTTTATGCTATTGGCTCGGACGTGAGGGCTAGTTTCTGCCCCGCAGGTCCTATCCGAGTTACGACCGAGCTCTGCTCCGAATATTCAGCGACCACATAAATGGTCATGAATTTCTTTTGTGACAAAACATGTCCAAATAATGAATGAATACCGATAACTATTAGGATCCTATAACAGGCAGAGACGATGAGTTCATTAACAGACTCAATGAACTGGCACAGCAGTTTCAGCAGCTTTTGATGTGTGATAGAAGACTGGTGATGCCGTGCGTACGCATCACCATGGTTACCCTTTTCTTTGCACATATATATGTATACGTGGATTACACAAACCAATTAGGCGATGGCTTTATTTTATCAGTAGTTAAGCTTCTGTAGATGCAGTATACCCAGACGCCAACATCCTCCATTTCTCTGGAGAGCCTGAAATAGGGGATTTTATTTATATATATATATATATATATATATATTCAGTGCGCTATGGACAATGGTGTCTCTTAAAAATTATATTTCCAAGGAAAACTCAATTAGTATCTCGCAAGCAAAAATAAGCAACCAAGCCTTTGAAAACGAGCCCAAAACAAGCGTCTTTTGCTACTGGTCCCCTCTGGGCTCAGCCTCTGCTCTGACTGGCTAGTACTCGTTGCCATCAGGGCCAGAGCCAATTAGAAGCAGGATGTGGGTGGAGGGGAAAACTCTGCTGTCTCCTCTCTCTGTGTGCCTGTGTGGGGGGGGAGAGCAGGGGGAACAGACGGGACAAACTATCCGACCTTTAAATGACACGTCAAAGATATCTGCTTGACAACTTATTAGGGAGCTGCGGACAAGCCCAAATAAGCAACGACACTTTAGAAACAAGGCCAAGAAAACCGCAACCCGCGACTACCAATGTTTATAAGCAACTTCACAAAAAAAGATCAGTGATCGGCCAGAAAACTGCAATCTGTGAACCCGGAGTATCATTTATAGAAATCCTGAATATCAAAAGGCTCTATGTTCCAAGTTCAGTTGGGAAAATGATATTGCCAAAAGAGAAAATGGAAAAGAAAAACTGTAGACAGTTCAGAACATCAAAAGGCACAAGTATTTATGGTTAAAATGTTTGTAAAGGTTTTGGTGAAGCTCGAGCGTTTCGTTGGAGATGTGATCTGCGAGAAGAAAATCATGACAGACAAACATACTGATGAGTGGAGCCGCTTGTCAGTCAAACACTCGAGCAGAATTGTGGACTTGGTATCAAGACTCCAGTGGGTCTGCTTGTTTCCGTGGGAGGAGACCAGGACTCACCTTTGGGTGTCTGTCCGGTCGTTCGGCTAGCAACAAGTCTCGTTTGATAGCTTGCGTGTGTCATTTAAACTCAATCCGCCCATGAAAATAAATCCACCCGTCTTAAACGTCGAACCAGTCGATGGCAGCATGCCGTCTGTCCGAGCTTCCTTTTACGCCGGCATTGATCCAGTTACAAGACGCAGACTACGAGGAGAATCTCCTCAAAGACATTTGCTCTGGGTTGGGGCTCCTGGCTGGAATTATAGCGTCGACCTCTCTATCAATTTCTGTCGGGACCGGTCAGTTTCATCACTGTGGCGAAGGGACTGTGATCACAAGCCACATTTCCACTACGCGTCACCGGCGCTCGGCGGCATGACTCAGCTTTGGTATCGGGTACATTCTGAAGGTTGATTTCCATTAGACGTCTGTCATAGAAACGCACGCCTCTAGTCCATCTCCTGTGAGCCTCCCCTCAGCCATCAAAAGCAGGAACGTCTGCACCTCCACATAAAAGTATGGCTGAAGCAGTGCAGATATTGTAAATGGTAGGCCATGGGATTTTTTTTCTACGGATCTTTTGCGCGCATCAGAGATTGATGATTGGAAAAACACCGTTTCCTGTGTTCTCTGACCAATCGAGTGTTCTGTGATCTTTTTCAAATGACCTTTTTGTACCAGCCCATGTCTTTTTGAAATGGTAAAGGAGGTTGTACCATCAGGCTAGCACAGGGTACAATGTAACCAGGTATTATTTAACAAATGGAAAACTAAAAACAGGTTACGCAGGCAAGCATGTAAATAAATAACAGGTTTTGTCCACTCAATCCTAAAGAGCATCTTCTGTGTCCAACCCTAGATATTGGGATTCTAACATTTTAAAGCATGACTGCAAAAGTGGTTTTAAATACTATAATTAATCTTTCTGAGTCTGTCGCTTCACTTAAAAAAAAAAAAAAGGATTCCATCTGTTCATCACTTTTCATTTCCTGTCGGCAATTAGTGTAGCCTTCTGTTGAGAATGGAACACTCAGGATTTAAAGTTTCTCCAGGTGTCATTATATTCCACTCATAATTACAGTCAGCAGAACTTCAGGTCAAAACTTACTCCCTTGAAACCGCCAGTGAATGTGACTATCTTAATAATTGACATCCTAATTATCTCCGCCAAGGAGGTTTACAAAACTAACGAAACGAACCAGGGTTCTCTTGCAAGCAAACCGAGACCCACGTTTTCAGGCGGACTTGTTTGGATCCTCACCAGAGTTCGGATGCGCTTTCACACCCGGCCAAACGGAGCGGACGTTAGGTTCTCGCCGGAGGTCTGAGCTCTGAGTGTTTTTCTAGTTCAGAGAATCTTTTGAATTGAATGCGGTTGTTCATGAGCAGCACTGCCTTTCCACTGTGTCACTCATAACAGCAGCCCTCTGCATCCTTGGACTCCCTTTCAGAAACCAGAAGACGTCTAACGTTTCGTAATATAATATAAACTGGCACATTTTGCATATAGCCAATGATTAATCCTTAACAAGGACACCTGAATGTGTCATTTAGCATTGAATAGCGTAGATACATTTTATCCAGCTCGTATCCATGAGCCACAAGAGTATTTAAAAAGCCCCGGCTTGAACGATAAAGAGCAGGAGGTCTTTTAAATTCTCCTGACTTGCGGTGCTGACACTGTATCTTTGTCACCGTCAGGCTGTGACACAGAGCTTGCACCCGACACCAGCGATGAAGACTATCTGGTTATTTCCAGAAAGAATAAACATGAGCTAAACAGCTTGCAGTGTTTTCTCCAGCATAAACGCCGGCCCTATCAAAATAAAGCACGACTGTGAAGGCAATCATCTCAAATCAACTTTTCTGACTGTAAAGTCGCTATTTCACAAACACACTGAATAACTTACATTCCGTACATTCTGTTGTATGTTCAGTCTGTAGCTGTGTGGATGAAGGCCACGTGCCTTTTAGGAGAGAGCTAGCATTTATGCATGAGCCAGAACCAGTTACTAATAATCACCCAATCGACAGAACTAATCCAGTCCCTGTTTTGTGCTTTCTCTGTCTGATACCGCTGCTCATCTTTGGGGGTTTTGGATCGTTGATCAAACTAAACAAACCATTCTATCCCAGACAATGGACGCCTGAAATTTTAAACTGAAACTAAATAATTTCAGGATGAGTAAATCTGTGGATCTGGCCATCAACATTACATCTTCAGATTTCAGATTTTCCCAAATAAATGCAAATTTTTGTGTATTTTTTCTAAAATTCTGGGAGCAAGAAAATAACATGCGAGTGCTGGAGCAGATGTTTACGCCGAACACACTGCCATTCACCCTGGGCACAAACCAGACACCTAAAATAAGAACGCACGTGCACAGGAACCCAACCTGTCGTAGCAGTTGAAGTCATCCAGCCAGCAGCCTTTCTTCACCAGCTTGATCGTCCCCGAGGAGTTGAGCCAGGAGGCGTAGCAGTGCAGGCGCTTGTCCTTTTCCCCCTCGCAGCGCTCGAAGCCGCTCTGGTTGGTCCTCTCCGTGCGCCAGTTGTCATTGTAGTACACGCACTCCCGGGTCTCTGCTTCACCCAGACTGTACCCTGCGGGAGACGGAAGGCCTCGGTCAGCTCACACCGTAATGAGCCGAAGCTCAAGCGGAGGAAGCGCGGACATATGGCGCGGGATCCGCTCTGTGTCACGAGGAGGCGTCTCCGAGCAGAGCCTCCATCATCACTGGCACGGGGCCGAGCCCGGGTCGCTCGCTCTCCGTAGTAAACGCTGATTTCCTCAGGGCACACAAATTGTTGCTGGATAGTAAGTCCGGCACTACCCCCATTCAGAAAAAACGAGTCACAGCTGAAGCAGAGTGGAAATGACAGAATTTAATTAGAGGAATACTCACAGGCGTGGAACCAAAGGGAAGCCACACACCGGGCGTGCTAGTTCTACAGATAAGACTCGTGTGAACCCTGCTGGTCGATAAGCGCGTGCTCTTTCGGGGGGCTTTCAGTGTTGGAGACGGTTTCTGCTAAGCAAGACGAGTTGTAACAATTCCAAATTGGAAAAAAAAAGGGTTTCCCTTCCGTCCCCCCCTTTGTGGGATTTGCGGTCGGGGGGGACATACTCAGGCGACACACACGAGATACGCGCTGATGAACGCCGCCGCGTGCCTCATTCACAGCGCGGCTCGGACAATCACACCTAACCTTTGTTCGCAGAGAAATAAAAGAAAAACAAACAGTGCTTGTCTCTTTAAATCCTTGCCTATATGAGGTTGCCCATCCCCCCCTCAGTGTTACCCCCCCCCCCCCCCCCTCAACCCATTGCACACACACACACACACACACACACACACACACGCATCCACTAGTCCAGCAGCATACACTGGATTTCATTAGAGCACCGAGAGACGCACCACGCTCATTATTAAGGAGGATGGTAAGGCCAAGGAAGGAAACACGCACGTATCACGCACGCGCCACAGAGCAGGGATGGCATTTCTGAGATATCTGTGGTCACATGACCCTGGAGGACTTTTACTACAAGATCACAGCCCCCCCCCCCCCCCCTCCCCCTCCCCCTCCCTCCCTCCCCCTCCTTCTGTCACTATACCGAGGCTTACGCCACAGCAACATGAATTCAGGAGAAGCAGCTTACTACACTCGGCCCTAATTTATAAACCATAAAGGCATTAGCCAAAGCGCTTCTTGACACGCAGGAGACAGCTGCGCCCTTTGGAAATGTATGCCAAAGCTAAAAACATTACGGGGGGGGGGGGGGGTGAAAGTGGAATTTATTCTTTCTACAATCATCGTTAATCATGGTAAAAACGATGGCAGGCTTGGGTTTAGATAGTAAAAAAAAAAGGATGCAGAAGAAGAAGAAGAAAAGCCAAACAAAAGAAAAACAAGCCTCTCGTCGGGCAAAGTCGCAGCTCCGTCGAGGAGAAACCGCGACCTCACACAAAATGATGTCTCCCCAAAACGAAGGTCATTGATTTAGGAGAATCCGTAGAATCCGCACTGATGGAGTGTTTTCGTTCGGGCTGCAGGACGCAGACGTGCCGATAAGGTTTCAGGATGTCGGTGCAGCTGCTGCCTTCTATTCCTGCCACCGGGACGCAACAGTTTCAAACGGGGACATTTCGGACCGTGAGACGCTTCAGCTGCGTCTTTTTCACGTGGCGGTTCGAACACGAAAGCAAATATCGCCGTCGATAACTCTTCAATTTAAAATAGACGGTGCTGTTGCTCGACACGGTTAACGTCAACGAATTCCTCGCAGCCCGAACGGTAAAAAAAAAAAAAAAAAAAAAGTTGAATCCGCCGACAAGCATAAAGCGGTTCGGGGGGGGGGGGGGGGGGGGGCGAAGAAAAGCGTCCGCCGGATCAAAGAAAAATAACAAATACAAATAAATAAATAGCGGCTCACCTGCGCATAAAGTTCCCAGAAGAAGTGAACAAGTCAGCCACGAAAAAGACATGTTCCGTTTTAAATACAGGACAAAGATTTCCTCCACTTTCCGTCGCGAACATTAAAACTCAGGTTGTCCAAACATCAGTCAAAAAAAAAAAAAAACCCGACCGCAGGCCTCTCCGGTCCCTCCGCAGCCGAACCACCACCACCACCACCACGGCGCGTCAGCCGCCGCGGCGCCGCAACAATGTTGCAAGAAAAGACAGGGGCGAGGGAGTGCTCGCTACACTGTTGTTAGTCCGCGGATACGGAACTCCGTCTAAAAAGCGAATTAGAATCCGCTCCACCCGGCAAGAGCCCGAAACTCCGCGCTCTCCGCGAGGTTCTTCACTTGAATAGTAGCACCGCTGCACCGGGAGGTCGGTCGGGGTTTACATGCATGTTACCGATCTGTGTCCAAAATGGCTTCTAAATGGGGAATGGGCTGCAAACAGGGAAACCCGGATGTGTAAACACAAAGAGGGGAATTCAGGCAGCCAGCGAGTGACCTGAGCGCGACACCGCGCGCACACGCCTGAAACGGCGTTATTTGTCCTCGTATCGGCGCTGAGCGCTGTTCTGTTCATATGTTTGTGTTTTTTTTTTTAAAAAAAGGAGGCTTTTGAAGTGTTAGTGAATGTGTGGATTTCTCACGCTCGCACTTTATGTGGAGAGAGTTATTTCATTCTATAGTTGAATTTCCTGTTCTTATATCATTTTACAGTCGGGAATAAATTCGTTTTATCCGGATTTAAATGGTTACACGTCGGATATTTGTTTCTAGATCATATTAACATGATTGATGTAATATATTGCGATATTTTAACAATAAGGTGTTGCTTTGGGGCAGCTTAATGCAGAGTTTTATTTTGTGTGTTACAGTCAACGTTCCCTCTAAGGGTGCGTAATTACGCACAGCTGATATGCTCTTCGCGCAGCGAAAATCTACTTTGCGCACAAAAAAATCCAACCTAAATTGAAAATAACATAAACACGTCAACATTCATTCTGTGCCATTTTCCACTGTGCGTCAGTGAGTGTCCGGTGACTGGCCGCTCCGGCTAATGATGAGATTCACATGTTTTTACGCAGCTAATAGACGCCATTGTAATCGGAGTTGCAGGACTCTCGCGGGACCTCAGTACACACATCCTTTGCTTGTTGATTCTTATCACTTGTTTTTGTGTTATTTATTTTTATACTATTGTGCAATTTGAGATTTGCATTCAAATGTAAAGTGCGTTTAAAATAAAATGTATTATTATGATGTTGCTCAAAGTTGTCCAAGGGACTGTGCTCAGGGAATTTGTGTGTTTGCTCAGACGCATGAAAAATTAGAGGGAACATTGATTACAGTATATCAGTGATATATAAAATATTGGCTCGTTGCATTGCCTAGCAGCTGATCTCTTTGTCTGTGCTGGTGAATAAATCTTAAATAGTAATGGTGGGATACTTTCAGACGGTTTTCTCTTTTATGTATTATAGTGGCGTTTGTTAAAAGATAAAATAAAAAGCTGACCTAATTTGCAGCAAGATGATACAACAAGTAGTATTTTAAATGTAGTATTTCTAATTATTCATTTCATTGCCAGACAGCATTAAAGTAACTACAAAATGCAAAATCGTAATAAGTAATGAAGTATTTTCATTATTGTTAGCATGACAGGAAGCGTACGACTTTAGGTTTCCCCATATTATTCCCAAACATAATTGAAAATCAGCAGTGACCTTGTTTAAATGCCATTAAGCCCTGTTCACAGTTTCTTCTGCCTTCCTTGACTTCCTTGGGCGACTTTGAAAAGCCGACTCATGGCATGTTTGTGACGCGCAGCCGATTCGAGCTGCAAATGGGCCGCGGGAATAAGGATAGTCGTCGGTAATCGCCGCTCAACCAGTGCCTTTGAGTGCAATTCAAGACAAAGCATTTCCTCGTTCAGCTGTCCCATATTGACCCTGTAACTCAATAGAAGCCATGAGCGAAACCCTGTAAATATAGGTGATCTGTTCTCATAACAGTTGCAAGAGAAACTCACGAGCGTTCATTAAAGGTCTGGGAGCCGCAGGCCGCTGTGTGACAACGCTACAGGAATGAGAGCATACGAGGAGATGATGCAATGGTGCATGAAATCTGTGAAACTCTGAGGTAAAAAGCTGTTGAGTATAATTTATCATGTTCATTTGACATCAGCCTGCATAAATGCACAAATGCACAAATGCCCTGTGCTTAATATAATCCAGGTTAGATATACTGGTAATAAGCATGTCAGACACATTAAACCTTATAATTAGTTGCTGTATTTTGTAGCTTTTTTTTTATTATTCATGGGTAAATGATAACGTTTTTACGCGTCTGTGTCAGTGCTGTTGCACTTTCCCATTGTGATCATTTTGAAACCTGAGGAGCGTCTCTGTGTCACAGTAGAGGAGATGAATGTCACTAGATGGTAGCAGAGCTCCCTGAAGCAGGTGCAGCTTCTCCCTCGTGTGCATCTTTCACTAGTGATTTAAACACTGCGAACTACATACACACTTCTTTTGTTCGGAGCATGTAAAGGCTTGAAAGGCTGAGAGAGACTGCGTTCATGAGTTTTTGCATTCTTCAATTACAGCAATTTGTTTTTGTTTTAATCAGGCTCAGTGTTTTGTAACAGTAAAAAAAAACATTTCATTTCCATTCTGGATAAATAAACTACCCATCTCTGTGTTGCCCAGTTGTATCGAGAGTATTCCATGTAACCTTGTAATGGAGCCATTAGTATGCGGAAGGGAAGAACACTTAACGGTATTGGATTTACGGCATATGATAGAAAGCAATTACCTGGATAATAGCCTGGATACTTCTCTACAATGAAATGACGGCCAAGTTAGTTTTTCTTACTTAGTGAGCATAAACGCAGGAAGAGAAGGAAATAAGATTCACAATACGTTCAGGATCACTGTTTTGTTGCAGAATTTAAGAGCAATACAAAATAATAATACAACAAGCGATGCCAAACATAGTCTTCATCTTTTATGATTTTACAGACCCAGCAGTGGATGTCCTCGGCATCGTCTGCCCGCCACGCCACCTGGTTGCAATAGTTTCCTCTCTCCTAGCTCCTCATGCAGCAACCAGCTGGTTGGGGGGGGGGGGGGGTCACATAGAATAGAGTTGGAATTTGCAGTTTAGCATACATTAAGGGTTAACGTTTAATTATAGAATAGGCAAATGAGAGGCAATACTTTTCTTTGTGGAACCAAAAGTGCATTGTTTCAAATGGAATTACTTTCTCATGAAAATTGGTGCGTTTAGTGACATAAGGTCGAGAAGGTACATTTCTAATATATTAAATATATATATGTGTAGATCAGTGACGGCAGTATGCTCACATTATACCATTCATTTTTTATTGAAAACATGGCCAAATGAAATGTGTGTGTTTCTTGTTCTGGTCTTCTGTCCCAATCAGCTAAGAATCAAAATGAAATAAATCTTTGAAATAATGATTTTTTTTTTTTTCCTCTTTGCGGGTTCTGGAAATCTACCTTTCAAAAACTGACGCACTGTTATCAAATTCGCTGACGTCCATCGATCGTGTGCCGTAAACTGAAACGCTGCTGCGTGTTTGAACTCGAAACAGGTTCAATCAATCGCTCGCTGCAGAGATACAGGCGCTCCATCGCCATCGACCTTGAGAGACTCGTCTCAGTTCTCAGTCGGGCCTCGTGCCTGCAGAGAAGGACAGTCCTGCAGTGCTCTCCATGCTCGGGGGGGGGGGGCACTGAATCATAGCAACAGTATTCACCTCCACCTATACAAAGGGCCACGGCCTCCTCTTTTATGTGGTGATGACTGTGGCAGGTTTCAAACACAGCTATAGAAATGCAAAGGCCGATGGGTATATATGAAGGACCGTGTGGAGAGGCTCCAATCGGCTCTGTCAGTGGTGGCTGTCAATGCACGATGCTAAAAGCTGCAAGTTGCTGCTATGTATTATATCATTATTGATTAGTTTCTGAAAAAACAGATTTGCACACAAAAAAAAGTTCACATTCTTGGAAGTCTTAATAACCAACCTGTTAGCTCGATTGTAGCTAACAGCTTCTTTACCAATAACCCGTCCCTGGGGTTCCTCTCATACACAATCTCATACACATTCCGATTTATGCTGCAGGATCCCATATGATTGTCGAAGGCGTTCCAGCGAGGAAATTCGGGATACTTTCCTCATGCTCCAGAATGTAGTGATGACCTACCAGTGAAACATTTTCCCCTGATAGAAGACACTCGGTTTGTTTTTGTTTCTTTTTTTTTAGCAACAACAGGGAACATGATGGGGATTGTGGCGAAGACATGGCGAGCACCAATGCAAGCAAAGCGATCGCTAAAGAAGGATCAGTCGACATTATTTTGTGTTGACGTTTGATCGTGCCACATATGAGAGGGTTCTCGTGCGGCTGATGCGACTGAACGTTCCCTGAGTACCGAGACATGTTCCACTGTTTTCTGTTTGAAACTAGTGACACAGTGGCGCCCAAATATATATGGCTGACAGAGCGTGTTGTGGCATCGCGAGGCCGGGGCAACAAAAGCATAACAAAGGGGGCTTTTAACATTCTGCCACATGGACAGTTTCCCTTCACATGCCAGTGCTGATATTGGAATTTGGCTCTGCATGGGGTGACTCCACAATAGAGGATGATCTTAGGCTTTGATTGGGCTTTTGGACTGTTATTCTGAGGAGTGGGCTTGTGTCCATTAGAGGAAAGAACAAGTCAAGAGCTTAGATTTGACAAACGTGAAAGGCCATGGATGACCAAATGCATCGTTGTTTGCATCGCCACTTTTATTTTCTTCTCCAGATCTCCTACTGCAAAGATTTGCCTACAGCTCGTCGGTGGCGTAGTGGTTAGCGCTGTTGAAGCGGAAGAAAATGGATGATGGATGGATTTTCCCTCAAGCTCGCTTGTTCTTTCGTGCATGTCACAGCCACAGCATCAAAGACGGAGAGAATTAGCGTCAGTCAGGTGGAGCCGCGTGCTAAACAGACGAGACCGGGCTTACATGAACTCCGTGGCTTTGCTTCCACTCCCACCTCCCGAAGCTCTCTGCAGCGACAGCAGCAGAGATAGAACACACGTTTTGAAATGATTAATTGCTCTTCAGTGGGTTTTTAACAGCTTCAAAAGTGCAACACGGGTTAGTATTCACACAAAAGCAGTCGTTCAAGGCCAGAAGTGGTGTCAAACATTTGTCTCCCATATGCAGATTGCAAACTTACAATGGCATTATGAGCTTTTTAAATTGATGTCAGTGCAGTTTTTCACCTCTTTAAGAGACTTGTGAGGTTTAAAAGGTTTTTTTTAAACCATTAATTGCTGTATATATCAGCAAAACTATACATTCTGAATGCACAAAAGACATTTTAATAGATGTCATAGCCTCTGTGCATCACAGAAAATATGTGGGTCTTTTATGCAACATGAATGCTTGTCTTTCATTATATTTAATTCTGGGTTGTTGAGGTTTTTTTTTATCTGGTTTATGTCAGTTCAGACTTAATGCTGTATCCAATTCATGTCATCATTCATCATTTGAATTGAAGTGCTCATTATGCGTCCGTGGATCCAAACGAAAGGTGGCTTCTTTGTTGTTAAATCTCGATCGACATGATTCGCCTAAAGTTAACACACTGAACCTTAACTAACATCCTCTTATCCTATTTAGGTAGAGATCGAACTCTCCGTCCATCCATCCATTTGCTTGTATCAAATTTGATTCTTAAAAAAGTTGACTTATTATTATTGTTATTATTATTAACAAAAGTCTCCTAATAATAATAAGAATCTGATCATGGTGTAATTCTTTGCTTCTTTGTTGAGCTGCTTCGTATTGTGTGTTAAACCTTCAGTTCTAAATGATGTTTAGAAACATAACGGAATCACTAATGGTTTGGTGTCTTTGGTTTGCCTGTTAACGCACCTGCTTTTATAGCACTATTAACAATCTCTTTAAAAGAAATGGATGACATACATTAGAATCTGGAGCGTTAAAAGCAGTGGGCATGCTGTGTCAGGTTTGTATCTCTCAGAGGCATCAGGAGTGAGCGGAAGATGAAGCTGTCGGTCTGGGTTGGACCGTCGCCCTGCTGTTAACAGCTGGTGAGTCTGTCATTTATTCTCCACTAAATACACATCCACTGTTGTGCAACAGTGGCATCTGCTACTTCCTGTAGACAGTGTCGAGGAACCCTTGTGTGACACTCAAAGGCATTGCTTTCATTTTACAATAGATTTTAAAGTTAAGAATCAATAATTTGTTTTAAACTCATTCAGTGCCAGCTAAATGCCGAGTGTCCCAGTTTTCGTTTCCTTTAGCCTGATTTTCCAAGCCACCACAGAATATTCTTTACTGTGTCCTATGCAAACACCACCAATGCTACCAAATGAATGATTACAGTCTCTTCTTTCATCAGAAACAAAACAAAGTGTGTTCCTACCATTGTCCGTTCCAGAGTTATTGGCTGTTGAAGAGAGACCGATCTCAAAGCCAAGGTTGGCAGTGAATGTTTGGGTTTCAAAAAACTTTAGACGTGAATGGCATTGAGGGACACTGCTGCAATTGTCTCACACTGGAGATGGAAAAAAAGACATTAATATCACTATAATAAAAATTGCCTTTATAACTTTGCATGGATAAAATTATAATGTGTCGTCCCTTCTTTACCTTTAATCATTATTTTTATTCTGATCATGAACAGTAAGCAGTGGCACCACCAAAGGCAAAGACACCACACATTCCTTAGGTGACAACATGAAGCCGTGTTCATGTTTCAACTGGGTGGTGCTTGTACCATCAAAAACATGTAATAAAGGTAAACTGGTAAGTTGCACTCCGGTATGAGTGTGAACTATTTGCACTCTGGTGGCTTTGTTCTCCTAAATGCATCCTCCTGATCCGTTTATAAGTTTTCTGTAAAGCAATTTCAACCAGCATCTTTTTAAACTACCGGTAATACATAAGTTAGCCATCCTGCAACACACGGACAGAGTCGGACACTTTACATAACCACTTTCGGCTTTAATGATTACAATCAAAAACATTTGTACATTTTCAACATTAGAAAATGGATGTAGAGTTTTGTTTGTTTTTGTTTTTTGGGGGGCTGACAGTAACGGCAATGAGAACAAACTGAAGAACATAGAATTGGGTGATGCGTTCAGATGAAGTAGGAAAAAAAAGGAGCTGTTTATTGGAGGAGGGGCCAAACAGCTGGAGATGCATCAGAAGAAACACCCATGTTCTCTTATCAATTTTGAGAGTATATGCGAGGCGGACATGACATTTCTCTTATCGTTTGCTCTTCAAACAGGATGGGGGCTCGGAGTCTATGTGGGGGCTGCATAATGACAAGCTAAAATGCATCAAGCCACTACAACCTCTGGCCTTTAATTTTGGTTCTCGTGATCACTGTGCTTGGAACAGAGATGTGGATGGTAGACATTATAAGTCAAGGGAACCACCACTCATCCCATTTTTTTTTTTTTTTTTAATCAAACACACAAAGAAAAACAAGGACGATGACAAGGGAATAGGAAATACTGATAAATAATAGTGAAATCAGAGCCATAAATAGACGGTATTGGATATTTAGGACCCTGAAGGGGTGGAGTCAACTGAGGTGGAGGAGAACTGGCAGCGAGCCTTCAAGTAATGGGATATCCCAGTGCAGTGTCCTGTGTGTTGATTGGGCAGCTCTACATCATGGAGCAGGATGTTTTTCCTGGCTGCACACCGCCATCCATCTTCTCGGCTTCCAGGATCATCCTCCGGAAAACCTCCACAGCCGTCTGCAGCAGAGAAACACACACACACACACACACACATACGAGGATGGTATCACACGTCTCAGCCACATACGTCATAGAGTGGAGGGTCACTGTGGCTTTAGGCTCAACATAGGCTGCATTGTTGCTAAATTGATTTAAAGCAGATCAACAGATTTCCTGATAATGAATCTTAACTTTGTAAAACGATCCAATCCTTTTCAGTTATGATTACTTTCAGCTAATGTTGGCTAAATTCAGCCTCTAATAAATGAAGAGTGGACAGAAGATTTATCGGGAGTTTTGTGGCTAAACATCTGAATTTTTTACTTTTCTGTTTCCTTGGCTTATAGCAGCAACATTTTCCTTTGTTTGAGGTCATGCTTGATGGATGCAGGTCCCATTCTGAACGTCAACTGAGAAGAGGCTCTTAAACCAGCTCGTTAGTGGCATAATGGAGGCTTGGGTTGGAACGGGAGGGTCACCGGTTCAGGTCCCGGCTGAGACAAAAACATGGAATGTGGACTGGTGGCTGGAGAGAGGCCAGCCTACCTCCAGGGCACTGCCAAGGTGCCCTTGAGCAAGGCACCAACCCCCCTCAACCGATTCAAGGCGGAGGCGCCTTCCCCCTATTCCCTCTTCATGCATGTTATAGGGCCCCTACATACTGTATATGCATGTGTATGGATTGTTAAGGGGCCCAATAGTAGTAGAGCGTAAATTTTTTTTGTGGTGTGTGTATGTGTGTGCACTGTTTGATTTACATATATGCTAATAAAGACTTCATAGTGGAGTTTTGGAGTGGCTGAGCAGCGAGAATGAACCAAAACGAGTTTGAAAAAAGTTACATGCGAGTCTTGCTTAGATCTAAATTTAATGAGAAAAAATGCATAAAACCAAAAAACCGAACCGAACATGCAGAACCGAAACGGTTCAATACATTACGTGGACGGTTACACCTCGAGTATATCCAGAAAACCCAGATGGAATATAAGACTAAAAAACATCTGCAGCTCAGAATATTACCTGGTTCTCTTTAGCTGAAGATTCCATGAAGGCAGCGTTCCAGGATTCGGCTAACGCTTTTCCTTCTTCACAACTGATAACTCTACAACACATGCACGCACGCACGCACACACACACACACACACACGGCAATGAAACGCGTTAATATTTCACGGCGAATGTGTGGTGGAGAATTATTTTGTATCACTGAGCTGCAATCACAACAAATATGTTCTCCTAAGCTTGCGTCGAGTAATTAAGCATCCTGCCAGCACGGTGTCCTGTGCTTGTTTACAACAGTGGCTTCATAATTGGTGTTTGTGTGAACAATTGTAAATGTGTGTTAAAACATACCGCTCCATATGTAGGTCATTCTTGTTTCCCACAAGCATAATCGGTACTCTGCATCACAGGAAAACGTCACCGGTCAGTGGTCATTACTGGATGATCGACCACACACGTGCGTGGAGCAGCAAAAGCAGTACTTACTGGACCTTTCCCACCATGTCCAACAGTTTTTCATGGATGACTTGTACAACTTCAAAGCTGCAAGAAACAAGGGGAAATCAATCGTTCTTCAGGTCAATGTACAGAATTTACTAGACGTTTGTCTTGCTCTACCTTTTGTTAGATGTGACTGAGTAGACCAGGATGTACCCATTGATATCTATGGAGTAGGTCTGTGGGAAGATGGAGTACTCGTCCTGCAGGCAGAGAATTCACGGTGGCATGAGTGTGCAAAAAGTTAAAGGTCGTCATTCAAATGATCCAAAGCAATTCTTCCGTCTGATGCAGCACGACTGACATCAAAGCAAATGCGCCGAGTCCTACCTGCCCTGCCGTGTCGACCAGCTGGAGATGGTACTCCTGCCCATTTATTGTGATCATTTTAGTAAACGCTGCAGTTAAAAGGAAAAGGAAAAGGAGAAACTAATCAGCAGTAATCACAACGGAAACCTTTTTTTTTGGGGGGGGGGGGGGGGGATCAATACATTTCCTTTCAAAATAACACTGACAAATATAAACAATGCAACATTATCATTGTGATCAGATACAATTAATCATATAGCCTGCTGCAGCCGCACACGACACAGTAAGTCCAGAAAGATCACGTATCCTTCCTGAAAATAGTAGATATATGCTTATTTTCATTTTCTTTGCAAAATAATTGTTAATTCTTCATAGCTGACGGCTGCACGTTGCAGCTCTATTGGACTTAAGTATGTTTGAAGTTTTATTTTTGAGTGTTCAGCTCATATATTATTTTCAAAAAGGAGGGAATTCTAATTTCTAGACATTTTTCTGCTGTATTTTGTACATTTATTTCATTATTTAACCTCCTGAGACCCAGCCAGTTAGCATGTCCTCTGGAGTGGACATTTGTCCATTACAGATGACATGCTAACCCAAAGCTGGGTCTCAGGAGGTTATACATGTATATATAAAAAAAAACTGAACTGTTGGGTTTGTAAAGTCATGTAATTAGAAATTCTGAAATAAGATACCAAACTTAGTTAATGTTAATCGATCTGTTTGTTCACCTTGTTGGTTTCTTTTTTTTTACAAATGAGAATCGATAAAGAACTGAATCGGTTCACAGAATGAAAAAGAGGAATTGGAATTGTATCAATTCTCATCCCTACTTTCAGTGAATAAACACAGCCCTGCAGGAAGGTTCCTCATTGCTGGGTGTTATGTGCATTGGGGGGGGGGGGCATCAATTAGTCTTGGAGATATGTGCTCTCCCTGTTGCTGTCTGGTTATTAATGAATTGACTAACTTATTGATTGATGATGTATTAGTGAGAGGTTCAGGAAAATAACCCGCATTTACTGTTAAAAAAGGGAAAAACCAAAAAAATATAGTATTCTTCCAACCCAATAAAAATATTGATCTTCATGTGTTCACAAAGGATGATCTATTTAATTTATCATTTTAGTAAGTTAGAATTCAATCCCCTGTATGAGATGGTGATGTGCATGATGTAATATGTTTTCAACTCTATGCTGTGAAGCCGGTGTACAGTACTGTTTATATACATATACATGAGTGCGTAGGTCTGGAGACACACAAGTTGTAGAAAGTTACGGATCCATTTTGGTGCCACTGAGTTCATTCAGCAGAAAAAATGTCAATATCTGCCTGTAGATGGGTCACGTAATCTAGAGCGGGACCGCAGCAACGCACTGCCTGTAGCATCGGGCTGATAACGCTGACACTTCGCTTTATGTCAACCATCCAGAGAATATTTATAGACACACACACACTGCGGAAAAAGCGGGGTGAGGCGTGAGCAAACATGCTGAGAAAAAGAAAAACAGCCTGAAGGGAAAATTTAGACTCGAATCTTCCCAGAGACTGGGAATGTGTGTTTGTTTTACAGGCTAATGAAAATGTTCTGCTGAAGCATCTCAGAGAGAGAAGCTCCGCCTCCACGCCAGCGATCGGCAAACAGCAAACGTGAGAGTTATTTCAGAACAAAATGAAGCCGATTGTCTTCGGTTCTGGGAACCAGTGAAATCAGCTGGTGTCGTGTTTGGACACATTCGTTCGGAGAGAACATTACGCCACAACGGGTTGCACTTCGTCTCCGACAGCGATCGTGTTGCTGAGGCACCAAGGCTGCAGTGATAATGAAGGCAACGTTTATGGGATGAAAAAGAGAATCAGACTCAATAAAATATCTGGAGGGGTATTTGTGACATTTTCCAACCCTTCCATTCGTCATACCAGCTGATAAATACCCCGATGTCTTCCTTTTCTTCGTTCTATCGCTGTGAATCTCATATTTGTGAGTTCTGGACCACACGGCAGACAAAACAAAATCAGACGCCGCGTTTGTACAGATCTAATAATTAAGAAAGGCAGATTAATCAGCAATGAACGATAACATTTTCCTAAACAACATCTTGATTTATCGTGTCATCATATAACAGCAATTCTGCGCACAGATCACATGACAACACGGCAGGTGAGCAGCTCCGTCCACCGAGACCACAAGATGGCGCTGAAGGCTTTGGAAACACTCAGCAAGCAGGGAAGCAAGTTGGAACAGATAAATATATTGATTCCAACCAGAGTAACCAGCAGGGATTTCCTGTTGAGCATTGAGCAGATAGCACATGTCATTGATTCCAGATACAAACGATGGCCTGATAGCCAAACATCAGTTTACACACGAGTGAACGGTACATTCACACGAGGAGCGACCTGAGCAGAGCAGATAAAGTGTTACATTCACAGATTACAAACCTGAAGAGGGCCGTTTCTGCTAGAGGAAATCATTTACAATTTACTTTTAGGGGGGGGGGGGGGGGGCTTCCCACTTACTGTTTTCTATTGTGGGGTCGTAGGAGTCGACAAACTGGCCTTCCACAAACTGAATCGTCAAGGAGGACTTTCCTGCAAGACACGAAGGAGAATTCTTATCAAAGATCGCTTTGCTAGAATGAAACACAGTTTGCTGGTGGTGCAGCAAATCATGCACAGAGAAATGACTCGAATGAACAGAAGAAAGAAATCCCCTTTTAACAGACCACCTCATTATTCTTCAGGTTCATTAAGGTGTCTATCTTTTTCTTTTTATACCCACGACCACTCAACTTGGGGCGGTATGTGCGCTACCCCCCCCCCCCCCCCATCCTGAGCGCACCCACGGCAGACATCCTGCGTAACGCATCAACTCTGCAGCTCCTTTCAGGCCTCCGCGTAAAGCCTTGCGCTGACTAACCCAGGCTTTAGTGTCACCGACGGGAGGAAACGTGTCTCTTGAGCCCATTACGGGAGGCCTTCGTGGGTCTTAACCCGTGGGTCTTAACCCACGAAGGCCGCGTCTCACCTGGAGGCGCTCTGAGATGCTGCTCCCTGTCATTCCGGCCCCATTATGGGAGGCGCCGCTTCCAGTTTACATTCTGCCCGAGCACGAACTCGGTCGTGATCATTTTTCCATCTGCGCTCTCATTCGAGGCCTTTCACGCAGCGTCGCGTGGAAACTCACCTACGGATCTGTACCCGAGGATGGCGAGTTTTCGTGATTTCGGCTGCGGCATATCTCGTTCCGGTTATCGCATCTAGTCCTCGGGCTCGACCGCAACCTCCAACCGGAATGGCATCCAAAATCCCCCCCCCCCCCCCCCCCGCCACCCCCCTTCCCAGATGACAGCAGGGACGCTTCTTTCTTTCTGTTTCTAAGGAATTTTACGTCTACAGACAGAAAATTAAACGTTAATTCGGGTCACGCACGGAAGCCATGGAGTATCTACGATCTACAATTACTGCGTCACTACCCTTTGCGATATAATAAATTAGTAATTACTTCTCCGTCCTAATTGGCTGCATACGGGTCGAGGGCGGGCGTTAATCGGTGTTGTTCACCTTTGATTGCATGAAATAAATGTTCGTCAAATAGCAGCGCCCTCTATCTAAAATATGATTGGTTGTTACATGTATTGTGACGCGCTGAGTGGGCGTGTGGGAATGCCGTTCATTTGGAGAACGTCAGAGGCTACGCTGCGTGCGTAATTAATTACGCACTGCTGATGGCGCGGTCTTCGCGCAGCGAAAATCTCCGCAGCGCACAAAAACAAAATCCAACCTGAATTGAAAATAAAAGAAACACGTAAAAATTCATGCTGTGCTACTTTTAAATGTGAGCCAATGAGTGACCGGCTGCTGCAGCCAACGATGAGCGACGCGTGCGTTTTTACGCGGCTAATCGACGTCCGCCGCCACAGGTGAAGAAACGTTTGGACCAGCCGATGCGTATAGAGTCAAAGCTGCAGGCAGGCGAGGACAACAACCTGGACAACGTGTCCAACCGTTGGACACGTGAGAAGGACACAGGACAAATTTGGTTATATACTGTATTTTGGAGACGAGGAGTTCCACATGAATGAATGAATTAATGAATTTTGTTTTTGAACATGTATAAAAATATGTAAGTATTTGTAGATACAAAGGAAAGAAATACTGATAAAAAAACAAAAGACATAACAAAATGCAGCACATAGTTAAAAAAAGGAGTAGGAAGAAGTGGAATACTTATTTAAAAAAATGTCTACCCCTATTATTCAATATATAGAAAAATATTCAACATAAATACTTGCATTAATAAACAATAAAATACTATCATACATAAAAAATATATATACTCCTCATCATCCACAGTTAACACCTTTCCTCTTCTGTATACTTGTTTAGAAAAACAAATGTTGTACCTCTTTTGCTTGTTAATTTTATGTTTTATTTGTTGATTTTATCTCTTGTTTTTATGTTTTTTTTATACTCTTGTGCACTTTGAGGTTTGCTTTCAAATATAAAGTGCATTCAACATAACATTTGTATTTTGCTATCACTTTTGGATATTTAAACACGCTGTATATTTACATAATACAACATCGAATTGTGCAATTGGCATTGGGGTTGTGTTTTCACATCAGATAACTAATCAGACTGTCATCATCAATAAATATAATATTATTATTACAGGGATTTGTTTGATAGATTTACTATGTATTACAGTCATAGTCTTTACAGGAGTAGCCATATAGTCACTTCTTATGTGATAAAATGAACTGTAAACGTAGCAGTGTAGAAATATCCAGGTTACAAATTTGACAAACAATTTTTAAATAATCAATTGACCTATGTTGTATTTTTATTTAATATTATTATTATTATTATTATTTTTAGTAGTAGTATTGGCCTGTGGGAGGAAGGAGGACCCCCACCCCCAAACAAACATATTTCTGCTAACAGGCATACAGACGCAAACATATTGGTAAGGTGAAAACACGGCAGAGGTAATGAGGACCTTTTTGAAGCACGTAGATAAGATGTTTTACAAAAAAATCTGCATTTCTAAAGACAGTCTGTGAATTAGGAATCACCATTATTGCCATTACACATGTACAAGTACTCGACAGAACTGGACAAAAGATTTACAGTTGTTATGCACACACATGTGGTGCTATGATCATTCTATACAGCTAGACATGATGCATTGGTTTGTTCCCTGACGATTTGGGGGGCGGTTCTATTGCAATAAAAATAAATCTTCCACTTCCCTTATGTCCAGTAGATGTCGCTATAACATCATTCATTTTACTACAGCAGTTGTCTATATGCATCTGCTCAAATGACTTCATGTAAACCTTCCCTTCTGCTCAGAGTTTATTTCCCTCTCCCTTTCATTCTCACTGACCACTGTCCCTCGCGTGATGCAAGACCATTAAAATAAAGGCCTGCATCTCAGCAAAGTCAAACACAGTTACACTTTCCTCTGATCATCACAATTGATAAGAGTATTCCATCATAGACGTGATAAAAGTTTCAGGTCTTAATATAACTGCATTCACTCAACCCACAGGCATGCAACAATACCATTGGAAACCAGGCCACAGTTATTGGGCTAAGCCTGCAGGCAGACGCCGGAATCCAAGGCAGGCGTTTTGAAGGTGCCGAACTGATAATGGCCCTCTTTGCCTTTAAACTCCTCACAAACACCAATGATTCAGTCTGTGGAACTTTTGTGTTGACTGTTAGAGATACGTCATACAGTTTATGTGCCACTTTAGAGCGTTTTAGAGCAAAATTTCTCGCTCTCACAAAAATAGGCCATATACCCAAGGGTGTCCAGTATTTCTTGCCCCGTGACCAATAAAATCTCCTGTTTCCCTGTCAAGTCCGAGACCATTAGTGCTTAATCACAGACCTGTCCAACTCCCCGTCAGTAGGACCCAACTGTTTTGCCTCCACACACACTTCTCAGCACCAGAGACAAGGAATCACCGGTGTCAGCAATTGGTGATTTGTTCTCCGTGACATTAGGTGTCAAAAAAGAAAAAAGAAAAAAGAACAAAATAGCTGAAGAGTGCCGACAACCGCTCTCTCTCTCTCTCTCTCTCTCTCACATGTAGGAAAGTATTATGACCAGGGATAGGTCACAATGAGAATACAGCCATGTTCCAGCCAGGGATTACAGTGTGCTGACATAGGCCAACAGCAAATACCTCCACGTCAGAGCAACAGGTGTGTGACAAGCTTGTCTTACTTTAATAAAAGGCTTACACAAGCCTCAGAGGAATAATACATTAAGCCCTTTTAGCCACGTTGGCTTTTTATTTCCGCATCCCTTGTGATTGGAAAATTTCTTCTCATTCTTCCCAACGATTGATCCCACAGAATCTCGTGTGCGACTGCGAGATATGATTACAGTGACAGCGTGACGTCGATGTCATGACATTGATATTCTGGTCATACACTGCTTTTGAATGTTCAAAAACGTACTTTCTAGGCTCAAATTGGTCACTGCGCAAGCGAGTGGACACGCAGCTGGGCGTGTGTGCCCCCCCCCCCCCCAGCTTCTTTCAACTCTCTGTGAAAGCACCCCTGGCTCTGTTAGTATGCCAGCCTGAGCGTAGCGAGTCAACCACATCCTCCAGCTGGGCCTGTGCCACCAACAGGCACCTGGACCCACTCGCAAAAACCTCATGAAAAAGAATGCGTATTTTACTCAGTGGAATGCATTCGGGTTGCATCACTCAGCAGAGACCCTGCATGATGCCTACAAGGTATCTGCCGCACCTTTTTTTTTTTTTTTTAAGGCTCTGAGACTTTTATGCCCCTACTGAATGCAACGCAGACATTCCCGACTGGCAGATTCCCATTTCAGGCTGGGCCTCAGCTGTTGGACTGTGTCCAGAGTCACACAAGCCTGAAAGACAGCCATCATTATCCAACTCTCACAAGGTTTCATTGTAGGGAGCTAATAATTTCCATATCAGCACCACATGAAACATTTATGGATTGCTGGGTAGGGATGGCTTGGCAAGAATCCTAATTTCCCGATGTCAGATTCTAAGGTTGGAAGAATGGTACCTGTGAGGGAAGTGAACTGTCATTTGTGGTCAGAATAAAAACCTTCTCCGCCACACCTGACCAGACTGTAGTAGCTCCAGTTTGCACCTCACCTGATACACTCCACACACTTAAATCTTCAATTTGCCCTTTGCAAAGAGGCTGCTGCAGGACTCGTTCCCTAATTTGTACATCCCGTAATGCAAACTCTCGTGGCGACCATTACCGCGCGCTTAGCTTTTAATAGGCAGGTTCAACAGTGAGGTAGGAACTTCAATATTCATTCAATAATCAGACTAAATTTCTAAATTTCTGGAGGTGGACCGGGAGAACCCCCTCCCCCAGATGTCCATTGTGAGCTCTACACAGACCTGATGCCTCTTGGGTCTTGCTGTTTTCATGCAGTGACAAGGTCAGAGCCTGCGATCCAAATAAATCAATTGGCCTCATATCGCCCCAAAGTATTGACATTTTTTCCTATTATGAACAAGCCACAACTGGCTTTATTGTACAATGCTTTTATTTGGCTTGTAGCCAAATAGCAATAGCAAACGCAGTAGCCTGTAGCAGTGGCAGCGAGCAGGTGAGACCCAGAAAGGCTTTTCAGCAGTATTCCATCACCCGGCTTGCTGTGTCACAGCCACAATTGGTTTGTACGCTCCATCCGCTGCGTCAGCAAACTCAGGACTGATTTGGTCACTTTGGAGCCCAGTTAGCTTTGCTCACTACACTTCCCTGTTGACTCCAGCTATCGTCACAAATGGTAACTTCATGTGGTGGAGTTAACCCGGATAGTGCTCTCCCCTGGGCGCCTTTATTATCTCTATTCATCATGTTGTCCCAGTTTATCTAGAGATGAATCTGGTTGCCTCGCCGCAGATACATAACATGTGGCCAGGGGAGGGCGATTATAAGATTACAGATACAGAGGAGACGCTTCAATTAGAGTCAATAAAAGGTGAGAAATATCCTAAGGAATATTAAAGGGGACATATTATGAAAAACTCACTTTTCCCATGTTTCTACACGACTATTATGGAGACTAAACTAAACAAAATGAATTGCATGCATGTAATTCATTTTGTTTAGTTTTTGTTTTCAGAGGCTTTACTGATAGAGCTGTTTGAGAAATGAAAGAGGGAACTGCATTTACTTATGGAAAAAGAGTATAATATGTGACCTTTAACGGAAAATCTGCGCAGGCAGTCAAGGGCAACCTCAGTGTGTCCAATCGAGTAAATAAATGAACATTCAAAACATTGAAATGACGTTTTTTTGCACTGGCATTCAGCCTCCGAGTAGATTTGTTGGACACTCTCTCAAATTTCCCCCATGCTAATTTGCATTGCTGAGCTGATCCTTTGTGACACCTGGAGGTTTGGGCAGAGCAGTGTTGCAGTCACTTTCCAGATGGTAATTCAAATGTGTGAAATATCCTTGATTTTGACAAAATGCCACTTCCACAGACATTCGCTGGGGCAGATGCATTAAGCGTGCACATATCTAAAGTGGAAAGTGTCCAGTGGTGTGGCTATTCACATCCGCACCTGCTGAATAATAGACGATTATCATCTCAGGTGGCTCTCCATCCACCCTTCTCACGCGCTTCTCTTCCATCTCATGCTGCTAATTTTGTCTGAAATAGTCAACAGACTTGGCAAATGCACATTTCCTGTCTCTTGTCTTGCAATCTGTCTAAAGTGAAAATTCAATAAGAGTTTTTTTTTCTGCTGCAGGGAGCAATGTGACTGCAATATAGACTTTAAAGAGCCTTGGGTCTTGGTAGGCACTCCTTACATTTCAACGGGCCAGAGACACCTAAGGCAGATTCTGTGGCAGCAAGGCCATATATCATCTGTCATTGCTAGAAGCCTCCACAGTAATGAACAAGTAATAATGGTATATATCCTGAACTGGAGTCTCTGAAGGTAGCCCATCCAGAGTCATTATTGCGCCACGTAACCAGATGAGCTTCCTCAAATGAGATCTTTTTTTGTCACCCTGAGGACTGGAGGGTGTAGCTGTTCTCAGACTGAATAGCTCATCCTCATTTGCTACTAATGGGACCTGGTATTACGGTGTCGTGTGAATGGAAGACAAACGGTAAATCCCGTTTTCTTGTCATTTAAGTCTCAAGCTGTTTCCAAACATATGTTCCACTGGTAGAGAGGAAGAATCGTTTGGAGTAAAAAAAAAAAAAAAAGCATATGGTGTAAAAAAAAAGAATAGGGATTTAATGAAGATTTATGGCTCACAAAATTATGACAAAGTGTTGGAAAACACTGCGCTATGGGGAGCTATGTCATGATGGCATCTCTCCATCATAGAAACGAGCATCATTGGCTCTGTCCATTCATTCACACGTCTATCCAGCGCCCCCCACAGCCTCCTCCATCCATCTGTCCGACCATCTCAGCGTTTTGCAGGTATCGCTAACCAATAATGAGGGATATGCATAAGGCAGTGGCTTCCTGCATATTTGACAGCATGTGTTCTGAACCTCTCTGGGGATATGCGTTCCCATGCAGGGACGAGGTGTTTTGACACCAACATTTGAGGTGTCATTTTTCATAGAGGACAGCAAATATTAGCAATCCTGCTGATGTGAAATCAGCCACGGAACAAACATGGACAAATCTCCGAAACACTGTATAAGGAGTGGAAATACACTTTTACACTTTTTACTAAAAAGTGTTTTTTAGCTGCTTGTGCAGCTTATCTGCACAATCTGCACAAGCAGCTACATAAATGGGTATTGCACCCCCAACAGCCTTATCAACGATGTCCAATTCAGCAAATGCATGATTCAGCCTGTCATTCATTAGTGCTGATGTAGCCTGAGAGCTGAGGCACAGAGTCCCCAGAGATGGATATCACTGCTAACTGTCATGATTTCTACCAGTCCAGCAATCCAAATAACAGACTGGGAGAGGAATGTTGTCCAAAGTTGCTCTCAAAGACTGTCAAGGTGATCCAAATGATGCACCTCATCCTGTTAGCACCACAAATGAAATCTTAAAAATGATAAAAAGTTCTTCAGAACAAATATGAATGAAAAGAAAATGATAATGATATATCAGAAATGATTGCATTAAGGTAATGTTCTTTTTTACTTTCCCTTTAAACATTGAATAACTGGGATGCAGCAACACACTGTGGTGTTGTAAGCAAATCAGGTCATGAATGTTTATTGAAGCTGCCATAATTGTTTGCTTGTCGACAAATATATCTTATATTTATGTTACGTAAACATAACATGAAATACCTTAATATTTGCATAAAATAACATTTTCATTTATTTACATACTGCTTGAAAAAAGTGAATAAGTAAATAATTCATAGAGATGGATACATTATTATATAAGGAGTATTATTTTAACCCTAACCCTAACCCTAATGCACTTGTTCAAAGTGGATGTAATTTTAACAATTTCATATGCTGTTGGTAAATTACACCAAATCAGTTAGATAACTAGTAACTAAAACTGTCAAGTGTAAGTGTAATTGTAGCATGCACAAGGTCTTATTGTAGTGGAACAGGAGCAAAAAGGAGCAAAGAGTAGCATGACATGAATACTCAAGTAAAGGAAAAGAGCCTCAAATGGAATCTCTGAATTCCCTGTTGGTGTAAATTGGGGGTAAATGCACTAGTCTGTCAATCCTTAAAATAAATTGAGGTCTCGGTTGACACATCATACAAAAAATATTCACACAGCTAAACCTAAATACTAGAAAATCCTAGTGTTTGAATCTTGGGACAAATAGGTCTCAGTGAACGCGATGAAGATACTTTAAGAACTCCACAGAGAAAGAGCATTAAACACATTTTTACCTCAGCATGAACATTGCTGGGGGGGAGACAAATGCTAAAATGTAAATGCACCACAGTATATGCTTTCACTGAAAGAGGGATTCTCACCTCAGGGACTTAGAATTTAGAATAGCGGAAGACGTTTCTAGGAATCCACTGGAATGTTCCATGTCCTTTTGCACTTTAGATTAAACTGACACGTGCCTGTGTCGGAGGTTCCGCTAATACCTCTAAGAACTGTGACTTTTTTTAGCTATGATTCAGTGCATTCACAGCTGCCAGCTTGTTGCAATATTTATGTTGAGACGGGATCTCGTGCGAGGGGTCAACATGCGAATGCAAAAGGTGTGAGAGCGAATCTGAATTATTGTTAAAGCAAAATATAACACACTTTTAAAATCTAGCATGTGCATTTAATTACGTGAACATGGACACATTCCTATTGTGACAGTATTAGCGAATACCAGTGCATGTCTGTGCATTGAGCTACAAGATCAGGCCTATGAGGTCATGGCAGAGACCTTGAATGATTGATCTCCGACGGCGTCCTATCCCGAGTCGTGCCTTCCCAAAGTGGGTGGAGCAGATTAATGGTGCTATCTGTGGACATGCAAAGTGACAGGACCAGCTGGGATATGACATCCAGCAGGAAAGGCACTTGGTCTGAGCGAGGCAGACCATGAGCCGCGATAGTGCTTGGTTAGAGCAGCCTGCAACTCAACTCGGTGAGAAAGCAGCCAGGATCCAATGCAACCGCTGCCAAACATCAAGGGTTATACAACAACCTGCAGAACTGCCCATGTTCTGTGTGGCTCGTCCAAGAACCCCTGACACCAATAAGAAGCTATTATCCTGAGCTTTTCTGTTAATGTCGGCGATTCGGCTAATTGCATGCTAACGAGATTGTTTAAGGCTCGAGAAGCAGGAAGGCAATGGGTGGGAGGCAATCTCGCAGTCTCGCCAACAAGGAGTTGAACGAGGTGACTGTGAGTCAAAGGACAAAGGGTGCTTGGAGAGACGAAGAGCCAAGCCTGTCCTCGGCCGCTGAGAGGATCTGGAGACGTACCACGGTTCACTTTGGCTACAGTACCCTCAGCCTGGCCATGCGGGGCCTTGATGGGACCCCAGCGGAGCTGTGGGAACTCCGAGAACTGCAGAAGCTGAACTTGTCCATGAACTACCTGTGCTCTCTGCCCCCTGCCCTGGGCACTTTGGACAATCTGGTTGTCCTCAATTTGTGGGGAAACAACCTGTCCCGTCTGCCACCAGAGATCGGCCTCCTGAAGAAGCTGCGTGTGCTCTTTGCCTGTCGTAACCGACTGAGTGAGGTTCCGGAGGAGCTGAGATCCTGTGCCTGTCTGGAGGTGCTCAGCCTGGCCAACAATCAGATCACAGGCCTCCCCGGCAGCTTTGCAGCCATGCACACTCTGACCAAGCTCAACCTTAGCCACAACCGCATCACTCACATCCCAGCCTGTGTCTACAGCATGAAGGGCCTGGTCTTTCTGCACCTGGCTTGCAACCGCCTGGAGACTATCGCAGACCAGATCCAGGACTTGGTCAACCTGAAGATCCTAATTGTGGAGGGGAACAGTATCCACACACTGCCTAAGACACTGTGCTTCCTGGATTCTTTAGAACTCCTCAACGTCGACTTCAACGACTTGCAAAATGTGCCAGTGGAAATGTACTTACTGAGCAGGCTGAGGAGGCTGGCCTGCCACCCGCTGGATAAAGGACTTCACATTATTCACAACCCCCTCCTCAAGCCGATCCAGGAGGTGCTGCAAGGAGGACTCGGTGCCTTCTATAACTACCTCAAGCCCACTTGAGGAACTACTAATGTGTGTGTGTGTGTTTGTGTGCTCATCTGTGGGGGTAAAAGAGGCTGTCATTATGGGATGGTGGCACAAATCGGACCCCCCCCCGCCCCCCACCTGGCACGAGGCAGTCATTCTGTAAATAGCAGATGTTCGTACTGATAATGTCACGTTGCTATTTACTCAGCATAAATGAAGATTGTTCAACAGTAGTATTTACTAATCCTGTTTTTATGCAATGCGTAAGTGAATAAATAACTGCTGTGTCATGTGTTTGTTAATCCACAGCAAAGGCATCAGGACAGGTTTCTCAGCCTATGCAGACATTCACAGGTCTACATTTGGGGAAGGATTGCAGTCAGTTGATCTTGTTTGACCTGTGGCTGTGGCAAGTTCAGCCACAGAGCACCGCCCTCTCTGTTGCATTCAGGTCATGGATATCAGGCGTGGAAAGTCAGTGGAAAGAATGGCGGAAAGGGGCTTAAGATCTACACAAAACACCCCCCCCCCCCCCACCCCCCAAACAAATAAATAAACAGAACACAGCAGGGACTTAGACGCTGATTGAGCGTTTTTACATTGCATCAGATCAAGGCTGCTGGGAGAAGCTCCGCCGAGGGCGCTTTGGTGCCACAAATAATTTGAAGTAGTGGAAAAAAATGAATGACAAGACTGAAAATTGACTGTCAAAATGGAATGAATGTGGGGAAAAATATATTTAAATGAATTATGATTAATGAAATGATGTCTGTGGACCTTTTAGGTGAAGCCCCATTACCCTCATTACCCCATTACTGTATATGCAACAAAACTGTAGATGGCTATTTTAGATTAAAGTCACAGACGTCTCTGTGGATGTTCATGCATGATATTATGCTACATGGAATTGAGAACTCAGACTGTCATAGACCAAACCACAATATCATTGCCTAGTGTTTCACTGGACAAGAATAACTTCATAATTGTTAATAATGACTTAATAATTGTTTCACTCAATATACTGTTCAAGCTGTATAAGCAAAAATAAAATGTAAAAAATAAAAAAGTTCAAAATAAAAGCATCCATAGTCACACTTGGCGCAAATGCCAAGAATGAAAATGTTGTGACTCAACAAAACCTTGGTTGAAGTTTAGGTGGTGTCACTTTTAAAAAGGTCACACACAGTTTAACCACACCCACTGAGGACAGCGCACATACACACACACACACCCACACACACATACACGACTCAAGCATTCTTGATGGATGAGTCCTTCCTAAATAAGTCTTTGTCCTATATAACAATCATGGGATGTGAGTCAAATGAGCTGAATTCACTTCACTGAGGTGACGCTACTATTCTACAGATAAAGCAATTTACGATGACTTTGCCTCGTCTTATTTAAAGTATTGTGCATGCAATAAATAAAACTAGGAAGGTCTGATCCGAAAATAACAGTTTAAATCTGACAATCTAATGGATGAGAGAATACTTGAAAACAATCTATTTGCGTAAAGTCAAGTAAAACATACTTTAGGTACTATGATAATTAAAACCCTGTGCAGTCTGGCCATCAATCGCATTGCAGTGAAAAGCTGTTGTGGCTTGGCTGTAGACAGATTCACCCGTGACTGCAGTCAGATCCCGTTTAATTGCTGCAAGCCTCAATAATTTGGCTTCATAATGAGACACAGTACGAGCTGTAACAGGGTGAGAACAGATCGGCCCCTGTGCTCTTCAGTCAGAGGTATTCTGCATGCACAAGACAGTTCAGCCTCACTAGCAGCCAGTAACTTCAAGTAACGAAGGACAGCTAATCAATCCCGTATTGAGCTTTTTGACAATCAAGGCATGGGATAATCATGCTGGAATTAAATGACAAGCTCACTGTTGTCTGGCAGCCGCATGAGATCGTCTTCCTTTTGGAGCGCCGTTTAAGTTCTATAATTTATTCAGGCACACTGAGAGTTCACGCCGGGCGCGGTGATTGGCATTTATTGACAAACAGCATTATTCCCCCCCCCCCCCCCCCCACTTGAGTACTTTACTATTAAGTCTTGTTCTGCTCGACTGATTCATGCTGTTCCTGCTGGGAGAAATATGAGGCAGAGCAGGTCTGCTGAAGGGCTGAAGGCCGAGAGGTTCTCTTCTTCGAGCAGCACCACCTCTCTGGAATGAAATGTCAACATGACCTTTTCGATGCTCAAATCGGGAATCTTTTGATCCTGGTCTGGCATTGGTTTCAGAGCCACTTCCTTCCATTTGATCAGTGTGTGATGTCATAGCTTCTTTTCTTTTTGCGTCCCCATGTACACGCCCACCCTTCCAGTTTCCTTGTTGCAACGGATTTATTTATAATTGACACAATTGTGATTATAAAAAGTGAAAAAAGAAGAATATTAATAATGATGAGTTGTTCCTGAGTAATGTCATGAAAATCAAACAGATGTTGGTACTTTAAACATGAACTCCATTGGTGGAAAATTCACACGATGCATAATCGCTGGTACATCATGCTGATATATAATGGTATACCGGTTTTATTATGCTGTCCTAGTTTATGGTACAGACAAACCAGGAGATGAAATGTGAATACAACCTTGACCCCTGTGACCTTTACATTGTTGTTTAAACTACAAGACATCAGTTTGATCTTTGACAGGAAGAGACGTCTCTTCACGCATCATGCACATTGAGTTTCATATTTATGTTGCATTTATGGGTACAACTGAGAAGTGTCCTCATCCATCCATCCATCAATGGACACTCTCTCTCTTTATTTCCATCTCTCTATTTCTCTCTCACTTTATTCCTCTCTTTTTCTCTATTCTCTCTCTCTTGCTCTCTCTTGCTCTTTATTTCCCTCTCTCAATTCATTTCTCTCTATTCTCTCTCTCTCTCTCTTGCACACTCTCTTTTTTTCTCTTTCTCTTTATCTATTCTCTCTCTCTTGCTCTCTCTTTCTCTTTGTCTGGGTTCGTCAGTGCAAACAATGATTCCATCCATTCATTCAAGGGAGTTTACATACTCATCAGTTCCCATGACGGCTCCTGCTCAGACTGGTATTCATGGATTCCCGGCAACGCAAGCGTTGTGGCCAAGACGCCGTCCCCACAGAAAGACTCCGCCATCGTCTGCCGTGCATACGTAGAGAAACAATAACTCCAGCCACATATCCTTGACAACAGGTTATTTTGAGACTGAATGTGGACCCACGTCAATCTGGCTGCATTTTAATTAGCAATGAAAACTGCTGGTACAAGTGAAATTGCCATGCGTATTCATGCATGCAGAACAACAGGGGAACGACATCGGTTGACTGTCATTAGCTGCTTCTCCATCGCTCTGCGTGATTCTGCTCTGTGCTGCTGTTTGCTCTTGCCATCCCAGATAAAAAACTAATTCTCAACAAATATTTGCATTCAGTATATTAATGCAAGTCGTTATTATTGATTCATTGATAGTGTAGGCGATCATGTGTTCTATTACACCAGGTCAACTGATGCATGCCGGCTTTAATATGATCATTGCATGAATTTGATCAGAAAGGACACACAAGGCGAAATGTGTTTTAAAAAACAATCGATCTGCCACAGACTTTAACCATCTAGTACACTAAGTGAGTAAATATAGGTGTTCAGAGTCGACGTGCACAATATGAGCACTGTGAACAATAAAATGAGCTTCCATTGAAAGATAGATTTTGCAAAATGTTCCAAATGCTTCTGGAATTTATAAACTTATAATGATATCTGAATGACAACCAGCAGTGTGGTTTTTTAAATGATCCTTTCATCACTTTTACTCATGAGTTCATACTTCATTTTAAATGAATATCAACTATCATTGATAAATACAATTACCTTAATATATATATATAATTACCTTCATAAAGAATTTCTACATGGCATATATTGGAGTCTGGCATGAATTCACATCTAACTTATCTTGCTTTGCTGTAAGACATTTGAACTGGTTTGATAACTGCTGACTGGCTTTGACGGCAGGCTACTTTTAGCACAGCATCACTTCCTGACTACCCTAAATGAATAACGCTCAGCTGGATGACGTCACCATTTTACCCCTAACCTACTAACTTCAGTCTCCACATCTGGTCCGCATAAACATCAAGAGAGGGCGCAGGAGGAGAGAAGGAGGAGGCTCCCCCAGCCTGCCCTCTTCCTCGCAGGCGGTGCTCACACGCGCCCTCTTCCGGCCAGACGCGCAGCCGCTGCTCTCTTGAAGCGCCCCGGACTACTCAATCCACGCGTAATTCAGGAATCAGGACTCACTCACACATTCCTCCTCCTCCAAGTGCGGAGCAGCGGGCAAGGAGCAGCCGCGCCGGCTATACGCGTCCTCTCAAACCCCGAGAGCGCGCCAGGAGTCGGAGGGAAGCGAAGACACTTTAGATTCAGCTCTGCCAAAAGTAGAGGTAGAATTCAAGTTGCAATTAAGAGCAAAGAGTTGCCAGTTAACCCCGCGGCTTCTCGGGGAGGGGGTGGCGTGGGGGGGTGAAAGCCACGACGCCGCTATCGACATGGATAAAGTTATCACCTGCTTGCTTGCTGTAATGACCCTGATACTGTCCGTCCGAGGGGAACTTTTCAAAGGTAAGGAGGATTATCTGCAGACGTTTATGCGCCTCCGGAACGTGCGCGCAGTCCTGGGAGGGAAAGGCATTTAAACTCCGTTATTTTCCGTCGCAATAATAATAATAATGAAAAAAAAGGAGTTGATGAAAGTAGCGTAATTTTTTTTTTTTTTTTTAAAAACAGGGCATTCATATTTCGATTTGGCGACTGACTTCCAATAATGGCAGTGCCGGTAGTTTGTTCTCACTTTGCGCAACGAACAGGTGCGAACAGCGGGCAGGGGGGGGGGGGGGGGGTCGATGCACACAAGTTTAAGGGGTCTAAGGGGCTCATTGTTTGTGTCTAACTTTATCTTGGTAAGTTGTTGTCTAATGTGATTAACCTCAGGGGATTCACGCGCAGAAGCGTCGCCGCACGCGCACGCGCACGCGCTGGCGGGAAGCCAAAGGACACCTGCTCCCGTTATTTCACATCGAACTCCCGGTGTCCATCCGTAGTTCCCCACCCAAAATGCTCAGCCTGAATATTTGGCAAGTTGTTGTCATCAGTTCAAGACAAGTCAAGTTGTGTGTTTTATAAAGTCACACGGTTTGTTTGTTTGTTTGTTTGTTTATAGGCTGCCTTACAGAGTAGTTTATGCTCTTGTTGATTTTTAAGTTGTCAATAATCTAAATCCTGTTGTGGTACTATTCAAAGATTCCGTTTTAATTCACTCGCTCTTAAAAACGGACCCATCTCTTATTTTTTTTTTCTTCAATGCATTCTTTTTGAAACTAGGAATACACGCTTCTAGATTTTTCCTGAAAACTCTTTTCAATGTAAAAATAATAATAATAATTTTACAGGCTGACTGATTGACTGATGCAAGTTTCTTCATATAGATAAAAAACAACAACAGCAACAGTCCTACCAATATAAGTCTATTCAAAGCTTTGCAAAGAGAAAAGTTCAGAAATTAGACGGTGATTCATCTTATTTTTATTCAAACAATAGTCCGGACTGACAGCATTGCTGTGTTGCCCATAGATGCCTCAGGGACTTAACATTCAGAATCTAATTTAGCAAGTAAAGAGGTCGTTTTTTTTGTTCCCCGTTGAATTATCTATGTGGAAAAAAAAGACACATTAGCCCATTTTCTGGCCAATCAATGGACAGAGAATAGACGTCCAGTCAGAGGGTGATCCGTATTTTTAAAACATACTAAAGATGGAGAATAGACTGGTCCTGTATCTGAGTGTGTTTGATTTACATCCCTGAGGAAGCGGTGTGTGCGGTGAAGCTGTGAAACGGCGTGCGGCTCCAGGACTGCGCTGCGTGCTGTGGGTCTCAACGGGCAACTTTTCCAGGAGCCTGTTGGGGGCAGCATGGCACACATATAATATGATAGCCAGATGATAAAGTCAAGCTGCTCACAGAAGAGGAGCACGTACAGATCAGGATTCAGATGCACTCTGGAAACTATCTGTGACAAAAAGCATCACTTTTCCTAGAGGAGCATCAGCTCAATATAGGATGAATAGACAGATGTCATCGAGGCGAAGTTCCATCCTTCAGTTCCATCAGTTCCATCAGAACCGGGACCGCTGCAGGGTTCCCAGAGATGCCGGAACCATTGATGAAGGTGCTTCAAACTGCGTGAATGTGTGTTTGTAGAAATCAATCAGATGCGTGTCCATCCCCTCTGGCTTGGTGACACATTAGCCACACGTGGTCGGGGAAGCGCAGGCTAAACATGAGCCTGAGCCGCGTCTCCAGACATTTGTTATGTGATAATCGAGTACCGGACCACTCTGGAGCCCGACGCGAATCCAGAGAGCCGTCCTCTGCAAGTCTGTTCATTTAATAATCAGCACCGAGTCCATGATCAGGCTCTCTCTGTATCAGTTGCATCTCCTCCCTTGGCGGACTTTGTTTAAACATCTGGATATCTGCTCTCAGTGGCAGCGATGAAGTGGTCTTTTGTTGTTCTTTTGTTGTTGTTGTTGTTGTTGTCCCTGTTGCATTCACAATGCCCAATCGATGCTCTAGAGGTTCAGAGAGCGAGAGAGAGCGAGAGAGAGAAATGTATAAAGTATAAATCACTTATTATGCATGGCCGCCGCTTCTGTTCTGTCGCATTGTGAGGACAGCACTTTTCTAAAAGGCCTGACCTTTGATGTCTATACTCTGTCTTTGGGCCGAGCACATTAAATTCCAAGGAAGCTGTGCACTTTGTTATGTTTACCTTGTTTTTCAGCGGCCATAAAGCCTGCCTCGTTTTCCGCTCGGGCTCGGCGGCGCGTTGAGAATAATGCCCATGCTTGGAGTGCAGCGCTGCAGTTTGTCATCGCGGAGCGACGGCAGCAGATAGTGTCCTGGCCGACCGATCCCAATCCATCCACGCTGTGACCGAGCAGTAAAACAACAGCAAGTGCTGCTCACAAAGACAAACAGCACTTCATTTGAAGTCTGACAATAATTTAGAGCCTGAAAAGCATTTTTGTTTTCATCTTCCAGCTGACTTAATAGAGACTTCTCCAAAAGGTGTCCTCAAGGGTGGTAGCTTCCTTTGTGCGAGGCAGTGGAGAATGAAATTAAATATGCATGTGATTTTTTTTTTTCTTTTTATGGCTTCAACCAATGGAGGAAAGAAGCTCCATGGTGACTGCTGATAGTACAAAGCAGAAAGTGAGGTGTCTACATTCTTTTAACTTTGTTTTTCAGACGCTCGCGATGATAATGAAGTCAGTGGAAGGACTTAGACTCTCTGAAGCTGCTCACACCGCGGGTGCATGTGCTGAGCGTGCCTTTAACACCGATCGCAACTCATAGACGAGGAAGGGGTGGCGTTACTTTCAAAACGAAACTTTGATCCATTCAAAGTGACTGGACTTGTGAACCAGCAGCATCTGGGCATGTCTACTTTACACCAAGCAGCAGAACAGTGCCATGAACAAATGAGAACGATGCTCTTAAACACGTCCGCTGCAAGAACAGTCTGCTGCCTGAACCATCAGCAGCAAAAAATCCCAAGATGGTGTTTGACTCTCGTGAGCAACATCTTCTAGAGGAAGCCGTCATGCTGGCGGAAGTTTCTACTATTATTTATTTATTCGACTTATTTGATCAGAAACAGAAAACAGGTTGCATTCTGAGAGAAGGATTGCATTATTCAGCTCGGTTCCTTCCCGGGATGTCGGCATCTGTTCTGCGAGGAAGGCGCCACAAGGCATTCTTGGAAATGTAGGAAATCGGTAATGCCGAGTTACGAAGGGGGATCAAGTCAAAGCACCAAAAGAAGAAAAAAAAGCAACACTTTCAGAACACCGGAGACATTGCTAAGATCACAGATTGATGACGTGTGTGTGTGTGTGTGTGTGTTTGTGTATGCATCAGAATCCATGGTGGACGTTCCATCAATTTTGAAAGTCAGTGAAACGACTTGTGGAGGAGAAGGAAAGATTCAGACCTTTGTTTGGATACAATTTGCAGTACTTTAAATCAGATATTTCCAATTTGTCTGGCCCCATGGCAACTACAATCGATGCACACCTCCATTCTCACATGACATATTCAAAGAAAAAATATATTCCTTTCCACGCGTATCAGGATTAAAACATATTCCACAAGACTTTCACATTTTTGGCTTATTTTAAATGACTGACTTCAGTTATCAAAAGTGGTGCGATAGGCTGCTTTAAGAAGGCTACAGAAACGACGCTCAGTTCACTTTGTGAGATTTTTTTATTATTTTTTTTAGTGATGCCTCTTACTTCACTCAAGATTGGGATTTTAAATGACTCTGAGATTATCGTCCTGATTCTAATCCTTAATATGGGTGTGCGTAAATCTCCATCGGCACAAAATGTTATTTTTAAAACGTGGACTTCAAATGTAGGCCGCAGAAGGTAATTAGATAAGTTAACGTGCACTTAAGCAAAGTTCATGCATCGCTGCTCCTATTAATCCAGTGTAAAGGTTCCAATAAATATTTGTAGTTTTATCATAAACTCAATTTATTTGGTGTATTATCTGCAGACTGGCAGGTGTTCCTGTCATTTGCGCACACAAACAAATGCAGATTTGTTCTCTGCAACATTCTCAACCACTTTAAATCCATTGTCCTTTCATTTTAGATTATTCTTTTATTTCATGATGGCACCCTCTTGTTTTGCATTAATTTAGCACAGTCGGATTGGTTCTCCGTCCGCGTTTGAGCGTCTGTTTGCCCACAGCTAATCAAATGTAGCATAACTCAGTGATGTCAGCACTCTGTCACAGGCAGGTGGTTTATTGAACCAGACAGCAGCTTCCCACACACACACACACATACACACACACACACGAGCCACACCCAATCATTTTCTTTATGGGTTTTGTCATGTAACTGTTGAACAAGCCTCCGTCAAACGATGCACCACAAAGGTCATTCTGTAGTCCAGGTGGGGGGTCCGGATACAGCGATTTTAACGAGATGCTTGTGCTCTCCTAGATCTTTGATCACCATGACGATTACCGCTACCAACAACTTGTATCATCATCAAACACAGATACACGCCACGGAAGAGGATACACTCCCCCCAAGGCATTTTTACATTTACTTTGGTGTTGCACGGTATTAACAGTTTTTAGAAAACATTTATTTTCTCCCCCCCAACAAATATAGACGAAATGAAATTTCACTTTGTTAAAATAACTCTCCTCCTTGCTCTGCCTCAGAGTGCCTGAGGGTTATCCTGTTTTTCGATGTTATCATTTATTATTTCGATGTTGAATCCATGACAACCAAAGAATGCCCGACGTCAGCTGATCATCTAATTGGCAATTCAGAGTAATGGGCCAGTAATATATACCATATAAACCTCTGTGGAAATGCTCAGCGTATATTTAAATGGACTTTCCTGAAATTTGAGCATAACAGGACAACAGTGATATAAAGGCTCTAATTTGAATCTTAAATTAAAGTTGAGAGGAGTTGGAAATTAAATCAACGTACAGAGACAAGACTGAAAAGATTACAGAGGGAAAATAAAGTGAGTAAAAAGCTTCAAACTTCTACCGCCATAATGGTCATCGTCACATCACTGGCGCTCCACTCGACAGCCAATCATTAGCTGTTGATTTGCAAGTGATTTTATTTCCATTCCTGAGAGGCAGCGATGGTTTGAAGTCCGGATGATGCGGCTATGCCATCTAGCAGCGCCGCAGCGGAATGATAATTGGCCTTGAGATGTGACTGTTTGAAGGATGCTGGACAAACAGAGCTGCTCTAATTATACACGGCTCCTTCTTCCAATGAAGTGGATAAAAGCTAATGAATCGCACACAGGCCAGCGCAGGGGCTGCTTAATGAAGAGCGAGCGAGAGGCAGAGAGGGAGTGTTTGTGTGTCTGAGGCAAGCCTCAGCGATTCTGTGATCTCATCACCATGTCCAAGAGAAGCAACAACAACTCACGGAAGCAAAACAACAACAACTTACTATGCAGCAGATCATGTTTACAGAAGTCTGCATTCAATGTCGGCGTCTCTGCGAGTCCGCGCACCCTGGAAATATTCACTAATTAGTGCTCCGAGGGCCTCGATTGTTATTAATGGTGACAAGAAGGAGGAGAGAAACAGATTCAGATTCAGGACATATAATTTGATTTGTAGTCCTACCTGCATGGAAGGCTGCATGTCTGCTCACTTTTATTCAAACTTAAAAAATAAATTCTTTTGAAAAGAAAATGACTCCTGCTATCTTGATAACTCTAAAATGTGCAGCAGTGGCAAAAGGACTGGCAGGTTCACCAGTGTGATTTTAGAGAGTTGAGTTGACCTCCACCCCGGCACATTCGTCTGAACCTCCAGTTCATGCAGCTTTTCTCCACCACGGGTTATTATGTGCAGTCAAATCGATTGTGATCGCGTGCACTTTGATGTGCGGTTCAGTTGAGCACGCATGCCTGACATGCAGCCCGAAGTTTCATTTTCCAGTCTGTCAAATGAAACTCCTGGTGCAAAGTTTCTCCTGTAATTTCATGAATAACTCAGGCTGCCTCCTTCATGGGACGAAGGCTCTTGCAAACTGGGATGAGAGCGTTTTCATGCCAAGAACCTGTCCACCTGGGCTTGATGCTCCTCACACCACCGGTGGTAGTGTTTGTGGAGGAGGGGGGGCTGCTACTGCCGTTTCACCTTGTCTCCTGTTATTTATTAAGCTTTTGTCAAGGCTCAGGCAGCAGGCAGGTGCACATCCCCCCCCCCAATCCGGGCCCTATGACTATAACCAGGGGCTAAATTCTCCATTACTGTCAGTCTGAATCTGCTGCCGTCACATTAGCACACGTCATGCAGTCATTAATGCATTAGGCCTTGTTTGAGTGCCAGTTATTTGCATCGCCTCTTTGCCCTTGTGCTAAAAGCTACTTTGGCTGAACCTATTGACGATTTAACTATTCAATAATGGACCAACCCCTCAGGATAAATTAGACTCTCTGAATGATGCTTATTTCAACGTGAAAGAACCAAAATTAATTTTCATATATATATATATATTTAGAGCTTTCTGATAAGCATATGTATTTTTTACTGCTGGTGTCTTTTCATATGATCTCATCACTGACAGTCAAGCACATTATCATCCACCCTTTTCCCCAACTTCCTCCCAAAGCAGAATGTAACTGATTATTCTCCTATCGGTCACACTCTGGCACCTATTTGGAGGCTGTAATCTGTTTGCTGTTGAGACTCCTTGGGGGAAGCATGCAGCTGATAAGAGACTGCTGTTCTGCAAACAGCCCTCTGACCTCCTCAGGCTGGGCTTGGCTTGTTTTCAAACGGGTCTCTTTTGTATCGGCCCCCAAGCTCAAACCTCTGCGTGACCGATTCCCTAGAGGAAGCTTTAATGGCATTACTGTACGCTGCACGCTATGCAGGGCAGTCACTCTGGATCTGAAGCACAGGGAGACAGCCCTGAATCTGGATGCATCATGTAGGAATGGAGTTATACGGTGATACAGTGGCATTCATTTTAAACCATATTATGAATATTTGCACATTTAAACTTTAAAAAAATAAAATGTATAATATTGTCATTGAAATCTGACATGAGAAGAGCGTGTACATTATTCCAGTGAGGAAAACTGGACACACCACCCTCAAGGACGATCGGTCCGCTCCCTGATAACTAACACATCCTTCCTTTCATTTGTCAGCATGCCTGAGCACGATGCATTGATAATCAGTTGCCACCGGCCGAGCTGCAGTGAATTGTTGCACTAAATCACTTTCGGTGTTAAACACCGCTTCATTGACACGGCTGTTAAGAAACGCAGCTGCAGGGCCAAGCGTTAGAGACAAAGCAAAGCAAAGCAAAAAAAAAAAAAACAATAACCAGAAAAGATGATGCTTGGCTTGAAGCTTGACTCCCACCCTGTAATCAGAGTTTGCCACACTAAAGAAATTACAGGCCACAGGAGTCATTAGAGGCGTGGGCGTAGCTCGGCATTGCAAACGGAAACCAAGTTGAAAACATGTGTTTTTAGAATAATGCACATCTGAATAAACAAACCAGTGTAAATCTGACAAGCTGGCTGTAATGATAGTGCAACCGAGACCAGGAGGATGAATTCAGTTGGACATTGTGAGGGCAAAAGGAGTAATTAATGTTAAAAGCCTCCAGCATCAGTAGGATTTTCATCAGCAGTATCATCAGTTTGACTGCTTGAAAATAGTTTAGAATAGTCGTGGGGAATAACACTGACAATGGTTGAACAAGTGAGAACAGAATGATCGTGTTTTAGATTATGTCCCTATTATAAACTGTTAGAGTGAAGCCATCTAAACACGAATGCAAACATGTTTCTGTGGCGTAAATAGTCTTCAGGAAGACGAATGAAGGGAATTGCAAAATTATTTCAAGTTATGGTTTGAATGAGATCAATTATCAAAACACCGAAATGTATTTGTTAAGTCGCCATGGCTGGAATTGAACAAGTCAGTGTGTCTTTCATTCTATTCTACTTTGCTTAGTGCTGTCAAGAGAGATAATTTTTTTGAGCAATTAATTAATTATGATCTGTAATTAATTGATCTAATTAATCTCTTTTTTAATCTCATGAAAAATTGCTGAGAAAAGCCCCCAATTTCCATTTAAATTCATTGAATTTTTGTGGCAGATAAAAAGATTGATGTATGATAACAAAAAGTCGTTTTATAAAGTCATTGATAGTTTTTAACAGACGCGAATCAGAATCAGAAAACGTCATTAATCCCAGCAGGAAATTCCATTCCAACAGATGCAGTCCTATCATTTACATTCTGCTGTATTTGCAGAATGTCTTTGCTTGTCGTACATCGTTCTGATTTTGGTCACTGGACTCAGTTTGCAACACCTGTTAACCCCTCGTCTCCCACTATGTCCATCGGCCTGCAGTTCATCGCGATCCACTTGGCGAGTGCATTCGTCAGCTTGTCGGTCGCAAACTTGCTCATATACGCGGGGTGTTCTCCTACAGTTTAGTTTGGCGGAGAGCTTTGCTAATTGCTTGCTAAGTTGCTAACGACTTCGCTGCTAACGTTATCTGCGGCTGCACTCGCGACTGGGTGCTTCGGTGGTAAACAAACTGCTTTTTACAAAGAGTGACAGCCTATGTGTCCACTTCAGGGTGTCACTGACTCTTCCATCCCCAACAACTCAAGAACAAAAAGCCCAACGCATAAAATCAGATTTTTATCACAAGGCAATGCAGAAACAGTAAAGTTAGAGATTCAAAATTTGATGAAGCCGATTAAAACACATAACGCGCTAAATATGACTGTAATTAATTAATCACAATTAATTGCAGATAATTGCAGTGACTGGTGTACACTTACCGACAAACTGTGTAAAGGGTTCAAATTAGATGCCTTTATTGTCAGTTAGCCTGACAATTAAATACAAGAAAAGTAAATAAATAAAGCAAATAAGAGAACCATAGGTGGGCTAATAAAAGTAGATTTTGTCTTGTATGCCCAATTTTAATTGGTCATTATCTTCCACATAAAAGTTTTCTGTTTGAAGTTGTTAGGAATGGAAACATGCTAACTTGGGGTCAAACCAACATCGTGGCGACCTTTGTCATGCATAAAACATTGATATGTTAACAAGAAATTCAACAGCTACTTATATCTAAAGGAAAAATCTATATTATAATTATATTGTCTTACGGTGTGTCCGAGGCTGTGCTCGAGTAAAGCACATACAGTTCAACTAATAGTCAGGGGTGTTAACCTTGTAAATCTTTACTCTATTTGAAACTGACATTATTGGGCTGACCAGCCCAATATTGTTTATTTCAAGGTAGAACTGAAAATATAATCCGTTTAAATTCATTGAATTCACTGACCTCAGTGAATACCCTTAAGGGTTCTATTGCTACAGTGGTTTAGCATGGCCGTTATCATGTTTATGGATTGGATTTACATCTCTGTCTCCGTCTCCTTCCAGCCAGTTATCATTAAACTGGACACTCGTTGCTCCACTGGCCACTTTAAGACATTTAAAAACATATTTTAGCACCCACAGCCATGAAGATTTTCAAATTTAATGTTGATATTGGTGAGTTTTTTCTACAGGACAGCAGCAGGCCTTATAAATGCTCGGAGCTGCTCGGTATTAGTCCCAAAAGAAACATTACAGATGTGGTCTGCTGTTGTCTGGTGAGGCAGAGGCTATGTTCATTCATTCATTCATTCATTCATTCATTCATTTTCTGAACTGCTTTGTCTGTTACCGGGTCTCGGGTCGTGCTGGAGAACCCAGAGAAAACCCACGCAGACACTGGGAGAACATGCAAACTCGGAAACGGAAAGGTTGCAATAATAATAATTCACTGCCACGAGCCCAGAGCCAGCCATGAGACTAATATTCAGCAGCACCTGTGTTCCTGGAATTCCGCCCTGTCCGACTTTTCCGTGGGGAAAACCTCAACTCAGCATCAACCCAGCTGTGGTTTCTCCGAACTGTCAAAAATAGCCAAAATGTGTTTGTAGCCCCGAGCTTTGAAACCATTCTGGTACCAAGCTGCCATACTGTCGGGTGAAAATAATTCCTTGTACTTATACTTATGTCATATACTTGTTGATCTAAACAAGCGTTTTCTCACGTGAAATAAAACTCACCAAGTGACTCTTTAGTAGTCACCAGCAGAGTTTTGCCATGTTTCATTTTTTTTATTGGCACGTCAGGAATCTTTCATTCAAACAACGGGAAAATTGACTTAACTCACTTTGTGTGAAGTTGTCAAGAAGAAAGATTTTTTCTTGCCAATTATAACACGAGTACACCGGTTTGGTAAAAGCATCAAAACTGGTTTGTATTATTGTAAAACCTTTTTTTTTTTACACTATTGTTCAAACATTGCTGATGATTTACTCCACATTCGTACTTCAAATGTCTTTTTTTTCTCTTGGGTTTTGTAGTTATGTGTTCGATTTTTGTGTCATTGTTTTATGCGTGACAATAATGCCAGGACTTTTTTCAGTTCATTTTTTTAGACATTTCTTTCAGTTGTTTTTTTTTTTTTTTTCCTCTCTTATCCACATTTTGTCAGTCAGCCTTCATTTTCTGCAATTATCTGAACAAAAGACACTCAACGGTTGACAGATCAAATGTGTTCAATCGTGCGTGTAGGCGTCTGTGCACATACACACAGCGAGAGGAGGTGGACGGCAGAAGCTGCCATGCCTTAATGAATCCTGGGCACCGGATAATTGGTGACACCATGGAGTGAGGGAGTGAAGAAAGTCACCCGATTGGCGTGGAAAAGGCAGAGGACGGCAGATCCTGCCTTAACACAAACCTTCCATGCTCATTTGATGAACACACAGGAGGAGAGAACACCTACATATATTCTTCCTATCAAAATCATGTAAATGCAAAACTCCTTGCTGGCCGGCCTTTTCAATCTTTTCCCGTTTCATGATCGCTCGTCAGGCCTTTTCACCTCTGCTCCCTCGGAGAGCTGGGAATGGGCGGCATGAGCATCGGTTCCAACTCGCATCGCCATTTAAGTAACAGAACAAAGTGATACATGCTTGTGACAGGCATTAATAATCATGCATTCCTCTTCCTCTTGAAAATCCAATGTGACCTTGAAGCCCCGTGCACCCTGACCTCAGTGAATACCCTTAAGGGTTCTATTGCTACAGTGGTTTAGCATGGCCGTTATCATGTTTATGGATTGGATTTACATAGCGCTTGTTTTGCCGTAGAGGATTATTCTGTGATTCTCTTAATGTTCAGCTCCCACCTTCCACACAGGAAGTTTAAAATTCATTTTTTCCACTTGAATTGTGGTTAAGATCCCCTCTAAGCTTGAACCTGATAGCAGTGGCAGAGGTTGTTGTAGCTCTTCCTGCCATGCCCTGAGATGGTCGGCTGACCCGTCATCCTCACAATACACAAGTTTGGCTTTGGTCACTGGCGCTTGAGGCCTCCTTCCACTGTCTCAGAGCTGACCTCGATCTGTTAGGAGAGAGGGGGGGATATAAAGTCACCTTCTATTTATTGTATCCCCAGCTGTGATTAAGCTAAAAACATTACTGTATGTTTGAGTAATTACTAATGAGGAAGACTATCAGTAGTGTTGCTCAGCCAGTCTCTTGCTGATACTAATGGCTGCTTCTCGCCCCATTTACAACGTATTTCCAGAACGAATCATTATCTGTCATTGAAATGTAGAATTATACCAGCATCTAGAAGCCAATTATGAAATGACCTAATGTACAGCCAGCATATCACTGGCTTGAAGAACAGTGCAATTGCATTGCAGCTCAGGAAAGATTAGCGACTAAAAGGTATTAAAATCCCCGTCTATCCTCTTTTGTCGCTGGTTCACATCTGACACAAAGTCGGTTTGTGGGCGGACTGACCATGTTGTTTCAGAGCCTGACATGAACTTACTTGATCAAACATCCTCCATGCTCGCGGGCTGACAAACACAAAAGGAAATCACATTTTCTTCCACTTCACTTCACTGCCTCTGACTCAAGTGACAGATCCAGCCCAGCCTGTGATCTGGCTGTCCTCGACGACACGGGGAGATCAAAGAAGGCAACAATATTTACATAAAAGATTATGTATGAGTTGTAATTAGTCCCTGCCTCACAAGTGACAGGGGGGGGGGATGTGATTTTGGCTGGAAGATGAAACGAAGGTGAGGTGAGATTTATAATAAGCAGGTCTGCGCCTTTGTGTCCCATTTTTAATTGAAGAAATCTCCAAAGACTGTCCAGCTTCTCCAGGAGCTCCTGACTGACAAAAAAAGATAGATTAGGATAAGTCTTATTAATTTTTATGAATGCTTTCTTGCACATTCATTTTCTCCAAGATAATTACTCTGGCTTCTAAATTCATGTGCCAAAGTGTAAACCCCTGCAATTCCAGTCCGTTTTAGAGTCAGCGATACAAGCTTTCTGCTGTGGGCAAAACACACACACACACACACACAAAAAAAAAAAACCCACACGAACCATTTAAACTGTATTCCGCTTAAATATTTATTTGCATGTGTAACATTTTTCTGAAGATGTGTCAACTGCCAAAGCTGTGAGAGAAATCTCTTTAGCGTGGCAGCACCCCAGCCTGTCATTACAGGTAATTACCCTGCCACAAAGAGACAAGAGGGGGGGGGGGGGGGGGGGGGGGTCACATTGTTTGGTGTGTTCATTGGATTATTATCTCGAATTGTGGGAGTAAGACAATTTCAGCGAGGTGAAGGTTCATCTTGTAAAAGGGTACTATTTTCAGAAATTAAATCGGACGCCCTCAGACGTGCCTCCCTTATCTCTGACTAATACACCAGCTCACACGCCGGAGCAGTGACAGTGGCGAAGCGCAGAGGCCGATCCTCCCGAGGGCGGAGCTGACATTTACGCCGAAAATTCACCTTTGGTTTCTGCCTCTGGATTTATGATCTCGCTCTTATCTAGATTCAATGGAAAATGTTCATTACTGCTGCTAGACGGCCAAGCATGTGACTTTCTGTCATGGCCTTCAGAGAGTAAAGGTAGTGGGAATAGTTTTGTGCTCCACCAGTGATTTTATAATCGCCATGACGGCAACATGTTGCCGTTTTAGAAGGGCGTGATAGGCTTCCATCGAGGAGCCTTGCATCTGACGGGATGCCAGACAAGTCGGTCGGCTGCGGAGGTGAAATGTTCAAATATTGCACTTAATTAATGTTTCACTCTGCTCGAATTCGGTCAATCCCTAAATCCAGGAGGGATATTATCCTCTACCCGTTAATAGGTTTTTAAACATCTTTTCAATTGACTTGAGAATAAGTAGAGCGTTGCTTAATATTTTTTTAATAGTCAACTGCAGCTGTCTCGCTAAGGACATTTACCAGAATTATTATTATTCTCGATTTGTCTCCCATCCGTCCAATTCCTCTAACTGCGTACTCTTTGTGGGATCACGGCGGGCTAGAACATATACCAGCTGACATTGAGCGAGAAGCAGAGCACAGCTAAGAAAAGCTGATTTCATCACGGAACAAAGGAAATAAATGAAAAGAATTACCCCTATAGGTAATTTAGAGTCACCACTTTACCTGTCATGCATGTTTTTGAACCGTTGGAGGAAGCAAAGGGACAAAAGAGGCAACAAGTGCAATCAGAGATTGCAGACCCTCGCCTCCATAGATCAACGCCATTTTCGGGGAGGACTTGAACCCAGCACTTGCTTGTTGTGAGGTGATGAGGAAGTTAGATCACAACGCAGCCACTATTTATGTTCTTGAATCAACAATAATACCTATTTTTGTAAAATTTTTAATGAATATCCTGAAAAATGAATGGTAGGTCAGGAGACAGGCTGAATCCCCCCCCCGTGAGCCTACATGATGTTAATGCCCCTGATATGTGGCGGCACACACTCTGACAGCCAGGATAATGAGGAAAACACTCGAAATCCAGATAATTCCTCCAAAAAATATACGCTGCATTGCACAGATCAGGTTTTATTGTTGTGAGGTCTGAGCAGAACAAGGGAATATGGTGCCAACAAAACAATGATAAATTGACTGCAGATCTCATAAATGATGCCGGGCAGGCAGGCAGACAGCAAAAGCCCATATTTCTTGCACTCAGTCTGTGGCACTTTTAATGAGGGGCATTGTTCAGAAACGCAGTTTGTCAATGCAATCATCCGTTTTCCTGACAGCTATTCGGCCAGCGGGGGCCTCTTTTGTTAAGAAATAGTGGAAATTGGTTTGCGATTTTAACAATCTGTTGCAAAACGGAGGTAAATTTAATGTGCCAAGAATCTTACAATTCACCTATTTGCTGCTTTAAGTGAATTGTAGCAGCTCAAGTCACATGATGGCATCTATTGTTAAATATATGGTTTGGAGACTGGATGGATTTTTCAAGCAGCCCATTTTAAACGATTTTAAACTTCTTCCTGTGTTTTAACCTGCATGGACCTACTTCAGTCTTGCTACACTCCCTGCGTGTTCGTCTTCGGCTAATGTTGCTGTAGCCTGAGGACATGGCGTTTGACTCCGGAGGTAAGATATCTCAGTTGCATAGATGGATCTGTGGAGACAGGGATCACTTGGGAAGACGGCATAACTCCGCCAAGATCCTGCTTTCATTTACGGGCCTCACGCTGATCTGAAGCAACATTCCTGTTTCGCCATCAGCGTCCCATCTCATCGCCTTCCCTCTACCGGTGCCGTGTACAGAAAAAAACCAAACAAGAGTATCTAGATTGGGGCAGTGAGACTGAGCTCAAGCCAGGTGGTACTCCTGGAGTCACAGGGTAGCGTCGATCCGCCGTACCATGGGAGGGAGGATTGACATGATAACATAGTCTACCACGTCATTGTACCACCCGGTAGCTCGGCCACACAGCTTAATGCCTCTGCACGGGTGCAGAGCCGAAACACTCGGCGCCATCCTCGATCAGTCCTCTGTCAAAACAAGGGGGTTTTGTCAGCCATGAGGGGTGTTGCATCCCTTTCAGTTCTTGCCAACGGAAGCACTATTACTGCCTGCCAATGCCCCGGGAAAGAAAAAGGGAAACGTAATATGCATATTATTGTAATACCAGCCGTCAGTGCCTGGAATTACTTGGCATGATAGCATAACGAATGTGATGCCTTGTAGGTTTCTGCACAAAGCTGTTTTGCCACTTGGATGAATAATTCATACTAGCCCAGAGGCAATGCATTAACCAGGCAAGAACTAAGAAAATTAGCCATCAATTAGTGTTTATTTATGGGAATACTTCTTTTTCTTGATTTTATTTTCGTGTGTGCCAAAAACAGATATATGCAGAATAATGTGTTTTTGACCTCTCTGACCTTGGAAATACAAATTAGCAGAAGGGAGGAGAGGAAACTGAGGTCTCGCTTGCAGGATGCATCAGATGACCCGTCATGCTGCTGCTGCTGGTCTCTCCGTCTCAGCCGGCCTCCAGATGTGCGGAATCAGAGTCAGCCTCTCAAAGCAGACTGATTCAGTCTCCCGGCGAACGATGTGCAAGGGACTTTGTTGACTGAGGGGAAATTATATGAGGTCTTAATGCTGCCCACACGTGAGCTAAACCTGGATCTCCTTGGACCACACAGCCCCCCCACCACCATGTCCTCCACCTCCTCCACCTCCCCCCCCCTCCCCCCTGGCTGTTCCTAGCCAAGTACACTGGCAGCTTGCCCGGATACATTGGTAGTCATTAGTTGTCACTGGAACGATGTGAGACGTCGCTCTTATTCGCAGGGGCTGTTGTCGAAAGTGATCCTCCTTGCAAAGGACAAAGATTAAAAACGAGAGAGAAAAATTAAACTGGTCTTGTTGTATAGTTTGTCTTCTCAGCACCGGTGAGGAGACAGTCATGAATAATTTAAACATGTTTTTCTTTCCTAATGACCTTTCATTTAGTTCTTTAAGATGAAAAAATAAATGAATTGGGATTTAACAAAAGTTGAATGCCTCCCTCTTTAAATGTGTCAGACTCAAGACTCTTGGTTTGTTTCTCAAGGTCAGTGAGTGGAGAAAATATATCCAGCCAATTGAATGAAAGTTGATTGAAGGATGGTTTTTATACAAATCTGACAAGCTGTCGACGGGAGGATGAAGAATAAGGAAAAAAAGAGCCCTGCCAGATATTCATGAGGATAACTCTCGAGCGTCTCCGCTCCCGTTTTCTTCCTTTGTGTAGCTTTGATTGTGAAGAATTACGCTGCTGTGGATGTTCCGTCCTTTTCACGCGCGCCAAATTTGTGGCGCTGCAACGAGTCATTGTGTTGGCCAGAAGATAAGGGCGGCCAGGTGACAGCCGTGTTTCAGCTCCCGCCGAGTTGTGGGATAAGCTCACTTCATATCAGGTTATTTGTTTTAGTTTAGATCAGGGGTGTCAAACTCATTTTCTCCAAGGGCTACATGAGCATTATGTTTGCCCTCCAAAGGCCAAATGTAAACCTTAACACAGTCAAAAATGTAACTAAATATAATGTAATTTAATGTAAAATAAATGTAACTACTCCTTAACATGCTGGACATGGACATGCACAAACCAAAAAAAAAACAACCAAAGTGGGCAAGATAAAGAACATTCACCGAGTCAAAGCCGCAGAAAAGACGGCACTTTCAGGATCAGCACTGGACAGCTACATATATAGCCGACTACCTACGGAGCTGTCCAGTGCTGATCCTGAGCGCCATATGTCGCCGAGGTCAACATGCCACCGCATGCTGGAAAAAACAAAAAGGTTTGAATAATTCAATAGTCAATAGTCATAATTTCCTGCATGCAGCGTGTTGCTATTGTTATTGCCATGTTGCTGAATTGTTCCGTTTGATCAGTTCACTACTTAAGTTACAAACATTGCATATTCAATTGTATAGTTGTAAAAATATATGTATAGATTATTGCTGTTATTCTAACATAAATCCTTTCAATTGGTCAGGTTAAGAAAACCACACTACTCCATCGATCAATAAGCAAACTTATTCAAGTAAATAATATGAAATAATAAATAAAGTAAAATATCATCCAACACAAGTTATGGCATTAACCTTGTTCAAAACTCCTTTGTCACAGTTGATGGGCCAGAACTGCAGTACAACCAACAAATGTGGGCTGTTAAGAACCTGTGTGACAGATGCCGCATTTTACAAAAACAAATGTCTGCACATAGCTCTCGCGGGCCACAAAAATGACTTGGAGGGCCACTTTTGGCCCCCGGGCCTTGAGTTTGACACATGCGGTTTAGATCGCCTGAAAAGAACTCAAGAAGAAAAGGGGCTGCTTTTCATGCGTGAACCTTGACGGTCGATTGTGCAGTACCAGGATGTGAAGTAAATAGTGAAGCTGCTGATCATTAAAAGCTTAAGCGTGACCTCTCTGGCCATTTGTAGGTCAGGACTGTGGATATGCTGAACTTTAAATGCAGTGCTCTTTTTTTCTTTGTGTCCTCGCATGGTCACTGAAACCTGCTCTTTAGCGCTCAGCTACTCAGGATGATATATATTTTGCGGTTCAGTGTGTGCGCTTGTTAGCCATGCTCCTCCCTTTTGGAGCAAATGTGAGCTATCGATGTTTAGACAGCCTGAAGGCACATGACTAACAGGATAGAGTATTTTCTTGTAGGCAGAATGCAGGCACGTGCATTTAGGAAGGACATAATCCAGTTAATCAGCATGTGAGGATAAAAGGTGAGAGAGAGGTTCTAAATATCTATTTCCATTTCATCACCCAACCCAATACTGAATGTGATTCTTTGGGAAAATGTCAACAATTAAGCCTTTACTGCCAAACGTATCATATTTGATATCATATTTGATTCCATTAAGACCTTATTTTTCAAAAATCAGAGCATTCTGACGATTACTTCATGGTACGGGCTTTAAAGGGCGCAGATTATTGTAGACATTCAGGATATTGCAGGCTTGTGCACACATCGAAAGTAAGAGTTAAATAGTTGAGTTAAAGTTGCAGTAACCTCAGCGCTACGACAAATTGCTGTGGAGTCCTTAAATGTGGTGATCGAAGCCTCTTCCTGTTTTGAGTTCTTTTACAGGGCAACATGGCGGTGTAGTGGGTGGTGCTGTCTCAGGTTTCCGGTTCAAATCCTATCTGTCTGTATGTTCTCCCTGTGTCTGCCTTGGGTTCTCTCTGGTTTCCTCCCACCTCCAAAGACATGCAATTCAGGTGACTAGCTCACTCCAAATTGTCCATCTATGTGAGTGCTTAAGTGAGTGAGTGTCTGTCATGTGTGTGGCCCCACGACGCGCTGGCGACCCGTCCGGGGTGTGCCCCGCCTCTCGCCCGTAGCCGGCTGGCATAGGCTCCAGCAACACAAGGCGGATAAACGGCTGTAGACGAAACGATGGAATTCGTCTGTCAGAAAATTGATGGACGGACTTCTCGTGAAGCATTTCCCATTTTCCGTCCTGCAGAGGCGATGTGATTCCGTTACGAGTTAGGAACCGCTGTGCGCTAGGAACGCCCCTCAAGACAGCTCTGGTCAAAAGCCATTGGTGTTCGTTCCATTACAGGGAGTTCTAAGTGCTTGTGTTGTGTTCTCAGCCAGTAATTAGCGACAGCACCGCAACCCCCAGTAGCACAATCACATCTGGGGCTGCTGCTTTCCTGCACATCCGCTAGCAGTAATGAATGAACTCCAGGTTAATGAAATGTGTGCATGAAATGGAAGACGCTTTCAGAAAAGTTTGCACATCTGATTCATTAAGAGCCAAAAGACACAAGGCACCACCCACGAAAAAGGGATCCGGCGCTAAATGTACCACTTGCCTTGCAACTTCTGCCTTAGTTAGTACAAAAATAAAGATTTGCAAACGTAGGAATGAGGTGCAGCTTGCGAATTTGCACAAGATGGATAACACATTTGCGCTTTATGTTTTTAGAAATACAGTTGAATGTTCGTCTTCTCCTTGCATGTGAGAAACCGCTTTGGTGCCAGCCATCATCATCATCATTATCATCATCATCATATTCCGATTTGTTGAGGAAAAGCTTTGCGTTTTGTTTGTGGATGCATGTGGATTATCCCAAGTGGCTACGTGTTAAAAGTTTCCAAAGTTTGTACTTCACAGAATCACGTTTGCAGTTGAATACGTGCAGTTTTAATTGTGAGCGATGCAAATTGAGACGCTTCTCATGTCAGCGGCCTTTTTATTGGTACCTGTGGTGGCAGGTCAGCAGGACAGATGGTCACAGTTTCCCACTTAAACATCTGAATATCCATTCTCTGAGTTTGGCTGACCATATTTTGTGTGATAAATTATGTACTTTCTCAGTTTAATCTCGCCATACGGGGAGTGGGCCTCGCTAAGTTTGCTGAAAGAGTTTATTTGGTAAATAACTTCCGGGTGTCTTTCCACTCTCCATCTGAAAAGCCTGAATCCTTGTTCAGATAAAATTCCCTCACAAATAGGAACACGGAAATGTATGAATGTGCGAAGCTTTCTCGTCACTCTGTGTTTACTCAGCCCATCTGACGATTACCACTGCTGATACCTATGAGAGGTAAATAGCAGCCGCGCCATCTGTGCCGCTCTGCTGCTGCTTCTTCTGTGCGTGACTCCCCGAACCAGCCGATCAGAACGGTAAAGCGATGCGGACCAGCTTCCGAGCTGCGTTGAATCGGATAGATGCAAAGCAACAGGCGACGTAAGCTGATATACAGATGCTAATAAATCTAAGGGGGAATAAAAATAGGATTACATTTCCCGTCAGGATCTGTGCTGTGGTCAGTTTGTGCCGCTCATTACATTTCTGTCACAGAACTAAGTAACAGATTGCCTGGAAAAAACAACAACTAATTACAGAGCAATCGCTGAGAAAAGCAGAAAGTCATCAACAACACTTGCAGCTGCTCTGACAGTATTTCTAGAGTCATAACTGAGGCATCTAAGAAATATGAAATGTGGAGAAGGATTCTCATTGTAAACACACACAAAAACAAAACAATTAAATGTTCTTTTTTGTGCACATCTCCATCAGAAACACGAAAAAGCGTCTGTTTATCACTCAGCAGACAGAATGTTGTTTCCTCCAGATGTTTAGAAGTGTCTGAGGATAACACATTTGTGTAACAGTAAAAAGATTTCCAGGTAACATTTTACTCTGTGACTTTAAAGCAACCATCATCAACTGTCTGCCAACCTGTCTGTCTTTCTGTCAGTCAGTCTGTCTAGTCCAGGGGTGGCCAAACGTTTTGACTCGCGGGCCACAATGGGTTCTAAAATTTGGGGGGCGGACCAGGAATTGTGTGAACTAATATCAATGACATGTAAAAGCCATTACATGAAAGGGTTTGGCCTTTTACAGGTAGCAAATCATGAATATGCAAGGCTCATTGTACAAATTACAGGGAAAAGGTCAAATGAATGAGATTTAATTATGATACAATGCTATTTAATTCTATAATTTGCAGAAATTCGGCGAGCCGGATTAAAAAGCCCAACGTATATGGCCTGCGGGCCGTAGTTTGCCGATGATGCCTGATCTAGTCGATATTGACATTCATCTATACCGGTATCTATTACTGACTTTTATGCTTCCTTGGCGAAGCTCCATTGTTGTGGTTGATTCTCCCGTAGCCCTGAAGCGAGGTGCATTTTTTGAGATTGAGGAACCTCCGGCCCCCCCGGCTCCCAGCCCCCCAGCTTCTCACCTCTGCCTGTCCTCTGTCTCCAGCTCTCCCACTAATCTCACATTTGCCTGGAGGTACTTTTGTATTTCGTGGTTCAGTTCGGTTTGTTGATTTCTTTCTTTTTTTTCTTTCTCTCTCCTGGATTAACATCGTTTGATGTAAACTTAACTTAACTTGGCATTACAAAAGGAGGGAGACGTAATTAGCTTAATTTAAAACGAAACTTTTATAGTTGTTATAATAGATCCTCCCATGTTCCATTCATTATTCACATATTTTTCTTCTATAGCAGCTTCTGTCTTTTTCATCTATGATCTACTGGTCACATTCCTGACAGCCACGGTCCCTGCAGCAGGATTTGCACGCCGTCCCCATTGACGTCTGTGACATTTCGGAAACCATGTCAGAAGAGCCGAAACATGGCGGCGAGCGCGGCATTGTTGGGTGTGAAAGGCGGCTTTGGCGGCTCTCCTTGTTTTATGATTGATTTAGCTCTTCTGGCCAAACCGGTATCGGCTGAACAGCCGGTGGGACGGTCAGGCAGAGCAAGCAGGTCAAAAATGATGCTTGACTCGTTGAGACGTTTTCACGACCTTGTGTTCGTCCAGATTAGATCACTGTTTAGGCAGACCTGAGGGATGAGATTGACAAATTGACGGATGCCAATATTTTTAGAAATGATCCTCCTCGAGGTAAACTCAAACTCTTATTTGGCAGTGCTAACAATTGTTGAGTAAAGTTGCTGTTTTGGACCATAAATGTTTACGGTATAAAGTGACTGGTGACTAAAACATAAATTCTTGCACTTCTTTAATTGAGGACTTGAATTGATTTGACTGCAGATATTGTTTTTTGAAGCTGTATGCAGCACAAGGAGTCGTGTGTAATTACGGATACTGAGTCCTACTGTGTTTTTATTCACAGTGTTCTTCGCATGCTGACCAGGAACTGTGTTCGTCACATTAAAGCGAAGGAATAGAAATGTCACAGACATATTGACTTGCGCTTTGAAAGCCCGTGCTGCTTTCATCACTTGCAGACTTACTGTTTTTACAGTTCTTACAGTTTTTTTTTATATATACTGAAGGTAAGTTTTGATTAATAAAAGATTTCAAAATGCAGGAGCAGTGGCCATCCCCAGAACCAAACCACACACACACACGATGTGTATTTTTTAAGACTCTGTGGTTCTACTTTTAAAATTAGCCTTAAACTGCCAAACCATTGCTTTCCATTTCGTTAAAGGGAATTAACACTTACATGCCATTAGACTATTTTTGCTTTTTCAGGCTTTTTAAAGCTCAGATTGACCACTCTGACCTGCCAAGTCAGCGCTCTGGGAAACAGGTTTTACTCATCTTAGCCTGGACTGCACGTAATATTTACAGAATTCCTACAGATTAATGTCATTTTAAAGAGAACATTTTGAAGAGAACATTACTTCAACAATTAATCTAGGATCAGACTCTGGCGTGAAAACAGTGATTTTCTGTTGATGGATGAATTGATTTAATGGCTGATCTTCTGGTGCTATACTAATTATTTTGCAGAGAAAAATCCATATTTGAGAACATCTTTATTGAGGATTGATTCAATTAACTTTATTGCTGCCATCCTTCGAGATCTTTATTTTTTTTTTACACTAAATCAATTTAATAATTTCACTTTTCACTTTTTTCTCTCGACTAAATCTGCCCTCTCCATTTTCAATCCGCTTGTCTGTCGTACTAGAATGGGCTTGCACTATTATACTCTTATTGAAAAGTGGAACAAGAGATCAGAAAGGTGTTGTTTGCTTTAGAAGTTAGTGGGTTCAGGACTTGTGCCTGTGATCATTGACCTGAAGGATGCAGCGACTGGATCGGACTATTCTTGTGCAGGGAAAACAACAGGAGATCCCAACAATTGGAGGACCAAAGACTTATGGAGTGTCATCCTGCAGGAGCTGCACTGCAGTGGAGGCTCTACTCTCCGTGGAGTGTTAGGATTTAACAGTGCATTTAAATAAAAAATATAGGCCTTAAGCCGTAATACAATAATTGAATTGAATAATTAATAATATCAGTGGCGGCTGGGAATTCCTTAGTTTCCTTGGCATAGTCAAACCTTTTGACTGAACTGATAGCAAACCAGTTAAAGATTCTGGCTTGTCCCGTTGTGTTCCGTCAGTCACCGCATAGAGATGATCTGTACATGCATTGTTGTACCAAAAGTGGGTTAGCTCCACTGGGCCATGAAGATGGGGATTTAATATTAAAACAGATGTTACTTAGTTTCAAATCAGTGTGAGCTAGTGCACAATTTTCTTAATCCACACATGCTATTAACTGGAAACTGTGATTAAGCAATGCATGAAAGCAGCCGTAACGATTTCTGTGCACAGAGAGCTAGAGTTTAATCACATTTCACCTGGGGTGCGAGGGGGGGGGGGGTCTCCCCTCCTCAGTAACTTGCATCCTGTAAAGGTACCTGTTGGTTATATCCATCTGCTAACTAAAAATGGTCTCCTACTGTATGCCACGGCAAATCAACGTTCTCCACTTCACCCTGTCCTTTGCATCGTCCTCCCCGACACCAGCCACTCTCATGTCCTCCCTCACTACGTCCATGTATCTTCTCCTGGGTTGACCTCTAGCCCTGTTCCATGGCAGTTCCATCCTCAGCATCCTTCTACCGATATAGTTCCTGTCTCTCCTATGGACATCTCTCCAAAATGTCTAACCCTCACTGTCCCTCTTATTGTCTAACAAAAAAAAAACACACACACACACAACAACAACGACAACAAAAGCAAGGCTCTAGCAAGACAATGGGATTTTCTTTCAGCTAATAAAAGCCTGATATTGAACAGGGTTTGGATGAATGGCGTTACCAATGGTTGGATGAAGTTGTAAATATCAGATATTTGACATCAGAAAATTAAATGGCACCATTTTAATCTGTTTTCTTGTGATTCCAGCCTTTCTGCAACTCCTACGCTAACCAAGTACAACCTCATAGTAAACAGACAAACGTGAGCGCTGTGGTTTCATTTGATATCCTCGTATGGAGGACAAATAACTGTAGTTACAAACCAATGACACCTGACAGGAAATGAACCTAACATGAAATACAGGGGAATATTTTGCTGTCTGTTTTTGTAATTGCTTTAGGCCAAATTCACGTGACTGGCAGGACCGCATTACAATAACACATTGTTATCGTCTTAAAATTGTATTTCTGCAAGCTCTGACACTTAGTCAAACAAGGCAAGACTAGATTCTCACCTTTTCGCCCTTGCTTTGAGGCCTGAGCGTTCCAGTCTGCAGACCTTCCTGTTGCCAAGCACAACAAGAGCTCAGTGCATGCAGTACATTTGAAACAGGGACACATGCCTTCCACTTCCACCCCCCCCCCCTGACCCTGGAGAATTAAGAATGGCCACAGGCCTTTTTCTTTTAGTTAGCTGAATGATGGGGCTTCGGCACAGAAACAAAGGGTCTGAATGTGTTTGAAGTGTGCAGGTGAAGACCCCAAGACAGTACTTTGAATAATCTTCCACTGGGATTGAAATCTCAGCCACACCTGTCAAATCGATGCTCGGATCCCCACAGTAGCCTTTTACCTGGGCTGGGATTCACCATATTTCATTTGGTGATAATTCTGCCTGAACGCTCCGACTTTTCCTTGTGGCCTAGATTTTCCCTTCTCAAGAGGAATTGATTCAACTTTGAACAATTCCCTCCTTCAATCAATTGTTTCAATTCTGGAAAACCAACAAAGCATGCTATCGCCGCTCTTGTTTATTCCATGATCAAACACAGTCTTTCTCTTCTCTGGATGAGTGCTCCCTTTTGGCTAATTTCTGGCATTGTTACTTGCATGTTTGACAAATTAGACTCTGGGAAAGTCGGAGAAAATGGTGGGAAGGGGGCCGCTAATACTGACATAAGCATTTCATCCCGCTCTTCAGACAGAATCCAAAGCTTTGTTGACTTAGCAGGTTTTCGGAGGATTGAAGGGTTTCGGTCTGAAGGGTCATCTACTGTGGGATGAAAATATTGCTTTGTTCTATTGAAGTGAGCTGAAGGTGCTGCTTAGCATGGAGAACAGGCTCAACACTTTCTCCCCTCTCTCTTTCAGAGTTCCCAGTCCAGGTGCGGATCTATTCCTCCTGGAAACCTGCATCGATTTCATTGATCGATTGGCTCAGGCCCATCGGCTCATCCGATCAGAGTCAAATGTGTGTACATGCAGGAGGACATTTTAATTTCCAGTCTAAGAGTATCAAGCTGCTCCTGTGTTGTCAATCAATGTAAAGGGTTAATTCCCCCTTCAAACCGTCTTCAGGTGTTGATTCTGCAGCACAGGGGGCTTCAGCCAGGCCACAGAGTGGGAGCCTTCTTTTTTAATTGTTTCTATTGATTATGTTTTGCAGTCACAAATCTTTGTATTTTACTCAGGTTTTCTTCAACTCACTGGTCAAATTGCATCATCCCCAAGGTGCCATTTAACTTTAATGGAGTGATTCATACTCAGCCACCATATCACTTGGGGCATTTTGAACACAGAGATACGGGAAGTCTAACACGCCTTCTTCACTATGCTATTCTCCGTGTCAACAGGCATTAAGCGGAATAGGAAGCAACCTTCTTTTCTCTCCTCCTCTGGAGGGCAGAGGCACTGAGACAGGCAGCGCTCTGTGGATAGAATGCTGGGAATAACAGGAGGAAAGCCATTGTTAGCTGGCCTTTCTGCTTTCAAGTCGTATTCAGAATGTGCCTCAGCACAGCAGGTGTTCGTCTTCAGAGATTGATTAAATCTGATCTTCAATATTTGGAAGTTCTCCTGCTTTTTTTTTTTTTGTGTAAATGAACTATATTATTTGGCCTTTTCCTCCCTGGTAGGTCCTGACAAGCTGCTATTTTAAATGGGCATCCGCTCAGAGAAACATTTGCATATTTTTCTTTTTTTTTGTGTGTTATCACCACGGGACGCTTTCTGTGGAGCCTGACCCGAAGTCTTCTTTTTTATTGCTTTGAGAAAAATGACAATAAGAATCCTCCTTGTCTCTGAGTTACATTCCATATTCATCTTAATTGGTGCCCGGAAGGTTGCGCAGAGAGGAGATGGATTTGAAGTCATTTACTAGAAGTTCTTGACAGGCGCAGTGGAAGAGAACGTCAAGCCCCGTTCTGGCGTTCATAGCTTGAAAATCATCTGTCAAAATTTATCTATCTAAGGAGAAGGCTGCCTGTCATCTTCGACGTACATATAACCCTGCACACGGGCGGATTTGATCAGAAACTGTGTTGTGCCCCTGATGCACAGCACATTCATCAAGTTGATCTATAACTGAAAAACGTGCCTTAAAAAAGACAAAGAGGTTGTTTTATAACGAGATGATTTTGAGCCACATACATATTGCCAAAGCGTTTCTGAATGATGGATTGTCCACAGTAGTTTAAATCTAAATATTAATAACTTCATATATCATCAGACACATTATAGTCTTGATCAGGCTGTGTACTTTGTGCCCTGATTTTGTTCCGTCATACTGGATGTGATTGGTTGGCTTTGTTTAGCCAAACGCTTGCAAGTGCATGTCTGAGCTCAATCCGGCAGATTATCCGTGGAAATCTCCAGTGCAGCTTCTTTATTTCCCTGCCAATAAATGTGGTGAACAGCAAGATGTGATTGATAATGATATTAAGATTGATTGTCTAAATCCCATTCCACACTTCAAAAGTCCCCAAATGGATATATATATATATATATATATATACATGCAATTCAGCGCAGAGATAGGACTTGGCAGGAGCTGCCAATAGAGAAGTGAAACACGGCTGGAGTGAAAAGGCCTATCAGTCCCTAAGGGGCTTAGCTGCAGGATTCTGGAGCTCTAAACTGCTAGTGGTGGAGGGAGATTGTCGACATTGGTTTTAAATTACCCACGATTGCCTTTTGGTTTCGGTCTGCGGGGATGCCGGCAGACAAGATGTTTGTTAAAACATGTGCAGACATCGAGGCAGATTGGGGCAAAGAGCAGACCTGCGATTTCTTAGCCAGTCAGAGCAGGTTGGAAGGTTGCTAATTGCAGAATTGGCAGAGAGGCTCAGGAGGTCTTCCAACAATGATATCTGCCACAGAGCTTGAGGAAGTGGTTGTACTGGAAAAGGACTCATTTTCTCCTGGGAGGGTATTCTCTCTCATGCCATATAGTAGATGACTCTATTGTCTATTGTGTACCGCCTCTCGCCCATGGCAAGTTGGGATGGGCTTGCTATGGGCGAGAGGCGGGGATCGGGGCACACCTCGGACGCTGGCCCACACAAAGCCAGACAAGCATCCACACACACACACACACCTACGGACAATTTTTGAAGTCATCCTAAATTGCACGTTATTGGAGGCGAGAGGAAACCGAAGAACACGGAGAGGACATACAAACCCGGCACAGACAGGATTCGAACCCGGTACCTTTTTGGTGTGAGGCGTCAACGCTAACCACTACGCCACTGTTGCTCCATCATAGTCATCACTTATTAGAAAATCACTAATAATGATTAAAGGGGACATATTATATTAAAAAAAAATCACTCTTCCCATGTTTGTACACTAATATTTTGGTGGTTTCAGGTCATTACCGACCCAAAAGCTACTAAATTAAACCATGCAGTCAATCCTGCATAGTTCTGTAATCAAGTATTGAAACATGTCTGGCAGCACTCGTCCCCAACGGGGGGACGTTCACAAGATGTGCGTGCACTCTCCCCTTGTCTGTGCTCCGCACGTTCACGCTCTACCTGTGGCTCGTGCAAGAAGAACAGAGTAAATAAAGTTTCTTTTTGGTGGCAATGTTCTGGCGAAAATCTGCAAAAACGTTTTATTGTGTACTAAAAAAGTCACCTCGCCGGTTACCATGGCAGCGTGTTGCTGCACACGTGCCTGCTATGGATTTAGTTTAGGTTTCATTTTCAGAGCCGTTTATGACAGACAGACAGCAGAAAAGAGGGACGCTGTCCTGCAGCATCTGATTTTGACCAAAGACTGGCACAGATATTTAATATAAGTGTTTGGGAACTGCGTTAACTTGTGGAGAAACGGTATAAAATGGGCCCTTTTAGTAGCGAGCTGTTCTCATGTAGGGGTTTGTGTGAGGATGGCAGATTTATCATTTTAATACGTTATTATCTGTGGAACTGGTTCCGATTGGGAATGATGGCTCTCCATCCCACACCTACTAAGGCCATGATCCTCAGTCGTTAAAGCGTGGCTTGCCCTCTCCAGGTCAGGGATGAATTGCGGAGGAGTGGAGGAGTTCAAGTGTATCTTGTGGTCTTGTTTGGGACTGAGGAAAGAGCGTAGCGGAGGACTGATGGATGGGGGCAGCATGTGCAGTAATGTGGATGTGTGGTCTGTTGTGGTCAAAAGGAAGCTAAGTGAGGTGAAGCTCTCAATTTAATGGTCAATTCCTGTTCCTACCATCACATACATGAGCTTCGGATAGTGACCAAAAGAGCAAGAAAGGCAGCTGCTATAGGGGCTGAAATCTGCTTCACCCACGAGGTGGCTGGGCAGATAGGGTGAAGAGCTCGGTCATTCTGGAGCGGCTCTGTGTGGAGCCGCTGCTTTTTCACATCAAGAGGAATCCGGTGAGGTGATTCAGGCATTTGATCAGGATGTCTCCGCACTCCTCCCCAGGGGAGGTATAGCAGGTATGTCCCACTGGGAGGAGACCCCAATGTAGACCCAGGACATGGTGGAGGGATTGTATTACTCAACTGGTTAGGCAAAGCATTGGTGTATCCTCAGAAGAGCCGCAGGATCTGGTTAGGGAGCGCCAGGTTTGAGAATCTCCCCTGAGACTGCTGCCTCTGTGACCTGGATCCGAATAAGCAGAAGGCAATGGATAAATAGTCTAATTTAAAGAAAGAATACAATATGCTATTATATAGAGTAAAGCCTGCCATTGAATACATTCTGCCAGGTCTCTGCATATCATGTCAAAATCACAAAATTTTGAAGTTCACAATTTTGGAAATAGGCCTATTGAATTTATTGCAGAGGAATTCCTGGAATCTCCTTGGGCAACCTCGTGGAGATCAAGTGACTCCAGGAAGTCTCTGCATCCAGCACCCATTAGACATTTGTGCCTGGATTTTGATATGAATTTAAAAAAAAACATAATCAGTGGGGGGATTAACGACTGAATAATATGTTCATTTAGCAAATACAACATTGATATGAATTAGTTAGTTTAGTAGACATAGTGAATAGAGGATTGGACACCCTGGCTTTTATGCTAAGCTAACTGGCTTCTGCCCAAGGGCCACTGAATAAAGAGATATGACAGAGTTGTCAATTTTCTCATTCAGCTCCCTGTCGGAACCCAAACAGCAAAAGAAAAAATTACAAAAACAAAATTGCCTTAATCAGATCAGATGAATATGATGATCGTTTAAATTTGAATAATATCAAAACCAAAAATTAGTTAAGATGGAATCTAACAGAGCAAAAAAACAACCAAGAAGAATACAAAAAAAGGAAAATCATTTGCAATCTCGATAAAGATATGTACATTATTCACTGTAAGTATAATAAGAATAGCCAAAATACTGCAAGAAATAAACACTAAATTAGAAAGAAAACACTGTAATACAAGTGAAATTATCTGTCAGTGCAACCAGATAATGTTGTTTGTTGGTGACTCAGGACATAAATTGTTTAGAAATAAATTCTAGTGAATGAGTTTTGAAACAAGATAATTAATTTCATGTTGCTAGATCTATAAATACTGTACAGAAAAATGTACTGTGTTCTGAACATAGTAATTCCCACATTCAATCAGCAGGCAGAACACACACACACACACACAGAGCTTTTAATGCCCTAAGTTTACTTTTGTTACAGGTGCAATAACAAAGGACCTTTTAAGTCTGACTTGAAAATCTTTAGGAGAAATTGGCTCCAGCATTGAGGGCTGAGGTATTGATCCTGGCCTCTGGCTGAGTCCGGGAAAAGATGGATAGATTTCTTTGAACTGCACTCTGCGTGAGAATATAAAAAGCGTTGTGTGTTCTCTCCGGACTAAGTTGTTTCATGGCATATCTCGGGCCACCTTTTTGCCTTCGACATGCATGCATCGCTTGAAAGGGGAATGCTGACAGGGTGGAGCACAGTCATCTGTCGTCTCGGGCTATACCCCGCACCTCACTGATGCTTTTATTGAAAGTTAAATCTTCTTCAGAGAGTTGGCAGCCCCTCGTTGGGATATCTATTTCAGCAGCTGTCAAGGCTGATTATATGCGAGTTGTGCCACATGCTGGCAGCGATATAAACCTCCTACAGAGAGAAAGACTGTTATGATACCATTGATTGATACTTTCATCTGCATGCATGTATACAATCTCTTGACTCAGAAGCAGCTGTTTGTATTGATGGTGTATGCAATTGATAATTAATTTTGCCTTTGATTTATGGCGCTCGCGGTGCCGAAGTCACAAATTCAGGATGGCTAATGGTAAAGCGCCATTTGTGTGGAACATCATCATGTAATGCTTACGTCACGACAGCGCAGTTCTGCAGCAGATCAGCAACAAGGTTGCATTGTGGGTGAATTTCCCAATACTCAGGTTGGATATTAAGAGCCCCATGTAACAATCAAAGCTATGCTAATTGATTTCTTGCTTTTTCACATCCTAATTATTATATAAATTCAATTATAAAATAATTAAAATGATTGTTAAACTAAATAGACAGATTTCTTCAAAATGAATGCAGGTGGTCAGTCAGAAAACATCAAGATGCTATAAGCAGAAAGTTGTGTGTGTCAGGGCGCAGAAATGCAGAAACTTAGAAATTTAAACAATCTGAGATAAGAGAGACAATAACCAGAACGCTAAACGCTGCTTTAAAGACAGTTAACCATCTCACTCAAACCTTAGCGCTCATGTTAACGATTTATTACTTTGAATTGTTTTTTTTTAAACCTTTATAAGGAACTAAATCTGGATCTGCTGTTAAATAATTGCTGAAATTCCCCCTCTACTCCAAAACACCCAATTACCAAGAATGCACTGCACTCCACATCAATGTCCTCACTTTGAATATCAAAGCACCAATAAGAATCTGCTCTCTGGGTTTGTTTCAGCCCCAGCATGCTGTGCGAGGGACGTGGGCTGCACGGTGCAAAGGATCCTGGAACTATCGAGTCAAAATATTGATTCGCTGCAGCCATACCCATGTCAATGTTCTCCAAACTACATTTTGGCAACACAAACATTCATATTTATCGAGATAAAAAAAGTTGATAGAACATACTCTTTTCAGCGCTGCTGTTGTTCACAGAGCAGCTCCAGGAAAACAGTACCGCAGTGGACAGCCGAAGAGTCGTTGCTCGCTGAAATACAATTATTTGATTTCTGATGAGAGGTGACATTTCTTCTAATAACCACAAGTCCAGTTGATTATTTTTATTTTTATTTTTTTGCTCTTCTTGATTTTCCTCAACCTGGATGACAGAGAACCTACATAGTCATTGTGAATGAGCCAATTTACCAATACTGTAATCGGTGACTTCTCCTTTAATCCTGCCATGTTTGTGACAACATGATGCTCTTTTAATTTGCTTTTTTCTTCCCCCTGCGCTGAATTTCTTTCACAAACCACATCTGTGTTTATTTTCCTTTGGAACATGTGTCCAGGCGTATCGTTTTTTTGTAATTATCCTCCGGCGAAAATTGCTAAAAATATATATTTTTTATTGTGTGCTGAAATTTTGCCTCACGATTACCATGGTAGTGTGGATGCACGCGTGCTCGCTATGAACGTACTTTTGCTTCCGGGTTTAGAGCATTTCTGGCAGAGCTGTTTGAGACAGAAATGCTGCCCTGCAGCATCTGTTTGCTATTTTGACCAAAGAGTCACATATATTTCATATAAGTGCCTGAGAACTGCGTTAACTTGTGGAAAAAGGGTAGAATATGTCCCCTTTAAGGACAAGCAAGAAAAGTGTCCGCACACATTTTACAAAGCCAGCGATTGGTCACTCGTGGATCTTGACTCACATGCTGCATGGTTGTGGTTGGATGAGGAGTGGCCATCCTATATAGACAGCGTGATGCAAATGTTAATGGAGAATAAAATGATCCTGTGATCATTGGGGGGGGGGGGGGAGGGGTTCTCTCCAGGTTCTCCGGCTTCCTCCCACCTCCCAAAAAACATTCATCTTAGGAGAACTGGTCACACCAAAATTGATGGATGATTAGAATCAGTCAACATTATTTTAATTATTTACTTTAGTTATTGTCACCCTTGCTTCTCCCTGAGGGTCAACGCATAGCAGCAAGTCAGCTGACAGGCGAGCGGTCTGCGGGGGGGTTCCAATGCTGGCTTATAGGTTTGGTGATGTGACACAGATATTGCAGTGAATGAAAGTATACATACATGCATACATACATATGATGTAATTACTCAATTTTCTATGTCCACCCCCTCAAAAAGCAAACAAAGCAGCACATTTATCATTAGCAGCTGCTGTATTGATGCAGATATTAATTATCCAGTGTTCTCCTCATTGGGCTATTCATTTGCACATGTACTGTAAATGTCAGCAGAGCGATAAATGGGAAAACAAAAGCCCCAGCTCATAGCCTTTATGCAGCAGAATGTCAGAGAGAGCTTGTACGAGATGAGCTATTGGTTTTGGCCTGGCATAGATTCTGGCTCACAGGACATTCCCAGAGGCAATAGAATTTGTTTAGAAACATATCAGCGATGTGCAAGCAAATATTTTCAGATTAGACATTTGAATTAATTTCTGGCAAGTGGCAGGGCAATACACTCCAAGTTCGTTATCAACAGACAACAAATGTAATCATGTGTTTGAGGATGCGTAATATCATTTTCATTATCTGTTTTCTGCAAACAACCACCCACTGTGTAAGAGCCACCTTTACACTTCATGCCTTCTATCCCGAGGATTTTTTTTCCAGAACGTGATTGTGACTCTGTGTTTTTTCTGCAAATCTATGAGTAGATTGCAACACACTTTTTTTTATAGGAAGGCTGGGGGGGGGGGGGGGGGGATTATTCCTCCTCGAGGAATAAAGGGCCACGTTTATTAATCGTTCACATGCCAGCCCTGGTTGAAGCCTGGCCCTAATGGGTGCCTGCTGTCATCATTTTGCAAGCAACTTGTAAAAAGGATTAGAGTGCCTCTGTGGAAAAAGAGTGCATGAGCGGCAAAGTTCTGTGGCTGACAAGGAAAATCAATCAATTTATCTCTGATGGTGGTGCAGTTGTGGAACATAATGCGTAACGATGATGGAGTTTGGACATTTCCTACTTGTCAATGTAAAATTGGACTGCCTTGTCACTAATGATGGTAATGTATGTTGTGTCTCGCCCACTGCAGTAATCCTTCACTTTGTCTCACTTAAATGCCTCTCATTGTCTGGCATACTGCATTATGAATACACAGGGGGGGGGAGGGGTATTTAATTTATACATTCATTCATTTGAGCAGCAAGTTAATGGAAAATGGTATGACCATATACATTTCTTCCTTTTGTCGCAGGCGATTGTAGCTTTGAGAAGCCGCTGGCAGCATGTGGATACAGCCAAGGTAGAGATGATGACCTTGACTGGGAGCAGGCCAGTGCCAGAGGGAAGCCTTCATCCGATCCCTGGATGCCCTCAGGTAAGGACAGTAACACCAGCTTGTTGAGAAATTATTAAATCATCTCCTCATGGAGAATACACAAGTACAAGGTAACAAGGAATAATACTATCTATATATGGTTGCAATAATGAGGTTGGGTGTCCTTGAAAATAAAGAACGTTGGTTGGATCAAGAAAATATAGGAAAACTATGTGTAAAAGTTTTTCTTTTTTTTATTACGGATGTAAATACTAACACAAATTACTCAAAATACCAACTTTGAGCTCGATGTATTCCTGTAACTGCAGCTTAGATTTGAACCAATCAGTTTGAATGCAGGTAACAGTTGCTGCGTTTACGTGCACAACATGTCTTTAATCCGACCAGAGTTCGGATTAAAATTGTGATCGGATGCACTGTGTTCATGGACGCTGAAAATATTGATCCGTATGTGATCATGCATCACACTTTCAATCGTAATAAATTATTTTGACATGTGCAATTTTACCAAATATACCAGAAATAGTAGAAGAAGAAGAAGCCGTAGCGGCTTCCGTTGTAAACAAAACATCGCTCCGCCCTTTTCTGCTTTTTCAAAAATTAAATATATTTATAACTAATTACAACAAAACTTTGTTCTTGGGGTGGGTTTGGGTCAGATGAGAACACATAATAATTTCAACGTGCATCATGTCTTTATTTTTTAGAACCTTCCTTTCCAGTTTCAGATTGTGAGGTCTTTAAAACATCTTTTTTTTTTTTATTCAGAAAATCATCCAAACATTTTCACATAGAATGACACAAACACATGGAATTGATATCCTTGGATGTGTTTTTACCGTGTGATACAGCTCCTGATAATAATCCAGAAAAGACGACATGGACAAGATTTATTTCTGAAGTTTAATGTAGTTACGTGTGAAAACAAAGTGCTATATTGACTTTTTAAAACACTTTTCCCATTGGACTTGTTTCTATTATATGAAATAGACGAGCATGTTGTATGGTTCAGCCTTCATAGGGGTGTACAATTTACTGCCATTCTACTTATGATTGGGATTTGTTAAGTCAGCTTCTTTCCAAATGAGTGTCCGTTACAGAGCATCACCCGGACAGTCGCATGAACTGAAACAAAAGTGACATTCGATATGAAAATGGCCAGATCCATTTTAATTAAAGCGCATTCTGTCGGCCACATATTAAAATTCATTAGAATGCCTTCCCTGCACTTTGTGTCTGTCACACACAATTTACCTCTTTAATGCTCCATTGATTGCTTTTCCTTTGATTTGAATTGCAGAGATGCTTCTGCAAAAGGCACCTAAGGAATTAGACAAATGTTTTCATGTTACAACAAAGGTAGCGTTGCAAACTAATGGATATTGTTTTCCTCCCCTGATCTGATGCCTAATCTCACAAAGGCTGCATCACAGCCCCCCCGAGTGACAGAGAGGGAATTAATTAGCAGGCCCTCACTAATTCTAAGCAGCCAGTGCCCAGACCTGTTTGCGTGTCCATCAGGATGATGTGTCTTGAATCGCCCCAGAGAAATTGCTTTCCACGGAGGTCGAAATATCACAACTGATTAATACTGGGAAACGTGGAGGCTGAGCAACGGTTATAGTAAATTCTAAAAAAGCCTTGACCTACAAATGAACATTTAGCACATGGTCTAAATTGAACATATCTGATTAAAATCCCGTGTCTGGTTGAGCGGCGTCTCTGAGTGTGCTTCCTGGTCGGAGTACTCTTCAGATAGCCTGGTTGTGTCTTGAAATGTGTGTATAATTATCTCAGTGTGAGCACTCAGCCTGCCATGCAAAATTGTAATCTCTCCTCTTTAACTGCATTGAAAGAGATGTAAAATGTGGCATTCTTGACGCCTGAAATTGTTTTAGAGATACTGGAGAAGGGGTTGGCGGGTAGAAATGCATTTATGTGAACGCCTCAGTGGTGGAAAAGCTATCCCACTCTGATTGCTGTCTCACTCTTAACCTGCACTTGTGAATCTCCACAAAACGACCTTATCATCCTCACAGATACTCACCGTACAGATTGTGCTGAACAGAAGGGACACTTTTAAAGAGGTTGTAGACAGTTTCTGCCCAAATAGATCCTAGAGTTAATGTGTGATTTGAATTATATAAATATCAATATAAATCCTCCTCCCTCTTTGCTGAGCAAATCCAATCCTTCTGGATGTTTAAACAGCTTGCTTGCAGGTAAGCTTTCACTCACAGTGTCCCTTGGAACTGAGCTGGCGGCTTGTCCAGGGTGTGCCCCGCCTCCCCGCCTAACATATTTAATGTGAGGTGTGGTATACAGTATTCACATCGCATCAGAAACCATTTTGCAGAATTCACAGAATGTTTTTTTTTTTTTAAATAGGGTAAAACATTGGGCACCTACTTACCAAAATACCATAATTGATCAAATATAATAGTGATAACAAGGTGATGCCAATGAATACGCTTATTTATTTAAAATTACTGTCATACGTTTTCTCTAGATTTCGGACATAAACATGATCAGCTGATTTCTTGTAATCTTTCACCCGTGACACAAAGTAGAAGAAGACCGAAGACTTTTAGGTACCGTCCAAGGATAAATGGGCCAAGAATGTGTGAAAAGAAGAAATTGCTCCTATTCTATAAAAATGCATGCAATTGGTTTCTTATTTTTTTCCCCACAACATTTAATTTTTGTGTTAAATGGAGGTTAGCAGTGCTGCTGTGGCTCCTATGTTGAGCCAGTCAGCATGTGCTTCCATCCGAATCAATTATGTTTTGTAATCACAGGCATTGGTTGGTTTGTTTGTTTGTCCGTCTGTTTGACTGTTAGCAAGATAACTCAAAAAGTTGCAGACGGATCGTGATTAAATTCTCAGGAAATGTTGGGAATCTTACCAGGGATTTTAGCGATGATCCAGAAGAGATCCTGTATTCTGGATTACTTTGAAAATTTTGTTAACATTGCAGTCAATGGAGCTTCAAAATTTCTTCCTCAATATCTCGGTTGATTATTGACAGATGTTTATGGAATTTGACACAGTCATGTAGGGTGGGGGTCTCTATCTCACAACCAAATTTCACCTGTATCAGATTCAGAATGAGGTCCGGAAAAAATAATACATTTTAACATTGAAAACACCATTTACAGATTCAAAAATCAGTGAAAAATACACATCAACTCCGATTCACTTTTACTTTTCATGGTTCGTGTATAAAGATACCAAGAACAATTTAGAACCTTTTGATGATGATCCAGATCACCATGTAGATGGTGTAAATCCAATTACGAGGGGACTGAGCTGCTTGGGGGAGGTCTGCTTTTCTCGCTGTATATTTATCCACTAAAGTTTCTTCTAGAGAATACCACAGATGTTTGAGCCAAAGAAGTTACTCCAATCAGAGCTCTCAGAGCTATAATAAAAAAAAAGGACCATTCTTAGCACTTAAGTGTTCCTCCATTCTGACTACGCTTCTCGGGAGAGTTATAAAAATGACAAGAAACGTTTGCATTTGGATGTAAAAACAGGCTTTTACAATCATCAGACATTGTCCAGGATAAAGCGCCATTATTTTGTAACGAGCTACTGTATCGGTCGTATAAGTGACAAGAGATGGAATTATCGATCTGCGAAGTGCATGTATCAAGTCCTGAGAAATCATACCGAAACATCTCGCATTGACATTCTAACGGTGGAGGATACAACTGATCAGAGGCCTTGTGATCATGCTCCTTTTGCAACCATGGACAAAATTGGCCTAGTTTCATCTAACTACCGGTATGTAAATAAATCCTTTAGAATGGCTCTGCCCATTTCTTCTTGAGGCTTGCCTGTTTTCAGCATCGCCATGGATTCTGTCTCCAGAGCCAACTGGAGAAACCCCCGGCAGAGCTGTCTCTGTCAGTTGTGTCATTACCGACGAGCCTCATCTGTCCTGGACAACGATAATAAGACCATCTCAGCCAAGACAGCGCGCATTCAGCCACGGGGACTTGATTTGGCCTCACTTTTGTCAGAATCAGATGTTGGCATGGACTTTAATTTATTTGAAGAGAAAATTCTCTTAGTGGGATTTTAGAAAAATGTATTCCTCTAATTTTCACCCGACCCTCTGTCATTATTCAATTCAATTCAATTTTATATCTATAGAAATAGAAACAGAAAGTTGTCTAAAAGCACTTTACAGGAATAGCTGTGAAAGACAGGACCCAGCTTGACCCACAAAAGCAAGAACTTTGCTGACGGAGGCAAGGAAAAACGTCCCTTTAACAGGCAGAAACCTTGGGCAGAACCTAAGGCTCATAGTGGACGGCCATCTGTCTGGACCGGCTGGGTTGAGAAGGAAGAAGAGAGAGAGAGAGTCAACAACAAAATGTAACATATAGGCTGTTGAACAAGATACTGACTAAAGAGCTGCTATATAAAACTATAAATGCTAATGCCAGCGATATGGATATCAGTGTTGAGGGCCACAGGTCCAGGATCTGCAGCACCACGGACAGAAAGAGGGGCAAACAGAGGGAGAGAGAGCACAAGACTACGGGGAAGAGAGAGGGATTACTGACATGCTATTATGAATCCTCTAACATGTTGCAATTGTCTGACAAGAGAATGGATGAAGCTTTCTTGGTGAGGGAGTTTGCTGTGCAGTGCTGGGTGTGGGGGGGGGGGGGGGGGGGCAGTTGTCCAGATGCCCCAGCTGGTGCAGAGGCTGCCTCCTTTCTGACGGTGTCATGGATCTTGCCAGGAGTCGGCTGCTGCTCCCTTGTTGTCCCCTGAGACCCATCCGGGGAAGCATCGGCAAGAGAAGGATAAAGAAAGCCCTCTAACTGACATTAATTAGGGCTTGTGTAATACGCTCGGAACAATAACAAGTACAGCGCCGGCAAAATGACTTATTGTTGTAATCTTAATGTCAGCAGTGAAGAAATAGAGTGTGTTTGTGTCTATTTGTTGCACAGGTTCTTTATTTTGAATGCAGGCCTCTGTGGATAATGACACGCAGACAATAGCGAAGGATTTGTGGAAGCTGTTCGGCACGGGGTGAAGGTGATCTCCTCTTATTCTGGTTCATTCTGTTTCTTTGCATAACGTATCAATGCAGAGGCAGCGCTGTCCTGAATCGGGAGAGGTGCCTTTATTACATTGTGGCTTCTCCTTATGGATATGACAGATAACTTTAAAAGGCAAACAGTTCACCTGTCTGACATTTTCAATCATGAGATAATGCATTGACGGGCGGGGCCCCTCTGCCATCGTTGGACAACCAAGTGTCGCTTGCAGCGCTGCATGTGCTGCGAAATGGAAGAGGAGCAGGGAAGACCCCAAAACCGTGAGAGGAGAGAACAACCGCTGACTGAAGGGCATCAGGAATTAAATCAGAATTTAAATGACATCGGCAAAGCACAGGACTTGCTGTTGAGACCCATCTGGTGAAAGTAAACTAATTGCTTTTGATCATTCACAACTTGGTGTGTGAGAATCACACCTTGCACAGCGTTGCCAAGGTTACGAGGTTAAGGAGAAACCGCATCATATGATTAGAGGATGAAACCGAACAGCAAATTACAAGGTCTGATCAATTTGTAAATTAATTCCAAGGGAATGACAGATGGGTTTAGCTTTTTTTTTTTTGGGGGGGGGGGGGTAAAAAGTGTATGGTGGTGTGAGTAAACAGGATTGCGCTCATTACTATAAATAGAATTCTGACACTAAACTGAACCATCATGATGGAGGACATAGTATATCTTTTCCCATTAGCGTGCATAGTGTGTACAATTAAGACTAATGATGCAGCGAGGTGTTATGTGAACACTCGCTGTTGTCTAATGGCTTTGTGTTGGGCGAATAGGCAATTATATGACCCATTTACTCCAGGAGAGGGCCAGCAGTGTGCTATGCATATTAAGATGACGTATTAAGCCATTAAGGTTTGCGGTTGATTGACAAGCTGCAACAAAGGATGCTGCCATGAGAACATAATGCGGCTCAAGCGTCGCGCCGGAATAGAATGACAGCTCGGGCAGAAGCATGTTGCGCATGATGGATGATTTTGGGTGAACTTGTTTGACACCGTCAAAGAAGCCTGGCAGGTCCTTCATATGGCGAGCCTAAATTCATTCGGTGCTACTTTATCAGACGCCTTTCATGTTTCAGAGGACACAGAGAGAGTTCCCGGAACTCGAGCGGAGGCCATGGCTGTTCACATTTACAGCCTAACCCTCACAGAGAGCATTTTGATTGGTGGGAGACGGTGAGAATAGCCCTGTCTTCATTGACATTTCGGCGGCGGCAGCCATTCTTTCCGGCGGTGCTGACCTCTGTGAATTTTATTAGCAAATGAGACCTGGAGGGTTTGGGTTTGAAGAGCGCCCCTTCATTCAGATTTTCCCCACATAATAATTCCCAAAGAGTTCGGGACCTGAATGGAGAAGAAATAATGAGCGATTGTCATTGCTGCAAATTATATCCTCTGCTCAGACCATCACTCAACTCAACAATTAATCTAAATACCTTCGAACTACAGACTTTGATGATTCGGACTAGACTAAGCTATTTGTGTGAACTAATTTACATCAAACTGCATTTTCTTTTAATTCTTCTATATATTTTTAAGACAGGGAACGATCGAAAAAAACAAAAACAGAAAGAAATGCATGTCTGTCAGGATGGGTGCTGGTATTTAAAGTCAAACAATGAAGCATGAATTCAGTGGGGGGGGGAAGGTTAATGGGATTCACTTGACATTTGTCTCAACCGACCTTCAACCTTCTCCTCCTTTCTACAACGGTTCTAATGAGATGAGTCTTACTGCAGGAAATGAGAAAATTAGGATGTCATCTTCTCACGTTGTTATCCTGAAAAGCTCTTATCTCTAAAGTGAGCTTGCATGTTTTAAGAAGCATGATAGCCAATGTTGTTTATCCCCTAGGTAGTCTTTCAGTGGATTGTCGGAGTATTTAAGTTCTTGTGTTCATTTATTTCAATGGGAAAAAGAAAGCGGTCTCAGATTGCCATTATTTTGACTGAAGGAATGCGATTTCCCAGAGAGACTGACACAAGTTGTCTGCTATCCAAGTCCAAGTGAGTTGACAGGCCGGAGGATCAACCTGCTGGTTTCCTTCCACTGGATTACACACACGTTTGTGTGAATGGTTCATTAGAGCAATAGACTGCTGAAGTGGCTATTTTGGATGGCCCTGTGTTGACGTGAGCATTTACATGTTATAATTGAACACTCCGCACTACAAGTTCGTCTCCAAACCCTGTACCTCAATTTAAATTTATTTAAAATCAAAATTAAATACGTGGACAAAATGCACTGAAATAGGTCCAAGATATCGCCATGACCACAATCCAATGTGAACCATTTTTTTGTGACTTATCTAAGGTCACTAACAATGAGATGCCTGAAAGGAAAATACAGTTAATGTTTTTTTTCCATCCCTCATTCAGACACAGTCCGTATTAATAATGTCTAAATATCTTATGATAATAGAAGTCAGGCATTTATATGTCGGCTGTGGGCCCTTCGTTTCCAAGCAGCAACATGAATGGATGTCGCATATGCAGCAGTCTGCAGCACTTCATCTTTTACTAATTCATTTTTCATACTCAGCCGTCATTGTGTTAGAAGGTGAAGGTGGCCTACATTGGAATAATAATAAATCTGTTCCTCCAAATAGCATCGACAATAGCCGAGCCCTGGCCTTTACCGAGTTGCAGAGACAGGCCTTGAGTGTGCTGAGAGCAATCCATTTTTAATTGGTCCTGAACATGCCATTGTTAAGGCAAAACAGATATAGAGAGAGGAGAAGCAGAGAAAACACCCGTGTGCATCGCTAGCACATTAGCGCAACACTAACACGGTGTCATTATAATTTGCTGTTAGTCTCACTGACTAATTAGCTTGTCGTGGTGCAGCAGGTCCTGCAGAGTATGTGGCCATTGGGCGTTAAGTACGTATATAAACTGACTCACAATCAATGTCCTGTGGTCATCTTCCTCACCCGTGTAAGACAGTGGCCATGGCAGAATGATGAGATGCCAAACTGCTTTAATACCACATCCAGTTATGTTTTATGAGGACCATGAAAGGGGAAAAAAACAAAAGATCTTTCCTCATATTGCATTTGAGTTTGCTGAGCCAAATGTCGATGATCTGCAGGCTCCAAATTTGGTGACAGGAGTTTCACAACTGTTGCTACAGTTGTAGCAACCTTTCTGGCAATGAGGAAGAAATGTTGTAATAATTATATGTATGTCTGTAAAAATAATTGCACTTAAACATTAGCAGCCATTCTGTTTTCTTTTGCCTTTTTTTTTTCCTTAAAGCGAGTTCATACAAAGGGGTTTGCTTTTAATTACTTTTATCAAGATGATAGTAAAAAAAAAAGTTGACAAATGCTGTTTGATCGATCTGATTTTATATTTCTTTTATTATTTATCAACAACGAGGCTGTGTATGAATCTCTGCATTGCTGTTTTAAATGAAAACTAAACAGTCTGTTTTAATTATTGAGGACTGTCGTAGTGCAATTACCTGTAACACCTTGACATACGAGTAGAATTCATTCCTGGACCGAGCTCGTAACTCAAATCCCTCGTATGTGAAATACATTTTTCCCATATCAAATACATCTAAAAACATTTAAATCAATGCTAATAACAATGGAAAAAACTTTTTAAATTGCTATATAGACACACACACAATGATCTAATAAATTATAGTCCTACACAGTATTACTTTTAATATAAAATGGGGTTTTATTATGAGTATTACCTTTGAGACCGACGATGGCGGCTAATGGCGGTGTGCGTTGTGTGTGTGTGTGTACGTGGACACTTTATACTGTAATTGTTCCTTACATGTACGCGTACATAAACTCAGACATAATAGTTATGCCTTTGGAAGGCTTTGTATTCTTGATAGCTTCCTTCTCTTTGAGGATTGGACGTATCATCGATGTACTCCGCTCGTCCTGGCGTGCCAAATCACTTACGCGGACACCACGGTCACGTTGATCGATAATTTCATGCTTCATCTCCATCATCATCATGGGATTTTACCCATTCATTGCCATCTTTACCGCTCGCTTTCTGTGGAGCCATCGCTTATTATAAAGAATATTCACAGATACAGCGAAAATCGGTGAGCGAGTGAAGAGCTCGGCCGTCTAGCGTCAGCATCTCAGGTCAAAGAGCAAAACTATTGTTAACAGCACAGTCAGCTGCCATCGAGACTTCGTTCGTGATTGTGTGATTATCTGTGCTGTGGTGTTGCTGAAACCCACCAACAGATCATGGGTAAGATGAACGTGGGCTGAGCAACAGCAATTATTTCTAATATCCTTGAAAGGACTGATAGAGAAACGGGGTGATATTCATCCAGGCTGTTGGGATCTGTACCAGAAATAACAGAATAATGTATGATGACAGCTATTACAGTGAAGAAAGAGTGGAAGATGTAAAATTTAAAGTAAGAATAGAGATTTCACCCACTGTGTAATTTTAAAAATGGGTGCAAAGCGGGAGCTGTGTGTTACATTTTTATTTAGCATTAAAGTAGATCATTGTCTTTGTCCGTGTCTTTGAGCAGTGCAATAGAAATGAGGAAGTAGAGAGTCGGGTGACCAGAATACTCTTTCAGAGCAGAAGGACTCATTCAGCTTGCATAGTTACCCCATTTTTGTTTTGAAGGGAATGTTCTTATACAAGGGGTCATCATAATAAATGCTCTTATTTACTACAAGTCAAGCGCAGAAGCTTAACCAACCCGGTCCTGCCTGGAAAAACAAAACCACGAAGACACTCTGTGTCATCACAACTAACTGCTCCTCCTCCTCCTTCTCTCCTCCTGTTTCATTGTTGTAAACGTGACAGGACCACTCTTGTAATCTGAAGCTGGAGACAGATGGAATTGGTGAGCGGTACAAGTGCAGCACAACAAGACAAGTGGGCTACCTCCAGGCGCTGAGGGAGCAAATAGGAGAGGCTGTTTGTGTGAGACGCTGATTGAGTTGATGCTCCTCACCCGTTTTACACCACATCTGCGTGAGCCACCAGATGTTACATTTGATATCAAAGACAAAGATCACGGCGTTTCAACTCTGCCTCAGAGAGTGGCACTAAGAGGTTGTTTGCCTCACCTCTAAGCAAAATGTGTCTTTGAATCATTATCACACGTTCAGAATGATGTATTTCAACATGAAGGTCTCCTTTTTGGCCGTGTCTCAAATGTCGTTACGATATGTGCCATCTCAGTACCGAGCCAAGCTAAATAGGATGATGACAAATAGAATGTGTTCTGCATCTCCTTGAAAGTTTGCCAATATCATAATTCTTACTTGTGTTTTATTGGTAAGAGGGGAGACAATTAGATTAACCTTTAGTATTGAATCCAAGCGATAAAATCTAAATGGGGTTTAGTTGGCAAATGGATTTCAACTCATTGATTTCTCATCATTTCCCTTCTCTCTGTCATTGAGGGTGTGTGTGTGTGTGTGGGGGGGGGTCACTCCCCTCAAACTGCTGCCAGCTGTAGCGTTATTGTGTTCGCATTTTGATAAATGAAAACGAGAAAGAATTTCTATCTATCCTATATGTAAGTCCATTTTTCTCAAAAATAAAATTCTGGAGTTACAACGGACTTTCTGAAATATAAAAGTACGAGTTAAGCGACAAGGAATCGCTGTTCTGACCAGCGGAATGCACTGGCTCAACATATTTGAGACATAAAATTTGACTAGGTGAGGACATGATATGAAGAATTTGACTAAAGGCTTTCAACAGAGTAAGAAACAGAGCAGAACAAGCCATGAAGATACCATTCATCCCTCTATCTTCTCACTTTCGAATAACAACTTCAGGCTGTCAGGGGGGAAAAAAATAAAAAATACAAGCACTTTGAGAGAATATCCACATTTGTCCCAAAAATTACATTGCAGTTTCTTTGGTAGCTTCCAGCTGCAGCAATCTCGCTCAATACTGGGACTAATTTCAAACATTGTTGTCTCCATCAGTCATTTTCCAATTGTCTAGCACACAAAACATTGGGACATAGGTCTGGGTTGTAAAATACCAAAGTTACCCTTTATGGGTTCCTCAGGACACAACATCTTATGAGATGCTGTACAAAACCTCATGGCATTCCATTTTCAGTGTTCAACCTAAGTTGACATATTACCAAAACTTCAATTATTTTCAGACGGTATTTCTGAATGGTTTCCGTGGTTTATTTTGCCACCCTATCATGTCAAGGCAGATGAATCAGTATCAGAATCAGAAGGTGTTTATTGCCATTGTTCACAGACTAGGAATTTTTCTCGGTGAAGTCATGCTACATGTAACAGGAATGACTGAGATACAAAAAACATGGGTTTGTAATTGTTTGTTTAAAACCCCGGATGATTGTTACACTTACATGAGCTCTAATAAAGAATAACCGTGTGCCTCAAACTGCTTGAACAGCCGGTTTGATACGACCTGCTCCAACTCATATTTTAAAACTCCATGTTGCAGGCTCAACCTTCATGATGGTGAACACATCGGGACGCTTCGCAGGACAGAAGGCTCTACTACTGACGCCGCAGCTGAAGGAGAACGACACTCACTGCGTTACCTTCCACTACTACATAGGAGGCCGAGACAACAGTCACCCAGGACACCTAAATGTCTATATCAAGGAAAACAATAGCCCAATGGGGATGCCTGTTTGGAACGTGTCAGGGCCAGCTAATCGCCCCTGGGGACAGATAGAGCTGGCCATCAGCACCTACTGGCCAAACTTCTACCAGGTGAGGAGGTGCAGCCTGAACCCGCCTAGATTACTTATTGTATGCAGACTTTATAGTTAAGTCAAAGCCGTTACAGCCTGTTCTCTGGATGGAGTAGGATAAATGTGTTGTTTTAGAATGTCAGACAGTCTGACAATATCTAATTCCAAACACCCATGATAATTGATTTTTGTGGCTACCTCTGTATCCATGGTGATTCTTTCTCTTCCCTTAGAATCTGAGACCGCTCTGCTTTTCCAATTCTAAAAACTCATTTTCACTTGCCAATGCACATGACTGCTATCCGGGGCAAGGTGATTTCACACTTGCCTCGCGATTATTCTTTGCAAGGCTTGGTCCATGAGTCCACTAAATGTTAATTGAAGCAGAAAGACCCCTTAGCCTCCCAATGGGAGACACTCCCTTGGTGAGTTATTTCATTATGGCCTGGTAATGCAGGTCTATGGTGCAGATGGGAGGGGTGGGGTCCTCTTGTCGGCTCTTGATGGCAACCCTGATAACTTAGTTAACAAGGGACACCGCTGAGCTTATCACTGCTGAATGCAAGATAGGAGCCTTAATGAGAGGCACATGGACAAAAGAAAGACTGAACAGGGGAAAGCAAAAGTCGAGATGGGCAGAATGTGCTGCTGCTACTAATAGTCCATGCTTGCTGTTGAGACAATGTCGACCCTCATGTGGCATAATGATGCCGAGGCGGTCTGGTCACATGTTCACTGTTTGGCTCAAGACAGTTATAGGTGGAAGGAGCGGCACATCTCGTTGTGAATGGGCTCAAATTCAGACCACAATGCTAGGAGCTTGATACGTTTCACCTTTTAATTTGTGAATTTCAATCAGTTTGGATTCAAATTACTTTTCTGTACAACAAACCATTCCATCCCTCCACACAAAACTTTATCCATCCACCCGAAGACGATCGTCTTCGGGTGGATGAAACCGGAGAAAACCCACGGGGACATACAAACTCGGTACACATAGGATTCGAACCCGAAACCTTCTTGCTGTGAGGCAACAGCGCTAACCATTAAACATGCAATTTAGGCAAATTGATCGCACTAAATTGTCCATAGTTGTGTGTGTGTGTGTGTGAACGGTTGTCTGTCTCTGTGTTGCCCCGCTATGCACTGGCGACGCATTCGGGGTGTACCCGGCCTCTCATGCATAGCAAGCTGGGATAGGCTCCAGCAACACCCGTGACCCGCAAGGCAGAAAAGCGCTGGAGATGAGATGAAAAAATTATGATGTTCTTTTATAATTCAGCTTGAGGCTCAGTGATGGCTGAGCATTGTGACATGCTGTTTGCAGTGTTTCTGCAAACCTCTGCTCAGAGGGTCAGCATTGAGACCCCAAATGACATGCTTTCCAATTTGTTCAATGAAATGCCCAGAAAGAGTTGCCCGTCAAACCCCAGTGGAAGTCCTGTCTCTATCTCTCTCTCTCTAAAACTGTACCAGAAACAAAGTGACAGCATTAGTTTATGAGTGCTGCTAAATGCGACGGTTCTTATCAGACAGAATAGAGGGACCAATGTTCAAAATGATCACTAATTAACATGGTGCTAATTATACGTAGCTGTAATTGTATAGTAGCCTATGCAATTGTCAAAGAGAAGCTCTCTGATACTTTGAAATTATTCTTTAATTACAGGTAAGACCCCACGAGCCTTTTGATCTTTAATAATTACTCTTCTGTTACATAATCCCCAAATTCTGTAATTGAAATGTTATATCATTTTGATTTAAGATAACTCATATTGAAAATATGTTCAGCAAATGTAATACTGTACATATAACAAAGTGTGTACTTTGTGCATGAGGCAAACATCCATTATTCACCCCGATGCTATCATGTGAGTGAAAATAGGCAAATATCATCAGAAACCTGTGGTAAAACGAATCAATCCTGCTGCAATGTAGCACTTACCCCCGCTCCATGGGGACAGCCGTTTGCTGATGTCGGCATTGAGTATTGGGTTCACCGTGTCTCTCTTTGACAAATGAGAATTGTGAACTTTGCCGTGACATCAGCAGCTTTCCTCCCATGTGAATATTTTTCACTTTGTGGGTCAGACACAATTATGCTCTGCATTATCACTGATGTCCAAATCAATTATATGACAGTTATTAGGCACACTGACTGATGTGTGTTGCACAAACAAAGGCTTTCAATTAGAGAGTCAGGGCTTGTTCATGTGTCTGGTAGCACTACACTATATGGAGTGGTTGTGCCTTTTAATTTCCTTTAAAAGGACTGATAGACTGTAATGAGGCTATAATTTGTACCAAAGACATTCACTTTCATATTTCAAGAGACAAAAAAAAAGACATTTATAATTAGGCAGCTTTATCTGCTGGCATCCCGCCTTCCTGACGGTGGTAACTATCAATGCCTCCACGGCCCTGGGCGGAACCCGCCTAGTTCCTTGATGAGACCATGCACACAAAATGTCCATTATTATATACCATTTACTGCAGGTTTATTTAAGGAACAATGGAATTCAAAACATGTGTGGCCTGTGTCTATGTGGTGAAAGGAGCCTGTGCACCACACCCTGCATTTGGGAAGGGACTGACGTTCTGGTTCCCTTTTTAATCACACTTGGAAGGCAGCAAGCACATAGCTCTGACATTCTGCTGGGACACACCCTCTGCCAGGGCTCAGGAACATTTGTTTTGGTCTTTAAAATAGGGTCATGTTAGTCCTACACAGCACAGATGTACTTGATTTCAGATTTTGTGTTGTCAGAAATAGCCAAGTGCATATCCACTCAGTAATGGCAGATATGCAACAACTGTGAAATGCAACAACAGCTTCTTCTCATCAAAGTGCTACCACTAAAATGTACTGTTGATCTATTGCTCATTATTTTTACATTTAACTCTTGCGGTATTTAAACACATAGATAGTTTTGATTACATTTGTGCAGACCTCCGCCGAGAAGCTCTTTCCCCTCCTATTTAGATTTACACCATCCACATTGTGATCTGGATCATTATCAAAAGGTTCTAAATTGTTCTTGGTATCTTTATACACCAACCATTAAAAGTAAAAGTGAAACGGAGTATGTTGAACTGATTTTTGAATCCTTAATGAGGTTTTCAATGTTAAAATATATTTTTTCCTGATCTCATTCTGGATCCGATCCAAATGACATTTGGTGGTGAGATAGAGGCCCCCATCCTACATGAGTGTGTCAAATTCCATAAACATCAGTCAATAATCAACCGAGATATTGAGGAACACATTTTGAAGCTCCTTTGACTGCAATGTTAAAGGAAATTTCAAAGTGATCCAGAATCCAGGATCTCTTCTGGATCATCAACAAAATTTAATCATCTGTTCCTGGTAAGATTCTCAACATTTCCTGAGATTTTCATAATAAAGATCCATTTTGAGTTATTTTGCTAACAGAGACAAAGAGATGCTGTTTTAGCGCATTCAATATTGTTTGTAGGGCATTTTTGATGCCGTCCAAACTTCAACGCTTGTGACGCTACAACTTGCTGGTACAAATTGGATCTTCTTTGATTTGACAGCACTACATGCTTCCTTGCAACAGAGTCACACATTTGAATACCTCCATCTCTCCATCTCTCAAATCCTACAATTTCACAGGTGAAATGTGCATAATTTCTTTTGAAAATTTGCAAAGGTGCAAAAGTATCAGGAAAAGGGTTATTGTTGATTTCATAGAAATAATTCAGCAGCTCGTTAAACATTGTTCCGATGTCAGTGCCACCGGGCTCTTACTGTGCTCTAATCGCCTCAATGCTCCATCTTAATTTAACCCTTGCGTTTCATAGCACCTCTCGACAATGACATATTGTGGAAATAACTTCAGGGCCTTGCAGCTGTGTGACAAAGTAGATCGCATTAGCAGGAGCTGGACTTTTCTGTGCACATTGGGCAGCCTCACTCAAGTGCCACATGAAGACTTGTGCCCATTTGTCATTGGTGTTATGCGTCTCCTCTCCCTTCCTCAGATTGTGTTTGAGGCAGTTACCTCGGGGCAGCGTGGTTTGCTGGCCATCAAGGATGTCGTTGTCCAGGGCCACCAGTGCAGTAAGTCCTTTCTACCTTCACCATAAAACGATATAATCAAAAAGTCATTGTCCTTTCCCTGACACCTACCCAAATACCTGCATCATTGTTTTATTCAAGCCCCCCCCCCCCCCCCCCAGTCAAGGGAAAGGCCTTGATGGAGTCTAGTCAGTCTGAAGTGTAAACCTCCCTCCTCCTTGCTCCCACGAGATTTATGAGCACCAAGCCGACATGTTAAAGTGCGCTCAGGATTAAATGTTGGAGAGGCTGTGTTAAATGTACCCTTTGAGAAATGGAAGAAATAAAGCAAGACAAGTGGACAAAAAACAAATGGCAGCATGCACATCGATGCTGCTTGCTACTTGTCCTCCCTGAAAGATGTTCAGCAAAGCGTCTCATATCGCAGTTGTACAGATTTCCGCTACCCTTGATTGACAGCGGCACAACTAATAAACACACAATCACCAGACATGTTTTAAATGTCTCTTCTTCAGCTTTTGGGATAAGATGTTGCTGTGGGAGGATGAGGGCTCTTCAAGATGCTCTGCTTACTAATGCTTAAAGTCGTTTTAGCACATTTGGCACTTCTGAAGTTCGTACTAAGAGGTTTTCATACTCTGCAGTCTAATTCTGAATCAATACCACGCAAGTTCTCATTAGTTGATTCATACTCATTGGTTCGAGTTTAAAGCTCCGCACTAAGGACCTGGTGACTATTTGAAAGCAGCTGAATTTCGACAAATGTTATGCCAATAAAGTTGGATTTACATAGTGATATGTGTTGCATATAAATGTATTTGAGTAAATCAATGAGCCCTTGCGACGTGATCAATGTTTAAATGTGTAAGAGTGTGAATGGATCAATAAGCCACTTAGTGGCAATTGGGTTTCTTTGAGTGATAGGACGTGTGATCAGAGCAACTCCTCAGTGGAGCACAGCCAATTTATTTTCCATTTACCCACCCATGTGGAATATCTAGCTCAAAGGTGGGATTATTTTCCGTCAGGTGGTCTGCTGCTCCCTCCGTCATCAAAGAAGAGATTAGCAATGGGGAAAATAGATATTCTTCTTCGCCAATGTTATAAAGGAGGTGTGGTTCAAATATTAGATGGTAAAATATGAAGAAAAAAGTGGACGTCTTGATGATGAAAGTGATAGAATTAGCTTCTACAGAGTCTTTAGAGATTTGGTTGTGTTTTGATTCAAGGTCGATCCTCTGAATTGGCCTATATTTCTATGCAGAAAAGAAGCACTAATCAAAAATGTTCTACATAAGTTACTTTCTGAGGTCTATCTCAGGCAGGGAATAGGACGGTAATGAGCACAGCCGGAAAAGAGATGAATATTTCTTGAATAATCTATTAGTGGACGGTTGGAGTAAAAAATAAAAACGTGGGTTTTTGATTGATTTGAAAGAATTTACAAGGAAAGTAACACATCTGCACATACACTATCGCACATACATACATATATACACGTATTAGTTGCAGCAACTACAAAATGCATTGGCATAATCTAAATGCTAGATCTTTAGGACCCAGTTCTGGGGATGACATCAGCGTGTAGTGTTTTTCCACCTGACTTAAGAGTTTTTTTTTCCCGCAGTGAACACACCTCATTTCTTGACCATAAAAGGCGTGGAGGTCAACGCCGGACAGACTGCGTCTTTTCACTGCACCGTCAACGGACGCAAACGGGACAATTTCCGCCTCTGGCTTCAGGTGAGGTCCTGTTCTATCACCTTACGCTCCAGCTGGAGGAATAACTCAGAGTGGAGAATCAGGATTGGGACCTGTCCCTGTGTTACAGAACAGACCCTGATTCTAAGGCCATGTCCACACTTATGTCCAAAAACAAAGATGTGTTTCTATGGATTGGCCGCTTATCTACACGATGGAAACTGCTGTGATGACACGATGTGTGCGACCCACGTTTACGTTCAGAAACAGCACGGATGCCTTCAAAACATATCGCTTATCGCTTACATGTTGACTTTATATTCCAAAACTACGTTTAGGAGCCATTCTGTCGGTCTCCACAAACGAGCCTGACGTCATACATGTTTTGCGAACGGGACGACGAGAGACCGATCGTTCTGATTGGATAGGGTTTGGGGAACTATGGCGCTGATTGGTTTGGCATGCTTATGAATGTGTTTAACAACGCACTTATGAGGTTATGAGGTGTGGATGGAGCTTCTGTTTTTTTAAACAAGGTCGTGTGGATGCAATTTTGTTTTCGAAACGGAAAGATATTTGGTTTTAAAAAGGGGGGGGGGGAATTGCAGTTGTTTCAGATCACTGTAGTATTGTGGCATCAACCCGTATAGATGTTGGCTCTGTGGATACCCTATACTATATCCGGCACGACGGAGCTGCAAGGTCAGAATTGGCCTTGTTCTGCGCAGCGAAGGTCGTGCATCTGGCAGACATAACCTGCCGGCTCTGCTGTAAAGCGCACCGTCACGCGTGTGATCAGTGGGAGCATGATGCTGGTTAAAGGTCCTCTGCCAGGTACTCCATCATTATAACAAACACGGCCTCATTAGCACAGGAGCTGGAAAACAAACATTAAGCCAAGTCCCCCGATGACAGTAATGAAGAAATATTTCAAATGAACAAATGTCCCCCATCTGCCTGCTGTGAGGGGTAACATCTGGGGAGAGCCTGTGGTTTGTGTGTAGATTTGTTTTGTTTTTGTGTGTGTGTGCATTCCTGAGATAAATGTATTCATGCTATGGGAGTAATAGGACACAAATGCAGCAGCAGACGACGAGCACACTTGGCCAGAGTTTCCCAAACACACAAGGTGAGGCCACTCTGCTTATTAAACCTTTGCCATTTTGGAGGCTTACTCGTGTATTTGTCTCTGTTCCAAACAGGGCATTGGTGGACGGGAGGCCCCGATGAAAGCCACTAAACCTTGGAACAACCGGCGCTTCATCGGCACTTTTGACGTAGAGAACACAACCAAGGGCGACTCAGGCCGTTATCGCTGCATTGTCCACTCAGATAAAGGGGTTGGAGTGTCCAACTATGGGGAATTAACCATAAAGCGTGAGTATTTGTCCCAGATTTAAAAAAAAAAGAAGAAAAAAAAAAAACACTCCCTGACTGAGGCATGTTTTCTTTGCAAATGACCTTTCGGCATACAGCAAAGTCAACAAGAGATAAACAGGAAATGCTGCTTGTTGGTACATCCTCTCAGGCAATACTGAAAACAGCAGCTTTTTATGCTGATTTGTTATCCGGAGGACTTTAGTACTTTCCTGTTTAAAGGCTGTCCTTGACTGAGCACAATTCCCCCCTAAAAGATCACAAAGGCAAGAGGCAGCAGGGTTTGCAGTCGCCTCACTGATACTTCACTCCTGCAGTCATTTGATATGAATTTATGGAGTCGTATGAAACTAAATCCTGCAAGGCCTCACTTTCCTACAGCCCTATAGCCTAGTAATGGCCTCCTATATTTCTTCACCTCAATTTTCTTCCTGTGCTCTGAATTGAATTTACTGCCCAATTTTTTTCTTTTTCTTTTTTTTCCTTTTTTTTCCTCCAAGCTTTACGTGATTGATAGGTTTAATCCCGGCCGTCCAGATCGAGCTCTGTCAATCATGCAAGAATGGCCATGCCCAGACGCAGCAGAGTGAAGGAGGGAGATTAAGCCTCTCTGCCCGAGTGTCTCAGTGTGTTTCCGTGGTGTACTCAAAAACATTTTACTGATACACTAAAAACATTTAAAACACACTTGCATAAATTCAGCAAAAACAATCACTGGCACGTGGACATGCTTTCTGGATGGCTATTTTTCGCCGATCGCTGCTGTCAGTGTGTTACTACATAATAATTTTGCACAAGACAAACAGACGAGTGATAGTTTGTCATAAATATTTAACGGTTCTATCAGTTTGAGACATTCCAAAACTCTTGTAATGAATCCCGCGCTGCAGAGATTTCACACCTTGACAACATTACCCAGTGTCATATCGGGAAGACAAGAGGCATCTTCGCAGACACAAGTGTCACACCTTACTCGGGTTTTTGTTTTGTGCTTGCAGTGTTACATTGTAACATATAATGACAAATAAAGGCTTTCTTCTTCTTTCTTCTTCTAAAGAAGTTGACATCTTTTATCATTCCTTAAACACGTACTTAACTCTCCTAACAATATGTCTGAGTTGTAAATCTTCCTTAAATGCATTTTCACTGCACCCAAGATTTGCATCTGGAGGAGGGGCCAGTGAGTGATTCTTTGGATTATAAACCTGGTCCAATCGACACTCTGGCTCGCCCTCCTCCCACTGCTCATTACCATACACTCCCTTTTTCTTCAGCGTGAAGACTGTGAATGCTTGATTATCCCAGATAATCACTTATGCCTTTCATGCCAGTAGTCAGTCAAATGTATGCACGTCAGTAGAATTGCACTGCGTGTTTTTCCAGAGCACATAGAGATTGGGCCAGTCCAGTCCCTTTCCTGACCCCCCCCCCCCCCCCCCTTGTGGTGAGTTCTCTTGTCGTGCAGCCAGTGGATCTGAAAGGGGGATAATTGCTCCCTGTCCAAGTGCTGGCTCCTTTCTTGGCCTGGTTGGAATCACCTGCAACCTGCTGAGCTTCAACATAATATTCTGGGTCGTATTACCGACTCCAGGCTGCCGAGGTGCGGCAGTGTCAGAGCTAATGAGAGTAGGCAAAAATCGAAGGCCGGCCAGCCAAGCTCGTCATTTTCCCATGGCCACCTCTTCTCTCATCAGGAGCCGATCAATTCTTTCTTCAGAGCAGCCCAATTAGGAAGAGTGCGCATTGTAATGAGGACCTCTTGTGTCTTAAATGAGGCTCCATGGTTGTAACAGGAAAACAAAAGCAACATTTCTAAGATAATATCTATCTAATAGAATAGAAAAGCACTTTATTGTCATTACACACGGTATATGCAATGGAATTAAGCAGGATCTGCACAGTGCAAAAATCAGTAAAGGTGCAAAAGTACAATACAAAGGACAATGTTGCACAAGCAGCTCTTATTTTTATTCTTTATGTGGTGACTGACAAATGAGTGACATATGGATCAGTTGGTCGAGCAGGTCATCCAGTGATCAGTAGGCCAGTGGTTCGAATCCAAGCTATGACTTTCCACACGGCAAAGTGTCCTTGGGCAAGTTTTAAAGCACTGTGGGCACCGCGAAGGTGGGAAAGCAATATACCATATGCGCTGTGTGTCAGTAATCGCAAACTGCACTTTCACACCGGCGGTGCAACTCTTCTTGTCTTGCTTTTTGTCTGCAGTTTCGTTTATGCCACAGCAGCAGTGACGTGCGGTGAGGTTTGTGGCTGGTGCGGCATTGACTCTGTCAGAGTCAGATTTACTAAGGTTATGTTTCTCATACCAGCTTTCTGTACACACACACATACTTCGCGTTCATGTTTAGCCAAGCAAGAATGTTAAATTCATAGCAGCTGAGAGAGAGAGCCTATTGGCTCTGAACTTAATTTAAATTTACCATTGCAATGCACATTCATGCACATTTAATACAAATCGAAGTATATATACTGCATATACTTTGATTTTTGTTGTGGACTGTACATGATACAAATATACAATGTACAGTACTGCAGTGTGTGCCGCGACTTATCTTCCGTCTAACGTTTGGAGCAAACCTTTTAATTAATCTGGTAGATGTTAAGTCACAAGCTTAGGTAAAAATACTGACCGCTGGATAAACAGGTTGCTTTGTGCAGCATTGGGGGTTTGGCTTCAGGCTTCTGTGGAGTGAATCTGGCATTGCTTCACCCACATCACATTAACTGGGGGTCACTTTTGGTGCTGCAGGCTGGATCCGACATTTGTAGCATATGAAATACAAATGTAAAAAAAGAAGAAGAAGAAGCTCCAACAAGCGTTAATACAAACCAGACAAACCTCCCGTTCCAAGCAGGCATATAGAGTGGGTTAAATATTTTTTGGTTTTAACTTGCCAAATAGGAGGATTTGATGTTTCCCCCTCATATTCTGTAATTTAAAATTAATTTGGGATGACTACTTTCTTGCATTTTACATAGATAAAGAGGTTAATCAAGCAATTTAATAGAAAAACACTCAGAGAGCACAAACCTCTGCCAAGCAGCTCATTCTCCTTGTAATTCAATTTGCGTCATCCACATGGTGATCCGGATCATCATCAAAAAGTTCCGAATTGTTCTTGGTATTTTTATATGCCAACCATTTAAATTAAAAATGAATAGGAGTTTATGCATCTTTGTTAATTTTTGAATCTGTAAATGGAGTTTTCAATATTAAAATGTAATATTTTTTACATTGTGTAAATCATTCACAGAGATATTGAGGAACAGATTTTGAAGCTCCATTTACTGCAATGTTGACAAAAATGTCAAATTGATCCAGAATACAGGATCTCTTTTGGTTCATCACCAAAATGTAATCAACTGTTCCTGGTAAGATTCCCAACATTTCCTGAAAATTACATCAAGATCCCTCTGTAACGTTTTGAGTTTTCTTGCTAACAGGGAGACAGATAAATGCTGGCAAAAAAATAACCTCCTAGGTGGAGGAAAAAACACATTCCATTGTGTGCGTGTGCAAGAGAGAGAGAGAGAGAGAGAGAGCATAATGGTTTGCTAAGTGCTGCAGCGGAGGAGGACACAGCTGCCGCCAGGCCGTTTGTCTTTCTGGTCAGCATCATGACAGCAGCTGCTCGCTAACCCCGCATATTGCCGCCACGGTCAACTGTGGGCAGTCACCTATTTCCATCCAGCTCACTTTGGTGCCCTTTCCTCAGCCTCGCTGCTGAAAAAAACAAAAACTGCCTCGTGAGGCTTTACCAGTGGAACTCGGGTCGCTAATATCCTAATGTGTTCCAGCATTTGTATCACACGCCGATAATTCATTATTTGTCAGTGCATCGGCTGTTGAACAGAGGATTCCTGCATCGACAGGGATTATGTCATTGCTGTAAGATGTTGCTGGGAGCAGCGCCTTTTCAAAGTGAAAGGAAATGAGGCATTCTCCATAAATCATGGATAGGATGAATTGCTGCAGAGGCAGCTATGATGGATAAAAAGAAATGAAGATTCATTCAACAACCGATGGATTGATACGACAGCCAAGACTGCTAAAACACTTTAACATAGCTGTGCGTTGAACTTATTGTTTGCCCCCCAGAGGATAACGTTTTTAAACTTTAGTTTTGTCATTTTAACATTTACTTTTTTTTTAATGAATTATACTGACGTATTTCTTAACAGTACATGCCGTCTGAAACTGTTCAGACGGCATGTTCAGACGGCATGTAAGACGAGAAATCCAAATTTCTCATCTCTTTGAAAGCGTCACAGCACAAATCGTTTCTACATGTTTCTACAACAACGGACCATTAAAGAACACTTCATTGTTCTGTCCGCTCCGGCGTGCAGACTGGAGCCCTTCGTGAGCCCAGGAGAAGTCCTGCAGGATTAGTTGGTTCATTCTAGGTGATTTTTGACAGCCACACAGGGAGCTTGGATTAGTGGGACTTTAGAGACCTATGACAGAAGTCACTATGGGGTAACCATCTGCTGAGAGAGAGTATCCAATTCTCTGTAGGACACATCAGCCTTCTCTAAACGTGCCTTGAGATTTCAACATCTCCGTGGCAACTCGATGAAAAGCAGCTCGGCGACTAATGGCATTATTCTGTCGCACGCGTGTGCTGATTAGTGCTACTTACCCTAGCCTCTGGGACGTGTTGCTTTTGTATTGTACAACAACAGCTGATTCCAAAGCTATGTCTTGGCTGCTGGCCTGAGCTATTTGTTCACAATGGCAGGTTTTTGCTCACATAAGAAGAGAGGAGCATGGGAAGCATGAAGGAGAAGGTGGACTGGTTTTGTTGTTCTTTAATATATTTTTGTGAATGGTGAATATAGAGACAGGGATTGTTTAAAAAGAATATATTATATATATTATTAATATATTAATAATTATAGAGATTCAAAGAGTAACACCAAATTTAACATCAAATGTTAATGCAACATCCTCATCTTATAGTTGAATAATAATGCACTCGTGTAAAAATAAATCCTACAGTTGAAATAACTCTGACATTTCAAGAATCCTCATTAAACCAGAAGTGGTTTAAGCAAGATTACACAAATATGAATGACATAACAGAGAAAAGGTCATTCTCATGCCGGTTACTAAAACCGTAATTGTCTGAAAGACATAAACTTGTGCAAATCCGGATCAGATGCAACTAAAGCTCAAAGGGATCACAAATAGATTAATTTCATTGTGTTATACTATTCATTTTGGAGAAACTCCATTCGTAAATGAGGAGTCTAAAAATGATTCTCTTATTTATTAACCAATTTATTTTGCTGCAAATTATATATAATTATATAGTTCATTTTAGAGCAGTATATGGCTTTATGCCAAGGAAGAGTACCACTCAGACTATCAGCTGAGTGGTACTGAGTGAGTCCCTCAGGGCTGTGTACTTTCCCCCTGGCTCTTCTCCATGTATACAACTGGAAAGTATCAGGTGTGCTCTGTGATAGAGTGTCAGCAAGGATGATGGGAAAGGTCTACAAGACAGTGGCTCTGAGGAAAAGACAGGAGGCTGAGCTAGAAGTGGTGGAGATGAAGATGCTGCGGTTCTCCTTGGGAGTGTCCAGGTGGGATAGAATTAGAAATGAGGCAATAAAAGGGACAGTGAAGGCTAGACGGTAGCTCCCCCGTGAAGCTGCAATGGCTTCTCCCAACGACGGACGAGACCCCTGGCGCTCCTTCTTACGCCAATCAATCAGAGCTTAGAACCGGAAACTGCCTCATCCCATGATGTGCTGGAGTATTGCGAGCCCACTGGAATGTCCTCTCCAGTTTGTGCTAGTGGCCTGAGTGGGAAGATAAGGAGACGCTGGCCTGCCCAGACGTCAGTGTCCCCCCCTTGGTTATGCTGGCTGGGTCCAAGGGAAAGGATGAACCAATTCAACTTGGGGCCAGTTTCACTGTAGGAGTAGCCGAAAGGAAGTTTTAAGCACTTGCCATCAGCCTTAGTGGCTCCTCTCTGGATTTGACCTTGAGGTTTACTCCTCAAGCCTTTCCTGAGATCAGGTATGGCCGAAAGGCAGCGGAGGTTTCGGAACGGTTTTCCTTCCTACTCAATGGAATTTCACATCACGGATACTGAGCACTGTGGCAAACAACTATGATGGCCTCCTGCAGACTTTTGATCATTGCAGATAAGACAATTGATGATGACACTTTGGGTTGTGCCAATGGTTTTGCAATCAAGTGTGCAGTTTTGAGTTAATATGTTGTACACATATTAACAAATCTTATCTGTGACTGATGCAGTCATTGCTAGAGAAGTGTTTCCCGAGGTGGCATTCCAGAGTGTCCTGAAACGTTTTTATTGATTCAGGGAGAATGAGGGCTGGACGTCAAGTCCTGTATTCAACTCAGGTCTTACACCCGCAAAACAATGGGCCAATGCCATTTAAGCAGCCTAGCTCTGCTGGCTATTGAGAGGAAACAGATCAAGTCCTTGGACAAGATGCCTAGTTGGATCACAGACCATTTTCTTGAAGAGGAACAGAGGGAAGCCTTTGCTGCATCCAAACCAAACAAACAATGCAGGATCTCGCCAAGCTGAAACTATTGGTTGTGACCTCTTAAATGACTTAATAATTGTAAAACCAGATTTTTTTGTATTTCTTTTGTGCTTCAAGCGATTTATGCTGTATATTTGATTTTTAAAAGAAGAAACAGATTTTAAGATCTTGTTTGCTTGTTTATTCACCTTTTCTTGTGGGAATTGTATTTACTTTTAAGTCCAATTTATGTGTACATAATTGCAATTTATATTGCTAAAGCTTTGTATAATTTAATATGGCTTGTCTAAACCTTTCTGTTTCCTTTTAGAGCCCCCAGTACCAATTGCTCCACCTCAGCTAACGGCTGTTGGCGCCACCTACCTTTGGATTCAGCTGAACGCCAACAGCATCAATGGAGACGGTCCCATCATCGACAGGGAAGTGGAGTACCGCACTGTGTCCGGCACCATGTATGACCTGCAGCCCGTAGACAAGACAACACACAAGATCGGTCATCTAGATCCAGATACAGAGTATGAGATCAGTGTTCTGCTAACCAGACCCTTGGAAGGAGGCACTGGAGCCCCTGGACCCCCGCTGAGGGCCAGGACCAAATGTGCTGGTGAGTTCAACACTGATATAAAATGCGGCCTATTTAAATGTTTGAAGGTGCATGGTGCAAGTGCATTTAGGGTGTGGCCTAATCCATTTTCAAACCACACACAATACAGTCACAAAGTAATGTGGTGCACATGATTAATTATTCATAGGTGTGTTTTGGGCGTAACATGAAATAAATCACGGTGTCATAAATCATCTGTCCTGCTATTAGATCCTGAGGGGCTGAGAAATTACCCATGTGGGTTCAGGTCTCTAAATCAGAGCTAGTTATTCCTTCAGTGGAGACAACAACTTACAAGATGTCTGTGAATGATGTCAGAGCTAATGCATTCATCACTAGTTAGTGCATGTGCAGTATAAACCATCTTATTCAGGCATGTCTTACTCTCTGATGTGCGATTTAAGTTGCAGGAAAAACGTTGCACCATTGATTTTAGAATGTTTGTTGGTAAGCGGTGCATCAAGACAGCAATGTGCCTGACAATGTGTTACTTTAAGACGCAATTGGGTAAAATGTGTTTGATCGGGAGAAGGACGCTGAGGATGGAGCTGCCAGGGAACAGGGCTAGAGGTCGACCCAGGAGGAGATACATGGACGTGGTAAGGGATGACATTAGAGTGGCTGGTGTTGGGGAGGACGATGCAAAGGACAGGGTGAAGTGGAGAACGTTGATTTGCTGTGACGAGACTACAGTAGTAGTAATACTAGTAGTAGTAATGGGTAAAATGTGTTTGCTGCGTACAATGTGGTTACCAGGCAACAGAATATCACAATGAAAATTTGAGCGCACATTTGAACAAACACTGTTGTTGCAGTATTTCATGAAAAAGCTTCTAAAACAATTCATAAATCACATTACAAATACAGACACGGAGAGAGAGAGAGAGATGTTGATGCGAGCTAGAACTAGACAGATGTTCCACTGCGAAATTGTTTCATCCAGGAGTCAAGATGAAGGAATAAAACCAGCAGAAGTGAAGTGACACTATTTCTGATGACATTTCAAATCTCAAATTTCAAAACAATGTCAACCCCCATCCCAAAAAACATAGAACGTTAACAAAGAACCCATTTGTGGTGAATATGCTGCCTGCTTCCTGTGGGGTTTGTGACCATGTGCTAGTGCTAATAGCTCTTAGCTGAAAATACTTTGTTACAAGAAGCTGGACTAACACTAAATGAAAAAGGTTCTCTTTCAGTGTCACCACTGCGCACAATTTCAGCACAATGACTAATACAATGGAAAACAAAAATTGTTCCACTTGATTAAATATTGTGAAAATGAGTGGTCAAGTAGTTCAAGCAGTCCATTCCATCAGCCGCTTCTTTTTTTTTAAATCATTATTGCACTTGTTTTGAAATTATGTTCTCACCAATTTACTTTGACAAACAAAAACGTTCCTCTTCCTCAAAATAGCCCTTCCATATAATAAATATCCATCAGGGCTCCATTGTTGGTAGAGGTGCATTGTGCTTTTTCTAAAGCCTCATAACATTTGAAACAAATTATTTTGGCTCATAATTACGCTGCGTATATCATTGCATGATACTTGGGTAATTATTTTCTACTGAAGACAAAGCCCTTGATATTTTCTTCTTCAGGATATTTGACTTTCGGACATAAATCGTCTCTTTGTCTGTGCCGTTTTTAACTGGAACAATTGGAGTTTTTATCTACACCTGAAAACCTACTGGTATATGTATGTAAGTATGATTTATCACTGGCTGCGTTTACATGGACACATTTAATCGTAATAAAAGCCTGATCGGAATAAAAATGCTTCATGTACACATTTTATTCCGATCGAGAGGGGTGGTTTATACCGATTGATGATCCGATGAGGGCGCATGAAAACACTTATTCCGATGTTTCGGTACAAGCCGTCCCGTCCTTACTGCGCATGTCTGTGACGTCAGCTACATACGCTTCTGTTATTCCCGGAAGCTCGTTGAAGCAGAGCGAGCGAAAGACAGAACTGTCAATATCTGAGACAAACATGTTGCCGGAGATATTATAGAAGGACAGTAACAGTGCAAACAGGGAAAATGCGCAAAATAATGCTAACGTTTCAAGCAGAAAAGGGCGGAGCCATGTTTTGTTTACAACGGAAGTTGCTACGGCTTCTTCTTCTTCTTCTACTATTTCTGGTATATTTGGTAAAATTACGCACGGCAAAATAATTTATTCCAATTGAAAGTGTGACGCGCAAGTCCTAATTGGATCAATATTTTTAGGGTCCATGGACACAGTGCATCCAATCCTAATTTTGATCCGAACTCTGATCGTATGAAATGCATTTTGTTCACCGGCTCCGACATAGAGCTGAAAGGTGCGTCTGACAACAGGCTTCCCTTCCTAACTAGTTGTTAATTCATCTCAAGTGTCATTCCAAAGTTCCTGCAGGCTTTCTGATTAATCAGCAACACCGATTGATCTCATGTGTGACGTACAATTCTGCCTCCAAACACTTCAAGAATGCCTGATGATATTTTACAAATTGCCCTTCTCACAACATTAACCAGCTAAATTCCCATGCCGTATGAGGATGCCAACTTGGGGAACAAAACAAGCCTGGCCTCAGCAATTTCTCCAGCTAATGTTGTTTGGTGTCCAGAGAAATGCTGATGAAAATTAGATCCCCCCCCCCCCCCCCCCCCTGCCCAGGGTGCAGCTTCCTGTCCCCACTGTGAAGGTCATGAGCTTATTCATTTTTAGCCAGGCTGATAGGGATGAATGACCCTACCTCTGCAGCCTCGTGAGCCAGCCCGGCTCCACAGAGGTCCTGCTCCCTCGGCCACCCGGCCGGTCACAGTCGAGGAGATTGATGGTGCCAGCTCCCAAAGCGTGTTTGAGGAAGCAGCTCTTGATCTTGTCTGACTCTGCTGCTCTTTCCCACTGACAGACCGGGCCTCAGCAGAGCTGCTAATTGAACAGTTAAGACTCACGTGGCTGTGTGATACATCACTGTTGATGCAGACAGGCCCAGAGACGCGCTTCCTGTCTCCCTACACTGCTGTCTGGAGGCGCTAATGAAAATCTGTGGCCACTTTAGAGCTCTGTCTGCCACATGATTATTCACGGCCATGCCTTGACCACTTTGAGCAATGTTCCTGATGACAAAGGATGTTTTAATTCAATCCGCTGTAAAATGGGGGAACGTATAATGCAAGGACGCCACCAATTCAATTCAGCAGCAGGAGGGAGACAGGGGTGGCCTTGAAAGGTTTTCTTTCCCATGATGCACCTCCATTACTTTCTCGGCAAACATCAAAAGAATGTCTTATCCAAGGCTACGTGATTGCTCATGGGGAAGGGGGGGGTGGGGGTGGGGGGGGGGGGGGGGGGTGGGGGGGGGGGTGGGGGGGTGGATTACAAGTGTGTGCAGGATCATTGAAACATTTTACTTGTGAATATCTTTCTGTATTTGGTCCAAAATGTACATTTTCTTTTACCAGATGTGGTGTCCCCATCATCCTATTTCTCATTTTTCTGCCAGTCAAAATTGCTCCCTAAATTTCTTTTTTTTATTATTATTATTATTTCCAGGAAGATGAAAACATTTTGGAAATGCAACATTTATGTCTGTGCAAAGTTGTTTACCACCTTGGAGTTTTTCCACATTTTGTGTTGCTTGAAGAAAAGCACTGTATTATCAGGTGATGCCCTCAGATCACAGCAGGAGGCCCCACATTTCAGATACACTATTGAGGGAACATTTCACACAGAGAAACCATTTCCAGCCGACATTAGCTAGACTGAGAGATCTCACAGTTCACAGTAAAACAGTAAAAAAAAAAAAAAAATCACCGGCGGTTGATTTTGAAACGTTTGAAGTTGATTGAGACAAGATTTGCTCATGCGTGTTTCCACACATCTATTTTTATTTATTTTTTTATTTTTATTGATACAGCAGAAAATACATTTCAGTCTCTCACATGGAGGAGCAGTCTGTCCTCTTTGCTTCATTCAGATGCTGTGGCCTTCACTGTCTGGCTGGCCACTGCTTTACAGATGGCAGCACACGATGTCCACGCTGTGTCCAAACACCTGCGCAGGCTCCAGTCTGTGCCAGCTCGACATCTCCATCTGCACGCCGTAGCCACGTGGGCCCGGTCTCATCTGCTTGTTTTTACTTTGCCATTCTGTTGCATGGCGTGCTTAATAAACACAGGGGAATGAGCTCTAATGAGGGATCAGCCCTCGCTTAAACGTTCATTCGTAACAGTGCGGAGGAGGGAGGAGATGCACAATCAGGTTCACCCTTGCCAAGGCTGAATATTTGCATTTAGCCTCCTGCTTCATTTGTACAAGGCCAGGTCTTGCTTTGATGCGAGTAAGAATAATGCAAGGGTTTGGCAATATCAAAAGAATAGTTGGAGAGTCATTTTGTCAAGTACAATAATTTGTCACAGTGACACTATGCTGGGACAAATCTTCACAACACGTGTGAATGTTGCAGCAGTAATAAGCCAATTTTCAAACAAGTTTTTTGCATTGTAAAAAAAAAAAAAGAAAATTTGGTTTCAGAAAATTGCTGATATTCTCCAGTTCATGTAAATCTAATGTGGCACTGAATGTGGCATAAAGTTGTTACTTGAACTTATTAAACTCATCATCATGAAAGGTAAATTAAAGTAATACCTTGACATACGAGTATAATTCATTCCTGAACCGAGCTCGTAACTCAAATCGCTCGCATGACAAATCAATTTTTCAAATATAAAATAACTGAAAACAATTCAATCCGTTATGGCCGTCTGAAAACACCGAAATCAATGGGAAAAACTTTTTAAATTACTATATAGACACACACACACAAAAATATATAATAAATGATACACAGTATTACGAGTAATATAAAATGTGGTTTTATTATGAGATTAACTTCAAGTACGGTCGGTACGTAGACACTTTATACCGTAATTGTACCTTTACGCCCCCATTTACATGAACTTAGAGATAATAGTTCTGCCTTTGGAAGGCTTTGTGTTCTTGATAGCTTCCTTCTGTTTGAGGATTGTACATATCGTCGATGTACTCCTCTCGTACTGGCGTGCCAAATCCCTTCTTACGCGGACACCACGGTCACGTTGACCGATAATTTCATGCTTCATCTCATCATCATCATCACGAGTCCTTTCTTCTCATTGCCATCTTCACCACTCGCTTTCTTTGGACCCATTGCTTAAAAGGAATACTCAGATACAGTACAGCAAACATTACGTCAATAACGTAAACTCAACACGGGAGACGTGCAGGAGACGAGTACGGAAGTTGGTGAATGCCTGAACTTAACGAGTGAAGCGCGCTCACAGCCCTCGGCCATCTAGCGCCACCATCTGTTACTCGCATCTCAAATTTATGCTCGTGTCTCGGAACACTCGTCCGTCCAAAGCACACCTATGTTGAGGTATCACTGTAACGATCTTATTAAGTTTACTATAACATTTTTGTGACACGAATTAAAAATGACACATGACAGCAGTCAAACTCAGTGCATGAACAACTCATAGTGAGCAGCAGCAGCTTCCATAAAAATCTTGTGTCTGTGTAAATATGCAAATTAGAGTAATACATTTATAATTGGGGGAAAATGTGCTTCATTATGACCACTGCATGTCTTTTAAAATGCAGAAATTGCACAGAAAATGACAACGATCCACAGAACCCACCCCCCCTAATGATTAACAGCTTCAGGTTGGAGAGTGTGACTTTGGAAAAGGGCGTAATAGTCAGCATGGCTAGAATTGTCATTGGAGCCATTCCTTTGTGGCTCGTGAATGTGTGTTCAGCTGCACAAATAGGAAGCAACACAATGCATGTGCAGCAAAGCATGTCTTCTCTGCAACATGGATGCATCAGGTAAAAAATTAAATAAATATGGATCCTTCATACCATTCATACAAGAGAAGGTGTGTTTCAGTTGTGGGATAATAGAACATTTATCAGGTTTGCTCCATCCGCTTACATTATTGTCAATCGCATGTTGCTGAGCCGGAATCTAGTTGAAACTGAGATTTTATTAGCAGATGCAGAAAGATGAGAAATCAGCTCCAACTGCGATTTTATTCTAGCTTCATACATTTCCATTGCCTTAATTCCAAGACTTCATGGTGATTTTCCACGATTGGGATTGAGCACATCTGTATCTGTGGGTCTCAAAGGAAAGGAAATTATTTACTATCTTTAATGTGACTAATGAATGCTATTGTCCGACCAGATTGAATAGGGCGACCTTTCACCTCCGCATCTCAGATAACACTGGTCTGGTTCGCCAACCACAATAGCTGTCTGCCACACAACCTAGGAGGCTTATATATTGTCTGCAGCAAGGCGAATGAAAGGTTTCGATTTGAGCGCCATTGAATTTGTGTCCTTTTGTCAGAGGAAACAGGGCAGAATGAGTTTGTTGCGTGCAGGAAGGTTAGAGGAGCACCACAATAAAAGTATTTTTTATCACGGGCTGCTGGAGGTAGAATGGTGAATTGTGTTCCGTGAGGCAGGCTCCTCAAAGGCAAATTGCGCTCGTCTCAAGGACATGCCTTCAAAAGACAAACAGACACAGCGAGAGAGACTCTGCATTATGGCTGTTACATTTTTATTATTTCCCTCATATATCTTGGTTCCTTTATCTCCCCCCGCCCCGCTCCAAACACGGGCGAATGAAGACGCAGAGAACAGATGTGCACAGACGTTTCTCTGGCAACATCCATGTATACTTCATCTCCTCTTATTGCAGTGCTGGCTCTTTAGCGCCTCACAAACAATTATCATCGATGTTGTTTGTAACCTAAAGTCTGCGGCCTCCAGAGAAAGATCAGTAGTCATGGCTTCGTAAGATCCTTCCCGCCCCCCACTGTTTATAAATTAGAACTGAACTGCTACTCTGGGTCTTTAAATGTTTCCATTCTCGTTGTTTAATAATTCATGCGCTATCTGCTATCATTTTTGTCACAGATTTTTGCTCCATCCTTTTGATGAATTATAGATGTCCCACTCCCCTTGTTAGACATCCAGGATGCACTCATTCAGTCCGATTTCATACGGCGACGATATTTCAAGACCGTTCCTGTGTCTCCGTTCAAAGCGAAAGGACGGGAATGTCTGGAAAGCTGCGATTTATATCCCGTTTTCCTCCTCTCGATCTTTGAGCTCTGATATCTCCCAAGTAGGTGGCTCAGAAATTGCGCCGACCATTTCACAAAGTCAAGCGCCTCACATTGATTTACACTCCGGGTAACAGCCTGAGCCGAGTGTGACACATTCGCTCCCAAAGCGTGTTTGAGGAAGCAGCTCTTGATCTTGTCTGACTCTGCTGCTCTTTCCCACTGACAGACCGGGCCTCAGCAGAGCTGCTAATTGAACAGTTAAGACTCACGTGGCTGTGTGATACATCACTGTTGATGCAGACAGGCCCAGAGACGCGCTTCCTGTCTCCCTACACTGCTGTCTGGAGGCGCTAATGAAAATCTGTGGCCACTTTAGAGCTCTGTCTGCCACATGATTATTCACGGCCATGCCTTGACCACTTTGAGCAATGTTCCTGATGACAAAGGATGTTTTAATTCAATCCGCTGTAAAATGGGGGAACGTATAATGCAAGGACGCCACCAATTCAATTCAGCAGCAGGAGGGAGACAGGGGTGGCCTTGAAAGGTTTTCTTTCCCATGATGCACCTCCATTACTTTCTCGGCAAACATCAAAAGAATGTCTTATCCAAGGCTACGTGATTGCTCATGGGGAAGGGGGGGGTGGGGGTGGGGGGGGGGGGGGGGGTGGGGGGGGGGGTGGGGGGGTGGATTACAAGTGTGTGCAGGATCATTGAAACATTTTACTTGTGAATATCTTTCTGTATTTGGTCCAAAATGTACATTTTCTTTTACCAGATGTGGTGTCCCCATCATCCTATTTCTCATTTTTCTGCCAGTCAAAATTGCTCCCTAAATTTCTTTTTTTTATTATTATTATTATTTCCAGGAAGATGAAAACATTTTGGAAATGCAACATTTATGTCTGTGCAAAGTTGTTTACCACCTTGGAGTTTTTCCACATTTTGTGTTGCTTGAAGAAAAGCACTGTATTATCAGGTGATGCCCTCAGATCACAGCAGGAGGCCCCACATTTCAGATACACTATTGAGGGAACATTTCACACAGAGAAACCATTTCCAGCCGACATTAGCTAGACTGAGAGATCTCACAGTTCACAGTAAAACAGTAAAAAAAAAAAAAAAATCACCGGCGGTTGATTTTGAAACGTTTGAAGTTGATTGAGACAAGATTTGCTCATGCGTGTTTCCACACATCTATTTTTATTTATTTTTTTATTTTTATTGATACAGCAGAAAATACATTTCAGTCTCTCACATGGAGGAGCAGTCTGTCCTCTTTGCTTCATTCAGATGCTGTGGCCTTCACTGTCTGGCTGGCCACTGCTTTACAGATGGCAGCACACGATGTCCACGCTGTGTCCAAACACCTGCGCAGGCTCCAGTCTGTGCCAGCTCGACATCTCCATCTGCACGCCGTAGCCACGTGGGCCCGGTCTCATCTGCTTGTTTTTACTTTGCCATTCTGTTGCATGGCGTGCTTAATAAACACAGGGGAATGAGCTCTAATGAGGGATCAGCCCTCGCTTAAACGTTCATTCGTAACAGTGCGGAGGAGGGAGGAGATGCACAATCAGGTTCACCCTTGCCAAGGCTGAATATTTGCATTTAGCCTCCTGCTTCATTTGTACAAGGCCAGGTCTTGCTTTGATGCGAGTAAGAATAATGCAAGGGTTTGGCAATATCAAAAGAATAGTTGGAGAGTCATTTTGTCAAGTACAATAATTTGTCACAGTGACACTATGCTGGGACAAATCTTCACAACACGTGTGAATGTTGCAGCAGTAATAAGCCAATTTTCAAACAAGTTTTTTGCATTGTAAAAAAAAAAAAAGAAAATTTGGTTTCAGAAAATTGCTGATATTCTCCAGTTCATGTAAATCTAATGTGGCACTGAATGTGGCATAAAGTTGTTACTTGAACTTATTAAACTCATCATCATGAAAGGTAAATTAAAGTAATACCTTGACATACGAGTATAATTCATTCCTGAACCGAGCTCGTAACTCAAATCGCTCGCATGACAAATCAATTTTTCAAATATAAAATAACTGAAAACAATTCAATCCGTTATGGCCGTCTGAAAACACCGAAATCAATGGGAAAAACTTTTTAAATTACTATATAGACACACACACACAAAAATATATAATAAATGATACACAGTATTACGAGTAATATAAAATGTGGTTTTATTATGAGATTAACTTCAAGTACGGTCGGTACGTAGACACTTTATACCGTAATTGTACCTTTACGCCCCCATTTACATGAACTTAGAGATAATAGTTCTGCCTTTGGAAGGCTTTGTGTTCTTGATAGCTTCCTTCTGTTTGAGGATTGTACATATCGTCGATGTACTCCTCTCGTACTGGCGTGCCAAATCCCTTCTTACGCGGACACCACGGTCACGTTGACCGATAATTTCATGCTTCATCTCATCATCATCATCACGAGTCCTTTCTTCTCATTGCCATCTTCACCACTCGCTTTCTTTGGACCCATTGCTTAAAAGGAATACTCAGATACAGTACAGCAAACATTACGTCAATAACGTAAACTCAACACGGGAGACGTGCAGGAGACGAGTACGGAAGTTGGTGAATGCCTGAACTTAACGAGTGAAGCGCGCTCACAGCCCTCGGCCATCTAGCGCCACCATCTGTTACTCGCATCTCAAATTTATGCTCGTGTCTCGGAACACTCGTCCGTCCAAAGCACACCTATGTTGAGGTATCACTGTAACGATCTTATTAAGTTTACTATAACATTTTTGTGACACGAATTAAAAATGACACATGACAGCAGTCAAACTCAGTGCATGAACAACTCATAGTGAGCAGCAGCAGCTTCCATAAAAATCTTGTGTCTGTGTAAATATGCAAATTAGAGTAATACATTTATAATTGGGGGAAAATGTGCTTCATTATGACCACTGCATGTCTTTTAAAATGCAGAAATTGCACAGAAAATGACAACGATCCACAGAACCCACCCCCCCTAATGATTAACAGCTTCAGGTTGGAGAGTGTGACTTTGGAAAAGGGCGTAATAGTCAGCATGGCTAGAATTGTCATTGGAGCCATTCCTTTGTGGCTCGTGAATGTGTGTTCAGCTGCACAAATAGGAAGCAACACAATGCATGTGCAGCAAAGCATGTCTTCTCTGCAACATGGATGCATCAGGTAAAAAATTAAATAAATATGGATCCTTCATACCATTCATACAAGAGAAGGTGTGTTTCAGTTGTGGGATAATAGAACATTTATCAGGTTTGCTCCATCCGCTTACATTATTGTCAATCGCATGTTGCTGAGCCGGAATCTAGTTGAAACTGAGATTTTATTAGCAGATGCAGAAAGATGAGAAATCAGCTCCAACTGCGATTTTATTCTAGCTTCATACATTTCCATTGCCTTAATTCCAAGACTTCATGGTGATTTTCCACGATTGGGATTGAGCACATCTGTATCTGTGGGTCTCAAAGGAAAGGAAATTATTTACTATCTTTAATGTGACTAATGAATGCTATTGTCCGACCAGATTGAATAGGGCGACCTTTCACCTCCGCATCTCAGATAACACTGGTCTGGTTCGCCAACCACAATAGCTGTCTGCCACACAACCTAGGAGGCTTATATATTGTCTGCAGCAAGGCGAATGAAAGGTTTCGATTTGAGCGCCATTGAATTTGTGTCCTTTTGTCAGAGGAAACAGGGCAGAATGAGTTTGTTGCGTGCAGGAAGGTTAGAGGAGCACCACAATAAAAGTATTTTTTATCACGGGCTGCTGGAGGTAGAATGGTGAATTGTGTTCCGTGAGGCAGGCTCCTCAAAGGCAAATTGCGCTCGTCTCAAGGACATGCCTTCAAAAGACAAACAGACACAGCGAGAGAGACTCTGCATTATGGCTGTTACATTTTTATTATTTCCCTCATATATCTTGGTTCCTTTATCTCCCCCCGCCCCGCTCCAAACACGGGCGAATGAAGACGCAGAGAACAGATGTGCACAGACGTTTCTCTGGCAACATCCATGTATACTTCATCTCCTCTTATTGCAGTGCTGGCTCTTTAGCGCCTCACAAACAATTATCATCGATGTTGTTTGTAACCTAAAGTCTGCGGCCTCCAGAGAAAGATCAGTAGTCATGGCTTCGTAAGATCCTTCCCGCCCCCCACTGTTTATAAATTAGAACTGAACTGCTACTCTGGGTCTTTAAATGTTTCCATTCTCGTTGTTTAATAATTCATGCGCTATCTGCTATCATTTTTGTCACAGATTTTTGCTCCATCCTTTTGATGAATTATAGATGTCCCACTCCCCTTGTTAGACATCCAGGATGCACTCATTCAGTCCGATTTCATACGGCGACGATATTTCAAGACCGTTCCTGTGTCTCCGTTCAAAGCGAAAGGACGGGAATGTCTGGAAAGCTGCGATTTATATCCCGTTTTCCTCCTCTCGATCTTTGAGCTCTGATATCTCCCAAGTAGGTGGCTCAGAAATTGCGCCGACCATTTCACAAAGTCAAGCGCCTCACATTGATTTACACTCCGGGTAACAGCCTGAGCCGAGTGTGACACATTCGGGTTTTAGCCGACAAATGACAATGGCGCTGTCTGGAGAGCGTCGGAGTTGAACCATCACCTTGGTAACCTCCCGACGCCCCTGCAGGAATTGCATTCTCATTGGCGAATGAGGGCTGTTGTTTATCTTGTTTGCAAGCCATACCTGAAGCATTGTCCCCAGGAACCTGACCACAAAGGACAAACCCTGGCCTGACAGTAGGGACGGATTCCCAGGCATTTGTGTGTCTTAAGACAGATGGGGAGGGGAGGAAGGGTCCAGTCTTCCTGTCACACTGACCCCAATCACTGCGCGACATATCGGTGGAAACGATTTGAAAGATGGATCTAACCAGGTCCTCCCCCCACTGCACCGCTCTCTCCATCAGCCGGCTGTCCATTTGTTTTCATCTACTCGGCGAGCTTGCACCTTTCACCTCGTGCCCCTGAGGAACACCATGTTCTTCTTTATCTCTCTAAATGGTAAAATGAAATAAAAAGCGACCTTCTGACATTGTATTCAATCATTATATTTGAGTTATTCCCTTCCTTTCCATTCTTCAATTTCAGATTTTTACTGCTGTTGTCAGGTACAGCTTTATTGTTGTAAAACTGGAGATGATTGGTATTTGATGCTTCCCACATAAAATACTGGAAATAAGGTCTCACGATTGAACCTCTGCAGCAAAGCGCCTTGTTTCCGCCTTCTTCTATGGAACCCCTTCTAGCTTTAAAGTATTGCACTTCCCCTGTAAACATGAAGGCATTAAGGAATAATCATTAATTCAGATTCCATTCAGCAATATATTATTGTATGGATGATGAGTCAAACGACTAGGTGATGAGAGTGGTGTAGAATCTGCATCAATAAAGTCACACCTCGCTCCTGTCTTCAGTCTAGTAGGAACACTCGTGGATTAAACGTGGGATCCACTGGACCGAAATACAAACAGTGTCGACTGACTGTGGGACCATTTCCGTCAAACCCTTAAACATCGGTGATTTGCAGCCGCTCAGAGCAGAGAGGTCAACAGGGTCTGAACTTAATTATCCAGTCCTCGTCTTCGTTCTGGACGCAGCTCTTTCTGCCACCTGGTTGGACATTGAAGCTCTAGAAGACTACTTCTAGAGTTTTCTGATCTCACCTGCACAATCTGTTTCTTTTATTTGTCTGACTGTTTGATTTGTTGTGTGCAAATAAAAAAAAAACAATATTCCATACCTTCAAATAAATAAAAGACAATAATAAAGAATGCTAAGCAGGTCAGACTGTGGTCACCCTGTTGATCATATAAGGAGAACAGCCATAGATTAATACAAACACTGACTTGGTTTGAGGTTGAGGCTACTTTTTATGCAGTACTATTGGACGGAAGACATTCATTCATTTATCTCCTTCCTTACACCTTTGGGGGGGTTTGCAGACAAATGGCAGCCTAGTCTGGCCCAACACTGGAGCTCTTTCTCTGGCTTCAATTTGGTCCAGTGTATTGTAGGTCTCTCCTCATCCTCACCCATCATGGCAGCCTCATTTATCATGAAGCCCATAAAGAAGGACTTGATAGAGTGAGGAGCAACCAGCACCATTCAATAAATCCTTGTTATTACCCACACCTCCAAGGTATATGGGCAGTGAGTCAGTGTGTGTGTGTGTGTGTGTGTGTGTGTCCTGAGCAGTAAGGCATTTGTCTCTGACTTCACAATGGGTGTAGATGGTAATTTCAGAACACAAAAGGTCCATGCACATTGCCTTCAATGCACCATCAATTACCACATGTTTACGTGTGTCAGCTCTAAGGTTTGGTTTGACTTGTTGCATTTGATGGCATTAAAATCCTTGGCCCTTCAACCCTCCCTTTTTCCAATCCTCCAATACACCCTTCAACACATCCCTCTATCCCTCCTTCTGAACTCCCTCCCCCCCCCCCCGTCTCGTCCTCCAGAGGATTGCACAGAGGAGCACTCTAGGAAGGCGATGGAGCTTTGATCGTCGGTTATCAAAAGCTATCATTACAGCTCGCTTCTGCGGGATATGAAAATGATTTCCTAAGTGTAAAACCCATGTCATTACCTCAATGGCCTCGGTGCTATCACTGAGATGTAATACTATGCCGAGGCAAACAAATGTGCTCGCCTACCAGCCCGGCCTTCTCCGCCAGAGCAGAGTGAATCAAATGCAGCAATGGAGAGATAGGCGAAGGCAATGCCAGGTCTTCCGCCTTAGATTGGAACACTTTCCCTATTGTCATGTTATTTTGCTACTTCCTGTAACAGAGATGGCTGAATGTGAAAAGCCCCAGATGGCAATTTTCCTGGCAGAAATCTGAGAGGCTACTTGCCATTGCTTTTGAACTCAAGGAATTGCTCTTTGTTTCATCTTCAAGCAAGAATCCCTCCATCTCCTCGACCTGAGCGCCATTTCACGCGGATCAGAGCGAGGAGGCTCCAAACCACATTGACTTGTCGATGGTTTCTTATAATTGGGAAAGAGACCCCCCCCCCCCCCCATTCCTGCCCAATCCATTGTGTCTGTTGTTCAGGGAGATGGTAATCTGTCCCAGGACCGGGCTTTTCTGCTCCTGATTGATGTGAATAAATAAAGATTGTGATAAAGATTCCACCTTCTTTAAAGGCTCGTGTGCTGTGAAGCCTGAGGATGATCTGATAAACAATTTGTTCTCCTTTATATATAACCAGCGCGGTGTTAAAGACGACTCCTCCAGTAGCCTATGACTGCAAATCGGTTAGAAAACAAACACTGTCCTTAAACACCCACACGCCACACCACACACTCGTCTCACAGTAAAGTGGCTGTGCGCTGGACATGCCCAATTTGTTTCCTTTCATCCGGGACTAATGTCTCGCTCTACCCAGAGGCTGAGTGCAACCATTTGAAAAGCCCTCTCTAGGACAGACGGCTGCGACATGAAGTTCTTTTTTCGTTGTGTTGGTTTCATGTTTTGGGGAAATTGCATTTGCTGGGCCCGTTGGAATGAACAAAGGTAAAACGATGATCATTTCTGAAAGCTTCATTTAAATGTCACACTGCAATGACAAAAAATAGCACGGGTAGTTATGTAAATGTCAAAATTCAAATTATTCAATTACATCAGCGAGTGCAGGGCAGTTGGAATGCCAAGCTGGCTCTCTCTGGAGCTTATTCTGTGTGGCCTGGCATAAGACAGGCCACAGCAATTTCCTGCTCCAGGAAATGTTTCATCGCCATTAGTGTAACTCGACTAGGAGAGATATTAGGGTCATATTTTCAGTAGCTTCACCCCAGTGTCCCTCTCATGCCATGCATGTATCAGTTTGGCCTATCGTCCACATGAAACCGCAGATTCATGCCATTAAAAACAATGGTTTCTAATTGAATATGTTTGTGGAGGCCGGTAGCCAGGTTTGTAGGTTTTGAAACGTCCCTGCCTGTGACCTGAACTGTCCTTTTTTGTTTACTTTATTTTCCGAAACTACGTTTAGGAGCAACTCTGCCTCCTTGTCGCTCCACACGAACGAGCTTGGCTCTACGGTGCATGTTTTGCAAACGGGCCGACGAGAGGCGGAGCGTTCTGATTTGGAAGGGTTTGGGGAACTATGCTGCAGATTGGTTGGGCATGCTTATGGATGTGTTTAACAACGCACCTGTGTGGTTAGGTGTGGATGGAGTTGTTTTTTTTAAACATGGTCATGTGGATTAAAAAATAAATTTAAGTGGAGGGGGGAAGGATAATTCAGTTTTGTCTGTGTACATGCCCTCAGTGTGTAATAGCTTGTGAGAATTGTAAAATAAATGCATACAACTTGATTAGTATGGATTTTGAGGGATAGCCCTGTTATTTCCTGTTGAGATTTGCACTTGTGCTTTTGATGCTGCACTTCTTATGGATCAGCCAACGAAAGAATAACCCCAGCGGTCCCAGTAGGTTGAGGTAATAGTTTAATAGGCTCATCTCATTGGCTGTCATTCATGGCTCTGTCTGAAAATGGCTGCCTCGCCGCCATCTATGAACGGAAGATTTATAATGGATATGAGGCATTCAGAGTGGCCTGTTCATTTCAGGTTAAGTGTGGGAGGCAGGTATAAGGTACTGGTACTTTACTTTTTCTCTTTCCTCTTCAAAGTCAGCCGTGGTCAGGCTCTGGCATGGCTGGGGGGCCCCTTGTTGTTCAAGAAAACTGATATTGTCACTCTGAGTCATGCGGTGCAATTCGTTATTGGCTGCCGTTCCACATTCACAGTTAAAGGCCTCCATCATACAGCTGGCATTTGCTCTCCAGAAAATCTGTCAGGCAACAAACAGTTAGCCATTTCTCAACAAAACCCCAGGGAGAGGCGAGAATATGATTCATCTCGGAGCATCTTAACTAATCCTGTCTAATGTTCCAAAAGCGTGCCAAAAACCTGAATGTGAATGTATGTGTGAAAAAATTATTGATTCCTCTCAATATAAATGTTATTTTATTTGGTGTGGACCCTTTCCCTCCACAATAATCCTTTTCTTGGCCCGAATCAGGGTGCCGCGTACATTATCTAGGATGTTCCACAAATATGGCCGCATGACATTCTCCCTGAACGCTCCGGAGACGTGACTTCTTCCGAGCTGCTCATGTACGTCTGCTTGGGACTCACACTTTGGTGCATTTGTCACTTTGCGGGCATCTGGTCTAATTTGATTTCTGTGCCTGGCCACCCTGCGATTCTCTGTGCTTTTAGTGTAACCGTTACGTACGGAGTGCTGGCGACTGATAGTTCCGCAAATGAATGGGTTTAAACTCCTATTTTCTGGATGGCTTTCTCAGCATCGGAACCCGTTTGGGGAAGCCTGCCTCCTTTGCCACATTTTCCTACGGTTCCTGTATATATTAGCAATACCTCTAAAGAGAAGCTAGCTGCCTCACGTCTTCTGGGAAAGATGTTTTCCATTGTCCAGCTATGTGACATATAGGCCTCTGTTCATGCTTCATATGCACTGATATCCATTCCCCCATCTATCTTCAGCAGCTTCCTTCGGGCCCTTCTAATGACATTTCCTCTGCTCTATGAAAGAGCAGTTTCTCTTGTGAGAAGTGAAGGTGTTCCATCTTTCATATTAATAAGCAGATGTCTTTATTTCCTCCCACCATGCTTCTTCTTGAGTTATTATTTCTCATGCATGTGCCACACTGCATGTCATCGCCTAATTTCCAGTGAAACATGTCTCTATTGTTGACTTTCTTTTTTTTGTGATGCAACCCAATATTTTATCAGTCAGACTACCAGAGCATCTTTCTACAGAGTCTTACTTGTTTGCCATGTCCTTTAATATGATGTATAAAGCCTGCAGAACACGCTGGAGGTCCAGTTCCATCTCCCTCCATGCACGTTCAGAATGTTAAACATGGTTGCGATAGCTACCTCGGAATTGCTGGACTGTGTCTCCTGGGGAACTGGGAAATTGAGCTCTGGCTCTTCCTAATAGGTGGTAAAGTGTTAAGTTCCAGAGAAATGGACTGCGAATTTAACCTGGAATGGAAATTGATCCTATTACCTTGTGCTTGGGCTCCTTTCCTCCTGTAGGTAGTCAAGGCACAGGGAGATAGAGAGAGAGAGAGAGAGAGAGAAACCTGCTGAGCAGAAAGCGAAGATGAGGAGAACGGGAGAGGGAGGAAATAGACAGAAAAGAAATGGAGACTGGTAATGGGAAGAAGAGATAGGAATGAACAAGAGAAGGAGAAAAAAAGTCAAAGAGAAATGGCAAGAAGACCCAGTGTATATGATGAGAGGTGATATGATGGCGGTGGGGGTTGTGTCCTGCCTGGACTGGCTGCCTGACTCTATATCAGTGTGGTGCTAATGGCAGACCACCACTGGAAAACACAGACAACACAGTACAAGGAGCAAAGGAATGCTTCGCTCTGAAGCGATGATGCACCTCCTGCTGAGGCGCTTCGACCAACACACCTGCAGCGTCTCGGTATGTGAGGCCAACTTAGTAATGGAGACGGGATGTGGCAGTTCCTATAGCTATCTGATTCAGAGCGTTGGAATTTAAAGTTAGTTCTTGGGGATATGAATTCCAAACAGAGGAAATTCTATCTCACTATGTATAAAAAGTATTCACTTCACGAACATATTCAGCCGTGTTGTGCTAACTGCATCTTCATTTGGCCTAATTGATTATCTTGATCCCTGCTCATCCTCTTTTCTTTTCATCCATCCCCCCCAGAGCCCATGCACGGCCCACGAAGACTAGAAGTGGTGGACATCCAATCCAAACAGGTGACAGTGCGCTGGGAGCCACTGGGCTACAATGTGACCCGTTGTCATAGCTACAACCTGACAGTCCAGTACCGCTCCCGGGTGGGCGGCAAGGAGGAGACCCGGGAGGAGATGTGCTACGACACACAGAGTCGTGATCCTCAACACACCGTCCACAACTTGACGCCCTTCACCAACCTCAGTGTCAAACTGGTGCTTCGTAACCCAGAGGGCGTCATGGAGAGCGCAGAACTGGAGGTTCAGACTGATGAGGACGGTGAGACTGGTGCTGCTAAACAGACTGTGCAGGTTGTACAAACGTAGCAGAACAAAACACACAAACACTCCAAACCAACCCTGAAGACCCTTTAAAGCCCGCACCATGAAGTAATCGTCAGAAAATAAGGTCTTAATGGAACCTTCTGACCAATTTGTCAAAAAAAAAACAAACATACATTTTTATAAAAGTGCTCTAATTTATGTAACTTTTGCAAAATCCTGTTTTTTTTTTTTTAATGCAGATTCATGTGTTGGCTTGTATCTATCAGCTCTAGCCTACCCCTGAATTTCATCTCGCTCAGATCCAGAATGATGTTAGATACCAAGAACAATCTAGAACCTTTTGGTGATGATCCAGATCACCATGTGGACGGTGCAAATCGAGGGGGAATGAGCTGCTCGGCGGAAGTCTGCGCTCTGAGTGCTTTTCTCGTTTATTATTTGTTTAGCTATTATATTATATTAAACGCCATTTTAAGCTGTTCTAATAAAAAAAAATCAAAAAGGGTGGAAATGTACTTTTGAGTAGCTAATTCCACATCATTTCAGTCAAATGAGCAAACAACACAAAGCTCAAGTTACTTATTGGTCTGACAATAGAGGCCAATAGAAGTAAAATGTAATCTTAATCCAAATATCAGCAAGAGATTAACATTAAAGTTACTGATTTGACTGTTATCAAAATGCTTAAAAAGTGATAATTGACCCCTGACTCCCGTTTCCCATTTATGCTGGGTGAAATGGCTTCTTTCTCAACACAAACCCAATCCTTCCGGCAGGTTTTGTGAAAATCTGTGAAGTTCTTGTATAATCCTGCTAAAAAGCAAACAAACAAACAAGCTATTATTAGTTGTGGCATGTTGATCATCAGGAAAGTTGGATGATCGTCGCCTGATCATAAATCGTTGGTGCCGAGCACAGGAGTCAGACAGCGAGCTCCTGTGTCGTGTGCTGGTTTCACCTCCTTCGAAGATGAAAGTTCTTCTGTTTCCTCAGCAGACAGGAAATGAACTCCACGTAAATCTGAAGGAACCCGAGCCGCCAGATAAGAAAACACATTCAGCTGACGAAAAGAGAGTCTTGTCATGTCTGACTCAAATATCTGTGGTCGGAAACTTGAAAGTGTCAACTGTTTCTCACTCTGATGACTGTGCTTCTGTGGATCTAGTGTGTTTAGGGTCTCGGGGGAACACCTGTCCCGACCGGGTGTAACTATAGTTGCTCTCTTAAAGATAAATCCTCAAACAAATAGGAAGTCTCTACATCGTTCTGTTTCACTTTCAGAACAAAAGCAATTCACACAAGGGGTTAAAGGATCAGATCTCATTTGCAGCATCTCAATGCGAGTAAACAGCATAAAGATGAAGATTTCCACTATTCCTAAAGGGGGTTACTCATTCAGCGTTATTTTTTTTTTTGTAACACATTTCTTTCTGCGGTTTCAGTATTTAGTTTTGCTGTGAAACATTCTTCAGTGCATGTTTTATGTGTGAGAATGAAACAATCTTTGGCCCATGGCCATTCGTGGGTCCTTGAAAAGCACTTATTAAGATTTCTCACGTCACAAGTCACAACAGAAGCAACTAATATCGTTCAATCGTTGACAGCATTTTAACCTGATGCACATGCACGTAATATGTATCCATTGAAATCCTACTGTGAACAATATTTAAGAAAATGAATGTGCTCGTCCCCTCCAGTGCCAGGGGCCGCTCCTCTGGAGTCCATTCAGGGCAGCGCTTACGAGGAGAAGATCATCTTGAAGTGGAGAGAACCGGTGCAGACCTACGGGATCATCACGCTGTACGAGGTACGAAAGGGTCGACAGAATGTTTACAGATATTTATCAGCCTTTTAAGTTACTCTTTCAGTTTGGATTTGTGAGCTCATGTTTGGAACTCCTTGTAAAACTGCAAAAAAAAAATCATTCATTTTCACAACTGCTTTATCCATAAACGGGTTGTGGGTAGTGCTGGAGGCGGGGTACACCCTGGACAAGCCGCCAGTTCAGACACAAAATAATTAGCTTAATCACCACACTTGATTCCACAGGCAATATTTCAATCATAAATTGACTACGGAGAAACAGTGGCTGTGGTTGCATGGCCAAAATGTCATTAATCCGATCAGAGTTCGGATTAAAATTATGATCAGATGCACTGTGTTCACGGACCCTAAAGATATTGATCCGATTACGACTTGCGTGTTCATGCGTCACATTTTTGATTGGAATAAATTATTTTGACATGCGCAATTTTGCCAAATATACCAGAAATAGTAGTAGTAGCTTCAACGAGCTTCCGGTAATAGCATAAGCGCGTGTAGCTGACGTCACAGACATGCGCAGTAAGGACGGGACGGCTTGTACCGAAACTTCGGAATAAGTGTTTTCATGCGCCCTGATCGGATTATCAATCGGTATAAACCACCCCTCTCGATCGGAATAAAATCTTGATGGGATTGAGCTTGATCGGGTCAGAGTATTCCCATTTGGGTGTGTACATGAAGCATTTTAATCCGATTAAATGTGTCCATGTAAACGCAGCCAGTGACACATTTACTTTAATAATGTGCGATTTGTTGTGGAACTATGTACTGTATAGTCTAAGAACCTGGCAGGACGTACGCCACTAAGGGAAGCCAGCCAATGAATGCAATACTGGACTATTCAATACTGAACCTGCAGAGGGAGAAAAGTTAGAAGACCGTGAAAAACAACTGGCTGTAATCAAGAGAAAGGGTCTCAGGAAATAAGAGCGAGTGAGAGACAGACTGGCACACAGAAGTTGATTCTGAGGTGTAAAAACCAAAGAGATGTCATGGGAAAGTGAATTTAATAGGAATGTAAATTTATTGATCCTTGGGAATCCTCTAATGAGAATAGCGGGGGAAATGGATCATGATTAACAATATCCCCTAAAACAGGCGGGGGGGGGGGGGGTCCGTTACCATGAAGGAATTTAACACGATGAAATTCCTTTTAGCAGTAAATTTACAGCAGGATTTAAAAATGATGGAAAAGGAGGGATCAAAGCATCTAACCTTAAATTGGATCCCTCTTGCTGTGTAATAAATGCACTGAGGCCTGAAATGATGACCGAATTACACAATAAGTACTTCAGTAAGTATTAACTTTTCCACAGTTGGAGACATCGTCTGCGGCCGCGGCTGCCCTGGTGATGCTTCTCTTTGCACTCTGGGCATGGATGCGACTGAACGCATTTATGCATTTAGCTGAGAACTTAAACAAGTTCGATCTTAAACAAGACAACATGGGGTGACAGCTTTGTTTTAGAACGTTCTGATTGGAGAACCATTAGTTTGGACTGATCTCACGCCATGCAAGTACCTTTCCGTCTGATATAAGATGGCTGAGCTGCCTGTGGCTGAGCTCTCTGCTGCTTCGGAGGAAGATTGGATTTACAATCCTAACATAATTGGAAAGTACTTGTGATGTAACGTGCATGCGCTGATAAATAGTTGTCCTGTCTGAGCTTTCGCTAAGGCTCTTTATAAGAGGAGCTCGCAGAGTTCCTTGTCAGTTTATTCGATATTCTTCTGCCACATCAGCGCTAAATTCTAGTTGTAGAAAGTTTAGACTTTACCTTTATTTCGTTTTTTTTGTTGTATGTCACAAGTCTCACTATTGTTCACACACCATACCATCTTCAACCACTTATCCGGGATCGGGTCGCGGTGTAAGCAGGGAAGCCCAGACTTCCCTCTCCCCGGCCACTTCTTGTCTTCCTGGGTCTTCCCCGTGGTCTCCCCCCCGGTGGGACGTGACACACACACACACACACACACGTTGATCTGAACCAGCTTCAGGTGGACGTAATCCTCCAGCCTTTCCCGCAGATTGATTCTGCTCTGTTGATTTTCCCTCCTCTCTCCGTTTGTTCACATTTGATATTTTGACTCGGTTAGTCGATGTTGACAGGACAATCTCTCATCCGCTTGGAGTGCCGATTGAAAAAAAAAAGGACGTTGTTGGAATTGGGTTCATTGTATAGGTTGCTGCAGAGGAAGACATGAGAAGTAGATATCCTCGTAGCTGCAACAAAACATGTTATTCAGGTCATCATGAAACAGCATAGTCTATTCAAGAGTGTGTCGTTCAGTGTCGTGTCCCGTGGGCTTCGAGGTGCCGGCAGAGTGAAGCAAAGCCATGGCCGTAAAAAAAACACACACATAATCTCTTTCAGAGCAACGCGTTTCAGATGTTTTTCTTTTTACAATTCCATTGTACAAATACAGTAAAAGCATTTAAAGCAAATGCCAGATTTTCATGTTTGCTCACACTAATGTTGAAGGATACAGTACGTGCCTCACTTACACAATAGCCCCCCCCCATCACCCAGGTTATTATATTTCTACAATACTGCAAGTATTCCTCTTGTTGTCTTCTTGGAAATTCTAGTGATATGGTTTAAATATACTGCAAAGATCATTATAGTGTTCCTAACATGGTCCTGCATCACAAGTCTTCTTTTTAAGAATGACAGAGTATCCCTATCAAACAGGGTGAGAGATGAGGAGATGCTGGCGAGCCTGCAGCTTGCTGCAGGTGTTTTCTCTCACAGCGCTGCAGCCTGACTCGGCTTTTAGAAAAGTAGCCCACAATATATTCCACTGGTGATCCCCAGAAGTTGCTTTTTACAAGTCAGGTCCTCTCTTTGATTTCCCTATTTCAAAGAACTGCAAGTGGAAAAACATCTGCCCAGACCTGAGCAGAGATATTCCAACCCTTTTCCTTATTGTCATGGCTGTGAATGTTATTTTATTATATGTAACTTTGCTCATAGACAATCCCCTTATTTATGGTTCTACAATTGTACAATTACAATTGCACAATATAAGCCATATTTAGCAATACTTATTGTGAAATATGATTTTTATTTTTCCTCTTCAAGCAAGAAATAACTTTAAGCAACTAATTTATAACTAAATTGGATTTTCAGAAAGCCAATAAATACCATTAAGCACTGTGCTTTCTCCTAAAAGTCACTAGTCTTATTAAATATTCAGCTTTTGTTTTTTGGTTTCACAAAGACTAAATGGGAAGGCCTCGAAGGACTTCTGAATTCGATGGACGCAAATGATGCCATTCCCCGAACTCTCGGCGTTCCTTAATTGGAATTCTAATGGAGATGTTCCTGCATGAACTGATGTTTTTTGTTAAAGTAGGATTTGACTGTTATTCAAAATGGATATTAGCAAAAAAAAAAAAATCCGTATTTATTAATGTCGAAGAAACGCATCTTTGAAAGCAGCAGCTTTGATTGGACAATAATACAAAGCTGAATCTTACAACTGTTATCAAAGGGCTCCTCTCCATGGATGTCTCTAATTTTAAATTGCCGGTATATAATACATTTCAAAGCAGCAATAAACCTACACTATAAAAGGTGCTGTTGATAGGTCTTGCTCAGAATCCTATGCAGGACTCGTCCTCTCGGGTTTAGGAGCTTCTTTGTCTCATGCAATGCATCAGTAGAATGCAGATTAAGCTCCATTTGCTCCCCCCATGAATGAATGAGGAATCCGTTCCATCTGTCTCTTTGTCCATCGTGTTTCCGTTCCAGAGCATGATCAGTGTACAATATTTCTTCATTAAACGTTCAACAACCATGTATTTTGACATCTTGCATCTCATCTTGGGGTTGATCTCAAATATAATAAAGCATTTCTCTACCAAACTTTCTACACTTAACAACCGGGCGCTGGTTTGTTTTTTGAAGTTTTGCTATTTTTAATTATTTTGTTTCCATGGTCACATTAGGCTCATTCTGTGAGTGGGCATTGTCTCAGTTGAAGGTTCCCAGGACAGTATTTGTTCATGAAATGATAGCAGTTAATTTAATTTATTTTATTTTTTTCATAAAAAAATAATTCTCAAATATACTATTTTATATATATTTTTAATTGTCAGGGACAGCTAAGATTTCTTATTACAATCTGCCTTCAGTGAAATACGTAGTTTGTCTTTGTCTTATATGTAATGGAGCATGTCGTTTGCTATATTATGTTTATGTATTGATTATCAATTACATACAGTAAATGTTGTCAGTCACGTCATGTACTTCACTTGACTCTACTCAGTTGTACAAGCACACTGAGATGAAGAAGTAAAACACAGGATGTGGGTGTGTGTAGGTGTGTGTGTTGCTAGTCGGGCAGCGAGAGAGAAAGCGAGGAAATGGGAATAAATCTCAGTGGAAGTGAAAACATTGTTAGTGCAGTAAACATTCAAGCTTCTGGACTCCTTTAATGCATCCGACATGGAAAGTGTTCATAGGATTTATACAGCTGAGCAGAGCTCAACGAGCTCCAGAGGCTACCATCACATTATTCATGCTTTCCCTCCCTAGATCTCCTATAAAGCGGTGAGCTCTTTTGACCCTGAACTGGACCTCTCCAACCAGAGTGGGAAGGCAGTGAAGCTGGGCAACGAGACCACCCACATGTTCACAGGCCTCTACCCAGGCTCTACGTACTCCTTCACCCTGCGCGCAAGCACAGCCAAGGGCTACGGCCCCGCTGTCATCACCCAGTTCACCACCAAGATTTCAGGTCAGCGGGGTCAACAGTGTGCAGATGAGTTTAAAAATCTTTCAGTGCTGCTGGAGGTCTTTATGACCAAATGTGTGAATGTAGAGTGAAACTCTGACAAAGTTAAACAGTAACGGTTTAGCTCTGGTTTCTTCTGTCTCGATGGCTGCTTTGCAACACCTTTAATCACATGTGAAGAATAACACAATATAGCTCATCCTCAATACGTTAAGATATTTTATTCTTTATCACCGAACCAGTTGTTTCATGCTCAATGGTATTTTTTTATCTGGAAATTGTATTGATTCCACAGAAATGCCTCATTGATCAAAGACAAATTGAATTCCTCAACCCCCCCCCCCCCCGCTGAACACACTCAATGAAAAGTGGGATTGATTTAGATGACGATCATGGCGCCGCATGGGATTATTTCTTTTACATGAAAACTTTAGTTCGGCCAGATTTCATGAATATTTCTGTGGCAGCAGCAAATGTTTCACACACTCTTTTATGGATGCACTTAATGATTAAATAATGTCGTTATAAAGCCAAAAGACAGGAAGTTGTTTGTGAAAAAAGGTTACATTTACTGCCCCAGCTGGATGACTTAAGAGGGCTTTCTCTAAAATGGATTTTATGGTGTGCCGCCGTAAAAAAAAAAACCCTCTGTGTGTGTGTGTGCGTGCGTGTGTATCTGTGTGTGTTCCTTCCCAGCTCCTTCCATGCCAGCGTATGACCAGGAAACCTCCCTGAACCAAACAGACACCACCGTCACAGTGCTGCTCAAACCAGCCCAGAGCAGAGGTGCCCCCGTGAGGTAGGCTATCAAAATGAGCCCGTACACAACTAAACGCACATTAAAACACGCTGAACGACCGTCAGTAGCAAGACAATGATCAAAGCACTCATGTTTATCAGTTCCCCACCCTGAAGGAATGTTGCCTGGGAATTCTGCACCTGACTGTACATGTCTATTTTTCTTAGCTTTTATATGTTTGTGGGATTTGATCTTGTGAAAAAAGAAGCACAGGCTTTGAAAATGAGATCACAGAACCCGGTCCAGCCAAGGCTATAGCTCCAGGAGCTCTCCCTTTACACGTCTTTTATGTACTACTGTCCGCCACCAGCCTCTGTGGGATTCCGGGGGGAACCGAGGGATTGTTTTTTTTCCCAATTGATGCTGCATCTATTAGTCATTTATGAAGGAAGCCGCGTCCATGCATTGTTTAAATTTCGGGTGGTTGTGCAGAAATTGTTGGTTTACCGAAGGCCAGTGGACGCAACTTGCTTAATCCTCCTCTAATTATTTAGCTATCAAACAACAAAAAATATTTTTTTTGGGTTTCCAAATTTGTTTCCTTTCATCCAGTTTATCTCGTTTTATTAGACTGCAAGCATGTGTGTGTGTGTGTGCGTGTGCTTTGTACAAAATTTCCTACTAGAAATAATAAGAGCCATCCTCTTAAATCTACTAAAGAAGAGATTTAGTAATTCATTTAAACTGTTTTAAATGAATTCCACAGCAAGAAGAAGAAGGTACCGGGTCCGAAACCTATCTGCGGGTTCTCTCGGGGTGTATGTTTAACGAGACTCAAGATAATCAATCGACCTCCATCAACTGTGGAGGCTTTCAGGTGCACGGTTCTTTCCGCACCTCCTGGCTTCATTTGAATCTCAGTGGGGTAGAGGCTGGCAATCCTCATTTGTGCAGCCAACGTCTCAAAAAAATAGGAATTTGCAAAAGAAAGGAGGTTGCAGAGGGCAGCAGACGGGAGAGATTATGATGCCATCCTATAAGACAAGATACTGGCACGCATTGGAAGGCGTTTTCCACCTCCTCCCGCTCAAGTGACACACGAGATGCCTCTGAAAATCTAAGGTGCCAGTAAAGTATCTTCCATTCAGAGGACTTAAGTCAGGCTGTCTGGTGGGATGTGCTGTCGGGCCATAAATAGTAAATATAGAATTCACACAGCTCAAAAACTAACACCTCTCATCTTTTGTTCAGTTTGGGGGTTGATATACAAGATTAAGTGGCACATGTGAAGAGATTTCTTCCAAATAAGTCGCAGATAAGGAAGAGTCCCTGAAGTCAGGAACAAAAGATGAGCATAGATGATCCATGGAAGAGAGTATTTTGTCAAGTATTTTGTCCCTTCCTGGTTAGATTAACTCACATTGCAATAATTTCTTGCCATTTTTCTAGCGTGTCTGGTAACTTGTTTTGTAATTGAACACTTCATGAAATCAGTTTTAGAGCTCATATGAAGCAAGGATTTCACGAAGGGCAACACTAATCTGCAGCACGACAGAGCAGAGCGGCGTGAAGCGTGATTTTCTAATGCAGTCTTGCATGCTGATTGGGTTTGGGAGGTAATAGAGCTCCACGCATTTCAGTTTCAAGCAGCAGATGTTTTGCTTTAATGCAGGAAATTAAGATCACACGATAGTGATGTCTCATGAAAAAGTCAAGCTGTAACTGACGACCAATGATTTGACTCTGGCATCTTGCAGTCACGCTGGAGTAAGATAATACTTCAGATCTGTCTAATTTCAAATCGGTATAACATTTCCAACTTGGATTCGTCTTCTAATCCCGGGGGGACGGGGGGGGGGGACGGCACACGTAGCCGGAACAGTTTTCACCAGAGGGGACACTGTTCCTTTAAGAGGATTAGGGAACTGTCTATCAGTCATGTCATGTTTAGCTAATGTTTGCAATGGCCCCTCATCGGGGCCAGAATACGCCTCCTCAATCCGTCGCTTCAAAATAAATGTACTGCCTCTGCAGAAATAAATGATTTGAGATGCCTTCTTATCATTTGTGCCATAAAATCAGCACTGCTCTCTTTGCTTGCCGTAACCTTTGCCTTGAGCGAGTTCACACACATACATAAAGAAAAATAGCTGCAAAAATACAGCGGTTTACGGCATTTTAGGAGCATATTGAAGAAAATTGAGTCCCAGCGTAGGTTTTACCCTGTAGCGTGAGATTATATGCACTCAACCGTGGCCGGAAATCATTTTAAATGATTTTCTACAGTCCTAAAATAAGCACCAACTTTCTTTGATCACGGCATAACAAATGCTGTGCGTAAACATGACACAACTCAGTGATTTTTTTCTTTACAGTTTAATGGCCGATGTAACTGATAGCACCTTCTAATTTGTTTGCGTTATAGGTGTCTGGTCACCAGGGAAACATAAATAGTCAGGATGCTCGCTCAGGAGAAGAGCGTTACTTACAGCCACTCTTAAATCAGACACTTAGGTATTCACAAACCTGACCAAATGCAGAAGAGAAACAGCGGCATTGATTGGAATTCTTGCCATAAGCGTTCCCTCATCCTCTCAAACAGCCCATCATTCTCCCTTATCAGCACGTACGAAAAATAAATCGGCATTTAGGGTCACAATCCAGTCGATTTTGAGTCAATCCGCCATAATTGGTTGGCGTCACAAAGCGGCAGAGCTAAAATCTATTGGGCAGCAAGACTGCAGGAGGCCTAATTGGTGTCAGCTCAGGTTGCAACGCTGCTGCAGGAATACAGGTCTGCACTATCAGCCCCTCTGGCAGACCACTTAAACAGCTTGCCCCGTTCTTCTCCTAAAGCTGCATTCCCCTTCCTCTCCTTGTCTCTCAATCTTCTGCTCAGGAGGAGATTTCAGCGGTTTTGTAATTAAGCATAATTATGCATCACTCACAGTGGCATATGGTGAGCGCTGCGGATTTCCTCTCCTGAGGTTTCCCTTCAATCTGTGATTGGAATTTTCGTAGCATTTACTGAAATGTAGCTTAACTTTTTCATCACATATCTTGCAACAGGATAGACTGGCTCATTGCCAATAGGCTGGCTGTACTGTACACATTTAAAATATATATTTTTTAATGTAGAAAAGTACTCGGCGAACGCAGACCTCCGCCAAGCACCTCAGTCTCCCTATATTATGATTTACACCAAAAATAATGGCCCGACATTTATTTTATTTATATTTCTAGATTCCATGAAAATATACCTTTAGCAATTCGATTCACATTGATATCATTATTAGTTTAGAAGTTATTCACAAAAAGCACAGTCTCTTGGTAAAGGCCAGTAAAAACAGAAACTCATTTGTGGAGGCAATAAGTGAGAAATTATTGAAAGTGTCCAAAAACAAAATTGTTTTGTTGTGAAAACTTTGTTTTCAACTGGATCTGTTTCCTCAGCTATTAAAGATAGAATTCGAGAATACGGGATGACACGTATAAGAAGGAGAGCCTGAACATACTGAGGGAACAGAGAGGATATTCTGGCAGAGAACTGTCCAGAGAGGCAGGAGCTGATTAGGTGAGATGTGGAACAGGTGCGTCTCGTTCAGTTCAACAAAGCCTCCGCAGCTGTGCAGGGGCAGAAATTAACCTGCAGCAAAAGTCACCATAGCAACTAGGGATGTCCCGATCAGCTTTTTTTGACCCCCAGTCCGAGTCATTTGATTTTGAACCGATACCGAGTCAAGATCCGATACTTCTTTAAAATTTTCCTCTGTTGGGTGGTTTTATGTTTATTTTTTTATTTTTTTTATTATCAGAACGGTTCGCCTGTGCACCTTATCTGTTTCACCATATAGTGTGGGAAATGTTCTCTCGAATCCTTGTATGTTTTTGACATGTGAAGGAATTGACAAATAAAGCTACTTTGACTTTGACTTTGACATTCAAGTAATAAATAAAATACTTTTTTCACTTTAGACTTGGACTAGTGCAACAGGAAATATTAAATATTAATATCTTATTTAATATGAAATTAACAGCAGCTTAACCGCAGGTTTTTGTCATCCACTTCAAAATACTTCCACAGCGCAGACAATCTCGCGTGACTCGCTTCAAACTGCTTCTGTGCTTAGTGTCACAGGAAGTGATGTCACGCCGAACGCGTTACCATCTCTGTCTGTAGGAGAGAGCTGTCATTCTGTGCCACAGCGTAACTCCAGAGCTGACAAGAAGTAATGAATGACAATAACTATCCATAAATATCCGAGTCCTAATCGGGAGCTAACGTCCGATTCCACAAACTCGTGGTCGGGCCGGATTTCTGATCACAAGATCGGATCGGGACATCCCTAATAGCAACCCTCACAGATGGGTTTTCAATGTTAACATTTCTGTGCTTTTCTTGTTCAAATAGAATCATTCTTTAAATCCTCTAGATGTGAATGAAACTTCCAAATAATTTATTGGCATCACATCACATGCAACTGTAAAGGATACTTTTCTCCTTGTGATTGTCCCAGGATTTTAATCTGTTGTTTGTCATTCTTGCCATGTTCAATCCAGTATATGACTAAATGACTCTGGTCTGTCAAAGGGACTCATCATGTAAATTGTGAATGCAGCAGGAGGTGTCAGCTGTCAAAGGCGCATTAAGATGACATCAGTAATTACAGGAAAGAGGAGTCATCGCATTCATGAGGGCGTTTCTTTAAATATTTCATGCGTATGCTGCACGTTGCTGTTGAAAATGGGTTTGAATGAAACGGGTAAAGTGGGTATTATTGTTACCAACGCTCAAATTGATGAACAAAACATTTTATTAAATTGCTAATTTATTGTGAGCTACTTTTCAGCTTCTTGCCGCAGTGGCTCTTCTGTGGAAGTGATTCAGATTTCCACTTTACAAGAGTTCTTACCCTCTGAGCCTCATAGCCTTTGGCACTTTGGATGTTTTGCCTGGGAAAGAGAAGTCTTATTTTTGCATTGTGTCTAAATCGTAGCGCAGCCACATCATCATATCATAAGAAGCCTCCTGTGGGGAACCAGAGTTGTTTTGTTTCCTCGTCTGTGATTGATTTGCAATATGAAATGCTAAGATGGGAAAGCTCTGAGCACATTGCTACAGCAAACAATAGAAAGCTATTGGAGCCATAATTCTTCATAGCTGAATATATATAATGGCGTAAACATGGCCTTTTTTCCTAGTTTATCCTGAAAGAGCAGTTAGTGTCGATGCATTACACCTGATGGAATATGACTGACAGGAGACATCATTTTAAATTCTGGTCCCGTCAAAGCTCACATCAGATCTACAGTACAGTTTTAGACGAGGCCAATCATCACTCATTCCTCTGCTGCTACTTAAGGGGCTCCCATGCAGCATCGCCAGCTGCCCTTTGACCCCTGCTCTCAATAAGGGACAGTAATTAAGGCTGACTTCTCCTGCAGACTCTCAGCGGGATCAGGTATTTCATCACCTCCCAACCCCAGTAAGTGGGAGCACTCGGAGGAGTTGGGACGCACCCACTGAGCGTAACGGGGGGGGGGGGGGGGGTTCTAATGACACTGTAGGAACCATATGATAAACTGCAGGGTTAAAGAGCACATGCTGTACACACAAGGGAACACTTAATCATCCGGTACCAACTGCAGGGAACAATTGATCATCTCCAGGGCTGTTGGTACTGTGACTACACAGTTTAAGAGTACAAGGCTACAGCACAGATTTCATTTGCTCCATAATGCGGAGGTTCATATGATGCCAACGTCATTTTGCATGGCATAATAGAAGTTAAAGAATAAATTAGAAATTAATTCTGTACAATGAAAAATAGACTAATACATCAACAAAGTAATGAAGAGTCATATGTTCATGTTCAAATCGTATTTATTCTGATCTGTAGCCAATAGCGCTGGAATCTTCTTTAGCTCAAGAGACTTTGGCACGGAGGCAACGCTGAGATCTAATTCCTTAGGTGAGGGATGGGTCGACAAGATTGTGAGATCTTTCTGTAGCCAAAACGTTCTTCTAACCTTGCATGTCAGTTGGCATCAACACCTATATCTGAATGAGCAAACGCATGTTGGTGCCAGGTGCCGCTCCATGTTGGATCGATAGGCAGTTGATCTGACCTGGATTGTGATCACATCTCGGTGGCTATCAAAATATTGTGAATTGAATACCGGATATAATGTTTATCCTTATGTAAGAGCATGAAAAGAACAAAATACAAGGTTTCAAAAATGGCTCTAAAAAGAACAGTTAGAATTAATCCAATAATGAAATGATGTATTTATATCTTTTATGTTTTTCAGAGACGTGCTAAAATCAGAAATGTGTCTCGCTGTATGTAGAATTCACAGATCAGCCGTAATAATTAGTTGGCTGTTTTGGAGCTCTAGTCCCCAATCATGGCTCCTTATTCCCAGTGGCAGCTGTAAACAGAGTCTTTGTCACTCAGTGACTCAATAGATTTAGCAGGTGGATGCGAGATGCATACTAACGTGAACTTCTATAAGACAGTCAGTCTCCCCCTCCAGCTAAGTGGCCGACTCGGAGACAATATCATCTCTGTCAGAGGCACAGAGGGCTGCAGTTTTGATCTAGCTAAACACAAGGCTCAGGTGGAGAGGAAATGGAGAGAGCCGTTAACCTTTTCAGTTGTTGAATAATGAAAATGCAAATAACGCCAGGCCCTGTCCAATGCCACTGCTCATTTATCTTGCATTATGTTTTTGAGCCTTGAGCGTTTCCTGTTCAAGTATTACCAGGTGAATGTGTTATATTTGGATATTTACCAAAATTTGGTTGTTTACGAGCACAGTTGTTGAGATATGTTTGCGTCTTTCTAGAGTCACGTCCCTATGCATTTTAAATTGTTGCTCACACTTGACATTTGGATGTTAAATCATCAGAGAAACAAAATACGATCATGCCAGCTGGGTCTCAGCTAATAGATGTCTATCATTCATCAGTGAAACACAAGTATATAATGTGAAACTTGGGCCTTGGTATTGACATGCACTACACTCAGTGTCAGGCAAGTGGGAGGCCTCATGGGGACATATTGTTACGTGCTCTGCACATGGCTCCGCCCACGCAAGGATTCAGGTGGATTTCATTTGTTCTTTGAATGGTCTTGGTCACTTTTTGTACTTATATTATTTTGTTTTGGAGGTAAATCTGGGGAGGTTTGTGTAGAATTCACAGATCAGCCCTTAATAATTAGTTGGCTGTTTTTGAACCCACTATATTTTGTGTTCTGGAGCGCTGCCTTCTCCCAGCCTGTAAATAGGCTGGCTTTCAGGTGCTTTGGTTGCTCGCGCTCTCGCCTCAGTACCGTTTGGCGCACCTGTGCGCGCATGGCGCTCCAGTCACCAGCTCGCTTCTGCAGGCTGAACGCCGTGATTCATCGCCGGTGCTGGGGCTTCGGTTTTATTTGCAGCCCTAGCTTTTGGCTCCTTTTGGCTGTATGAGCAGCAGTATGGCTTTTTGCAGAGGAAAAGTACCACAAAAGCAAAGTTTGTGTTGAGGCTAGCAATGGAGAAGTACAGGGACGGTCAGAAGGAGCTGCATTGTGTCTTTGTGGATCTAGAGAAAGCCTATGACGGGGTGCCAAGAGAGGAACTGTGGTACTGCATGAGGAAGTCTGGAGTGGCAAAGACGTATGTCAGTGCAGTTCAGGACATGTCAGATGGTTGTACGACACCAGTGAAGGGATTGGGATTGCACCAGGGATCAGTTTTGAGCCCCTTTTCATTTGCCATGTTGATGGATAGACTAACAGATGGGGTGAGACAGGAAGCTCCTTGGAATATGATGTTTGCAGATGACATTGTGATCTGCAGTCAGAGCAGGGAGCAGATAGAGAATTTAGAGAAGTGGAGGTCTGCTCTAGAAAAGAGAAGAATGAAGGTGAGCAGGAGTAAAACAGAGTACGTGTGTGTAAATGAGAAGACCCCAGGGGTCCAGTTTGAGTTGCACTTTGTTTTTTTTTATTTTTGTTTCGGGGCACAGGGTACAAAATTGAACGTTTAAACCTTCATCGTTGCTTCTGTGTCCTCCTTGAATACGTTGTTTCTCGTTTTGGGCCGTAACACAGACACACAATCATGCACTATATCGTGATACTTTGAATTAAAACCTTTAATGAGCAAATCTGAAATGGCTCTATAAGAAGTACATCAAAAAGATCCTCTTCTATCTTATGTCTAGAAGAAGAAGAATTTCTTGAAACTTGGTCTTGGTTTTTGATGTGCTCTGCTTTCATCATGTATTGCTGCCCCATCCATAAAGATGTTTTTCTTTCTGAGACTTCTTTAGCCTGTTGGAAACGTTTCATTCTGTTTGTGTCCTCTGCTTGCAGTGCATACCAGGTAGTGGTGGAGCAGGAGCGACCACGGCGAGCAAGAGGCACGGCGGAAATCCTACGTTGCTACCCAGTTCCCATCCATTTCCAGAATGCGACTCTCTTAAACTCCCAGTACTACTTCACCGCTCAGTTCCCTGCCGCCGGCATCCACTCGGCACAGCCCTTCACTGTGGGGGACAACAAGACCTACAACGGCTACTGGAACGCCCCTCTGCTGCCTCAGAAGAGCTATAGCATCTACTACCAGGCTGTCAGCACAGCCAACGGGGTGCGTGGTTCCACTTTATTCCAGCAGCGTCAGTCAAAGTTGCATCAAAGCTATAAATAAGACATTTGTGCGCAAAAAACAGAAAACGTTTATTTTTATTTTTGGCAGCCAATACTTTCTTTAAATAACATTATTACAGATTAGACAAGACAATTAAAAAGTACTTTAAGGAATTAAGCTCCATACATATTTATTTATCACTAACAAGAATGATGGGGTGCATAATTACACTCCACAATTAGCAGTTTTACATTTCTCAGTGCAATTTGTTGACTTAAAATATTTAATACTTTGAAATTGTGAAAAATTATAATTACATTGTATAATGATGAGTATTTATTTAAATAAAGGAGCATTTTTTTTTCTTTGTATAAGCAAAACATGACCCCCAAAAAAGGACAACTAATGTAATTTGTATTAGCTGGTTGACATTTTGTTGCTTGACAGCGCTAATAAGTATGTATAGTAACACTGTCACGACTCAGCAACTAAACAAGACAGATAAACGTAACCAAGGGAAGGTCGGGTTGTTCTTAATTTAATAATCGCGGGCAAGAAATCCATCGAATTTAATGAAGGTGAAAGTCGACCTTTTTTTATGTTCCTCGTCGTTTATGCAGGACTCACCTGAGCTAAACCATCGTTTCTCGTCACAGGCACAACCGCTTAAAGCGCGTAAAACAATGCTAATTATTTTGCCGCTGACTTAAATGAGAATGAACGCTGGGCTGACGGATTGATTGACCCGTTGAATTAAAGGAGCTGAAGTTTCCACACACCGTCTGCTCCCACGGGGAGACACGTGCACAGAGCAGCACAATTTCATCTGGCCTCAGCTCGACGTGTCGGTTCTCTGGCGCATCTTAATAAGCTACGGCGGGGTCAGGCGTGGAGCGCAGCGAGCCGGGGCGGTGACGGGCTCGCTCTCCAGCCATTACTGCTGCCCTGTTCTCCTGCCTCATCCGATGAGCTTTACGGAAAACACCAGACAAGTCGCTGATTGGCCGCGCTAAGGAGGAGCAGGTGTCCGACCAGCGGTAAAGTGTGAGAGGCAGGCAAATCCGACAGGGCTGCCAAATCGCACAGGTCAAATACAAGTGACACTTGGCAGGGTCCTCCTTCCAGTCACAACAGACAGCTCAACGGTGACTTCAAGAACCCATTGCGGCCCTGAATTAGAATCCCAATAACCAGGCTGCTTTAAAAGCACGAGCACGTCTTAAAGGAGGCGGTAAGAATGACGCCTGGGGCGAGGCTGAATACAATTAGCGAGTTTTGTTCTTTGGAGTAACACATCGGCGCAGGATTTGCCGGGGAGTCGCAGGAATTGGCTTACAGTTCTTTATTGTGATCAGACTAAGTGAAAGAGCTACTCGTTGACGCAGAATAAAGCTGCGTCTTCTTCTATGTTTCTATTCAGCGTTTGGGCTCACAATAGTCCGTGCGCATTATCTGCCATTAAGCCGTTAGGATCAATGGATGTCACGAGAAATTTAAATTAAAGTCTGAGGATGGCTGCACTTGAAATAGTTACCAGGTATTATTGCATCGTCTTCCACTAATAGTCAGATTTAATGTTGCTTTTTAGAAGGAAGGCCATTGGAGAGCTTCGGTGCTGCTGTCGAATGAAGACGCACGCATTGAGAATAAGCATTAATGGCCTTTCTTTAGTAAACCCCTCATTGTGTTTAAATGTTGGCTCTCCTGTGCGCTCTCATTGGCCGGGTCAAACACAACACTCAACGGCTCTGTGTTCCCGTCTGGGTCCTCTTTCCTTTTCAGCAGACCTTTGTTGACAACAAACTTCTCTGCCAACAGCAAGCTTTTATTTTTCTGTTTTCTTTTGTGTGCGTGTGTGTGTGTGTGTGTGTGTGTAAAGGCTGTTGTCAGAGCTGAAACTCCCTTATATATTCAGAAAGGCTCCCTGAAGTGTCATTTTTAGAGCCCTGCATGCTGTATTGGTGTCGCGTGTCACGGGGCGATGGCTTCCTCCACAGTGGCTGAGCACCTTGAGCCGCAGGCTGCCGACAGATCGCCGTTGGCTGACGAATCAGCAGCTCAACGCCGCTAATCTATACTCGAGGCCTTCTTGCCTTACTGCGTTTTGTGGCACAGTCGCTGCTCTCATAAGATGATAAGGAGCAGCGTGGAACTGGCTGAACATGGCGTCTCACGCAGCTGCGTTTACTGCCATGAGTGTTTGTGTGTGTCGTGTGTGCATGCATGATAATGTCTGTTCTTTTGTGTGTCGTCCCCCCCCCCCCCCCCCCCACCTTAAATCTCACTGTACAGGAGACCAAAATTGACTGCGTCCGAGTCGCCACTAAAGGTAAGGGGATTCCACGTCTTTAGCTGAAATCAAAATCGTGGCATTCTGCGCCAAGTTAGTTCGGTTTAAATGCTGATACGTCTGCGAGTGCATTAAATGTGTGCTTTGGGCCTCATGTATTTTCGGTCAATACATTGAATAAGGGCTTGTTTTTTTTTTTCCATGGCTGGGAGGCAGCCTGTGTGACTACTGAGGGTTGAAGTTACTTAGCTATGCCGCCTGTATATTCTGCTCCACACATTAAAGGTGATGAGGTCTAAGCACTATTGATCCGGGAGCAGAATTGATACGGCCGGCGAGAGCCCGAGTCACATTCTGTTCTGGGTGTGGGGGGAGGTCCTGTCACCCGCACCAACAATCTTGTGCATAGTGGAGTTTGCGTGTTAGACTATGGATTTTCTCCCCTGGCGTTCCAGCTATCTCCATTTACATGAGTTAATAGTCTGGAAAACAGAACGGCATGCAGTCGAAATAGAAGGATGTTATGAGCAATTTGTCATCTGAAGGGATGCGTTCAAATGCTTAACATTGGGTTGCAGCACATGATGACTGTAGCTAACCTGGCAAAACAAATTGTGACATGCTTATTCATGCTGTAATGGGTGTCATTTTCTTCCTCAGTACTGCATGATGGTGGGAACTGTTGGTGTGGTTGTTGTTTTTGCCTCAGCGTGGTCTCTCTTTCTCTCGCTCTCTCTCTCTGTTTGTCTTTCCCTCCATCTCTGACAACTGCATGCAATCTCGGATCCTCTGATGCTCCTCAGCCGCCATACTCGTGACTCAGCTCACAACTCCCTACATCCGCGTCGCCCCGGCGGCCGGCGACAGCCAACTAACAGGTCAGACTGGTCTGCACATTCCCTAACCAGCAGTTTTTTCTGTCAACTTGGTAGGAAACAAACAAATAAAAAATATTGCATGTGTGTGGTTGTATTCTCCTGCTGTTTGCATTGTATCAGTGTTATTAAATCAAAGGCTCAAAGACATGATATCCTGCCTTCATCCGCTCATTATTATTGGACTTGAATGACCCATTTGAGGTGTGTTTGTCATTTGATGTGTCAGCGCAGAGATTTTCCCAGTAATCCCCTCTCATGGGAAGTTCTCATTATTTCTGAGAATTAAGACTCCCTTGCTGCATTTGTGACAAGTGTAAACATGCAGAAAGTATGCAGAAGTTCTCCGTGTGAGGGCCTGAATATTTATCAAAAGTGCAGAATTTAATTATTAGAATGTTGTGCTCTTTCAATTTGTTTGGGTATTTATTTTTCTCAGGCTAGACTGGAAGAATTTGCAGTTGCACGGAGCTCACAGCTCAAATCGGGATTCGTCACTGACATCATTTCTATGAGATTAGCTTGTAACAGTATATTGAGACAAAATCCGTTCCATCAGTCCAGGCGGAATTGCTAATATGTCACCAGTCTTGAAATCCTCCACAGGATAAATAAACTAAAGGCCTGGGTGCTGAAAGAACAATATGTCACCACCAGCCTGGGATAGATACTTACCTTTTTTGATAAGGAGAGAAAACGGCAATACGCCAACCGGAGAGCAGGAACAGATTTATCTGACAGAGCGATTTATCATGTGAAATTTACACCGAGTGACAAGGAATAATGGTGTTGTCGGGGTGGACAATTGTCATTCCGGAACAGTTTCTTTCCTCCAAGAGCGTCTTATCACTTCCCCCGAGTAGCCGATGCTGTTGAAACAAGCCCCCCCACCCCCACCCTTCTTGGATGCAGATATGTAATGTTTTAGTTATTTTAAGGTGTTTTTTTTTATCTTCTTTGGCATTATCTTTCCCCACTAAGAATCCTACATTTTTCTCAAGCCTCGACACCACTTGCCCCATTTATGATGAACCAAGGGTAAAGTTGGTTCACACTTATCTTCCCCAGTGCAGCTTGATCAACAGAGCCACTTGCTGTGTGACGGCGCTAAAGATGGAAAACTGGGAGTCTCGAGCTTTCAAAATGAACATTCCTACTAGCCAATGAATGTGTATTAATATTAATGACCCACGGAATGCCAAATTATATCAGCTTGTCAGCCTCACTCCTTCACTTCGCCAATGAGTGTGCAGTCTAGTCGATTAATCCCTTTTCCTTCATTTGATCAATATCAAATCTGTTTTCCAGGAGCGGCCACTCACAAGCCTGACGCCGTGGAGCCCGAGAAACAAACGGACCACACGGTGAAGATCGCTGGGGTAATCGCCGGCATCCTCCTCTTCGTCATCATCTTCCTCGGAGTGGTGCTCCTCATGAAGAAAAGGTGAGCTCTTTAACTTACTCGCTGAAATACTACGTCGGATTTGTGAACTCACTTGCAGAACTCTCACAATGAGTGTGGTTTGTGTTTTTATAATTTTGCATTCCTCTCCCTCAAACGGCGGCATTGTCAGCGTAGCGTTAAATAATTAATTTGATTATGTTGATACGCCCCATTAGAAATGTTTACAGCCGTGAGATACACTGTGCCATGAAAAATTAATCCGTTTCCACGGCACCCTCAAACAAAATGTGCAGTGCTTCGGTGACATCGGAGTAGGAAATGTGTTTTTGAGGCTTGTGGTAAGAGGAGGAGGGGAGGAGATAAGACAGAAAATATAATGAATGGCTCAAAATGAAAAAGGATGACCGCATAGCCACAGGAAGTTTGCATTAGCCCCGGACCTTATGCTGCAAGAAGGTCCTGTGTACATTTCCCAGCAATCACTGGAGCTAAAGCTTAGCAAATATCAGGCCCCCTTCGTCCACAGCCAGGCTTGAAATAACCGCCTCAAAGTCAGTTTCTGTGGGGATTTCATTAGTGGACTCCATTGGATTCCTTTAATATCTCCACTGTGGAACATCAGGACAGAAGTACTTCACCATAAAGTTTAGTATGCATCGTCGTCGCTCTTAGATTTCAGATCAAAGAGCAAAGGTCAGCATCAGATGGAGTTGAGTGAGAAGCAGAAGTTTCTAGATTTTCCACAGCAGCCCCTGTCAGCGATCAGTGGGTGGGTGTTAAAATCAACCCGCACTAATGGAATTGATTTCAATTAGCATTCATCCAATCGGAGATGGAGAAGACTTCATTGGCTGGTTTTTGTGTAATTTGCCGTTAACAGCAGCGAATGGGAGGCATGTTTCGACATTCGAGCTGCTCGTTAGGTCTCAACCTGAAGGTCAGGCATGTTAATTTGTATGGGTGCTTAATATTATGTTCATGATGATGGGAGGGGGAGTGGGGGGGGGGGGCGGTTAGTTGACAGAATTGATTTGCCAGCTCGATATCAAATCAATTAGATCCAGTACCGAGCCCCACCCTCTCTTTGCAAAGCATGACATGACTCCAAGCAATCACCTTTGCCCTCATGATCACGAGTTTGCCTCCACGTATGCCACCATATCTGATTTTGTCCATTTCTACTCTTTTTTCAAACATTAATATATTTTTACTTTTTTCTTTCCTTTTCATTCCATCCCCTTCCCTCCTCCACTGCTTAAATCGTACTACCACCCCAATCGGCAGAAGAACCTATCACTCCTACACTTACTACCTGTAAGTAACCGCTCTGTGTGATGTTAGTGCCATGCTTCTCACCCACATACGCTCTCCCATGCACGCAAAGAGCAATCCCATCGTCCTCCTGACCAGAGCAATTACAGAGGGCCAACTGTAACTCTCTGCCGAAGGGAATGGAGGACGTCCACTCCGCTCCGTCTCCGCACGCTGATCGCATCATGCGGTGTGTCACGTTGGCATGACTTCTGACGGAAGCGCGCCGCCGCTCAGAATAGACCTGCCGCTGAGATGCTAAATCAGACATGACTTGACTTTGGAGGAGTTTATTATATGATGAACTAAACTGCCTTCATGATTATACTGCTGCCAAACTCATCTTGTGAAAGAAAAAAAAAAGAGAAAATCGATGCACGGGCTGCTGCATTTTTACTGAGTGTGAATTTTTCATTTGCCTCCAATGATTTTAGCGCTCGCTTTGAAGTGCCTATCGCAGCGCATCTGTGCTTTAGTTGTGCACGGAACATCAATGAGCTTGTCCAAACACAATTATTTGCACAATTATGTTCAAATCCTGCTAATGCGTAGGAAAATACAGCGATTGATGAGATGTGCAGCTGAAGAATCCAACTTGTTGATGTTTCCAAGCAGGTGCTACATGCATGTGATTATTTAAAGAGTTTCTCCAACCTCACTCCATCCCATCAATCTGGCAACAAAGCATCTCATGCTCTTTCCTTTCCTTCTTTCAAGCATGCTATTTGGCTTGTTGCCCGTCCAGCCCCTTGATTCTATGGCGATGGTGGAGTTGTGTCTTTAGCTGATGAGACATTTGTGATCACAGCATAATCTCCTCTCTATTTAGACGTCCCCTACATCATCAAACAATGTGTGCTGCTGCTTTTATTCTCTCTTAATATAGCAGATTATTCCATATCACACCTCTGAATGGTAGAAAAGCTTATTCTGCAGCTCTGCGTTCCCGCTGAAGCTCAAAAGGCTCCCTCTGTACAGCCTTTGTGGATGGATGGATGCACACTAATCTGTCTTGAGATGGCTGTGATCACAGGACAGAATGGAGGCTGCCTTGCTTCAAAGAACATCTCAGAATACACCTGGAGATGATACTGTGGCGAGTGTCACTCACGCGTTAGATCATAGCTCTGCTGAATGGGAAGCCCCAGTAGTTCGGAGGAGCGGTGTCGTCAGAGCTGAGCGCAATCGTTGACCGAGCTAAGAAGGGATTGGCAAGGCTGTGAGTGAAACTATCCGAGCATCAGCTTTGTGCTTTTGTTGCAGGAAAATGGCATTTTCTTGGATTACCACCAGTGTGCATGAGGGTGAGGTGGAGGTGGTTGCTACAGTTTAAAGTGTTTCATTTTGTGCACAAAGTCAAGGATTTAAAAGCTAACATTCAGACCTGCATTAAACGCTGATTTTGAAAATTGATTTTTGCATTTCTCAGAGTTTTAGGTAGCCTGCGTTCACTGATTGGAAGGTTTTAGGTTAATGAAAGTGGATAATCTTTTTAAAAAAATGGCTCATGGCATTCTGCAGGCACATGGTTTTATTTGTGAGTGGCCACACACAGACACAGATAGTGTGGTGGGTCTACAGCCCCCATGCACCAGGGCCATCCTTGGACCCGATTTCCATCCGTGTCCCTTTGCTGCACAACTTTCCCCTTCATGATTTTCCAGCCACATATTCAGTTACCCAATCAAATAAATGTAAAAATGCCCCAAATATATTATTAAATGAGAAAGAACACAATTCTGGAGAGAACTGGGATGTCCGGCTTGATTATGCAGCCTGCATTGCCCGTCATAATATTCCACTTGTGTCTTTCCCTCTTCTGTCATACACAGCGACATAGCTCATAAGAAAGACTCTGACAATACTGGATCCGATCCTGCTTTCTTCTGAGCTGAGCCCATAAAGTACTATGTTGTATACAGATACACGGCGTCGATCTCGCCATATTAATTATGCGTTGCATTCTCAAAGAGGCGATCCTCCAGAGCGTTCTCTGAAGCGTTCGTCTTCAGCCGTGATGACAACCTCGTGCCAGGCATGTGATTGCAGCACCTCTATGATTGATGAATCCCATTAATGCGTTCGTGCATTCATCAAAGTCTTTTGAAAGCGTAAAGAACACCCCGCTCGCTCCAAAATATGCACTTTAGCAATGCTGCCAGAGGTGAATGCAGCCAGACTCGTCATCAGAGATGCTGTTAAATATGTGATCAACTATCTGCAACTGTCCTTTAATCAGGTGGTCACACCGGCTGCTGCTGCTGCTGCGAGGAACCGGGGAGAAATCAATTGGCCTGGGGCCAGTGCAGGCCGTGATTCCCATTCGATTTTAATTCATGCAGGCAGCAGGCACTTTAAATACACCTACACTTACATGTTCTGATTTTAACCTATAAAAAACATTCCATATTACAGAAAGTAAAATATATATATACTCCAAACACACACACATTTTAACTGACTTGAGTGTATATGCTGTTACTCTAATACTTGCATGGAACCTACATCCAATGTCTATTCTGGAAGAAGCATTTTATTGTCTTTCAATTTACAGTTTTTGGTATTTCACCCACATTTTAGCCCCCCCCCCCGAATGAAAATAATGGTACTGTTGCTCTGTTTCTACATGATAGGAGAACAGTTAGCAGTTGAGTTAAAGGTGATAACACAAATACATTTTCTTCTTTCTGAAGAATAAAGTCCATAAAGTCCGCTCATGACGGTGTTTCATTGTCAGTTTCATTTGCATCTGGCAGCCGGTTGTATCATATCATAAATAAGTGCATGCATTGTATTGAGCGGGTTCAATAATTAACAGGCCTATACCAACATCTGGCACTTTTATAGCGTGGTGGAATTTACTTTTAATAAATAAATGGCTTCCTCTTCACTAGAAACACACACACACACACACACAGAGAAACATATTAATCACCCTCCCTATACTTGATAAATCATACTTTTCATAATCACCTCCACTACAGTCAGATTGGGAAGCCTGCTAAACACACCATGTATAACACAATGCGCTCAGGGCAAACACCTTCATTAAAGATGAGCATACAGCAAGAATCACATTAATTGGAACAAGCCTTGCAGATTTTCTTCTTTTTTTTTTTTTTTACCTACGAGCTCTGAATGTTGATTAGGAAAGGGAAAGCGGAACAGCAGCCAGCGCAGGGAGAAGGGATGTCACGCAGGGAATGATGGAGTTTAAATTCACATATTTTAAAATATGTTATGGAGAAAAAAAAACATCTGTCACAGTTTACTACAACCTCAGTCTCATCAGCTACTTACTCAGCACTAATACACACACACAAATACATTTTACAAGTCACAGATAGCACTGTTGCAATAATTTAAAAAAAATACAAGCTGGGGTCAGCATGAGTCTTTATTTCTGTGGTGAAGACACATTGAAGGTATTACTAAATGTGTTAGGGCTACGTATAACAGCTGAACCCCAGGAAGCAGAGACGCAGCCGAGAGACAGTTTTAGCTTCTTTTACTGAGAGCAAGAAGAATTAAAGTACATGCAATATCAAAGTGTAGACCTCCGTCAAACATCTCATTCCCCTTGAAATCGGATCTAAACATCCACATGGTGATATGGATCAGCAAAATGTTCTAAATTGTTCTTGGTATCTTTATACACCAACCATGAAAAATTTAAGTGAATCAATTTTTAACTGATTTTTTAATCTAAATGGAGATTACAATGTTAAAATTTAATATTTTTACCTGACCTCATTCTGAATCCAATCCCGATGAAATATCGTGGTAAGACCGAGGCCCCCACCCGACATGACTGTGTCTAATTCCATAAATATCGGTCAATAATCAACTGAGAAATTGAAGAACAATTATTGAAGCTCTATTGACATGACAATGAAAAATTCCAAAGTGATCCACAATCCAGGATCTCTTCTTGATCATCACCAAAATTTAATTTAGTCATCCATTATTGGTAACATTCCTAATAATTCCTGAAATTGTCATCAAGAGCCATCTGCAACTGTTTGAGCTATGTTGCTAACAGTCAAATTTGCATGATTTAAGCCATAATTAGGCAATTACTGATTGGTAAATAAAATGAAGCGACATTTATTGACTTTGCCATAATGAAGGTGACCAGCAACCGCAAGCAGTTTAAAAAATATGACAAACGAGTAGAGCAAAATGCCAGCTCTTACAAATGTAGTACTAAAATGCTATTTATTGGATTAAAGGTCAATGTTTTTTCCTTCGACACTGCAACATTTTCGATTTGAGTAATCCTGTTACTGTTAAATCCCAAATACTGCAGTTTGACCCTCAACCTGGTTTCTCCTTTATTGTATTTTACACACAGCTTGAGCGTCAACAAGTTAACGCCTTTGGTGCAAACCGATTCTCGGTCGTATCAGCGGCGCACGCTGCTGCATCTTTCGAGTACAATACATTTAATTTATTATTTAAAACAACACAGTTCTCCTAATCAATGAAGCAGCTTTGTCAGCAGCTAAGCTGTATTGTACGTCAGTGTATGAGTCAGACGTATTGCTCTTCTGGAGTAAATAAAGAGAAACGGCATAATTGATACGTGGCTCTACGATGACTGGATGGACAGACGTCTCGTTTTAAAGTGTTTCAAATGAGACAGTGCAGACAGACAACTGCCCCCCACTGGGTTAATCAAAGAAGCTTCTGTTGCCCCTCCCAGCTGCGTGTCAGTCGACTAACACTCCTAAAGGCGCACGCCGAGCTCAGCAGATGTGTGTGGATTGTCTAATGAATTCTCCCTTGTCCCCGTGCCGCAGAGTTTAGGCTGCTTCAGCGTTGAAATGAGGCCCCGCCATGCTGAGCTTGAAGGTTTTGAAGCTCTCGCGTTAGAAGTTGCAGCAGCATCACCTCCCACAGCACAGACGTCCTGGCAATCACAATACATACAGTCCTTGCAGCCTTCTTTTTGTTGTAGCTGAACCTACGGATTGCGCGCTAAGATCCGAGATGAACTGTCGACGAAGTCTCTAATGAGCGTTGCTTAATAAAGTAACCTCCAGTCTTTGGAGACATATTATGAAAAACTCATATAAGTGTCTGGAACTGTGATATAATATGTGATCTTTAAATCCTCCAACCAGCTCTGCCATCGGTCTGGCCTGTCTTTCTCGTATGCACACTCTGCTGTTCAAAGAATTGTGAGATTATTTTTTGTCTTCTATGTTGGGCATTTTGCTGTTTAAGTAATCAGTCCTACACATAATTTATTTGGAACTTTTCCACATGCAGCTTTACCCGAACTATCGGGGGATAAGATAAACGCATTCATTCATCAATGTGCACAAACTCTGCCCTACGCTTCCACGTACTCTCTGTTGCCACATCCCACCCTGTGATATAGTCATCTATCATTAATTTTACCCGTCTTACAAATGAGAAGAGAATAGCTTGCCTATTAATCTTCATTGAACGCCCACGGTGCTCACCAAACGCCCCAGTGTTGCGTGTGCTCTCCATGTTTTGGCACTGCATTCCATGCAGCCTGGTCTTGCTTCAGCCATTACAACGGGCCAGGAAAGCGGAAATCTGAATCTAAGCAGACACCGAAATGAGGACAGTGATACAGTAATAAAACATGGATTATAGTCGTTCTTAATAGCCTTCTCAATGAGTGCACACAGTGCCGAATCTTAATATTGCCTGGGGTACATGCTGCTCCTCCTCCCCTCTTCACTATTACAATATGAAGCTATAACAGCAAGAATGCAGTTTGTTCCCACTCTAATTGCAGATTAAAAGACAAGAAGTGGGTCCGGCAGAGGAAGATGTCACCACTTTGTCACTTGGCTTTCTGAAGAACGGATCCGCCTTTAGCCTCGAGTCACAGCCTTCAGAGCAAATGACTGTTTGGAGGCAGCGGGGGCCCGTTGCCATATGGCACAAGACAGCGGCGAAATTGAATAAACAGCAGAGATGTGCGAAAACAACGCAGCAGGAGTGCATCATTAGACAGCAGTTGTCCGCCAGAGAGACTGCAATTTAAATAGGCAGAGGGGTTTATGCAGAGAGTAACAAAGTGCAAGAATCAATATGAGGGCTGCCGTAGTTAATTCTTACACTGCTCACTCCCCTCCGGCAACGGAGCATCGACAACCATCGGCGAGACAGCTAGAGCGTGCCACCTGCGAGGTGTTCCCCTCTTTTGAGTCATACTTCTGTGGAAATACGGGAAGGTTAACTTTTTAAAGGTTAACTTGCAAGAGCAAGAAAGGACTGCAGTTCTGCTTTTAACATCTAGAATGGATGCTTCTCTCTGTGATCACTTAGAGCCATCTGAACACACGCGTTAATCAATACATAGAGTCTGTACAGGATTATTTTCCAACAGTGATTAAACAGTTAAATGTCCTTAGCGTAGGATTATGTTATTACTATGCATCCATATCCTGTGGCTGCAACACGTGTCGATTAGGGGCAAACCTCAGGGTGTCACCTCATGTAAAAGTTCACTGACATTGTTGAGCAGCTTTACATGGGATTATGAAGGCTCGACATATGAGATCAATAGATTCAGTCTGGCCCGAGTGTGTGTGTGTGTGTGTGTGTGTGTTTAGTTGGTACACAATGCAGTAATGGTGTTTGATCAGGAACAGATTGCTTGTAGGCTCTAACACATCAGCTCAAAGTAGGTCAATAAAAGCAGGTTGACTGTTTCAGTTCACCATTCTGAGCTTCAATTCTTTCGTCCTTAGAGGCTATGGCTAAATTTAAATCATCAAGGCCCCTGATGCATTTGGGTTAGGGTGTCACACCTTTCCACATTACCAGGGATTTATAGTCCACTGCTTGGAAAAGCATCTGGAGCCCAATAAAACCCCTAATATGACCACAGCCTGGGGCACATTAGCACAGCCATCTCATTACATCTCTGAGTCATCTGCCAGCATCATATCAGATCAATTCAAGCGCAGCCATTGTTGCTCTTATCTCATTGTTTGCTTTGATTTCTTCCTGTTATGAAGGAAATTGGCCAAGAAGCGCAAGGAGACACTGAGCAGCACCCGTCAAGAGATGACGGTGATGGTCAACTCCATGGACAAGAGCTACACGGAGCAGGGCACAAACTGTGACGAGGCGTTGTCCTTCATGGACACACACAGCCACACGCTGAACACTCGAAGCGAGTGTGCGCTCACGCTGAACGGGCGCAGCGAGTGTGCGCTCACCCTGAACGGGCGCAGCGAGTGTGCGCTCACCCTGAACGGACGCAGCGAGTGTGCGCTCACGCTCAACGGACGCAGCGAGTGTGCGCTCACTCTCAACGGCCGAGGTAAGACGGCCCTGCATCAATCTGCCAGCTTTCTACAGTAACACACACATGCACACGCACACACAGACACACACAGCCTGGTGGAAGCAGTTTATTTGGTTTGGTAAGGTGAGTAAGAAATCAGGTCCTCATTTAGAGTCAATACATCCAGCCGCACGATTTGGTGTTTGACATTTTATTTTTGAAGTGTCTTAATATTATTTCTTTGTTTTCCATCTTGACTTTTTCAAACCGGCTTTATTTAGACTGTCAGTCATTTTGAAATGATTTCAAAGATAAAAAGCCACCATGCTGTCACCAACAGCAGCCAATAGGGAGGCAGCTTGCTCAAAGCAGTCCAATAGAATTCACTTTGATTTGACGGAAAAGCCTATGATAGAATTTAAGCGACTGTTTCGTTTTTCTTCATCTTTCTTTTACCCTTTTCCTTTGAGTTCAATTGCCAAAATGAATCTTGGGTTAACATTAATGCGATACTGTCAGAATTCTGTTCCTGATATTTGTGCTATAATCTGTCTTCATAGTTTTCTTATACCTCTTAAGGGTCAAAGCTCAGTGCAGTTGTGAGCTTCTAAATGATGTTTCCTCCTTGGAAGCTTACTAGATCTATTCCACTGCGATAGCCTATTAATTTGATCCAACCTGGGTACAACTTAATACTTTCATGATGGACAGCTCAGCTAAGTCTGCAATAAGGGCTTGACCTGGTATAATCCCAGTCAAAACCATTAGATTAAAACTCTGCAGGAACTTCTGTCTGCACAGCACTGCAGGGGATGAGCCCCAAAGATGCTCTGACCTTGATTAACTGTCTGTTGGTGTGAATGTTCAAATCTGGGCCCTCTGTCAGTGTAAAGTATTTTAATGGATTACTTTTTAACGCCACATATTGGTGTAGTGCCTTAAGAACCTAAGGTCTGTATTTCTCTCTGTGACCTAAGTGTCATTTTGGCTCAACACATCATGATTAACAGGCAGAAGTCCTGAACGTGCGGCAGTCAAAGCTGAAAGCTCATTATTAGCATAGCAGGTAGCAGGTAGCACTGCAGGTTTAGCCGAAATTCCCACTATTGTTCAAAATAGATATGGATACAGACACAGATTCGGATTGGAGCCTTTCATATATCTTCCTCCCTCCTCCAAAAAAACAGCCATGCAACTTAGGCTTTAATTGCTTTTTTTTAAAAAGAAATAAAATGATCTAATCCAGAATGAGTTCAGTAAAATATATTAAGTTTTAACCTCTATGAGGGTTGCTATGGTGACTTTTGCTGCAGGTTGATTTCTGCCCCTGCACAGCTGCGGTGGCTTTGTTGAACTGAACGAGACGCACCTGTTCGTCATCTCACCTAATCAGCTCCTGCCTCTCTGGACAGTTCTCTGCCAGAATATCCTCTCTGTTCCTCAGTATGTTCAGGCTCTGCCGTTCTATGTGTCGTCCCGTATTCCCTAGTTCTTTCTTTAATGCCTGAGGAAGCAGATCCAGTTGAAATCTTGGTACATTTTTACAACAAAACAATTTTGTTTTTTGCTGGCATTACCAAGATACTGTGGATTTAGTAGTGGGCAAATGGATTTGTTGCATCATCAAAAGCTATGGATCTATGTCCAGAAGAATCCACCATTACTGAAAGTGTGCTTTTTGTGAATAACTTCTAAACTAATAATGATATCAATGTGAATCCAATTGCTAAAGGTTTGTTTTCATGGAATCAAAAATATAGATCAAATTAATGTAGGGCCATTATTATTATATTATTATAATTTCATCCAGATTGGATCCAGAATATAAAGTATTACAATTTAACATTGAAAACCCCATTTACGGATTCAAGAATCAGTTAAAAATAAACATCAACATCAACTTCAGTTTTACTTTTCATGGTTGGTGTATAAAGATAACAAGAACAATTTAGAACCTTTTGATGACGGTCCAGATCACCACGTGGATGGTGTAAATCAAATTAGGAGGGGAATTACCGACAGGTTGTTCATAGAATGATGACAATAAAGGTACTTTGACTTGGAAAAAAATGAAAGTGAGCTGCTCGGCGGAGGTGTGCGCTCTCTGAGTGATTTTGTAGTTTACTCTGCAAACACCCGATTAAGCACGCAGCCGAATAGCCCCTTTACTATATACTGCATCAGCCGCGCCTGTTATCGGCAGCTCTCCTTGATGATCTGGGCTCTTGGTAAATTGATAGGATAAAGTTTTTTGATTTTGGTAATGAATCACAAGGATTTGTTAATTTTGCTGGCTATAGTAACCTGTTGGAACCATAAACGCTATCTCATTAATTCAAACCCTTTATTACAAACATAAACAAACTTTATTACGCATCATCACATAATATTGGCAGCGTTCAATCAAACTTGAACAAGTTGATTCTTCGTTTTTGCTCTACATGGCAGAAGTCAGCTCATTAGGCATAGATTCTCAAATGTTATTTTAGTGTGCACAAAAGTGTTTATATGTAATCATCAATCATTATTTCTTGATTGTTTATCCTTGTTCTTAATTGGTTATTGATCGATGAAACATAGCATTATTCCAGTCTAAGATTTCTTCCATATTACTGCAGAGCAAAATCATTCATCAGCATTGTGAATATATGAGCTTGCATACAGCTTCATTATGTCATTGATCGAGGTTTTAACTTTACTGGTAAAGGGTACTACGAGGGTGAGATCTCAAAATGCATCTTCCTGCGCAGCAGCGAGACATATATCCCCTCTTGGAGCTCATCTATAGGTGGCGCTGGTGCTGATGAGCCTGGTGAAGACGAGGAATGATGAATGTGGTGAATCTAGAAGACCAAGTGGTGATGGGAGATGGTGGGCAAAAAGCAAGCAGCGGGAAAAAGCTAGAGGAATTTGTCGTACCTAAAAAGACAGCAGCAAGATGATAGATTTGATCTATTTTTTCCCATTCTTCTGCTGATAAATACAAACAACTTTTTTAGTTATGCTAGATTTTGTTCATTTGTAAAAGTACCACTGCATTTGTGTGTTTTGGGTTCTTGCTAAATTCGTGAATATTGTGAAATTGAAAAAATAATTAGTCAGACATGTGACTGACTTTGTTCTAAAAAAGATGACGGTGCCTTAAAGGGTGCCATCAAAAATGGCTGAGGATTTGAAACAATGATTCGCAACCAACACTGACCCAGAAGGTTGATTTAACTTTAAATTATAAAATCTTGTACTTCTGCTGCTTGCTATTTTTATTGTCTGCAAACTACCTCAACTACTGTACGAGACTATTGATTTCCCTGTCTCTGGTTCTTGTTCTCCATTTCTAGCCGGGTCATCACCCTCGTCCTTCACACTGCCTAAAGCCAACACTCTGAGTGCTTCCATCCCTGCCAACTCCTACTACCCAGGTAAACAGGCCCATTTATTCCCCCACGCTGGCGCTGTGTGTCGACATAGAGGTGCTGAATATGATCAGCGAAATCAGATGGTGTGAAAACGTCTCCAAAAGTTTGAGGATGACTTAATAAGACTTGGTGTTTTCAGACCAGTTAGTTTGATGCTCTACTGCGCAAATTGCATTCTAATACTTCAGTGTGGGGTTTGACATTAGACAATTAAGTAAAAATAAAATTAAGTGTTTTCCGACACAATTTCCCAAATGAGAAGGTTGAACAAATTGGCTCGCGATGCATCGCTAGTTATAATAGAAAGATGGAATTCAGCTGTTCAATTACACGTTTAATTTCTCTAAATATTATGCATCATTTCAGATCTTATGTAATCATATTACAGTACATGTAATTGATTCAATGGAATAAAGAGCAGCTAGATTTTTAATCAACTAAACTTGGTGTATAATTTTTCTCAGGAATATGAGAGTTTCCTTCTATGCTGCTTGACAGGAAACCATATACTCTGTGCATAGTATTATTCTAATTATTATTATTTGTGATTGATTTTTGTGTGCATCTTGAGTTTGTTTATTTACTGCAAACTCTCTTTCCTCTCCTACACTTTCTGCACTTGTTTTGGGGGTGTGAGCAGATCCCTTTGTACCAACTGCCATCTTAGGTGAGACACATTTCCTTTTCCCATTGATGCTATTTATTATTCCTGCCTCTGCGTTGAAGAAGATAACAGAGCATCACATTCATATGACGCCAGTCTTACAACTTTTTCTTTCCCCAATTTTTACGAAAGATGGCTTCCTCACCTTCATACCTGCATGCTGCTTCTCCCCCTCCTCCTTCCTGCTCCTTCGTCCCTCCTTCCTCTTCCTCCCCGTCAGATGAGGGGCTCTTCTGGGCTGAGGCTGGCTTTACTCCATCCCATCCGCATTGCGTGTCGTGCGTGTGATGTCACATACATATTTGACCTCTCATATGCATGGACAGACATGTGGACTGGATGTGTGTGTGGGGGGGGGGGGGGGGGAGTCTAAGGGGGGGCAATGGGTTGTGTGTGGGGGGGTGGGGGGGGTATGGCACCAGAGCATGGGCACAGAGACACAAAGCAGAAATTAAACAGAAGGAAATGGAAAAACCCTCTTAGCCTCCCTCAAAAAAATAACTTTCAGACAGGATACATTCAGTCTGAACACCTAGACGTGTATTAGCTGTGCTGCCCCCCCCCCCCCCCCCTTGCTCCTCACTACACATTAAACTCTCCTCCCTCCCTGCCTCCAAAACAACAACCTTTTCTACTATTCTTTTTAATGTCGCTCCCCCCTGCCTTTGGCTAACTGCTAGTGACCTACTTGCCTTTGTTTTGGTTTTTGCCGTGTTGATTCATCCCATGCAGTGATAAAAAAGAATTCTAAAATAGCGTTGTTGTTTTGTTTTTTTCTTCTTTCGCCTATCATTACTGGCCTCTCTTGAACGCGCAGCTTAAAGTGCGGTATGTTAAACAAGGAGCCTTTTACGGCAGCGGGCCAAATAATGCACCGACTAAGTGGGGCACTAGGACTGAAATAATTTAATACTTAAAGCCAAGAAGAAAGATGCAGTGAAGGACTTCACAAGTAGCGTAGAATGTACTACTGTGGTGCACAACTTACAGTGAGGGCGTACTGTAGTACTTTCATTTTTTCTGCACGAGTGCAATGCAGACCAGCATCTTTCATCATCACTGTGGTGACAGCTGCTTATGTTAGTTCCACAACTAATGAAGCACGAAATAATTACACGAAATTATGGCAGACAAAAAAAAAGGTTACATGCTTTCAGCTACGACGCTTTTAGTTGCGGCATTGTCTCATCAGTCGAGGTTAATGATCAGAACCGATTCATCTCAGACTATTATTTAAACAATATATATAAAGGCAGGTGTCGTCACACTTAAAACATGCAAATTCAATAGCAGTAAATTAGATTAAGAGATGCGATATGACAAAATACCCCAAAAATAATTGGCATCATTTAAATGTAAAACCTGCAGATCTGGATCAAGTACGGCTTGTTCCCAAGAGGAGCAGTATCACCTTTATTTCCTCCCCTGAAATCCATGACTTCCTTGTTTTGTTCCTTTACTTTTGTCTTGTACTGTTGAAATTGCCCCATCCATCCACTCGACATCCTCCCCTTGACAAGGCTTTCTACCCCGGCAGTTTGGACTGAGAAGGCATGCGCTCCTGCCCTCAAGCGTAGCTTTAAAACACGACTGTAACAGGTTCTCATGCTATATTGTTACTCATCCCCTCTCTCCTCTCTCTTGTCCTTTCTTTCTCTTTACAAACGTAACTTCCTATGTATCTGCTATCTAAAAAGTGCCCATTAATGGTAAGTTTTCCCAAGTGGGCCTTGGGTTGGGGGGAACGAGGTGGTGCTTGCTCAGAAAGCAAGCCGACAGTGAGGGGCTGTTTCTTTCATGGCCATTCAGACCTCTAATGCATGATCAGTGGACATGTTAGCATTTCACCTCCATTAGCCTAGCATGACCAGAGTATGTGCGGCGCCCCATTGGCAGCATCACGCCATGCATTCTCCTCCCATCTCTGCTTCTCTCCTCTTTTTTATTTATTTATTTAGTTGTTGTTGTTTTTTGAGGGGAAACTGGGCGGCTGGGGGTTGAATCCATGCTGTGTCTACGTGATGCTTTTGAGGGTGCCTGCTGCAACATGCTCACTGTGGCCAAACGCACCCCCCTCCCCACATCTTCCACCTTCATGTTTCTGGACACTCTCCATCGCCCGCTGACCCCCCACCCCCCCACCCCAGCATCTGTGCCTCATGTCTGCCACTGACTGGATTACAGTATGAAAGTGCTGGAATTAACTCTCACTATGAGCTGCAGCCCAAACCAGCAGACTGTACTAGCAGTAAACAACAACAACAACAAACACGCTTGTTTTAGTGGGTGTGTTGGATGGCTCTCTGCTGGCTGTTGCAGTCAGGAACCTCTGATTGGCTGCTGGCTGACATAAAGCACCGTAGGTTTGCAGTATTAGATGTTTGTCAGCCACACACTAAGACAGATGGATCTGAACCTCCCTGCCACACGACTCATCCTATTACTCAATGATGTCGTGTTGTTGTCGTCGCCATCCATAACAAACAGATTAGGAACTCTGAGTCGTTGTGGCAATCTGGAGGGTTGTGGCATAATGCTTCACAGTAAACGAGATCATGTGCAACCTGCTAATTGGGCGTGAGTGAGATATGAACTGCTGCGTGGCCACACCTCACCCGTTACCACCGACTCAGAAAACGCCGCTTGCCATTTGCTGCTTCTAAGCATCATGTCACCCAAATGTGTTTCACAACAACATGCATATGAAGCTCGGGAGCTCCTGCCTCTCTGCCCTGACCTGCCCCGGCCTGTTCCTCTCTATGTGCCCTGCAGACGAGAGCCAGAACACGGGCAGCGACACCAGCAGTCTGGTGCAGTCGCACACTCACTCCCTGAGGAAGCGGGAGCCGGTGGATGTGCCGTATCAGACCGGTCAGCTGCACCCAGCGATCCGTGTGGCCGACCTCCTCCAGCACATCACCCAGATGAAGTGTGCCGAGGGCTACGGCTTCAAGGAGGAGTACGAGGTAGGACGCTACCCAACCCCCCGCCCCTTCCTGGCAAATGCAAATAAAGCCTGGTGATTGATCTATTAGCGTTTCCAGAGTGGAAATCTAATACATCCGTCTGTGTCGTGCCGCTCTATCTGGCTGCTCCTCTGTTTTGCACAGCACAACTGTTTTGTTTCTCCCCAGATGCTCTTTAGTGATAAATTGTTAATGCACGCTTCCCCAGTGTGATCACGCCGTGATTCGTTTTGCTGTTCATCCGTTCTGCGTTGTTTCCAGCAAATGTGCTTCTTGTGTGCATGCTTGTGTAAAATGCTGCCTCCCCTGTTCTCCTCGACACTCAGCTGGAGACCAACTTGAAATGCACCCCCCCCCCGACCCCCTTTTCAAACCACATAAAAAACTATAAGTCTTGTCTTAGTCGTGTCTCCCCTTCTATCGGAATCAGGTCGGATTACACTCTGACAACAGTCCGCTGCTCTCTTGTTGCATGGCAGTGTTTATAATCTGACACCAGAACAAAAGATTTTACACCAGAAGAGCATCACTCTCACTTCCTCTCTTTCATGCGGGAGGCTGGCGTTCCTTTGGTGCTCCAGGCTCCTTGTCATCCCTGAGCATCCCGCCACCCTGCCTCAACTCACCGTGCACTGATATTGTAGCACTCCCACTCAATACTCTCTTAATCCTTCTCTATAATCTTTTTTTTATCATTTGCTTATCTGTGGCTGCACCGCATGATTTTTCTTCACCTCTCTCCCTCCTTAGCTCTGCGGCGTGGGCCAGATCTATCAGTAATTAACTCCCCACGTCCCTGTCATGACTGCAGAATTAAATAATGCCACCTCACGTCGCTACGTGCAGCATTGGATCACTGAGGGCCTGGAGTGCTTTGGGCTGCCCTCTGGGCCTAATCCATTATGGATAAAGGTGTTTTGGGTTCATGCATCCAAATGCATAATAGTCAATCAAAAGGGAGCTTCGCCACAACAAGCTAGTTTACCTTTCTGCAGGCATTCATTGAAAGGGCCTGCAGGGATTGAATTAGCTCACGCTAACATGCTCGAGCCATTCATTTGTATGTTGTGTTCGGCTGTTGTCTTCTCTATGTGTATGTCTTCGGGTTAATGCCCTTTTTTTTAACCATTTATTTGATGAGGTTGGAGCCCAGTGCACCTCGAAACCTGTTGACTTACGCTGTACCGTATCTCTCTCTGACCCATGCTTCTTTTTATTCTGTACGTTAACTTTGGATCAGATCAACGAGGTAAGCCAATATTATTTATGACTTTTTGAGACTTTAGCTGACATCACTCACCTGACACACTGGTGGTGCTTGGTGGCTGTTTCAAGGCCCTGTGGGATGGCAGCATCTCACATTTATGATCTAGTCTGAAAAGGGCATTCACCAGCAGAAGCCATGCAAAATCCCCAAATCATTCGACATTAGATGATGAAATGTGTGTAATATTTGTCATGTCAAAGTGTGACAGCATCATTGTGAGGAAACCTTCATTTATGGACAATCTGCATAGCTCGTCACGCAAACTTGTCCCATAGTACAGGACAAGTTTGCATGACAGCACGAATCCTATACTTTCCAAAGGCTCTATAAAGACATGCTTAATTTGAAACTGTTTGCATGTCCAAATTCTTCTGCATGATTATGCACAGTTTGAGGGGATGAGCAGAAAGCAGAAAACTAGTTTTCAGCTCTGTTTCTGTGAATGGAAATGTTGCATCTGAATCTCAGTGAAACTGTAGAAATGTTCATTTACTCTCGTCAGTTGCACATCTTTGCGTTTCATCTTTTCTCCTTTTTCTTTTTTCTTTTTTTGCTTCACCCTGGTGTATATGTCATGAACTCTGTAGTGGCTTTTCCTAGGTTTTCCTATTCCCAATGAATGCACAGAAAGGGATATACTCTGGTCTAGTGGTAATGGACAAACAAAATGTAACGTTTGAGTTTTACCAGTTAAAGTAAACTTTAGACTTTGAAATTGAAATATAATTGCCTCATATTGAGAGCTATTCTACCGCGGTAATTATTATTTTCTAAATGCAGGATTTAAGCAGCCTGAGGAATGAAACAATCCCGAGAGAGACAGGGTCACTAATTTTAAGAGGGAACTAGTTGCCTGGTAACGCCTTTCGATGAAAGACAATGGCATTGGCCCCTTCATTTACTCAAGACATACTGCCACAGGAGAAGAGGCCGATAATAATTTGTCTCTGAGACATGTCTTCTCTGAAAGGATGGGACATATTTTTAACCTATTAAAGCTGTTTCTCAGTGAAATCACTAGTCCTCAGGACCTAATGCAGGAATATGTCCTTGTGGCATGTCTGAGACCTTTCTTTGCGAGACAAATGACCTCCTGCCTTCCGCAGCACTGTGATGAATGAAAGCATCAAGTCTTAAAACACTGAACGACGGAAGATGAAGCGCTGCGCTTCTCTCAGAACGGCTAACTGCACAAAGACGGAACACTCAAAATAATCTCTTTAACCTCTGATAAGTGCTCTTGAGTCTTTACTTGCAGCGGACTCCAAACCTAATGTATTCGCTGACTTGTCAGATGCGGATTAGCCAGAACAGCAACGTGTTTCTGTTCTGGCCAGTCTGCTCGGAGCCAACCCCACGCGCCGCTGCTGAACAGCGGCGGACTGGCAGTGAAGATGCATTTTCATAATTTGACTTAATTGTGTCAACCAGAAGGAAAATCTCCCCAGCGAGAGATGATAAATATTTCATGAGGGTAATCTGAGCGGCGGCGTTTTGATCTGCAGATGATGAGCTGGTTTTATTCCCCCCCCCCCCCACAACGAGTTGATTGAGTCCTTCAAATGAGGCGGGGAGACAGCCGCTGTGGTGGCTCCACCCGGCAGAGAGGCGCAGGGGGAGGTTTGAGCGTGGCACCCGCCACCTCTAACCTAACGGCACTCTGTGTGACGAGACTCCCCAACATGCACAATCCTGTTTTATGTCTGCTAATGATGTGAATAAATACCTCCCCGTAGTCTCCCCTGGTTACCAGGCTGGTTAGCGTGTTCACCCTGTAGCTTCTCCTGGTTACCAGGCTGGTTACCGTGTTCACCCTGTAGTTTCCCCTGGTTACCAGGCTGGTTAGCGTGTTCACCCTGTAGTTTCCCCTGGTTACCGGGCTGGTTAACGTGTTCACCCTGTAGTTTCCCCTAGTTACCGGGCTGGTTAACGTGTTCACCCTGTAGTTTCCCCTGGTTACCAGGCTGGTTAACGTGTTCACCCTGTAGTTTCCCCTGGTTACCGGGCTGGTTAATGTGTTCACCCTGTAGTCTCCCCTGGTTACCATCATTCATCTTCCCTCGCTCTCTCTTCTGCTTTCTGTCTTTTCAGAGCTTTTTTGAAGGACAGTCAGCGCCGTGGGACTCCGCCAAGAAGGATGAGAATCGCATGAAGAACCGATATGGGAATATTATTGCATGTGTGTACAAAGCATTTTCTGAGCACTCATGAGTTTCCGTGTGCCGGCCCCATCCTTCAGGCTGATTTATTGGCCAGGCTTGCGACTCTGCTTAAGTCTAAGCTGCTCAAACAGAGTTTTATTATCAACCAACGAGAGCAGCTTTGACCTTTCCAATCTACTCTCCTATTCTTCCTCCTGCATCGTCTTCTCAGTTGTAGGAAATGTGCTTGCAGGTGGCACGTAGCATGTAGGCCTAAACGTCCAGTTACACAATGGATCGCTATTAGCTGTGTGTAACTCAGACTAATGACCTTGATAGGCACGATTAAAGGTTTATGAGCTCCTCCTCTGTGCAAGCTCCAACTTTTCATTTGTGATTTCGTGCATCGAGGTTTTAAACTGTCAGCCTCCTCGTTGTGTTCATCCTAAAGGCGCAGTCACGTGACGGCGGCCACTCAGCCCCCCGCATTGCATTTCAACACCCCTGTTTTCATTTCAGCCATATAGCACGCCAATCTGTTCTGTTCCCCCCCCCCCCTTTTCTTCTTCTGTTGCCCTCGTTAATGTGATTAATTCAACGTTGCCTTCTTCCTTTCTGCCTCTCTTCCAGATGATCACTCCCGTGTCAGGCTGCAGGCCCTGGAGGGGGAACAGAGCTCCGATTACATTAATGCAAATTATGTTGATGTAAGTACACACACCAGCCAGCGCCACCAACGCAAAGGTCACTGCGCTTCCTCCTGGAGGGGGGGAGAAGGCACGGGTGCCAGCATCGTGGAGGCCTGAGGGACTCCGCAGGCCCCTACTGCCTGCCCATCACACACACACACACACACACACACACACACACGCTTGCAGTACCTTTATATTCGACTTTAGGGGCTGCTGTATCTATTCACTGGATATATTAAGAGGAATAAAGATCAGAGCCTGACAGCTCTGGGAGAGAGAAAACACAAACCAGCACACAGGTGAAACTCCGGGTACAATTTTGGACTTTGCTTTTTAAAAAATAAAAACATGAAAATGTTATGAAACCCAAAAGCGAGAAAAAAAATGTGAGAATTAGAATTCCAGAAATGGCTGCTCTAATCACCAACAGTCATTATTTACCGAATCATTTGTTGTCGTTTTCTTGTCTCGTCTGTAGCCGCCTCTTGTTTGACCGTTAGACGCTGCTCACCTCCACAGTGAGTGAGCGTTATTAAAAGGTGGCATGAGATGCGTCTTGTTGAGCACAGACCCAACCCGCTTAGCACACGCAACACGGGTCTGACCTGATTTGCTGTTGATCACGGCGCTAGCAGCAGGAGGTGTCCAGTCGCTGCAGCTCGCCGGCCTCTCTGAGCAGATGTTTCCGCTCCATGCGTAATGGCCTGGCTGTACCTGACGCTCCCTAAGTGGTTCTCTCTCTCTCTCTCTCTCTCCGTCTCCCATCTTCTCTTTCGCCGCCCCTCTAATGTGGTCATTTGTAATCTCTTGTTACGCCTTCAAACATAAATTCATAATGCAAGGTGTGCTCCAGCAAATGCAGGGAGCTTAAATTATTTACCTTTCCCACTATTCGGTTTATGGCCTATTATGCTGTGGAACAGGGCGCTCCGGAGAACGCGCTCACAATGGAGAGGCTCCATTATAAGATAAGAATATACGCATATTAAAGAGGGTCCTGAGTGAAAAGGATGTTCACTGCTTTACCAGCTTCATTGAAAAAGCGCTTTGTAGCAATATGGGCAGATGGGTAATGATGTTGTTGCTCTTCAGAAAGCTTTTTAACGCCCCTAAAAGCCTGTCCGACCCACTAGCCTTTAATGTGTGCATCATTTCCAACATTGTTTGTCCTTTTTACTCCGTTATGCTGCCGATTATTTTGATCCATGTGCAAGTAAACGGAGCCGATCCTGATGTGTTTCCTGTCCGTGGCCGATCAACTTGATTCACAAGCATTTATGTCGTAGCTTGTTGCCTGCAGCGTTTAGCTTTGCCATGTGGGCCGTGACGGCCCTCAGCCCTGTCGCCTCACGACTGCATTCATGCACAACTCATTGAGTTTTCTTGCCAACATCAGAAGGACGCATGTTTGCAATTTTGTGCCGTAATTTGGTTGTGACAATGATTATAAATAGCAAACTGGTCGATGCAACAGATGCGTCGTTTTTGATTTCTGTCCATTTGGGCTTAAACAAATTCAGGTTCGACTCACGAGCCCACATCACAAATCGGTGCTGAGTCTTGATGCAGCTGCTTCGAGTTCATCCATCCATTTTGCCTCGCCGGTGCTGCTGGAGACGATCCCAGCTTGATGTGGGCGAGAGGTGGGCTACACCTCGGACACGTCGCCAGCACATCGCGGGTCACACAGAGACAGACAACAATTTACACACTCATACACTATGGACAATTTGGAGTAATCAGTTCACCTAAATTGCATGTGTTTGGCAGTGGGAGGAACCTGGAGATAGCCCTCCGCACAGATAGGAATCGTACCCGGTACCTTCTTGCTATGAGGCAGCAGCGCTAACCACTACACCACCATGCTACCAAGGCCAACCAGAGACTAATTCATTTCTACCTCATTTGACAGTTGAAGAGTCGATAAGGAGAAAACTCACAAGAGAAGTCAAATCCTAAGGCCCTTACTCACATAGGTTTAGTTTACATATTGTATTATTTTTGCTTTGTCATAAAAACAAGTAGAATAAGTCGCAAATTGCCCCAAAACAACTGTCATCCAAAATGCGGGGGGGGGGGGGGCTCTAGAGCCTGGAGCCTCAGGGCTGTTTCTTCACTCTCTAATCCTTTGAACCTCTAAAGACGTACCGGTTTGTCAGTTAGCATAATAGAGGGAAGTGTATTTGGCAAAGTAAACAAATGGTGTGTAAATGTGCTTCGCAGGTGATCGGCTTGCTCTCCCAGATTTGCTAAAGTGGCCTACCTAATGATATTCAGACTGAAAGTACGCGTCCATGCCCACAGGCAAAAACGCTTCACTCGGCATATTTTAGATGCCCCACTCCTCTGGGAAAGAATTCATATAAATCATCATTGTAACAAGCAATGCAGCAAAACTCCAGACGGCATAACACATATTGAATTCTCCTGTCGTAATTTACACAGCCTCCGAAACAAAACCTCTTCAATTAATAATTCCAGCGCAGATGTTTCTGCCTTTATCTCTTTGTGTCGTCCGTGAACAAACGCTCTGCAACGTGTGTCTGAAAGTCGTCAGCCCGCTCCACTCACCTGACAGTCACTGTGGGAGCCCTCCTTTCTTCCCGCCCCCCCCCCTCTAATCCGAAGGCATGCCGGGCCTCCACTTTACTTGACAGAACTTACATGAAAGCACAAACAAATCTCCTCCTCAGTCCGGAGATAAAGAAGTCATTAAAAATGGAGGACAGTTGAATAGCTGAAGGAGCCTAATGGATGAGAGAGAGAGTGAGCAAAATATCCTTTGTGTCTTTCCCCCTTCATTGGAGGACCGTTAATCACAGTCCAAGTTAAATTGAATATGAAGGAGATAAGCAGAACAGCAGGGGTGGGTGGAGTGTGTGTGTGTGTGGGGGGGGGGGAGACAATCAAGAGGAGGCAGGGCCTGGGAAGAGCCTTTAATTCCTAATGTTTTGTTTCCATCCTCATATCTCTGGAGAAAAGACGAGGAATTGGACAAATAAAACTTGGAGGATTAGAGTAATCCAGGAGGCCAGGGGCCTGTTGTGGAGATCAGTGCTCTTAGTTGTATCTTGGGGATTATCAGCACTCTGGATGCTCACTCCAGAGGTGCACCGCGTATATAGAGTGTGTGACCAAGATCATTCCTGCAGCTCTTATCTTGCGACATCCGTCATCGGCTTTCACAGTTTTCTCATTCAGGGCTGGAACAAAGAACTGAATGGTTCTACAGTAGAACAGATGGCAGCCTGAATGCGCGAATCATTTCTGGATAGTTCCTTCTTCGGTGATTCCAGACCATTGAAATTCATTGTATGCAGTGTTCAATGTAAAGTCTATGATTTACAAGACAGACACTTTTTTAATATTCATGCGAGAAAACAAACATCACAGAGTGTGTGTGTGTGTGTGTGTGTGTTTTTTTTGTGTGTCATCACAGCTGTAATTTTTTCGGTGTTGGCGGAAAGTGAAATGATTCCTATTGTTTCCTCTTTTTCAGGGCTATCACCGGCCGAACCACTACATCGCCACTCAAGGTGAGACTGAAGCGTTCTAGACAGGGTCAGCTTGGGTGTGTTGGCGCAGGGCGGTGGAGGATGCCTATGTGCATGTGTTCTGCACATCGCCATCACTGTTTACACACGCTCTCTCTGACTCCTCTTTGATGCTCGACAGTCAAGCGTGTTCAGGAAGTCTGCTCAGCGCGCGCGCGCACACACACACACACACACACACTTACAGACCTCTGTCTTTTCTCCTCCCTTCCATTGGTGGTGTGGGAGCAATTAATCAGACAGTCTACGAGAGTGCTGAATAAATGAATGGATTAGCTGACATGTACGGGCACATTTTGTCGCTGTGTTTAATCTAGCCTGCAGATTCACCGGGACAGGAGCACTTACCGTGACCCCAGAGGTTAATTCTGATTGATGCTTAATTGTTCTGAATTTTGGCATCGAGAGCCGCTCTCCCACACGGCAGAGCTCCATGCATGAAGATTATGTGTGCACACTTAATAAAAAAAAAAATCAGTATTTTTTGCTCTGCCAAGATGCTTTATATATATTAAACAAGCATCCATCCATCCATGTTCTTGTCGACCACCCTCATATTAATTAATGCATATTGAAAACTAAAGGTGCATTCAGTGCATCAGCTCAGCTAAGGGGCAATAAAAACTTCTAATTACATCAACCCCTAATCCAAATTCCAATTATTAAAGTAGCCAAAGATAAATGTGCAAATTGTCCTGAAACTATCTGAATTCATTACTTCATTCAAATTCACTCCTACATTTACAGTTTTTGTTTTTTTTCTTGGCACATGCCCAAAACTTCTTCAAAGTTTCCAAGAAACAGACGACAGAAGTAATAAATGTTGCTCGCAGGCTGGCTCGTATCTCAGAGCGCTCGCATGTCGAGGTATTACCGTCCTTTGCGTGCTTCCTCCCCCGCCATTGACCGGCGAGGGAAACATTTATAACTAAGCACACATTATGTTAAATGTCGACTCTCCTGTGGGGGCCTCAGTTCACAAAAACAAGCCACTGCAACCGGCGCACTCGCCGCTGAAAGGATTTCAACTCTGTTATTATGACTTCTATAATTGTCCCATAGTCATTAAGCGCTTTCCATATTCCATTTAAAAATGTGCGTATGGAGATCAGCAAGCAGTCAAAGACATTTTGCGAACAGAGGCCCTCACGAAGATGAAACGCACCAGACGCCAAACTTGTTTGCATTTCCAGTTAATTAGTGCCTGGTTTCTCATCGCGCTCACATAACAAGTCCTCATTTTCCATCGCCGGCATGATAAGGATTTCCATTCTGTAGAGCCATCCACTATGTAGGAGGAAGGAAGGTGTGTGTGGAAGTGGAAACATCTGTATTCTTCCGGAGAGCGGGCCGTTTTATAATTCATCATCAGCTCCGGCAGACTGACAGGAAGGGAGGCTCAGTCTGCTGACACTAAGGCAGAGAGCAGTTGGAGATGATAGGGGAGCCAGACGCAGACCCGTCTCTCACCGTCAGACAAAGTGCATACCGTAGCACGTGAAACGAGCGCCTGGGCATCGGCACAGTTGCTGAAAATGAGGAAGTAGTTTCTTCTCTCTCCCCCAGTAAAGTTTCCAGTGAGTGACACTTTCACTCAGGTCCGCTGGGACCAGCGGGAGCTCGGAAAAATGATGATCCCCCCCAATACTGCTGGATAAGCTAAAAAGAAATCCTTCCATAAATTGGTTTGTGGGGGGGGGGTGTTCTTAATATGGCAGACGTGTGGGATAACTTTGTCCTGGTTCTCTTATATGATCAAACTACAATGACACTCATTAGTTTTGGGATCATTGATGAGTCTCTTTGCTCTGTCAAGGTGACATCGACAGGTAGAACAGCTGCCACTCCATGAAAGCCTCATCACCTGAGCTGCACTCCTCGTTATGTAGGTCGTTCTCTCATCCAGGGCTGCCTCTCGGTAATTCCTAACTGCAGCTCACCTACTTAGCAGATTGAACGCATGCGTGCGGCTGAACCAGTCCAGTTAGCTGCATTGCCTCTGTCCATTTCTATGTCCTGCAGATTGCTTAAACACCACATCCTCCCAGTGGAGGAGTGGAAGCTGGGGGATACGGACAGCCCAGATAAGTCCCAGCAACCTCCGGGTGATGTGGAGAATATTCATGACAGAGGAAAAGGTTCAATTTCATCAAGCCTATCCCCCCTCCAGTCATCCCTGCTCTCCTCTCCCCTCCGTCATGTGGCAAATGTCACCCGGAGCGCGAAAGTTGTATTATTTACAGGTTAACATCTCAAAACCCACCCGGGGGGGATAAAAAGATAGAGGGAGCAAATCAATGATAAGTGAGAGCACATTATGCCAAAGTCTGCTGCATGTAATATTAATGGGCGAGAGGGGAACATGGCCTGCGTGTTTGCCGGCAAGTGCATATGTGTGCACGTTGATCAGCAGTTTTGCGGCGTGCCCGGCTGGGGGGTTTCTGCAGCTGTCACACGCTGCGCTTCAGAGGAGGAACACAGCGAGTCCCAGAGCACAGCGTCTGCTGCAGCAGCCTTCGCGCTCTCTGAAGCTTCTACCGCTGTTCTTCACTGTTGTCAAGCGCCTCTTCCTAACTTCTCCAACTTGGCCCCAAGCATATCTGCTGCAAACACTGCTGTCATCTTACAGATGCTCCTCGAGTGAGCGCTAAAATCAATGTCACTCCGAACCTGTGGCTAAAACCACGAAGGGCGTAAGTCACCAGCAAGGCTCTTCTTCACGATATTTTGTTTTAGATTTATTCAGGTGCATCTTTTAATCTCGTTGCACAACGTACAATGACAATAAAAGGATTTCTATTTTCTATCTTTAATATGAGTTTGTGTTGTTGTTGTTGTTGTTTTTAAATATTTTTTGAAAGGCTTATTTCAAGATTGATTTTATTTCTTTGATAAAAGAATGTCAACATTCCATTAGCTTTTTTTAGAATCTATCATTTGGTTTTTGATATTTTGGAATACTCTTTTAATTCCGTGATATTTTATTGCCTACTCTGACTTTTGCCATGTGTACCACTTGTGGCATCTGAAGTTCAGGACGACCACATGTTGCATCTTTTTTGCCTAAACGACACATAAATAGAAATAGAAGGATAATTGTCGCTGACAGAACACCATGTTGCAGAGCGATCTGTTACTAAAACTGCTGTCATTTAAGGAAAATTACTGTAACTTTATATTTGGAGTCGAAGATGAAGATGCTGAGGTTCTCCTTGGGAGTGACCAGGTTGGACAGGATTAGAAATGAGACAATAAGAGGGACATTGAAGATTAGATGTTTTGGAGACAAGGTCAGAGAGGACAGACTTTGATGGTTTGGACATGTCCAGAGGAGAGACAGGGACTATATCGGTAGAAGGATGCTGAGGATGGAGCTGCCAGGGAACAGGGCTAGAGGTCAACCCAGGAGAAGATACATGGACGTAGTGAGGGAGGACATGAGAGTGGCTGGTGTTGGGGAGGACGATGCAAAGAACAGGGTGAAGTGGAGAAAATTGATTTGCTGTGGCGACAGGCTGAAAGTACAGTAGTAGTAGTAGTAGTAGTATCTGCAATTTTACATTTATTCTATCTTTGCTTACTCCACAAAACGGAGGTTGCATTGCACCGTTTACGCTTTCACTCCTCCTCTCCGTCTTTCCCTTCACCTTCTATCGTCGTCATGGCATCGCAGAAAAGTCACTTATTGCTTGCTGAATTGAATTTCATTATTTGCTGTGAAAGAAAGTGTGTAACAATGACAATAAAAACTCGGCTGTAGTCAAATAATGAATATGAAATCAGCTCATTTTCAGTGGCAAGAAAACCATGAGTCTTGGAAAAATCCCACTTCCTTCTGATCATCAGCTGTGCTAAACGCTGCCTGAAGTGCCTCTTCTTCATGTCTGTTGTTAGGCTTTGCACTTTTCCAGGATGTCCTACTCACCTATTCTCCTTCTCTCCACGCATACGGACAGATAACTTGGCGAGCTGAGGCTTGGCAGGAGGCTCCAATTGGATGATTTACCATATAATGCAAAGTGTTCTTGTGTAACTGAAGTCCTACTCACCAGCTGTCCAGCCTCTCATTCTCTCTCTCTCCCAAACGTCTCAGCGGTGTCTCTCCTCCCTCAGGGACAAGTGTAGGAGGCAGCAGAGTGGGCGGTTCTTCCATGTTGGGTAGCTATTGGAAAGACTGGAAGAAATTTAGGTCCTACTGTTTGTATCGAGACAGACGATCTCACTGAAGGCAGAGGAAGTTTGGGAATACAAATGGAAGCTAGAAGTGCAATGTGAATGTGCAAATAAAGTAGGCAGAAGATAAACTTTTCTTTTTGAATGCAACAATTACTTTCTGCAACCTGTTATTTAAGAGGCCCATGAGCAGATAATAGTAACAAGGTGTGCAGATATTGATTCATTTTGTAATTTTTCTTCAGCAAAATCCAACATTTGGAGGATGCGACACAAAAGCAGTTCCAGAAAATGAATCAATAAAAGTCTTACTTTCGATTAGTTGGTCAAAGTTACACTCTGCAACATGAGGCTGTGCTTTGGTACGGTGTGAGGATCAATGAAACGAATGATAGATAACGGCTGAGTGGAGCTGACTGTTGAAACCTCTAGGGACATTTGGATGCTAAATATGCTAAATATGGTCAACGGGGCTGCTGCACATTGCAACTGATGTCTAGCAGCTTCTCCGACACCAAAACGCCTCAGATGCACCAACGGTGGGTCGATTTCAATTTGTTGCGTGTTGGCCTGAGCCTCACTCTCCTTGTTTTCTACTGGCAGGAGAAATAAATGCTCTGAAATTACTTTCTTGTGAGAAGGGGAATCACCTGGATCTCCAACCGACAGCTCCAGCTGAACGGCGAGGAGGAAAAACACACTTGTTGTGTCTGCCATGTTTTGTGCCACTTTGTCCCCGTGTGTGACAATTTATCATTCCTCCAGATAACGTGGGCCAAAGCGGAAGACTTTGCACAACTGCAGCGATTTGACCACCGTAATTAATTTGTCAGAAGTAAAAAAAAAAAAAAAAGATTCCACTTGGTGCTTGATTAAAGCTAATATTAACATTTCTTAATTAACCTGAATGATAATTAAATTCCTATCAATCCACAATTAATGCTCAGTGAAGTTTTAAATATTAGAACTGCTCAGTTGCGGTCCGCACATTTATTTTGCCGTTTTGGTCTGGTGCAGCGGAAAGGTTGGTGCAGCAGTAATTACTTTGAGCTGTACCTCACAACCGTGGACACACACACACACACACACACACAGAGGCTTTAGCATTCACCTTTAAATATGTGATTTATTTAGACTCAATTGTTTTCATCTGTATCCAGGCCCATTGCCAGTGAGTTGGCTCTGTCTGATCATTTGTGGATGTACAATGAATGAATCAATCAGAGGAGTGAACACACGATTCTTGTTGGGACTGTAAATAGCACCAAATCCGCTGCCTCTGAAGGCGACGACAGAAGCTTTGTAGGCTCAGAAAAATCAAGAAATGTGACTATATCGGTAGAAGGATGCTGAGGATGGAACTGCCAGGGAACCGGGCTAGAGGACGACCCAGGAGAAGAGACATGGACGTAGTGAGGGAGGACATGAGAGTGGCTGCTGTTGGGGAGGACGATGCAAAGGACAGGGTGAAGTGGAGAGCATTGATTTGATGTGGCGACCCCTCACGGGACAAGCCGAAAGTACATTAGTAGTAGTAGATTCACGTATAGGTGTGGATTGAATAAAAATATATATCCAAAATGCTTTTCTGAAGAAACAGAACAAATAAATAGAGAAGAAAGCATTTCTTGTTGATTTGTGTTTTGTGTTCTGCCTCCGGTTCCGCCACACTAACAGTTTCAAAAAAAGGCGAGTTTGAAAAATCTATTTTATAGATTTTGGAATAAATTTTTCGAAAGAGGATTTCTCTCTCAAATTGCCTTTCCTTCTCGCACCCTCTCAGGCCCCATGCAGGAAACGGTCTTCGACTTCTGGCGGATGGTCTGGCAGGAGAACACGGCCGCTATCGTCATGGTGACCAACCTGGTGGAAGTGGGCAGGGTGGGTATTAATTACAATCTCACCCGAACCACAGCTCTTAAATAAGCTTACCTTGCCCCCCCAGTCAATCTTTTATGCGTGTGTGTGTCTGTGAACATCAGGGCCCAGATGTTTCAGATGTGTGTGTGTGTGATTAGTGACGCATGGGTCTCGTGTGCCGCCAGCACTTTTTCCATCTCTCTGATCAGAAGTGAGAAGAAACTGATTGATGGCCTTCATTACCAGAGAGGCATCCAGGCAACTAATACGGTTTCATCTGAATGGCTCTATAGCAGAAGATTATAGCCACTGGGTTCCTCTGAGTACAAACACTCCTCATGTTGTCCTCCCTGGACAACAAGCGCTGGCATTGACCCTTGAGGATGTTTCGTAATGCTCAAACCGAGCCGTCACAGCCTTTGTTCGCCTCTGAGCTCTAATTTGTTCCACTTAACTCGTGCCGGAGTTCCTCCTGGTTCGGCTAGAATCAAGAGAAAATGAAGGTTTTATGTTGCAGCGTAATTCTTTTACTGAGTTTTAAACACATTTTCGCTGAAAGCCCCTGAAACGCGGCCGCACCTTGATTCCGCTGATGTGCATTTTTGGTGGGTCTTAAATGTAGCAGAGCTGCTAATGTTTCACGGCTCATCTCTAGGTACCTCATTAGACGTTCCAGTACAGCAGCCGAGTGCCGCCCACCCCGCCCCACACCTGCTCTGCTGCCGTGCCGTCCTCCGTGGGCCCAGCCCGCCCCCCCAAAACCGTCTGTTACACGATCCTTGTCCAATGACGGGCGGCAGTCACAGTTGGTCACAGTGGCGGTGGTTCCACTGAGAGCCCCGTAAAATCATCCCTCTGTATCGCAGTGGGCCATCTGCTTGGCACACTTACTGATGAACTCTGGGAAATCCTGGCGCGCACAAACATGCAGGCGCACGGCTTCTGCCCTGCTGGTTTTACACAGATGGGTGGAGCTTGGCGCTTTGATGTATGGCAGATTTGGTTTGGAAGGTGGCGGCGCTGATGTGTGTGTGACGGCGCGATGCTCAGCGGGCTTCTTTTCCATACACCTAATCCATAGGAGTGAATGAGATTGAATACTGTGTACACACAGTCGCAGGAAAGAACATCTGTGTGTACGAAGGCGTAATTTAGCCCAAAGGCTAATCCCCCCCCCCCCCCCCCAAACCAAGTGCCTGATTCAGAGCAATCTAATAAGGTAATAGCTTTTGCCTAATTCAATCTGGCTGGAAGCGGACGTCGGATTTGTGCTTGTCATCAGGGATTAGTCATCAGGGGTGTCAGAGACGGGGACTCTCAGGTCCCTCTCTGTCTGCGTCACTCCACAAACTCAAATCTCATTTCATTTCTAATCAGCAAACGCAGACTCCTGAAATGAAAATTGAATCAAGTTGTGGGTGACGTCGCATTTATCCCTCGTCAAAAAAATTATCATTCACTGATATACCTCCACGATCTCCATCACTATTAGCAGCCTTGCCAGCCTCACTCTCTCAGTGTAAACAGCGTAATTGAACTAGGGAAAAGAAGGAGGTTGGGGGGGTAATTTTGCTCTCTTATGATACCTAATACAAGTAATATTTCCAGTGTGGTGTTTTAGATTTCTGCAGGGAAATCTGTTTTAAACAGCTAAGGGTTTATTATTTCATATCATTACTCCATTGTCATTAAATCTCCTGCACCCATTTATAGTACACAATTTCTTTTTTTTTAATGCTTTGTCTTATTTCTCCGCACTGGTAGTCAAACATTTAAGGTGGACGGATCTCACAGCCCCTCGCTGGGTATGCTGTGCCGACACAGGAGTCTGCGTGGTCCACCTTAAGACTCATTTTGACATTCTCAATGTGCGAATGAAAAAGCAATAATGTGACAATGACTTCACCGTCAATACATAAGATTCCCATTTACAAAATCGGGTCCTTGATGTGGGGTCCAAAGTAACACAGAGTGAATCTCATTTTGGCTTCATAGAAATGACTTAGATCCTGAATCATCAGGCTGCAAATGTGAGTTAATGTTATGTGACAGAATTGTAAAAAAATAATGACCTGGAAATTTGCAGGCATTTGGGTTTTATGAGTATGAGCGGGGAAATTAAGAGCTGCGTGCATGTGCAAATGTAAATGCGTCGCATTATGAAAAAGCTTCTGTCGCTCGCAGGTGAAGTGTTGTAAGTACTGGCCTGATGACACAGAGATCTACAGAGACGTCAAGGTGACGCTGATAGAGACCGAGCTGCTCTCAGAGTACGTCATCAGGACCTTCGCTGTGGAGAAGGTACGTGTTTCAATCTCTAACGCACGAAGCGATGAAGCAACGCTCGTTTGTAGGGACTGAATAGCAGTTTAATTGTTGGTAGGCACTAATGGGTGCAGCTCCCATCCCCCCACCACACAGATCAGAGACTCAAGCAGCATATAGACGTTCAGATTTCCTAAGGAAGAGATTTGCATGATCCCAAAATAACATTGAAGGTGTTGTAATAACTTAAAACTACACAGATAGTAACTCAAAGATTAATCTAATGCACTTCACTCGCACCCTCAACACGTGTTTCATTGGTCAGTGGCCCAGAAATGACCCGAGAGCGCTAACCATGACATCACACCCCGAGATGTGTGACCTCCGACCAGGCCACCATATTTGAAACATTTGGAGAGAGAATGTTCGGTCCAAAACTGTCCAAGATGTTATCTAGTTAACAGTTTTTTCCATTGTAACATTGAAACTAGGGATGTCCCGATCACGTTTTTTTGTTCCCAAGTCCGAGTCATTTGATTTTGAACCGATACCGAGTCCAGAATCCCGATCCGATACTTCTTTAATACATAAAAAAAATAAAGGAGAGTGACGAAACGGATCCAGGATGTCCCTTATTTTCTATTCTATTCATCTTATTTCAACATTTAACTCTGAAACAGAGCACTTTTGTTGAACATTGTAGCAATAAATAAAATAGTTTTTTTTACTTTGAACTTGGACTAATGCAACAGGAAATATTAAATACCAATATTTGAAATAAAATTAACAGCAGCCCAATCGCTAGGTTTTTGTCATCCACTTCAAAATACTTCCAAAACGCAGACAAACTCGCTTCAAGCTGCTTCCCTGTTTTGACCCGCTTGACGGCATTCAACCAATAGTGTCACGGGAAGCGATGTCATGCCGTCTCTGTCTGGAGTAGAGAGAGCTCACTCTGTGACACCGCCACCGCGTAACTCCAGATCTGATCAAAAGTAATGAAAGGAGCGATCCATATATATCGAGTCTGCAAGCTCGTGATCACAAACGAGATCGGATCGGGATGTCCCTAATTGAAACCCACACTTACCACTGTGTTTCAGCTGTTTCACGTTAAGTGTGGGTGTATTAAAGTTAGAAGAAGAAGAAATTTATTCAAATGAATCCCATCATATTTGACACATTGCATTCCGAACAGAGGGGGAAGGAGTCCGCCAGTAAAACAGGGCGATTGTAGATGCAGCCCTGAGTCGCGTTACAGTCAGCAAAGAAACGCGACACAGAAGGACTTGGACATCCTGTTTGCCTTTAGGTTCTGGGAAGTTTGCTCGACCCGTCTGATGCTTTGTCCATGAAGTGTGTGTTTGTATTCAATCAGGCTCTATGTTTGCTCTAGAAGGGCCTTTTACCCCATCCTTGCCCTGCATCATCCGCCTCCTCGCCCTCCTCGCCCTCCTCCCTGTCATCTTCTGCTGCACCTCCTCTGCTTTGTGTGTTTAACGTGATGGCTCTGTTCCTCAGCGAGGGGCTCACGAGATCCGGGAGATACGACAGTTTCACTTCACGGGCTGGCCGGACCACGGCGTGCCGTATCACGCCACCGGTCTGCTAGGCTTTATAAGGAGAGTCAAATCCAAGACACTGACCAACGCCGGACCCATGGTGGCTCACTGCAGGTCGGTGTCAACCCGAACTTAGCACAGACACACGATTGTTTGTTTCTGGACTGTCTGCCCAGCCTCCGTTGGGCGGCAGCGGCTCAGTGGGTTGCAGAAAGTAATTTATTAATCTTCATTATAAGGCATGTCTGCAGGAGTAGAATGCATTTCAAATCAGTCGTGACACCAGTAGAGGTTAGGATATAAATATACTTGTGAAGCGACTGTTTAAAATATGGCCCTCGAGTCAAAACAATTGAAGCGACTTATCACAATCAAACAAATCACCCTCAGAACAGAACTATTATAGTCATATTAAAGCATCCGGTCCGTGTGTCTCCCTGCAGCGCCGGCGCAGGACGGACGGGCTGCTTCATCGTCATTGACATCATGCTGGACATGGCGGAGAGAGAGGGCGTGGTGGACATTTACAACTGTGTGAGGGAGCTGCGCTCACGGAGGGTCAACATGGTCCAGACTGAGGTACGATTAATCAGTTCCCACAGCAGCCCATCCCCACAGACCCGTTGCTAAAAGGAAGCGAGGAAAGATGCAGCTCGACGGGCTGTTGCCGTCGAATATGGATTAGCTATTATTTGTAGAGTAATTCTTAGCATAAGCCCCGACTTCCCGAGCGCTTCGGCGCAAGTGCTCACAATTGATAGCAAAGAAAGAAGCAGTGGGGAAATAAATAATTACCTGAAATGTATTAGGTCGATTACTCTGCAGGGAGAAAGAGCCGCTATGAGCGATTTGAACAACTCGACCAGTAACTAATGATCCACGTTATCTTCTAGAATACTACATCATTTATTTTATTTTTCTTTTCTGGAGTGCCAATCCAATTGTAAAAGTGATAATACACTTAAAGCGTTATAGCTGGCCACTTTCAGTAGGAGAAGAGCTTTTCAAAATTGCTCGAAATATCAGATAAATGGTGTTTATATTCACAGCGAATGTATTTACAGCTGGAGCTTTGCATTTTTTAGGATCATCTCTTGCAAAAGAAATAATCATGGAAGACCACTCCCAGCTGTCTTCCCGAATGCTGGGCACAAAACACGAGTGCTTGCCAATATGTGATAATAAAAGGCTTTAGAGGCTTGTAACTGAGAGCATTTAGCTCATATTGATGGCTGGGGGGGGGGGATCTCTAGCTCATCCTCCAGCTTTATGCCAGTCCGGGATGCTGGAGGACTTTGCATTTCGCTGAACATCGGCCATCTGGACGTGTCCATGGCCTCGTTGAATGCATCATTTCACTGTAATTCGCTTTGAATCACAAGCGCCATTGGACTTAATGGGAGAATGTTTCACCGGTGACGTCCGAATTGGGATTTGAGTAACTGGGGACCAAATGTTGTTCACCCTGAGTCATTCCTCCTCACGTTCAGTGACCTTCAGAATGTGCACGTGCGTATTTTGCCTTGCAGGTGTTCAGGCTCGTTGGCCAGACGCTCACGTGGTTTAATCCGTCTGTGCGGAAAAGGAAGAGCAATGTTGTTATTTATATTTTAGAAGTTCAAATCTGTGGATTGTGGTTTGCTGGCGACCCCCCCCCCCCCAAACTCTCAGGTCAACAGTTCACCTTCTGAACAAGACGTACAAACGGACACGCGTCGGTGAATCGGTGAATCAGTGACCCCATTCTGGTATGAAGTGACAGGCGAGTGTCAGCTGAAAATGTCACTTCAAAAAAGATTTGCATCAAGCCACAAGCTGTGTCACCATGACAACTGCTTGACTGACTGACGTGAGGAGGGGGGGGGAAATGTGCTGCGATTTTTCAGTTTTGCTCTTCAGAGAGCAGCGGGGGGGTGGGGGGGGGGGTTGTTCTGAAGAAATTAACCATGATGATGCTGATGATGATGATGACGTCATTAAAAGCTCATGGAAGGTCGTTGAATTTAAGACGATGCCTTCTTTCATGCTTCCAAATAATTAAAGGTTTGTAAAATGTCAGTTTTATGAGAGAATGAAGGCAAAAAAGACACGTGATGTAACCTTTGGACATGCGACGAGACATTTTAGTCCCAGAAACCACCTTGGGGTAAAGAATAATTGTCCTAAACTCCGGGAAAGGCCCGGTAAGTTCTTCAGGTCCACAAATGCATTCTGTTGCTAAAACAAAAGCAGCATCATGTTTTGTCAAGATTCACAGAAGTCTTTCAGATTCGCAATGAGGATGCTGTTTTTTGCAGGAGCAGTACGTCTTCATCCACGATGCCATTTTGGAGGCGTGTCTCTGCGGGGACACCACGATCCCCGCCAGTCAGCTGCGCTCCGTGTACTACGACATGAACCGCCTGGACCCGCAGACCAACTCCAGCCCCATTAAAGAGGAGTTCAGGGTGAGAGGATGTTCCCACAATAAGGCAAATAAAGGATGAGGAAGTTCAAAACAACAGGGAACAAAATCTTGATGAAGGCTGCAGCCCCCCTCTGTGCCAATTGGCAGCTCATGCCACTGCTTTAATCTGTAAATGCAATCCCTAACCAGAGGAATATAGGATGCATCACTCCTTTATATTTCACCGCTGGTGAACGCAGTGAGAGCTTTTAACTCATTGAGTGCCAGCCATTTTCAGCTCAGCTATATGCTGAGTGCCCCAGTTTTTGCTCATTTTGCCCGATTTTCTAAGCCCCACAGAATATTCTTTACTATGAAACGACTACATGAAAGATCTAATTATCTTCTTTCATCTGGAAAAGAAAGTGTGTTCCTACCATTTTCCGTTCCGGAGTTATTGGCCATTGAAAAGAGGCAGATTTCAATGTCAGGGTTGGCAGTGAATGTTTGGGTGATTTGTTTTATTTTTTTTAAACGTCTTTAGACGTTAATGCCATTGAATGAGTTAACGAACTGCGTCTAACATATTGGTAGAAATACTCTCACACTCCAGACTCCTTCCTGCATCAGTGTGACAGGCTGTCATTGTGCTTCGACCGTGACAGACCCTGAACATGGTGACTCCCACTCTGCGGGTGGAAGACTGCAGCATCGCCCTGCTGCCTAGAAACCACGAGAAGAACCGCTGCATGGACGTCCTCCCTCCAGACCGCTGCCTCCCCTTTCTGATCACCATCGATGGCGAGAGTTCCAATTACATCAACGCAGCACTCATGGATGTAAGAGTCAAACACGGGCAATAATACGTCTCCTTGTATGGATTTAATTGCCATTGCAGCACTGGCAGAATTGTTCATACTTGAATCCCTGCAATTATAAAGTGATAAATTGACAGTCAGCCGCGAAGGAGGTAATTGCAGCTGCTCCACACTGTTTGATTTGAAACCACAAGAAGTTTTTGATTGAAATTGGTAATCACTGATGTCACTGCAGGTATTTTCCCTTTGTCAGTTAATCAGAAAAACATCATTGTCTGTTACCGTGGCAGAGGTGACGCTGGTATTTTAGCCCGTTCTACATTGGATTTCTGGTAATAGATCATTTAACTTTTACATTTTCTATACTAAAATATATGACTATCGACAGCTGGATTGAGATCAAAGCTTTGACTCTTGACCTTCCATTAAATACCTTTTGGAGGGTTTTAATGACCTCTACGAGAAGGTCGAGGCTGTAAGTTGTTACAATGTGACTTTCATTTGTTTCATCTGCTCACGACCGCTTTGTAACGTCCCTCGTAGGGATATTTGGGACTTGACTAAATGATCAGCTATATTCTCTATCACCATTACTAAAATGCAATGAAGGATAACACAAAATGCAACGTATAGCCATTTAAATGTATACAGGTCAAACCTAACAAAGGGCACCTTGACAAGCGCTCATGTCCAGGGATGGACTTCTTGGCTCTGACCTGGATTCATCCGGCGCCCTTTCAGGCACTGGATCCTTTTAGTCTCCGCTGGGCTCTTGTTGGGAGCCAGGAACCACATTAAAAGCGCAGTGTTCCCATATAATGTCTCTGGACAGGAAACGCCCATTAGAAAACGCCTCTCTGAGGCCAGTCGAAGGTTGGAGGTCATTTCAACACACTTGTTGCTCTCTCTCTGATGGCATGCATTGATGAAATGTCCATTTTCCTTTTCATTGTAATCCTTTTGTCTCTCATCCAGAGTTACAAGCAGCCCTCCGCATTCATTGTGACCCAGCACCCATTGCCAAACACAGTGAAGGATTTCTGGAGACTGGTGTTGGACTACCACTGCACATCCATCGTAATGCTCAACGACGTCGATCCAGCCCAGGTAGAGCTCGCCTGACGTGTGCGTATATGAATACAGCAGAAATATGATAAAGCACAAGCTAGTCCTCTGGAGCTATTACAAGAAACGTGTGCACAAGCAGATGAAGCGGTTCCCATCATCAGACATCTGCATGTAATGGTTAAGCAAAAAGAAGACGGTGGGAACTGGATTCTAGGAGATATTGCTTTTCTTTTCTACGATTTCACGGCGCAAGCCCAGGGATGTATTTGTGCTGGAAAACATATATAGGTATATACAGGACGTGTTTGAAATCAGACAGGTACTGCAGAGTGGAAGAGGACTCGAAGAAACAGGCCTGTGGAAGAGACTCTCCAGATTCCTCAGCCCGAGGCTCTGTCATAACACCCGGGGATCAAAGCCTGAAGCCAGGCTCCCCCCCCCATCCAAATTCCCCATCCCTCGGTGGCTGACTAACTGGCTGGATGGAAAAGGCCTTTCATTCAATATTCTCACTGTAGCCAGTCAGTCAGCCAGGCAGCTCAGGCAGCAGCGCAGGTTGAAAGGAAGGGGAGCAGGAGACGATGGAGACGAGGGAGGAGGAGGTTTTACTGTCTCCTCCATCAGCATTATTGTTTTTGCACCTGTTGACTTTGCATTCTTCTCAGGTAGTCTCCTTTTTCCCCATGTTTGTTCATTACTTGGCTCATAGGCACGTATGTCGGTCTGAAATCTGGCCGTCTGAGCGTGCACATTTCCACCCGTCTGATTTAGGGCTGCGAGGCTGGCGGGGTTTTCTCCGCTCAAATGACTAGGATTTAGTAGTTCTTATGCGTAGGTATATGTATCCCTCTGTACTTTCTCCCACTGCAGCGCTGTCAATGGCACTTTCTATGACCCTTTCTAAATGGTCTAATAAGTTCATGTCAATGTTGGATGGAATTTTCCATGATAAGTAGTGATTGGCTCTCAGCCTGAGGTTTTTGACCCGACAGAACATATTTTGAATGAATATTTTCAACTCTTTTCATGAAAGATGTAGAAATTACGATTAAAAAATTATTATTATTAAATCTTGGAGTGCCATTCACGTCTAAATACGTTTTTAATAACCCAAACATTCACGGCCAACCCTGGCTTTCAAATCTGCCTCTCTTCAACGGCCAATAATTCCGGAACGGAAAATGGCTGGAACACACTTTCCTTGATGATGAAAGAAGATAATTTGATCTTTCATTTGGTATGTTTTTGTGTGTGCATAGTCAAAGTGAAGAATATTCTGTGGGTCTTGGAAAATCTGGAAAAAACAGATAGCTTAGCATAGCCAATAATATTTGGTAATTAGAAGGATAAAAGAATTACCATCAATTAACCATCTTGTGATGAAGGTCTTACATCTTTTAATTATATCTTTTTTCCCTTCAGAGAAAGGATTTGTTTTTCTCCTAGCCAGGAAAATAAGTGAAGAATCTTTTAGAGATAAGTCTTTTGACAAGTTTGATTTGTCGAGCCAAATGTCAGTTGATGAGGAGAAAGCACTCGGAGTGCTTTGTGTTCAGTCTTCTGTGGTGAAGAACTTATTCATCACATTCCAAAGAGAAAGCACTTAACATTGAAACAAGTCACCTTCTTTCTCTCCACCTTTTAATTATTGCACTTTATGTCCTCAAACATTACACAGTTATGTAAACGTGTTCAACACGCATGTGAGGAGTTGGAACAAATGTCACTGCCTTCAGTTAGGAGTTAGCTCCAATCACTAATCAATCATCTTCATTTTCTTTGCTTTCTCGTGTGTGTGCGCTTGTGCCTATTTTGTTTAGTTGTGCCCACAGTACTGGCCAGAAAACGGAGTCCACCGTCACGGACCGATCCAGGTGGAGTTTGTGTCTGCTGACTTGGAGGAGGACATCATCAGCAGGATTTTTCGAATCTACAATGCAGCACGGGTACGGCAACACGGGAGGGTCATGCTTCAAACAGGACAGCTATTAGTTAGAAAAAGAAAATAGCCGACTTTGCATAAATACGGTTGTTGCCATTTTTTTTGGTCCCTTCAGTAACTTGTTTGTCTTCCCTGTGGCAATCTGAGTCCCGTTAATCTGTGACTGCACAGATTATTTTTGTATTGATCGTAACTCATAGACATGAATCTATTACGAGGCTCATGTGTAGAATAATACGAAGCAGTGTCTACTCGTGTGCCACACAGAGCGAGTGCGATTATGATCGTCCTGCTGAAGCGTCATTTAACCTTGTTATATTGTCATTAAAAAAAATCCATCTTTTCCTTATTCATCCTGAGGCCGTGTTGATATATTTTGTTTTCCAGGGAGGGCCACAGATGGCCCCCGTGTTGAAGACGATTACTTTACATAATTCTTGACCTTGGGGCCAGCAATGTCCACTGGAAGAAATAATCCATAGCAAAACTTCGCAATGTGTTGACCTTCAAGAGCAACAAGGCAAAAAAAAAATATGACAAACGAGTTTTGTAATTTCCCATGTAAACACTGCAGGCTTAATTCCCCTTTGAACGAAGGTGCCAGATGTAATCGTAGCGAACGATCCTGACCTGCATCACCTGCAGGCGCCTGTCTCAGCGCCTTACCTCTGCATGTCAATAATCTCCCCTCATCCTGACGTGTTGCAGCAGCCTCAGGAATACAGTCTAATCTCACATGATCACTGACAAGTGTTATTGATCGATGTGTCTGAGTGTGATTTAGAGTGTCTGTATCTTAGATTTTAACTAGCTGTCTCCAGCAGTAACTGCTCTCATCTGTCAAACTGTCGATCTGCCCGTCCATCTCTCCAGGGACTCTCCCTGCCCCCTTTTTTTGTCCTTCTAGCTCCATATTCAGAGTCTGTCTTAGCATAGCCGTGATGAAAATGCCCCCCTTCTTTTTGCCAAACCTGTGATAGCCTGTGATTGTCCTTCCCCCTCCAGCCTCAGGACGGCTACCGGATGGTTCAGCAGTTTCAGTTCCTGGGCTGGCCCATGTACAGAGACACGCCCATGTCCAAACGATCCTTCCTCAAGCTGATTCGACAGGTGGACAAGTGGCAGGACGAGTATGACGGGGGCGAGGGGCGCACTGTGGTTCACTGCCTGTAAGTTACCGCAGCGTTCAGTGCAGAGTTTCATTCATTTAGTGCTCAAATTAAAAAAAAGATTTTTAAACATCGCCACCTACTGACCAATCAATGTTACTGCATCCAAAGACAACCACTGTGTCAACATGAGGGAACCTTCCCACATGAAGCGGACTTGAACTGATCTGCGTTCATGTTCCGTCCTTGCTATGACTCCAGGAACGGAGGCGGCCGCAGCGGGACATTTTGCGCCATCAGCATCGTGTGTGAGATGCTTCAGCACCAGCGCACGGTGGACGTTTTCCATGCTGTCAAAACCCTGCGGAACAACAAGCCCAACATGGTGGACCTATTGGTGAGGAGCACTGCAGCCGCACGCCTGCCAGAGACGGACGACAATGTAGCATCAGGCAGTTTATTACGACCCCACACTTTACCACAAGCATTTGGGGAGCTCACAAGACGGATAAAAGGACAGACAGGGGGGGATTGGTGCATTTCCCAGATTTTTAAACATGCATTCTGCTATTTTCTGGTGAATGATTTCTTTTTCAAGCACTTGCGAGGAGCTACAGAACATCGTGACCATTTGCTTATTATATGTGAAGCTGATTATTATAGCTTCAGTAGATGATTAAAAAATATATATTTGGCAGGTCTTCTTTAAATAATGCAGGTTTTAAACGTTTTTTAGAGTTTAGTTCCCTTCTGATTACTAGACTTGTTGATAAAGAAAGAGATGCTGCTGCCCTTGTTGCACAAAGTAGCATGAAAACGTCTCCATGTCAGGGTCAGCAAACAGATTGATGCATTTATCAGTGCTTTGTTTGCATTTCAGCAACATTCACTGCACAACAGAGGAAGGGGAGCTGAAGGTTGTCAGTGCATTTATGTCTTTAAACTAGTGTCGGGACAGGAAAGCCATGCTTGGTCGGCTTTGCAGTTAAAAAAAGAGCTTGTGGCAAATCCTTTTTCTCCAAGCTAAATTCAACTATTCCTGTTATTATAATATGAACCACCAAGTTCAACACTACGAGCGTCTTCCTGGACAGACTCCCGTTACCCCCCCCCCTCCCTAAGCAACGTGACTGAGCTGAATTCGATCAGTTTTGGGCATCTCGCTAACATTCTTGTGCTTTCTTCTCTCCTAGGACCAGTACAAGTTTTGCTATGAAGTGGCGCTGGAGTATTTGAACTCTGGGTAGCCACCAAACCCAACAGAGACTTCAGGATTTTGACTTTACAGAAGACTTGTGCATTGTAATAAGAGTTTGTGTGTGTGTTACCGACCCCACAGGAATGAGGCACACACACAAACATACATGCAGCTTCCTGGCCAGCTCTTGTCGTATTCTTCTTCTGGTCTTGTCGGCCGAGTCGGGACAAGGTAGCAGAGTTGTACAGTGTTACGTGACGCAGCTTGTACCGGCAACGAAAGCCAGCAGGCGTCAATGAAGTATTTTCTCCTCTGCAGTGAGTTGCCTCCTTTCGGGATCCCTCGCTTCCTCGGCCTGTCTCTCTCTCTCTCTCTCTCTAAGCCACTTGTAGTGCCATGGTCGTTGCCTTGATCATCACTGGACGACGAGCATTAAATCCTCGCCAGTGTTCTGTGGAATGCGATACACTGTAAATAATGTCACGTGTTCATTTTATTATTTCAGGTTGTTGTTTTTTTTGTTTTTTTGCTCAGCTCTTTATTACAAGTCATTAAATGCAGGATCTCAAAGCATAAATGCTACTACTACTGAACTTTCGGCTTGTCCCCTGAAGGGACGCCACAGCGAATCAACCTTCTCCACTTCACCCTGTCCTTTGCATCGTCCTCCCCAACACCAGCCACTCTCATGTCCTCCCTCACTACGCCCATGTATCCTCTCCTGGGTTGACCTCTAGCCCTGTTCCCTGGCAGCTCCATCCTCAGCATCCTTCTTCCAATATAGTCCCTGTCTCTCCTCTGGACATGTCTAAACCATCAAAGTCGCTGACCTTATCTGCACTAAATGTCCTGTAAAATATTACTTCCAGAGGAATTTTTCTTCATGTATGTTGGGGACAGCTGGCTCAATCCACATCTGCTTTTCTTCGTTCCTGTCCAGGGATCCAAAGCTTTATTTGCACTTCCATGGAATTCTTGTTGTGCATATTGTACATAGTTCTGTAGATTATTTATTCGGCGTGTATTTTTTTTGTGACTCGCAGTAAGTGACAATCATAGGTTCAAAGGTTTTGGTTTATTGACTGTATTGTGTGCTTTCTCTTTTTTTGTTTGTTTGGTTATTGTGTGTGACAGATAAATTTCACTGTAAAGAAAAAAGATATTATATAAATGTATCTACATTATTAAAACAAATGGATATCGTCCTGTCTATTTTTGAGTGGAGCATGCTGTTAGAGGGACATCTGCTGGAGAGAGAAGGAATAGCATCATCATCTATGTTTACAATGTTCAAAGGTGTCACTGTGTTTATCACTTTTTCTGTTGCTTAGATTAATAATGAAAACTTTCCTGAAAGTACGCTAATTAATATAGCTTGAAACATAATTGCTGAATGACTCATTTATATTTGCACATATTAGACAGTCACAACATAGAACCCTGATTGCGCATTCCAACCTGACATGTACAGCAACAAATTATGCAGAGTATAAAATCATAATCTCATTATGGTCTTAAGATTGTACAATATTTGTAAAATTACAACAACTGAGTTCTTGTTGTAGAGCGTCTTTAAAGATGTGGTACAAATGCAGGTTGTGCTTGAATTCATTTTACCTTCATTTTTCTAATTTTTTGACAAAATGCACTGATGGGAAAAATATCAAACTGAACTGATTTCATTCCTAAGTTATTCAGTAATTACTTTATGCATTGATGGCTTTTGTCAAATGGACTTCCTTGAATAAAAACTCACAGAAGCACAGAAAAATAAGAATCCCTCTAACAATAATCAGGATGCTTATATTTTGGGTTTTTTAATGTGGAATGCTCAAGGGAATTCCTTCAGATTTGACCAAATGTTACAAACGCATTTTTGAAAATAGGCCCAAGAATTCATGTGCAAAATATGACAAATTTCAGACAAATGGATGAAATGTTATTATATTAAAGGTCAACTTCACCTTGGAACTGCATGGCATTTGATGTCAGAACTGTGATTATTTTATTTCCGTCTGTAGACACGGATGCAAACTGAATGAACTGGTGCACAGTTCTATTAGTCTGTCAGATAATTATAGTTCGAGACTGTAGTGAATATTGGATTGAAATCCATTTTATTGGCTAGAATCTTTCCATTTGCAAGAATTATAGCCCTGACAACATTTTTTTTTCCATTTGGCCTCAGTCCACACTCCGGGGGAAAAAAGCATGTTCGCCTACAACTTTCTGTAGCTGGGCTCTCAATCCATTATCTCAATATTTTTACATATGCTTATATTGCTGAAGAAACCATGCTCTGGTGTTTATCAATAGCGGTAGAGTGAAGCAGAATAAGAGCCGTTTGGTTTCAGTTTGTATACCAGATCTTTTTTTAATGTGAGTCATGCAAAAAATATTGTGTTTTTATAATTAACAAAGTAAGTTTCTACTGTTTAATTTTTGAATAATGTTGAGTAATACGTGGACAGTTCCAGAAATGCCTGATTGGATTACTATTTATATTTACAAATAAAAATAATACTTTAATATATTATTTGAAAAATATCTTTGCATGAACAGTTGGAAAACTTTAGAATTTACTTCAAATTAAACCTAAATATATGGGTATCCACAACGGGACATGCATGTTCAGTATTTTTTACATTAACTCTGTAAATAAGATCTTCAATAATTCCTTCACCCACGAATATGCTACTACTACTCCTACTTAGCCATGAAAATGCAGATAGAAAAAATAACTCCCACTGTTGTATTTATATGCTGAGCATTACACACAGGTTATCAGCATTGATTTAAGAACCAAAGTTTGTTATGGGAATAAATTAACACATCTAATAATGTGGAAAAGTTCCATCCAAATGCAATCATCATGCAGGAACAAAGATAATCAATGCAAAATCAAAGCAAAACCAAAATGCCGCCACCTTGTCTTGTCATGGACATGCGCAAACCAAAAAAATAAACCGAAATGGGCAAGATAAAGAACATTCCCTGAGTCAATGCTGCAGGAAAGACATCACTTTCAGAATCAGCACTGGACAGCTCCATAAATAGCTGTGGAGCTGTCCAGTGCTGATGTTCACCTTTAGGACCAGAACTGGGCAAAACTCTTTTGTCACAGTTGAGAGGGGCAGAACTGCAACAACCAACAAATGTGGGCTGTTAAGAACATGTGTGACAGATGCAGCATTTTACAAAACAAATGTCTGCACACAGCTCTCGGGGGCCACAAAAAATGACATTTGGCCCCCCGGGCCTTGAGTTTGACACGTGTGGTATACAGTATTCTAAACTATTTTTTTTCATTGGCTGAACAAATAAAATTGCATTTTCTTCACTTTTGATTGGTTGGACATCCTGAAAATAGGTTGAGTCCGCTGCTGGCCCTGGCTACCATCCTCACTTCCTTGCATGACACATAGTAGACCATCGTTTGTCGGTGTCACAGGTCATACATTCCAAATGTTAGAATTGATCACCATTTAATGTAGAGGTTCCACTCTTCAGGCTGCAAAAGCTGTCAGCCAGAGCCCCTTTGAGGACCCTGTGAAGGCCCTCTATTATTGGATAAGAGGAAGACATCTTTGGCACATCTTCAAGCATACGTTTTCATGTTTTCCAAATTCCAGATGGTCAGATCTAAAGTCTCTGTGGCACCAAAGATGGTTTCATATTTCATTAGAGGACTGCTGTTCAATTATTTCTTCCTTCAAACTTAGGAAATAAGAGTTCATTTCAGTGCGTACGGATGAGAGCTGCTCCTGCTGAGGCTTAATGCGAGTTGAGCTGATGGACGAGTTCACGCCAGATGTTCCAGGAGCACAGGCAGCGTACAGACATATAGCACAATACAATACAATCAGCAACTGACTCACAGCCACTGACTCACTCAAAAAGATTCATGCAACCTTGCTTCAGAGGTTTGTTGCCGTTAATACACCCCACCCCCCCCCCCCCCCCCTTCCCCCAGATGAGACCCCAGCTCACGCATATGAAACGCCTCAAATCAGCTGCTGAATCAAAAATCCCACCAAACAGATTCCTGACGACCAGAGCGACACAAAACAACAACAAGTACTCTGACATCAACCACAGAAAAGCCGTTAAGAGCAGAGCCATATGAAAACATTTGATGCTTTATCACATAATGATTTGCCATAGCCTTTGATTTTTATTTAATACTTCATTTGACTGGAATGAACTTTTAGTCCTTTCAAAATAAAAGACAATTTTGTCATAAATATTTCTTGAGGAGCATTTAAGAGGAACATGCTGCTGTTTTTGTGGAATCCAGGAGATGGGAGCAGAGAGCAATAAAAGCTCGAAGAGCGCAATGTCAGTGAAAGTCAGGCAGTGAACGCCTCCTCACGCCCTGTCGCTGTAAGCACATGTTGGAAGCAATTCTCATAATATTAAATTGTGTTGATTATCAGTTTATTGTAATGCACATGATGACTTCATGGTGATACTAGTGAATAGTTCAATAAATACAGATATGGTGTGATTATAACATAATAAATCAGAGCCTCGGATGGGCTTGCATTCATCTTTTTCACCTTCTTTTTGTTCCCAAACGTAATATTTTCTCACACTGTGTGACTGACAAGAACTAGAAAATCACTCAGAGAGCGCAGACCTCCACCAAGCAGCTCATTCCCCTCATAATTAGATTTACACCATCCACATGGTGATCTGGATCATCATCACAAGGTTCTAGATTGTTCTTGGTATCTTTATACACCAACTATAAAAAGTAAAAGTGAATCATAACATAATCTCCAGGGACTGGATTATGCTTCTTCTTTTTCACTCTTTCTCTCACTGCCTTCATGTCTTTACTCTCTCCACCCCGCCCCCATCACAACCCCAACAATTAAAAAGACTGACTTGTATCTCTGTATGAAAGTAGACGTGAATATTCACATGTGTTTTTTTTATTCTGCATGTCCAGTTGATTTGACCACGTTCAGCTTCATGGAGCTGATCAGATTGCTCACTTTTAACACAATGCATACTTAATTTGGCCAAATTTCAGTTTATACTAAGATTTAATATATTTCTAACATTTTTAAAATCCTTGTTATGCCAACGTCCTCATAACATTTTGTTAAAGGAGGCAGCAGCTGCTTTGAGCTGACTTCAATAATTCGGTGTATTTGCTTGTGAGCTGCAGCCCTGCGATCGAGCGTTTGGCAAGTGGGAGTGAGTGATCAATCAATGAGCCAGCTCAACATGCAAAAAGCGCCCCTGTCGTGTTCTCACATCTGAGGCAAATCCATATCTCATGGTTCTTCTATTTCTACACAGATTGATGGGAGATGAGCCAGAGAGAGATGCATCCACTCTCCTGACATTGTCCCAGTCCCCCTGACATTGTTCCAGTCCCCCTGATGTGATTGTATTGTCAGCCCTTTCAGTCGGCCGGTGTTGTATTAATCTGGTTAGAGTCTGAATATGAGAAGGCTTAAAATATATATATATATATATATGTTCCTGGGCACAGACATGCATACATATTTTACAAGTTGCAAGCTTAGTGTCGGCCCACCAGTGGATAGGCCAGTTTGCATCACTTTTTCACTGGTTTGCGCTGGTCAAAAAGATGCATACAAACGCACACGCACACACACACACACACTGATGTTGGAATATTAAGCTTGTTAAAAAAGAAAAATCTTCAAAATGCAAATCTACCAGAGTTCAAGTCAGAGCCAATCTAATTTCCGGCAACTCATGTGAAAACTGCTGACTCGCCTCCCCGTGATGCAGACGCAGCCACCAGCCCTTCTCTGCTGTCTGTTGCCATAGCAGCCCCATGGAGCTTTTCTGCCAGTCAGTCTAGCAGTGAAGACGAGTGAGCCAGCGGTGCCCCATCCTGAGGGGCCAGCATGTCTTCATCCATTGCCATGGTTCTATAATAGCATTGTGGATAGATCTCGCATGGCGGGGAGTCAGTTCCGTTATATTGAGCTAAGCTTGCCTGTGGTTGGTGCTTGCAACGTGGCGAGCAAACAAAAGAAGCTGGCGAGAGCAGATGTCAAGATTGCGTGTCTATATTAAGAGCTGGAGCTGTGCTGTGCTTAAATGTGGCTCATTGGGTGCTAATTTAGGAGGTACAGAGGTGTTGGATATTAGGATGATGTGCCTTACAAGGCAGCCTGGAGTGGATGTTCAATCTGAGTCATTTTATATTAGAACTAGAAAAGCACTCAGAGAGCGCAGACCTCCGCCAAGCAGCTCATTCCCCTCAGAATTGGATTTACACCGTCCACATGGTGATCTGGATCATTATCACAAGGTTATAAATTGTTCTTGGTATCTTTATTCACCAACCATTAAAAGTAAAAGTGAATCAGAGTTGATTTGTAACTGCTTTTTGAATCCGTAAATGGGTTTTCAATGTTAAAGTTTAATTTATTTTCCTGACCTCATTCTGGATCCGATTCGGATGAAATACGGTGGTAAGATAGAAGCCCCCACCCTACATGACTGTGTCACATTCCATAAACATTGGTCAATAATCAACCGAGATATTGAAAAGCAAATGTTGAAGCTCCATTGACTCCAGTGATTCAGAATTCAAGATCTCTTCTGGATCATCACCCAAATTCATTCATCTGTTCCTGGTAACATTCCCAATTTCATCAAGAGCCGTCCAGAACTTTTTGAGTTATCTTGCTAACAGACAGACAGACCAACGCCGGGGCTCACATCACCCCCACCTCGGCGGAGGTAACAAATGGATGCATGAAATTGTACAACATGCTGAACATATCCGTGTGTAAATAAACTACAAGCAGAGACTCTGGCATTTCTGAGCTCCACTTGAAACTGAAGACAATGAGTCTAAATGTTTGGTTCACCTCAAATTACTTTCCACTGCAAAATGCCTTTCTCCTGACATTATGGTGTGTGGGGGGGGGGGGGCGGGGGGGGGGGGGCGGGGGGGGCGGGTCAACTGGGGCAATGAGCTTGGAAAGAAAATGTTCCTGTTTAATTTTTTATGTGGAATTCTTATTTATTTTTTATGTGCTTTGAGGACCACAAAATGCAAGTCCAAATGCTTGTTGGGTTGTAGGAAGAAATCTTAGCTGCAAAGGTTTCAACAACCTCTACAAATAAAACCAGAACTGTCTACGACTATGTTATAACTAATGAGTTGGTTTGAGGATATTATCTGGGTGCGCACCCAGAATGAAGCTAGACACACACACACACACACATTTGCAGCTATGATTTATTTGTGAAGTCTAATTCCATTGCATTTCTGTTTGTATCAACCTCAGTGTAAATGTTGGATGAATTAACTCCTTTTCCAAGGTTCTGCTACCTCAGCAGCCACACAGTCGACTTAGAAACCCAAAGCTCAGCATCTTCTAGAGACCCTCGGGAGGACATCCAGGAGATCCCCCTTTCAGCCTTTGCGTGTGTTTCATGTCTTCCAGCTGATTTTCATCCTGGAGGGAACCGCTCCTTCTGGAGACATTTAAGGCTGTCGTGCAAATCTGTCACGAGTTGATAAACTGCAGAGGCAGAACTGATCTTCTCCTTCAGCTAAGAACAAGGCGATGACGCTACTCTGGAAGCATTGATCACCAAGACGGGGAAATATTTGCTTGTTTCATTAACTGCAAATTAGTCAGTAACGGCTAAAACGTGTTACTACACAAGTCAGGAAGTTGTCAGTATAAATATGTCATATCTTACATTTACCGTAGGTCTACTTTTCCTTCCAACACATATACATCCTCACTATTATCACAATTAAAGATGCTGAGTGTCTCGCAGCAGTAAAGGTGAATTCATCTGACAGCACAAATGAGGGTTTGTCTTGCAAAGTCACAATTCATTGGGAAATGAATGCATCACCACACGAAAAGACACATGACCTCAAAGCAGCTCTCAATAAACGCAGCAAAAAATGTCTGTCAAGTCAAAATATGACACTTTTTATTGGAAATACATTTTAACACTACTGATCATTTTGATGAGCTAATCATAAGCATTGAAAAAGCGTGGATTGTCAGATGACAACCCAATTCAGCTTTGGAGGGAATGCAGTTAACCATCCATTTTCAAGATGAACACAGGCAACACGGTGGCGCAGTGGTAAGCGCTGTTGCGTTGCAAGAAGCTCACAGGTTCGAATCCAACTTGCGTCCTTTCTGTTAGGAGTTTGTATAAGAATAAAAATTGCATAGAACTCTAACAGTGACTGACATTATGTACGTTGTCACTGTGGAGCACGAATGCAGACAAGGTAAAAAGAAAAAAGGAGTTTGTATGTTCTCCCCCTTGCTGCGTGGGTTCTCTCCAGGTACTCCGACTTCCTCCCACCTCACTTCGTGTTTTCACATGATTAGAGCTTACGCAAAGAAAGAAAATGACTTGTGAGCGTCCCCAAAGTCCTCCGACACCGAGGTAACACACAACTGAGAGTAGAAGCAGGAGTGGCACAGTGAAAGACAAATGGGCCACATTAGCCTAAATCCAGTTACAGGATTATTCTGATACGACAAACGACTTCTTTCACCATCGTCTGCATGAACGCTGCGTTCCTCCTTTTTCTTTTTTCTTTTTCTGCCTGGTATTCTCGTTGCCCAGTTTTAATATTAAAGCGTGAATAAAAATCTTTGTATTCCTCCATGCATGAAGAAATGTATGTGGCAATGGATTAGCTACTGAGCACCCCCCCCCTTCCATCACACAACAGCCTGTTCTGATAAGTAGTGATGTAACGGAAGGTCGTGGAGCAGGGGTGTTAAACTCATTTTCTCCGAGGGCCACATCAGCATTACGGTTGCCCTCAAAGGGCCAGTTGTAAATGTAATATCGTGTAAATGTAACTAAATGTAATGTAATGTAATGTAAATAAAATGTAACTACTCCTTAACATGCTGCTAAATAACTGTATTTACTACTACATACTTAATAAAATTATAAATATTACATATGCAATTGCATAGTTCTAAAAATATATCGATACCTTACTGCTGTAAAAATATCCACCGAGGTTATGTAATCGCCGGCGTCTGTCTGTAATTTGTTCTTCAATATCTCCATTGATTATTGACCGATATTTAGGGAATTTAACACAGTCATGTAGGGTGGGGGGGGGGGGGGGGCTCTATCTCACCACTGAATATCATCTGGGTCGGATCCAGAATGGAGTCAGCAACAAATATTTAATTTTAACATTAAAACCCCATTTACAGATTAAAAATCAGTTACAAATACACATCAACTCTGATTCACTTTTACTTTTCAGCATTTTACAAAAACAAATGTCAGCACAAAGCTCTTGCGGGCCACAAAAAAATGACATGGCGGGCCACATTGGCCCCCGGGCCTTGAGTTTGACACATATGTCGTGAAGCCTCAGTCACCACACCATATTCCTTCCACTTGATTTACCTGCTCAGGTAATATTGTATGACTGCTGCTGTATCCATGGTAATGAACTCCTGCAGATGCCCTCGTCCCAGGCTCTACTGACGAGCTGATTAGCATGCATGGCTGGGGCCTGAGCTCTTCTCTGATTGGTCTTGTCAGGTCCTCGAACGGGATCTGGCTCACCCCTGCAGAAGACCCAGCTGGCTCCGCGCCCCCTCCCATCATCCTACTGCCTGCTGAATTCCACATGACTGGACTCGTCCTCCAGGACTCAGAGACCATGCCACTGTGCTGTGAATGTCACTGCTAGAATGTCTCACTGATTCACATGGAATGAAACCTTCAAAGTATTTAATAACTAGAAAAGTGCCTCCGCCGAGCAGCTCATTCCCCTCCTAATAGGATTTACACCGTCTACATGGTGATCTGGATCATCACCAAAAGGTTTTAATTGTTCTTGGTATCATTATACATCAACCATGAAAAGTAAAAGTGAATCAGGGTTGATGTGTATTTATAACAGATTTTTTAATCCGTAAATGGAGTTTCAATATTAAAATGTAATATTTTTTCCTAACGTCATTCTGGATCCAATCCGGATGAAATTCGGCGGTGCGATAGAACCCCCCCACCCGACATGATTGTGTCAAATTCCATAACCATCGGTCAATAATCAACCGAGATATTGAGGAACACATTTTGAAGCTCAGTTTACTGCAATGTTACTGAACATTTCAAACTGATCCAGAATTCTGGATCTCTTCTAGATCATCACTAAAATGTAATCATCTGTTCCTGGTAACCTACCCAACATTTCCTGAAGATTTTATCAAGATCCGTCCAGAACCTTTTGAGCCTTATTAAGAGACGGATAGACAAACAAACGCCGTCGATGACATAACCGCCGCCTCGGCGGAGGTACTAATAAGTAGGTCTCCAAATCTGCAACCAAAAATAATTTCTGGACGTGTGTCTCTTAAACAGAGAAGACGTTGAGTCGTGTCCTCTCTTTTCTCTTGTCATTTTCTCCCCGATCTGCTGCCTTTTTGAAAGTCACACCTTTGGAGCTAGTGCCTTACAAACATGTCAGATGAAAAACACATCTTTATGTACAGCCCCATCAGCTGTCACTTCTTCCCTCTCATTTGATTCTCGGCTGCCTCTGGTCCCAGCCCTCCAGCCCAGATAAAAGGGAGCGAGGTGCTTCGGGAGGCATTATAAAATGGTTGCCATGGATACCGTGTCTGAGCAGGCTCCACGTACAGGCAGCAGAATAGGAAATGACAGATGCAATATTTCACATTTACAGAAAAATCCCCTTTTCTCTCGTCAGCACACACGCTGATGGACTCTGGCGCTGTAAATGCCAAAGATCACAACCTCATTCGTTGGTCTGTGCAGCGGCTCGCTGTACAGTAGCACGTCATCGGAGGCTCTGTTTGTGTTCAGCTCCACCGAGGTGGGTATTTTCTGCCTCATTTGATCTTTGTTGTTTTTCCCTGAAGAGATGACCTATATTATCTAGGATGGGTGATCAAAGAAGGATTCCTCACTGTGGTCCCATGAATCCTAAACGCTCAGAGAATTAGCCCTGATTCTGCAACGGCTTTGCTGCACTCTAAAATGAAGCTACTGTATTTATTTATTTATTTTACTTTGTGGCTGCTCTGCCGACAGAATTCATGATTCTGCAGTTCAGGAACGGAGCTTTTGATGCTGAAAATGTGTAATCCCTGTCTTTTCTTGAAATAATGCCGACTCTGCTCATTGCTGTTTATTATCCGTTTCACAAGCATCTACAGAGGAAGAGGCAAACAGAAGAACAAAAGTGTTTTATCTGAACTCTTTGCCAACTTCTGTAACACTCGGCCTTTAATGGGGCTTCTCGGTTCTTTCTAGGGCTGTCCTACATCGCAGGGAACGTATTACCTCTGTAATGTCCCCATGCATCTCCATTAGTGATATAATCTGATGATATGTGGGCTGATGCTGGCCTCCAGTCTAATTCAGATCTTTAGATGCCTATTCATCAGCGGTGGAAATGAAGCGAGTTCAACACCAGGAAGTGACCTCCTGCTGTGGGCGAGTGCTCGCCTGCTGCTCTACGCTCCCACCCTCTCATCTGTCAATGCGCTCCTGAATGTTTCTCCTCTCTAACCCAACTACGACTGGGCTCAGTTCCTGCTTCAACTTTAGAGCTCGTTCCATTTGCAGTGCGCCACGTGATGTCAGAGACCCATGGCTGCCCAACATAGAAATGGACCACAAATGCACATCTCATTAGCCACGACCAGAAACTATGGGCTGTAGCAGTCATTAATCACAGGGAGGTATTCTCCCTACAGGTACCTGTGCAAACGATGATGCAGATGATGCTTCCAGTGGGAAGCTCTGGTGTGATTTATGAGGACCTCTGGGTGAATCGCCATCCTAATGAGATTAATGTGGCATCGGTCCAAAGCTGAAGGTCAGCATATTGATGCGAGTACCGTTAATTGGTATTAATTGCATTTTGGTCCAGTGAAGAGGAATATTCATTATTACCATTTCATCTTGGCCCTATTTGTTTTGCACAAGTACCATCTGTTGTGATTTATTCTTAAGAATGTTAGAGCGTGGTCCTTTAGGGAATTCAAGGAGTTCCAGGATAGTGCAGGTTTTAAAATATACCAGAAGTACAAAGTGTTGTGTACTTGAAGGATAAAAGCAGTACCAAGATTTTCAGCAGTACCAACATTTAGTAATGAGCGATGTGTGTGCATCAAAAAGCTTGATGTAACTTATTCTTCTCTCCTGCGGAGGCTTATTGTAATTCCAAACTTATTTAAAGCACATCTGATTGTGTCACTGTCACACAGACTGCCATAATATATCACCGTGACAACCACAGGCACTGACTTTAGCCAGTTCTTGAGTACTAAATCCTCCACGTGTCACCCCGCAGCAGGGAATTATCCCTGGATTAAAAGAAGGAAACGTGTGCTATCCTTCAACACATATGAAACGTTTTATATATATATATATATATATATATATATATGAGATATTTGTGACCCATTTTTAAGGACTTACGCCTCGGTAGTGACCGGTGGGATTGGGGCGTCATGCCTCGGGAGGAATAGGATTCAAGAAAGAGGGACATTGTTTGGTTTTGTTCTTTACACTTGATTTCCTGGCTTCCATCCACACTGTTACAGTGTGGATGGAAGCCCCTCCCCATCCCACAAGAAATGAAAAGCCCAACATTAACAAAGTTCTCTGACTTGACAAAGTGCAGTGTTCTCTGCCCTTCATTGCTCGCTTCTCATTTTCACATTTAAATACGCACTTCATCAAAGGTGTTATCTTAATGACTAATGATTAAGACTTTCAGGGTAAGATTAGCTGGGCCGTACAGGATGTCAAGTCTTTCACCTTCAGGTCATGGGAAGTATATTTATCATAACCTGAACATTTCTCAGCAGTTCTGCACTGAGAAAACATGAAAATGTTTCCAACGCTTTAATATATTTAGTCAGGTTCTGGTAGTTCTCAAAGCCCATGGAGTCAGCAGAGCTCCATCTGAGGACGCTCAGCGAGCCCCAGACATCTTCTCTGCTGAGTATCAGATTACGGTACTATCAATGTTTTGCAAAGAATTTACAAGGAAAGTGTGATTGGGAAATATTCTATGATTAGAAGATTAGAAGACAATATGTGTGTGTATAATGTATAAGTATATATATATGTGTGTATAAGTATATATTCATGTGTACAGTATATGTATTGATGGATATATATAAATATGAAGTAATTGCCTAAAGAAATGGATCATTATAAAAGTGTATTGTCTCCTGACAGTCCTGAGGAGAAGGGAGAAAAAAGATCTATCTATCTAATCTATTTACTCCACTTCCGTTCATGTGGATAAAAAAAAACCTTTGAAATAGTGTTCTTTATTTCTGTTTCATTGAAGTGAACCAAGATAAAATGCATTCATTCATTTATGTCGCTGCTTTTCCCTTTAGTGAACAAGCTATTCTGAAAGCTGCTCCGAACCTCCAGCTCTTTAAAGCCACTGGATCATTCCCCATGTGCGTGTGAAGGTTGATTCCGACTGCAGTGGGCACAGGAGGTGTCTCCATTCGTTCTACCAAATCATTTCATACACCAAACACATTTCAACTCTAGAGCGTTAGCACTAAAGTGTCCTTTTTCTTGCGCCCTCTTGCCCGTTGAAGGGTTGCTTCCTCTGTTTCCAGTCTCCCATCACCTATAAGAACATCTGGACTCTGTCATATTTCGGTTTTTTTAAACATGGGAAGTCTGCATATGCGCAATTATGGTAATGTAGCCAAAGGGGGAGGGGGAACAGAAGGAGGAAGGCACATGATGTAAGAGGTGATGGATTTGGGGCATTTGAATTAGCCTTTCTTTCACCTCATATACTCTACATCACTGTGAAGCACCGCGTAACTATTTATTTAGGTGTTCCATCAGGGATGAGAAGTCTGGTCATGCTTTTTGTTAGATCAGTCTGACAAAAGATATTAAGTGTGGCCGAACGCATCTGCGTTCTGGATTATCCGGTTTTCATTCTGCACTTTATTGCCCCAGATGTGTCGGATATTTTTTAGAAACATGTGGATGTAGGATGATAAAAGGTCCAAGCTGCCCTATCTTATTTAATACTGTCCAATAGATTCCACCAATGGGCACGCATTTGGCCCGCCCCTCCGTTCTATTGTGAAGCGACGTTGAACTGGAAGCCGCTCTTCCAGGCTTGGCGCACGGCGACGTGCACAGCTGAACAAGGAGCGCGCCGGAGATCATGTCTTATTGTCAAACCACAATTTCTGGTGAGCGTCTCTCTATTTCTGATGTTTGATCTCCATCTTCCTGCGTCTTCCTCTCCAGCTGAATATAGCGCGCCTCTTATGTGTCTGCTTGTCGCGTCTGCGGCTCCTCCTGGCATCCACGGACGGAGGCGATGGTTTTGGGTTAAAGTGTTCGCGTTTTGTGGCCGATCTGAAATCGACGGGCAAGAGTTTTGGCTTTGGGGAGGCGTCGGACTTTGGAGACCGCGCACTCCATTGTCCTTTGACTTCTGTCCGCGGAGTGAAAACAAGGATTTTATTGTCATTTAATCCGAGATTGGTTTGCGTTTCCAGATTATTGCGAAATATGCCAGATAAAGAAATCAGCGTGCGAAACGAGGATCCAGAAATATAAAACCTTTGCTGGCAATAATTTCTAATAAGTTGTTCAGACACATTTTGAGCCTCTTATTAGCGCACAGCTTGGAGTTGCGGCGCTGGCGTGCTCCGCTCCGCAAGCCTCGTGAGGCCGTGGAGGAGGATGCGTGGATATTTGGCGTGTCTGCGCCCTGCGTTGGGGGGGTTTGTGTCGGAGTGAGACACGTCTCCGTGGCTCTGGGTGCGTTCAGGGCGCCTCCGACTCATCAGCGGGTCACACTTTAGCTCCACGGGCTTTTCCAACAGAAGGGAAACAGATGCGCCGTAATGTCAACAGTCGATTACTCATGCAACATTACGCGCGGATATGCGCCCCCGCAGCTTGGATGGGTTTAAATCCGGCCTCCTCTCCATCCTGAGAGTTGAGCGGCTTCCCGTGCAGCCCCGCAGACGGAGGAACCATCCGATAGGTCCGCTCCCACTCCGGCTGCGCGTTTCCAAATATAGCGAGCGCTCCGCCGCCTCCGCGCCATCAGTTTTAGTGCAGGTTGACTTGCTCTCGCCTGGGAGACATGTGAGTGCTTATTGGATGTGAGCGCCCCCCCCCACCGAGGCTCAGGTGGGGGGGGAGCGCTGATAACCGGGGTCATCCTCGGGTTCCCGGGGGCTCCATCGTCGTTATTTTGACGGTAAAGGCCCAAAGCTGCCTTCGGAAGCGTCTCATTAAATGCTGCTCTGAGTTGATTTGTAGAACAAGCCATTGCTGAACCTCAACCCTGATCAGTCTGATTGAATAGACGCTGGAGTCTGTAACCAGCAGCGTCTGACTGATTCCCCAACATCTGGATGGCAACTCTCAGCTTCGTGCTCAAGTTGGTGCTTTGGCTTCCTCTGCGGCTTCGAGTGGCTGCTTTTGTAATCAGAGAGAGAGAGAGAAATGCAAACATCTGTCCGGGTGAAGCAGTGTAACAATTAGCTCCCATTCACCTCCATGAGATGCTGCCAGTGATTGGGGGGGGGGGGGGGTCAGCGTGGAGCACAGCTGCGCTGATTGACGCTGAAGTCGATTTGTGTGGAAAGCAGGAGGTACTTGGTAGGAGAGAGAGAGAGATGTAGGGCGAACATGCCTGCTGGACTCATGTCTGGACACATCATATTTTCAGAGGCTGATATCACAGCTGAATAAATAGAACGCTCTGTTTTCGGCTGTCGACTTGTGCTGTCTCTGTTTTGCTTACGTCTTTGTATTATTTGATGATTATTTAAAAAGGATCCTCTTGGAGACGAGGCCAATGCAAGGGCGATCTGCACCTTTTAACTTCAAGCCGTTGCACTTCAAAACTCACCCAGTCTATACGCTCTTTCACTTTTTCACTTTAGTTTAAATATTGAAGATTAAAAAGAAAAACATCCATAGGTATTAAAGCTCACCCAAACTGCTCTGCTCTGTGTGTGTGTGTTTAAATCACAGTGATTGACAGACAGCCCACAAACTGTCAACAGATTTAGACTCAAATGCTGTGACTGGTGCCCAATCTGCCCATAAAGTTTGTGATTCCGTGTTTTCCCCACTGAATTCGATGTACAACATTTTAATGATGCCATGTTTACTAAACACTGCATTGTTTCTTCCTTGGCACATGTCCAGTTTGATGATAATCTATCAAGTAGTTTACGGTAATTGGAAAATGGTGAAAATAACCCTGAAAATAATTCCTATATTGATGCTTTATCTTCACGCATATCATTAACACAATGCTTTTTCCTTTTGAACGTGTTTCCCTCCAGGTTGAGCGACAAGCCTGCTGTCCAATCGCCACCATGATAGCCACGGGTGGCCTGCTGCGCATGAACAGGCGCCAGGATTCGCTCCGCTCTAAGAACCGGGCGGAGAACAAAAAGAAACGGAAATCCAAGAGAAAGAAGAAGAACGATGTGGTTGTGGTGAAGGGGAAGCTGAAGCTCTGCTCCCCGGCTGGAGTGATGGCTGGCCTGGGACTTCTGGTTTTAATGGTCGGGATTTCCATGGCTGTCCTGGGCTACTGGCCCAGTCAAAGTCAGCAGGGCTACCAGGAGCGCCGCAGGACTGGCGCGTACCGCAGCAACAGGATGAGCTACGCCAGAAGTCCAGCCCTTCTCTTTAACCTGACCCACGATAGCCCCCCTTCTGGCCAGACACGTGCATTCAACCAGAGCCATTCTAACAGCACCATCTCGGGCTCGTCCCATCACTGTGGCGTCGTCTGCGATTTCCTGGATGCTTACCTCTATTCAGACACTCTGAAAGTCTTCGGACCACTGGTGATGGGAATAGGAATTTTCCTCTTTATCTGCGCCAATGCAGTCCTCCATGAAAACCGAGACAAGAAAACCAAAATCATTAACCTTCGGGACATCTACTCCACCGTTATAGATCTACATGGCGTAAGGTCAAAGGAGTACTCGCCCCTCAACGGTTTGGTGAACTACACTCAGTCTCGGAATGCTGAGGGCCCGTCTGGCTCATTTCTGGCGAGTGGGATGCTGACTCGGAGCTCCTGGCCCTCCACTGGACGAGGCTTCCAGGGTGAGTCAGGTAGCGATGAGGTATTTAGACGCCAATCTTTAGCCAGCAGGTCTCGTAGCTGGTCGCGAGACGCTCAGACCTTCACAGACACTGTCTACAGCATCTATAAGGACTATAGCAACAGTAGTGAGCAGGCCCCGCAGCCCCGACAATGGGAGACCACCTCCATTGTCACGTCCTCAGTGAATGCGTTCACCCTCCCTGTGATCAAACTGAACAACTGTGAGGTGGGGGAATCTGAGAGAGTGGGGGCAGGGGGGCATTCAGAGGAAGAGGAAGAGGAAGAGGCCGCTACCGAAGCTGCCCCTGAGACCATTAGCCAGACCGGACAAGCCAGCAGCGGCCAGACAGACGAGACGGACACCAAGGAGACGGACACCTCAATGACAGATTCCCCGCCGCACCATCTGAACCATGAGGAAACAAGCGCCAGCCCAGATCACAAACAGGTTTCATCTCAGCCACAGCTCACCCAGCTGTTTCCCCCATCACCCGTTGCTAGGGCGACGGGGTCGCGGCTGTCTCTCAACTCGCTCACGGATCAGCCCAGGTTTGCACGCCGCTGCAGCCTGTCTGTGTCTGCCTGTTGCCAAGGTGACAGAGCAAGGCGCTTCAGCTGCCCTCGTCTGGAGCGTTCGAACAGTAAAGGCTACATCAAACTAACCGGTCTGGGGGGGGAGTCCTTCGATGCCCCAGACACAAGTACTTCTTTAGCGGCCACCGAACAGGACACAGAAACAGACGCAGCAGCAGCAGAGAAAGACGCTCAGGGACAGGACGCTCTAGTCACACCTAGCACCGCTGGAGAATCCTAGACATGGGTTTTAGTATTTTTTTGCCTCTGTTCTCTGCTTTGAATCTTCTTCTGCGATGTCGACGTGAAGCTGGCCATTACAGAGGAAAAGAAATGTGGCGCGCAAGCAGCTAAGGACTATTGAAACATAGCCATGAAGAGCAAGACTCTTTATAAATACATCCACTGCTCATTATTCAGATGTCATTTTTCTATTTTTTCATTGTAGCAAGAGCAATACTAAAGACTTGTGGAGAAGATCTAGTAAAGATTTGTAAACAACACAAAATATCTGATGAGTTTTAACTTTTATTTTACACAAGAGCGTACAAGAGTGTAGGACAAATATTGTAGCTTGTAGAATTGCCAAAACTATCACTGAGAATTTCTGTCGTACTGTAGCATCAACCTATGCCACAGAAAACCAGATAGTCTAGAAACGTTTCTCTACTTTGCTGTGTGAATACTCTGTGAAAAGGTGAGCTGGATATGAATCTCAGGTAGACGTTTGGTTAGGATTGAGACCTTAAGGATGAGGTCTTTCTTCTGTGCACACTTGTTTATATAGGAAACATTTATGGTTGAATAAACTTGACTGCGACACCTGCTGTTGGGACGAACAGGCGTTATTGTGTGACAAAGCATTAAATGCAGCAAAATGCAAAAAACACTTTGCTCTCAATGCTTTTGACAGAATTAAGGAAAGAGAATGAAAAATTAAAACCAAATGCAGAACAAGCAGGACTAAGCGTGTGGCAAACCTAAAGATTGGATAGATCTTTTCTCCGCTGCACTTCAGCAGTGCTTCTCATTACTGGGAAAGACTGCAGCGGTATCGATGTTACGTTTATCTAACGAGAGACGTGACAGCAATCATCTTGAAGTCATTGGTTTAACCCCCTCCAGTTAATGTTTTAATAATACTGCTGTGTAGAGAAAGCTGTCAAGCATGTCATTCTAAAATCTTACTTAAATTAGGCTGCTTAAACGATGTTAGAGCTGATGCAACGAAGCGTGCGATATCCTGTGATCTTCAGCACTTTATATCTTTTCCACCTTTAAAACATCAGCATTCACTAAACTCCTCAAGTCAGTTCGACAGCTAGTATTAAATCGGACATGTGTGCGTCCTTCTCTATATCTGTTTAAATTGTACTCCCCCCAAAGTCGTGTACTTCACGTAGAAATGAATCAATCAATCGAATCAATCAAAGTTTACTGTTTTCTGAGTTTACTGGGCAAAAGTCTTATGCAGTAAATCCTACTTTCATCAAGCATTTTCTGAAATGAATCCTCCTATATGCTTCAACAGAACATAATGACCTTGACCTCTATGAATGTCAGATATATTGCCGGACTGTTGTACTTGGTATAAATGGGAATAAATGAGTCAAATCTTTATACAGTTTTAAAATATCCACTTCATATGAAATTATTTCAGGTAATTTCCACTTTGGACAAAGCTATGTTGCAGCGAACACAATCCGAAACGAGAAAAGCACCGCACCACACAGACCTCCACCAAGCAGCTCATTCCCCTCATAATTAGATGGGGTTGATCCGGAGAGAGTCGTGATGACTTTCTCCGTTTCTGCCCCCTGAAAGGTGAATTTTTAGGGACGTTTTGAATGAGGCCAAAGAGGCGCATCAAACACGTCCCTACCCTACCAGCAGATGGCGCTGGGACTCTGCGTCGTCATCATGGGCGTGCCCGTTCAGGAGGGGGCCGGTTTGTGGAGGGAGGGGCGGAGTCAGCTCGGTGAGAAGGTTCCCCACTGGACGGGCGTACAGGTGTCTCTGGTCCGGAGCCCCCGAACGAGCCCCCAGCTTCCCCAGAAGCGCGCAGCTGGTGCGCGTAAAGGCTGTTTCCGCTCAGAGGAGTCAGGTAGAGTTCGGATCTGTTTGTTCTTGCGTTTTAGCGCCGCAGGGCTTCCTGAAGCGCAGCAGGTTTGAGCGTGAGGGAATTTACTTTGAGACGTGCAGCTGCTAAAGTGGCTTAAAAAAGTGAGTTCTATTATCGGACGCAACGCGCACCGAATGCGAGGCCTGATGTTCTGTTTTCCTGTGTCTCCCCCTGTTAAACGCCGGGGCTCCCCGACATATGGTGGGTGACCTGCTGCCATAACGTGGAATGTGAAATGGTGAGTACACGCGCTCATTCACAAAAACGGGAAGTGTGACGCCTATCAGGTGAGGCGCTTCGGTAAACGCACCTGACTGGAGCTATAGAGGTCTGCGAGAGGAACTACAAAGGAACTTCAATCAGAATGTTCTACTGGAATAATCTGACACCCTCAGATTACTTTTCTTCTATTCACCCTGTCCATTTAAGAGAGACATTAGACTCTGCTGATGCCCCGCGTCCCGAGTTGCTCCTTAAATTAGTTTATGATGTTAGATATTGATGGTGAATGTGCAGGAGCAGGGCGATAAGGCTGGGCAAAGTCTGCGGGACTCATCATTTCCAGTCAAAGTTTTTATTTCCTTCTACATTGACCCCTATATAATCTGAAACTGTCTATTCTGAGGTCCTGGCACCAAACGCAGGGGGTTCCCAGATATTGATGCTTCTTGAAATTACAGCCAGGAGAAAGCCGGACACGCACGATGCGTCATAGCAACGTGAAGAATATAGGCGAGTTCACCAGCAATGCAGGGCTGCACTCTGAGGACAATCTTCATGTAATTACTATGTAACATATGTTCTTTTGATTGACCTGCAAAAAATACCAAAAGGAATTTAGTTCCAGGAAAAAATAATCACACAAAAATATTTGCAAATCTTGAATGGAACTTCCTGACTTATAAGCAGTTTTCTCTCAGGCTTTGCCACGTCGAGTATCAGTAGATCAGCAGTAACTGTGCTTTAACCCCGGCAGCTCAACAGAAACAGCATGAGAGGATATCCTACTGCTGTGATAGTACGGCTGCTTCTAAGCTCTTCCTCAGATGCTATTCAAACGAATGCTTTCAGACGGTTTACATACGTAAACTAAGATATTTCTCAAGAAACAAGTAAATCCTACATTTTGACACAGCATTTTCTTCATTAGTTTGATTTGAACACATTTGTTCAGCATATCAAATCTGCTTTTAGATGTTGCTAACTGGTGCATGGAGCCGTGCGATATTATGTCATCCACCTAAGTGCCCCCACTTTAGCAAAAAATATATCCGAAGCGTCATGTGAGAAACCAACCACAACTATTCTACCTGCAGAAAAAGAAACTGACTCATTGTCCGATTTTGATAGCAGAAAATCAAATGTGCAGACACGTCACAGATTCCGTGTCTTGGCATATTTCAACCGGATATGCGGTGGGAAAGAATTTCATTTGAACGGCGATGATTGGGCATGATGTTGTGATCATGTGCAACAGTGTGCCTCCGTGAGGAAGAGGATGATGGAGCCTGTCGTATGCTTCACGTGGTTGACCAAACTGCCGTGCATAATCCAGAGTCACTTTCTACAACGTGAATGCAGTATGTTCCTGCCAGCAGGACATTCCCATAGCGTTTGAGTAAATGGATGTTGGGAGTCAACTAGTACATGATCAGTCCTTTGCTTATATTGTAGACAGCGTGTCTGGTATATGAATTAAAGATCCACAATTTGGAAGACTGATGGAATTATAACACTACAAATTCTCAATGGGCCCTGCGTTGAAATGGCGGCTTGTCCAGGGTGTCCCCCGTCTCTCTCCCCTTGACTGCTGGGATAGTACGACCAGGACGACCCGGTAAAGGACAAAGCGGTTCAGAAGATGAATGAATGAACATTCTCAATAGAAAGTTTTCACTTCCTGGTATAAACAGGGTCAGATGCTGAAAACTAGCATGTAGCACGGGAAAGTGTATTTGGCTTTGATGTGTGACCATCCTTCGTGCCATGTTTTTCCAAGCTGTGGCCACTGGAACACAGGAAAGTTGCAATTATGGACAAGCAAGCAGGGCATTTCCAAAATCTGGCTTTGACTGGGATGAAGATGAACCAAAACTGTTTATTTCATCAGGTAAAAATATCTGAAGATGTTGGTCAGGGATTCTATTCCAAGACCAATTTTGCTGAGATTTGATTAAAGATTATTTTGTGACCATGGTGACCTTTGCTCAGAATCGGTGAGTGAGTGTGTCCCTCCTTGGAATTTCCTTTTGAATGTTATCTTACTCCTTAGAAGTCTTGTTGGAGCTGATGCCCTTTATATGGGATGATGCAAGAATCTTTATCTGGCTCAAGGAGCCATTCATGCTCACATTTACAGCCACAGGACGGATTTCCTGCTGTTCTCTTGTGATCTTTGATTATTCATCATAGGAATTTCAATCAATGCTTCTGTCGGCTCAGTTCATGATCAATAGCACTGCAGGAGAGCACGTCATTTGACCCAATGCTGCTTGTTGGGTTGGGCACTGTGACCCAGACGGCCTCCCCGTTATTAACACAACACTCAGCTAAAGTAAATAATTACACTCCCTGTAACTGCAAATGTAACAATGTCCGCAGCTAAAATCTATTTTATACATTTATTACAACAAACAATGATTTGGCTTTCAGCACACAATACACACTAATTCTCATTTCAAGATGCATAATAACCATGTAATTATAATATAAAACATATAAAAGCATCCAATATATCACAAAAAAAATGGAACCAGAAAAAATCTTTGACTTTTCTTTAATTCTTCAGAAAGCACGGAATCAATTATTAGTATATATTTTATATATGTATGTATGTATATATATATACTGTATATATTGTGTTGGGTATGCCTGGTGGTTTTCATTTATGGACGTTTTTGGTGAGCAGCACGGTGGCGGAGTGGTTAGTGCTGTCGCCTCAAAGCAAGAAGGGACCGGTTTGAATCCTATCTGTGTAGAGTTTTTATGTTCTCCCTGTGTCCGTGTGCGTTCTCTCCGGGTTCTCCGGGTTCTCCGGGTTCCCCGTTGTAGCAGCCGTTCCTTGTCGCCAAACACATACTCTTCAATTTAAGAAAAAGCCTGTCATAACGACGTCGTTAACTGAGGACCAGCTGTAGAGTAGAGTAGAGTAGAGTAGAGTAGAGTAGCACTCTATTCTAGCAGATCGACCAATATATATGTTTTGCGGCCGATAACGATTGTCAAGGAGGCAGATATTTGGAGTTGATATTCATTTGCAGTAAAAATGAAAATGTCAAAATTGTAAGTAATGTGATTGATTGAGTGATTGATTGATTGATTAAGATAATGTGAGGATGCAACAGCCAATAACGAAAATTTTACACCAATAAACGAAGATCAAAAACTTGAAGAACCTCTTGGACGTGGACTTTCTGTGACCAGCATGCATCCAGACTGGGACAAATGTTCCTCTGCTGCAGATTTCCCTTGTTAACCACATGCTTCACATTTGTTACCCCTCCCTTTCTCTAGAAATGCCTCCTCTGTAATCACATGGCAGCACGCTCATTGGCCTGCGGCTCCAGAGGTTCTAAATACAGAAAAGATGTGAGTCCTACATCAAAGTAGCACTTCTCCCCTCCTAGTCCCAATCTCTCTTTGTGTCAATCTGTCAATCCCACACACACACACACACACACACACACAGACACAAGGGTGAGGGGGGGGGGGGTCAAAATTAAACCAGACATGCATGTTTGCTGACCTCCAGCCCTGTGGGAGTCAAATTGTTTACAGCTGAGTAGAGCTGGATGGCAGGGGATGGTGGCGTTGGGGTTTTTTTTGGGGGGGGTGGACAGAGGCAGCAGAGCTGTAAATAAGTCACAGCTAAACAGATTCTATGGGGATGAGTTGAACTCCTCAACAACTACTGGACAGGATTGAATGAGATTTCAAACATCCTCTGGGGGCTGGGGGGGTTAGGGTTAGGGTTTGCACATTTTTACATTGTCAGGGATGTTTAAATATTTCATTCCAGCTTCCTCGTATTCTCCTGTGAGAGAGTTTATGATCCAATCACAAGAGCACAGATCAATTTCTCCTGTGGCTTCTCTGTCCCTGGACGTACGTGTTCCAGTTTACGTTACATCATCGGCCTGTAGGTTGTCACAAACGCAGTGGGTACCATCTACTACACAGAGTGCCGGGTGAAGTCATTGTGTTTCACTGTGGGGGGGGGGGGGGGGGGGGAATCACAATGCGATTCAATGTTTGGGCAAAAAACCCTTTTATCCCAGCGATTATTCTGCACCAGGCCAACATCCTGATGTTGCATGGATGGAGTTGTTTTGTTGTTTTTAATTGGATCACGTGGGTGATCTGCCGTGTATTGTACAGGCCATGCTTCAATAGAATTATGCATTGAGGACGTGCCAGCCTGCTTTTTCTGACCACAGCACTGGAAATTGAATCACTGTAATGAGGTTCATGAGGTTCATGATTCCTTTTTTCTTTTTTTTAAGAGTACATGCACACGTTCACGCAGGATTGATGATTAAAACGCAACATTCATGAGTTTTACCCTTGCCAATAATTAATACACTCAATTCAATTACAGCTTAATCATAAGAAGGAGATTCCTACTTATCAAATTTTTTGGAAAAACTCACAGATTTGAACAAAGTTCAGGGTCAGACTTTGGAGCAAATGAGCTGCACAGGGACTAAGTGTGAGTACGCAGCAGAAACGAATTGGACTTAAGCAGCGACAGGAGCTCAGTGCAGTCCAGAGATCACATGTTGTCTGCCTTGTGTGGAACCAATCATTCTGCTGATCAAAGGCTGCTCTGAGGAGTCCCTCACACTTATCTGCACCTCGATATACGTACAGAGTGAGACCTCGTTAAAAGTCGGAACTCCCTTTCTTATCTATTAAGTGTCAGTTATCTCTGAGGCTTGTGTTTTTCAAATCAATGTCAACTTCCCATTGATCAATTTTCAATCAAACACTGGGCGATTGGCTTATTTCCTGTGAATGCAGGATGTCAACATAAAGACATTACATTCACTAAAAAAGACAAAGATAAGGACGGATCGCTCGCAAGTATGAATGTCCAATGTCTTTTCCCTTTGTGTCAGTCAAAAAGCACACAGCAGATCACTGGTTGCTGTTATCACTAACAACATGATCTCTTACATCGATCGTTAACTCTTTGCGTGCCATTCACGTCTAAAGGCGTTTGTTGAAACCCAAACATTCGCTGCCAACCCTGACATTGAAATCTGCCTCTCTTCAACGGCCAATAACTCCGAAAGGAAAAATGGTAGGAACACACACACAACCGATGAAAGAAGAGACTTTAATCTTTTATTAGGTACATTCCGTGTTTGTAAATAACTTGCTGGTAGTAGCTAAAAGTACAAAACTTCCCTATTTATATATGTACAGTATATACGCAGAAATCTTTTTAATTCATTTTTAATTTCCTAAATCTATTTGCGATATTTTTTAGTTTTTTTTTTTTATATTGTAAATGAAACATAAGTAATTCATTTGTAGTTAAGTCAGTAAATTAGATGTGGCAAAATGCTGAAACATATCCTAAGTTGACGTCAGCATGTTGCCTACTTTTCCCACTAACAGTCCAAGGATAAATACAGCAAACTTTATTCAACATATCAACGCTGCTCTGTGACAGGAGAGTGTCAGCGAGGACGAAGGGAAAGGTCTACAAGACAGCGGCGAGGACAGCCATGATGGACGGCTTAGAGACAGTGTCTCTGAGGAAAAGACAGGAGGCGGAGCTAGAAGTGGAGGAGATGAAGATGCTGAGGTTCTCCTTGGGAGTGACCAGGTTGGACAGGATTAGAAATGAGACAATAAGAGGGACAGTGAAGGTTAGACGTTTTGGAGACAAGGTCAGAGAGGACAGACTTTGATGGTTTGGACATGTTCAGAGGAGAGACAGGGACTATATCGGTAGAAGGATGTTGAGGATGGAACTGCCAGGAAACAGGGCTAGAGGTCGACCCAGGAGAAGATACATGGACGTAGTGAGGGAGGACATGAGAGTGGCTGGTGTTGGGGAGGACGATGTAAAGGACAGGGTGAAGTGGAGACGGCTGAATTGCTGTGGCGACCCACGATGGGACAGGCTGAAAACAAAAGAAGAAAATAATGTCAATGCAGATTCTCACTGTTTTAGCCTGACTTGCGTCTTGGACATAGGAATCCATTCAAAGGAAGTATTGTGTCTTTGAAGTACGTCATTGTTGTACTTGTACTTACAGTACCTCGACTCTTTCCACCGCTGATTCGGTTCGGTTCAACCTCGCTTTCCGGGAACAGATATTATTACTGGTGCTGCTTTCTCCTCGTAAAGCAACCTGGTGCCACTTATGGCGCGTGCGTGCCTGTGTGCGTGCGTGTGTGAGTGTGTTGGAGGGGGGGGAGGGGGGGGGGGGGGGGGGGGGGGTCCTGATATCCCACAATGCCACTCAGCTGCATGGTGGAGCGTGATAGGCTGCTGGAGAGGGAACTGCAGCAGAGCAGCGCCGCTGTCAGGAAACAAAAGCCCAGAACCAGCGGAGCGAGGACGGGCTACCTGGTAACGAACCTCCCTCTCTCTCTCTCTCTCTCTCTCTCGTTATTACTACCTGGTAACTAGTGATTGGTCAATGATACCTCAAGGAGCGTATTGACACGCTGTGTTGGTCACTCAACAGTGACCTCTGCTATAGATCTAAAATCATTGCAGGTAAACAAAATGGAAAGAAGATGGAAAAACTTGCATGCTGTAAACCCAACATTAGCCTGTAAAATAATAATAATCTTTATTCCATTGCTGGTCTCTTACTTAAACTATGATCATCTTTGTATCGTATCATTTTCTCCACTTGTTTGCTGAGTGAAGTTGTTCAGGTTAAGGGTTCACATTTTGCTTGTTTGTGTAAAATGCTCAAGAGTTGGCATGTAAATTATAGAAATGTGTACGTAATAAAATTCAGAGTTAAAATGTTTATGTGGGATTTTATTAACCAAAGTGTTCAATCATATGAAATAACACTAAAAATGGATTCATTCACACATTTCCGAGAACGAGCCATGAATGGGAGCAAAGCGGAAATGCAGTAGGGACAGCAAACAATGTGATCTCCATCCACGAACCCGCAACAAGTCGATACAGTTTGTTTCTTTTTTGTCGCGGCGCATCCGAACGACGCAGCTCCTGCATCGGTCACGTGGGTCTCTCTTAAAGCGATACGCACCAATCCGGGGTGTCACGCATGCGCACTCGACACAGCGCTGACGCGCCAGTGTTGTTCGTCCCATCCCGACTGGTAACGAAGCTCTCTCTCTCTTGTTATTACTACCTGGTAACGAAGCTCTCTCTCTCCTGTTATTACTACCTGGTAACGAACCTCTCTCTCTTTTGTTATTACTAACCTCAGCCTCAGGCTGTTTTACCAGAGATGCACGCTAACCGATTTGTACCAGTATCTGTATACTCTCGCCTCTTACCCCCGGTCGATGATGATTAACATTTAAATGCACTGATTCGTAAAGTCGAGCGTCATAACGTAAATAACGCGTCATAACCTTTGATGGTTTTTTGCGTTATAACCTCGGGCTGTCGCTGCGGGATGTTTGAGCTGGATGAGCTGCAAGCTTGGAGGAACAAATCACCGAGGCTACCTTCGGCAACCTTCGGCTACCTTCGGCTACCTTCGTCTAACTCTAACGGTCCTCGGCGAAGTAGGAAAATGGGTGACGGGGACGTTTTCCCGACGCCAATCAACGCCCTGTTTAACCGGGTCTTATCTGACGCTGATTAATGGGTACCGTTACTCGCTGGTTGGAGGACGTGACGACGGCTGTTTGATCTGCAGTGCGGTGGGCGTGGCCACGTGCAGCATGAGGCTGTCCTCTTCCAGCATCCTCTCATCCTTCAAGGCACTGAATGATGATGTTTAATGAAAATGCACCGCCACTGCGAGTCCTGTCCGCAAGGCTTTCATGGAGCTTAGAATAAGGTGGATCTGTGTTGTGGGGCGTTGAAATGTCTCTGTGACATTTGCTTTATTGTTCCTGACCCAGATCAACATCAGTCTGCAGAACCCAGTTTATGTTTATTTAAAGGTGTGTCTTTTATAGACATAAACCAAGTCAAAGGTTAATCAGGTTGTCTCTCAGGTTGTGCTGTTCTTTGACTTTATCCTTCCCTCTTGACAAGGGAACTCTATCAATAAGATAATCTTGTCAGTGGAAACAAACATAGTACCCCAGATACACAATGATACCATTTACCAGATAAGGTAAATGGAAATGATACAGAACTGTGTTACATTTACTTTTATTATGCTTTTTTTTCCCGTACTATTTACACTTTTGTGTGTTATCGGTTGTTTAGATACACGTAGTTACATATTAATAGAACTTTAGGCATGTAAATGGACATTTATCTAGTGCAAAGGAACGGATTAATCTAGTTTCCGTTATTTCTTATGGGAAATATATTACGGAACAAATTATGTTCGAGAACCGAGGTTCCGCTACTCCCTTAATAGGGATGCAGCGATTGATCGGCGGAGATTTCAACCTTGCATCCTTCTGTTGCTTGTTACGCCACATTTAGTGTACTGGTTACTCAAAAAGGACACGCTGCCCAGTGTCGGTACCGACGAAGCTGGTTAGGAAATCAGTCGGCCTATTAGACGGTAAATGATCACCGATGTCACCGAGGCGATTGCTTCACAGTTCGTTTACCAACATTTTAAAACCCCAAGAGATTAAGTGTTTTATTGGTGTCACTTGTGCCGGAGTGCAAAGCTGAATCTCATGTTTCATTTAGCAATAAGCCGCAGGTTCCGAAGCTCAAAATGAAACTTGGTGAATGTTTGAAAATGATTTTCCACCCAGAGAACATCATCATCATTACGAAACGTATTAATAATGCAGCTTGCTGCTTGAACATCGAGGCAGTCGAAGGTGCTTTGGGGGTCTGTAGCCCCTCAGCGGAGGCGTCTCATTGGTGCCAGCCACATGGTATCCGGTTACGGTCGGACTCGTCTGTGTGTGTGTGTGTGTGTGTGTGTGTGTGACAGCTGTCAGCCCTGCAGCCACGTAGAGCCGTCACATCATGCAAAGCTTCCACCCTGACGCGTCAAGAGACGGCAACCCCTTTACTCCATGTGACCCCCCCGTAAGCCCCCAGCAGGGCGATGGGTGTGGATGGGCCAGCTGTGGCATGCTACGGCTAATGGCACCGTGTGTGTGTGTGTGTGTGTGTGTGTGTGCAGAGGCCATTTTCCTACAGTGTCCATTACAATCACAAATGGACCTTAAAATGGTCGTCTGCATGCACAGGCCAGCGCGGAGCACCGAGTGTCAGTGAACAATTATGTAATGTGGATGCATGCTGGGAAAGTCTGGCCACGGCGCCTCGTCTCCTCAGCCTGCCAGAATGGGATTTTAGCGGGTTTGTTGAGCGGCAGAAAGCCGGCTTGATTAATTGCTGATCAGTTTGATTGATATTTAGAACGGAGGAATGGGCTTGCGATGTTCTCGTGACGGAACCGTCGTTCGGATGTTTGTGTCTGTGGAGGAAGACGAGTCGCGGCGGACGCTTTGTGTTTCCTCTCGCTGACAAAATAAAGGCTTTATCTGCAAGAACAACACGAGCAGCGATATTGCTGCTCTCTTCAGCAACTCCTACTGTGCTCGCGACAATCGGGGGCCCCCAGATGAGTTGTGAATGCGGCTTTCTGAATGCATAGTGTCCGTGCTGCTCCATGGCGAGCGCCACACACAGAGCTGCTCTGTGGTCCGCTGTGTGGCTCTGTGAACGGCGCTTGTCACCAGTGACAACGTGCATTCTTCTTCCGTTTCTATGGTGCTAAGATGCTCCTTTCCTCCATCTCGCCACAGTTCCTGTTCCATAGCGGGGCTACGGGTAGCAAAGGTTAGCTGTGCCGCCACCGTCTGTCAGCTGATGAATGAGCCACTCGTCATCATCACCTCACCGCAGATCAAAGGAGCACCTTTTAAGGGTTCTGTTCCTGCTTCTTTATTGGCTGGAAAAAGGGTTCTCTTAAAAGCGAGGTTTAGGTCGTGGATCTTGTTAATAACGGTTACGGTATTAGGAGGCGGAGGTTATGTAATCGCCACCGTTTGTCTGTCTGTCCGTGCCTCCTTTAGCAAGATAACTCAAAAGGAAATATTTTTCCATTTAACCTGGCGGGGCCGTGGCTCGCCTCCTGCTGTGGAGACTATTAATGGTCATTTTTTTCCAATCTCATATTGTGTGTTCCGTTTTTGTATTTGTATTTTTTAAATTGTGTTGTGAAGCACTTTGTGGCTTTTTGTCTGTGAAAGGTGCTGTAAAAATAACATGTATGGACAAAAATCTGTTAAAGATGCGCATCAACTCTGATTCACTTTTACTTTTCAGGGTTGGTGCATTAAGATACCAAGATACGCGCTGTTGGCTCACAGCGAGTTGGTCGCAGGTTCGAATCTGACTTGTGGCCTTTCTGTGAGGAGTTTGCTTGTTCTCCCTGTGTCTGCATGGGTTCTGTCCGGGTTCTCCGGCTTCCTCCCACTGCCAAAAACATGCAAGTTAGGTGAACTGGTTCGCTGGAAGGCTAAATTGCCCATAGTTGTGCCTGTGCCTGTGTGTGTGTGTGGCCCTGCAATGAACTGGCAGCTTGTCGCCCGTTGACTCGCAGGTCATGCTGGAGCCTGTCCCAGCATATCCCAGTAACGGATAAAGCGGGCAGGAACATGAGTGAAAAGAAACAGACTTTTTTGTAGATTATCAATTAGAAACATGAACTTCTCAGGATTGTCTTGTGCAACAAAAATATGTGCAACACGATGGACTGATGTCATTGATTTGCATTGTCACACGGATTTCTGCAAAGGTTGTGTTCAGCTTAAACTATTGGCTGTAATGTATCTGTCACAGTGTTGAACAAACAACCTCCGCTGTATGTCAGTCAACCTGTCCGGCTTCAGATCCAGAGAAGTCATAGATCCAACCCGGAGTAAACATGGCTCTATAAATAGAGCTCGGGGAGAAGCAGAATGAAAAGCATCCTCATTGCAGGCCCAGACTCTGCGGCAGAGCCCTGGCGTTGGCGTCCCGCATGCATTTCCTCCAAACCTGGGCTGTGGATGTGGCCAATTTTGGGGGAGGGGGGGGGGGGGCACTGCACTCTGGTCCTATCTTTCATCATTATTGGGGAAACCTGTCCATTTCCTCTCATTATCCAGGCTTAGGGACCCGTCGGTCTCTGGAACGCTGTTTCGACATAGAACACAGGGTTGCATGTAAATAATGTGCATGGGAAATTCTAGTCTCATTATTTTCAATGATCTTTTTTATTTGCTTGTTTTTTTGCTTTTGCTTTTTTAATATAATTTCTGTCCCAGAGCCGACGTGGTTTATTAGTCCATCGGCTGTTTTATTTTCACTTCTCTAATGTGATTTTCCGCTTTTCTCAGTGGGTTTCTCTCTGCAAAGTGAACTCATTCTAACTATGTTCTGGAAAACTGGTTTCCAACAATTTTATATGTAATTTGCTGTTGTTTTCCAGTCATAAATGCCAGACATCAGTAATGAGAATATTTTTTTTATTCCATGATTTATGCCATCATAAGTTTTTTTCTTTTTTTATCTAAAATGTTAGATTTTTTTTGGTCAACCTCGATCTAAGTTTGCAATGGGGAAGGTTGTGAAATAAAAGTTTAAATTTACTGATATTTAAAAAAAAAAATTCAGGTAATCGCAAAACATCCTTAATTTCAGGCTAAGATTTGAGAGTTTTCCAACAAAGTTTCACGATGAAAGATAACGTGGAATGTGGGGGCACTAGCAGTCTTGACGCTTTGCTGCATCATCCTGCTTCACATTGCGCAACGCTTACTTCATGTGTCAGCTGACTCTCCTGCTTCTCCTCCGTCTTCAGTGTAATTTACCATGACGACTGAATCAGGCGCCGACGCCGAGGCCAAGCAGCCTCAGGAGAACGCGGAGGCAGAGAAGAAGAAAGCCAACGAGAACGAACCGGCTCTGCCTCAGACCCAGCCGGAACAACTTCCAGCTGCCGCCGGACACAGCACGCCGGCCAGGAAAGAGCAGGTCAGTCCGCCCACAACCAGATCCAAACGGCTGACGGGCCAGAGCCCCCGTGTGCAGCCCACGACTGATATATTTAACCCTTTGGTTGTTTAAGGGTGAGTCCAGCTTGAACTGCAAACCAGAACGTATGAAGAATAACTCCACAGCTGGGGGGGGGTGTACAAACGTGATCTTGGTGTCAGTAATATTGTTGCTGAATTTCTCTCCGAGCTGGATTCGTGTCATAATTTAGGCTGTAAAAGCATTGCAATAATAACAATCCCTTGGTCATCTCAGCTACTCCTAAAAACAACTGTAATACATTTGAGCGATTTACTACAGCATGTGTAGAATGTACAAATATATTAGTGAGGCAGACGTGATTGTCTGACTTGATGTTGATGACTCCCCTTTCCATTCTAGTGGAGGGATTTAAGCAGGAAAGTGCTGCTTAGAGCCACGAGCAGGATGTCTCTGAACATAGTGCAGTGCTTTGACCTAACTTTAATTGAATGTTAATGAAACCTTTATTTAAACAGTTAAGTTAATGGAGAACAAATTCTCATTTGCAATAATGACCTGGGCTTAAGTTGCATGTTGTTGGTGGTGGGAGGAAGCCGGAGAACCCGGAGAGAACCCACGCAGACACGGGGAGAACACGCAAACTTCGCACAGAAAGGCTGCACGTTGGATTGTAACGATGCGGCAACCTTCGTGCTGTGAGGCAACAGCGCTAACCACTGTGCCGCCGTGCTGCCCAAGTTTTGTGCTTTAGCACTGAACCCCTGGCAGAGGGAGAGGGGGATGAAGTGGCTGTGTGTCTGCTGAAAGGTCTGCCAATCATTAGCAGTCATTAATGATATATATATATAACGTGCAGTTCTATCAACAAACAAAGGCCAAGTTTGGATTAGCGCCGGACCGTCTTGTTTCATAATGAGAATAATTGCGTGACATGTTAGGCATGTGACTGATGGTCCTATCTCAGAACTAGGGAAAAGATCATTACTGGATTTGTAATTTTCCAGAAACCAATATTATGGGCTCAGAAAGTCAAAGCTATCCCTGCCAGATGTGTAAATGCAGAATTCACGATGCTTTTCTTTCTTTTGATCTGTTAAAACTTGTAGCCGCAGTAGCGCATGCTCAGACTCAAAGCTCCACCAAACTAACCGTGTGGTTTTATCACAATGTGGAAAAATTGAAGTATGGAAAGGGGTGGTGGACGAGGAGAAATAGAGCTTGAGTTTATATGAAAATCATAATGAGATCACAGCTGGGCGAGGCGATGCAGGAACCGGGTCAGCGAAGCAAATAAAACACAGTATTGATTGATTTGCCAACATCTTCCTCAACATTTGGTCTCAGAAAATGTTCTGTTACAAGATGCTCAGTGATGTCACAATGGAAATTTGCTCACATCTGCGATTTATAAATGCATTTCTGCCTGGCCTGCAGAAGAGTAGTCAAAAACTTTGCTTTCCATTTCACATTTTTAATGTGATGTGAGAGTTATCAATAACAAAACTGTGATGTTCCCCATATAAAATTAATCAGCGCCAAAATGCTGGAGGAACTGATCAATAGCACGCCATCACTGAAGGCGCGTGCCTTTTAAGAGGATCCATACCGGGGAGCCTCGTCTACATCAAACGGCTGTCTTTGCGTCACACTGAGGAAGATGGATGATGCGCTGTCTTCGTCAGAGCCGTGTGAACGGGCAGGAAACAAGGCTGTGAAAAATCACAGCGCTGTGACGCGACACGCGTCAGTCCTCCCTGGGAGGCGCCTGCTCACGTGGGTCAGCGCGGGCCACACGGGAATGAAGTGGCCTCAGGTTGCAGCTTCACTGCTGCGATGTTAGGGATCCACCTCTCCTCTGTCAGACGCATACCTGCATGCTTTTAAATAAGTGTTTGGCATTTCTCTAAACTGAAGCCAATCCTATTTCTAATTTAAGTGAAAGGAGAAAAGACATTTTCTTGCGTGATTAATCGCAGCGTTTTAATGGTTGCACAGGGAGAGGTGGCAGACAGGAGCTCTGCTAGGAGCAATATTCTTGCTAATGTTCAAATATGTGCATCAAAATAAGACTTTCTCCATCGCCTGAACTCTCTCTCTCGCTCTCGCTCTCTCTCCCTGGTGGGTGGCGGTTAGTCTAGGAAGCATTTGATTTGGAATACAGTGGTGTTGTTCTATGAGCGGAGCACGCAGTCAAATTTTTGCGACGATTATGCTCATTTAATCCTGTGAGGCCAAAACTCACGATTTATATGCCATTAATTGTGCAGCCCTAGTACCGGTATATACCCCAAAGAACAAGAGAAGCAATGTCGACTGTGAAAAGGAGAAGGGGCACTAAGTCCACTTAAAATGGGAATAACGTAAAAAAAAATGTCTCACAAGCAGTGGCCTTATTTTTAGTCTCGGGTCTTTCATAAAGGGTTTTTTTTTTCCAGTCAATTGGAAAATTGGACTTGCTGTGTTGAGACACGATTCCAGTGCAGCTCTAGGTCCTGTCAGAGGGGGCGGTCATATTCACTGAGGGTCCTGGCCTCTATTTCCAGGCTTTGGTCATGTGATGACTCCATTAAGCAGCTGACCTTTAGGGAGGCAGTGGCGTAAAGGAAGGTTTTTACATTCCCGTCTGTGACATCTCAGCATTGCTTCACTATGTTTAAGACAGAAAGGTTCAGTGTCAGAAATACAAACACATTAGATGTAAAATACTGCAATTATATATGGGATTCAATACTCAATTACCATTTAGTGTTTTTTTTTCCTCTCTCTCTCTCAGGAGCAGGAGGACGAAGACAAGATATCCAGCAAGTCATCTACCAGTCGTCTGTCCAGGTCCCCTTCGAAAGGAGTGAAGAAGGTGAAGATCATGCAGTGTAAAGTCACCCTGCTGGACGGCTCCGACTACACACTCAATGTGGAGGTGAGGCTCGGCAACACAATATCTCAATCAGGATCTCAGAGCAACGCTTGCATCGAGCTGCTACAAGCTGCCTGCAGCTTCTTCACAAGTCACAAGTCTAACTGTTTCAATCAATCATCTCAATCACGGAAGAAGGGATGCCATCGATTTCATCGCACGTCCTTATTTGCATAGTGTCCGATTGATTTGTAGGATTTGTTTTTGCGTCCAAGCTTCTCTCCGATGTCTTGAGGGAGACAAAAAAAAAAAGAGTCCTTGTGTTGCGTCCCGTAGGGAACTAGCAGACAGAGAAGACCCCAGAATGCGAAGACGGAGACAGGGAATAAATAAATGGTCTTTAATAATGGTCAAACAAAAAAACACTCAGTCGAAAAGGAGGGACGGGCTGGAACATCCAGTAAGAAAGGGGGGGGGGAAAATCACAGCCAAAAGATAGTTCTAAATCTACAATAACAGGCTGGAAAAAATAATACAATCATCCAAAAAACTAAAGATACTCAGCCAACCGGAAAAAAACTAACAAATACAACCTGGAAATGGCAGCGAATGGAACGGCATCAAAAGGCAGGACACGATAGCAAAATGATGATTAATCTGGTGATGGAAGTGCAGATGAACAAATGATTTAAGCAGTTGGATAACCGGTGTGTCTGCTCTGCTCTGCTGATCCGTCCTCTGCCACGCCCACTGCAGAGAGAGAGAAGAATGAATGAACAGGGACGATCAACCTAAACTAACGAAAATACCAAACCCCGACACCTCACATGAAATGCCTTGTCCTTAATTCCAAGCTGTTTGCTTTGTTAATGTGAACCCCAGCAAACTACCAAGGATTGACTGGATGGTTTATTTGTCTGTTTTTGGGTTCATAAGGACCCAAAATAACCATAATAGCGTAGAATGGCCAGAGTCTTACACAGCCAGTTGAAGTGCCTGCACAACGCATCGTTATTGCACCTCCCCCACACAGCGACAGTGGAATGGAACTCTGTTTTGCTCCCCCTCACTTTTGCTGGTAACAGAGCCGATCAGGCATCTGTGTGGTACTGGGTTGGGTGGGGGCGTGGCCTTTTGACAATGCAATAAAGGAAATGTGAGTCCAAGGTGTGGCTATTCTCTGATTTGTAGTCTAATTGTAAAGTAATGGCAGAATAGTCATAACAAATGAAATGCAGTTTAACAGCACTGTAAAGTGAGGAGGTGAATAAGAATACAGCACGCGCATTCGAGGGTGATGTCACGAATCACGAGTCACAGCCCTGAAAATCCTGAAATCCCGAGTCACTGCAGCTCCTGTCGATGTCTGCGCTCTAAAATCACATGATGGAATCTCAATATTGCTCAAGGCACTGTGCATGTGCCATCGTGTGAAGGAATCGCATCAACGGATCAATGTGTTTGTTGCTGAATGGAACGTGTGAGTGTGATTCAGTGGAGTGTGATTCAGTGGAGTGTGATTCCTCTGCTGGAGGAAGCCATAAATACACGCAGGAGGTGCCGGCCCTGTGTTGTGGCACCTCAACCCTCAAAATATCTGGTGTCAGCTGGTCAGATGGGTCCGGGGAGATCAGCCTCCTAAAGTGGGGTGGGGCGGGAATATGGCGCTCCATCCACTGGCATCCAGCACTCGGTTAGTCAGCCGATTTAGTTTGAAGGATTTTTGTAGCTGATGTTCACCTTCAGCAGAAGAGAGCGTCGTTCTTTTTGTAAAATACGGTAAGACCTCGACATGCGAGCATTCTGAGAAATCAGCCAGCAACATGTTGCATTAAGTTACGAGCATAAGATTGAGGTGTCTGTGTGGTTTATTGTCTGTTGATGATTATTGATGAGGTCCACTAATATGACCACTGTTGACATTCTCTCTCTCTCTCTCTGAGGTCAGGGAGTCCAGTTATTGCTATTTCGGCTGAAATACAAAATACTAACATCCTGATTCAGTTATCTGTGTATTCTCTTTTTAAATGACACGGCATAATGGGTCCATCGCATCCTGTGTTTAACAGATTGGACTGTTTTTATTCCACAGAAACGAGCCAGGGGCCAAGAGCTCTTTGATAAAATGTGTGACCACCTTAACCTACTGGAAAGGGACTACTTTGGCATCACTTACCGAGACGTAGACAATCAGAAGGTAAAGACACGACAACGGCCCAACATTCTCAGAGTTAGTAGCACTAACTCCGAGAGCTTTGATTCGTACTCATTGGTTAATGGTTTTTATCTTTTATCTCTCTGCTGCAGAATTGGCTTGGACCTTGTAAGGAACTGAAGAAGCAGATTAGGAGTAAGTCTAATAATCTAATAAAGGACCAGAAGCAAGATATGAGAGGATCCTTTTTGCATTCATGGTTAAATGTCCCCCCCCCCCCCCTGCGCTCTCAGCTGGTCCCTGGAACTTTGCTTTCAACGTAAAGTTTTATCCTCCAGACCCTTCCCAACTGACTGAGGACATCACAAGGTTAGTGAGCGGCTAATTTGGAGTGAAGCTGTGCCACTGCACATTAGTTCTTCTTGTAAATTCACTTTTGATGTTCATTTTTATAGATCTAGTTACCTAAATTGTATTATTTTATTTTTTTAATGATGGTCCATTTTTAATTGGGTTTCTTTTTGTGGTTCGACCTTGCCTCTCTGTGTCAGGTACTACCTGTGTCTGCAGCTGAGAGATGACGTAGTGTCCGGTCGTCTGCCCTGCTCCTTCGCCACCCACACCGTTCTGGGTTCCTACACTGTGCAGTCTGAACTGGGAGACTACGACCCCGAGGAGCTGGGCAGCGACTACATCAGCGAGCTGCGCTTCGCACCCAACCAGACCAAAGAGCTTGAGGAGAAGGTCATGGAGCTCCACAAGACGTACAAGTAAGTCTCAGCATCATTTATGCAGCTCTGATACTGAGCTAAAACTGAAGCGGAGCTACAGGATGGCAGCGCTGTCAAAGGGTGAAGTTATATTTTTGTTGTGTACAGCCTTTATTTTAAAGCCATGGTGAATCTGATTTAGATTTTCAACTCTTGGCCTGAAATACTCACATGAATTCACATGAAATATGGTTGGACTGTGGCACCAACCCCCTCCCCCCCTCCCCAAAAAAGAAATAAATTATATTTTAATAAAAATAAAAACAACTCTGCTTCAAAAGATTGAGAATCACAACAATCGCATGAAACAACCAAATGTTATTACATTTTCTGAATATTTTGAGATCAAAAATGATATTTATTGAGAGCGTAGATATTTCGGGCCTGAGTCTGACATCAAGCCAACCTGTCGACCTCAGTGAATATTTGCGACCTTAGATATTCGCGGTAGTAAATCACCGAACAAAGTATTTGCGTCTTTCTGAGGCAATGCGATGCATTGTCATTTGAGACGATCCTCTCTCGCCCCGTGGATTGAGCGAAGCGGTGACGGTGAAAGGATTACGGTTCCTCTTTAGGACTGCCGGTGCTAAAAATAGATGCACTCTGTTGAAAGCATCCATAACGGCAAATATTTCTAAAAGCCTTCATGCAAAAGAGCCGTCAATTCACCTGTTTCAGATCTTCTTGGACTTGCCTTCCCACGTGTTTTCCCCCCAAGTGTCATTGCTATGTGCATGTTCTTGCTGACCTCGACTCGTCTGCTCTAACCAGGGGAATGACGCCAGCTGAAGCAGAGATTCACTTCCTGGAAAACGCCAAGAAGCTGTCCATGTATGGCGTGGACCTCCACCACGCCAAGGTAACAGATCTGCAGCCGCGCGAGTCACACGACTTGATGATGATGAATATATTTATTAGATAGAATGTTAGGGTACAAGTACAGTCACACAGTAGCATGTATTACAGTACAAATACAGTCAAACATCCTGTCTAAGAGGAGCATTTCAAAAAAGCCCTTGCGGTCTTGTTGAAAGTCCTTAGTACATAATACATACATAACTTATCTTTTATACGATTATTTATTGTTGTACAGTTTCTGTTTGGAAGTGATGAGCTAAACTTTGGCTGTAGATTTTTGAACATCTGAAATTATGAAGCGGAATGACACAGGTGTCCTCAATAACGGCGTCTCCATCGTCCATCGTTTCTATGGTTGCGTTGCTTTTGCACTTTAACACACCCAGACAGTGAAGCTACAACTGTTGGATTCGTTCTCCTCTGAATGAAGCCCGGATTGACATTTTCTTGGTCTTAGTCTTCGGTCGAATCCCAGCTAATAACTAATGGCCTCCATTTCATAATAACAAAACAAAACTGTATGCTAGAAGAAGAGCGCTGTTACTGACATCTGACAAAAACTGTGCAGTTGTGTAAGTCGATCAATGAATCGGCGTGCTAGAATGTCTGGTAGGGGTGCAAATGTGTGCATATGCAAAACACATTCCACGCACGCAGTCGAGAGGGACGCTTGCCACCGCAACACCGCTGCTTCGCAAATATCATGGCTGCCTTAATTTAACATGTCACCGCTGGCTGCTGACTGACGGACAGCATCACGCTGCCTCGGCCGGGGGGTGGGGGGGGGGGTTCTAATCCCCTGGCAGGTAGAAGCAAACATGGCATTAAGTGAGAGCTGGGCTACGGAGGTCTGCGCCTCAGAAGCACTTTGAAGGTCAGAGCGAGTCCAGATGTGAGCAGTGGAGTGGATGTTGCCTTCACAGAAGACAGAGGAACTGACAGAAGAGAAAGCGCCGTACTTAAACGGAGACGTTAGAGCTCAGGATATTTGAGGCAGTTTTGATGCACACACAAAATGCCTGTCTTCTCTCCTCTCTCATTAATTGCATAGTTGGTAGGGAGTCTCTATGAATGCTTGGCTCCAGCTGAGGGAGAGGTAAGAGGCTGAATCTCGTGTGTGTGTGAATGTGAGCGAGTGTGTGTGCGTGTGTTTTCTACTCATGCATGGTTATATAGCTGCCATTTCAGCTGTCACTTAAGTCTCCCCTGGATCAGTGCTTCCCTGTCAGAATGCCGCCATTGGTTGCGCCTCCTCAGCTCCTCCTTTGTGCAGTGAAGAGCCTCGTTTTGTGCTTCATCCATCCCTTCCCGAGACGTCACCGCTGCTTTGTTTCAGTCGCTGCGCCTTCAGTCTTCATTCAACATCACAGCCTGCAAGAAGAATATGAGCGTGCATCCTTTTCCACCTGCCTGCTTTACCCTGTTATTATAACAAACACGTTAATTCTACTTTACCGTTCTGTGCACGGGGGTGGGGGGGGGGGGGGCTGAACTCCCTCTTTATCCTGTAGGGTTGTAAATAACACAAAAAAAAGCGTCTTTCTGGTGTTCAGTGACTTCTTTCAGATTGTCAGGGAAAGTGAGAGTGAGAAGGCGTTTCATGCAACTTGGTGTTTCACCCGTGTGCCGTCTCTCGCTGTGTGTGTGTGCCGTCTCCAGGACTCCGAGGGGGTGGAGATCATGTTGGGCGTTTGTGCAAGTGGCTTGCTCATCTACAGAGACAGGTTGCGGATCAACAGGTTTGCTTGGCCCAAAATCCTCAAGATCTCCTACAAGAGGAACAACTTTTACATCAAAATCCGGCCTGGCGAGGTGAGAGGTCCAGGACTGACCCACGGGGGCCCCCCAGCAGCTGTAAAGGTGTCTGAAAAACGTGCACCCAGAGGTTGAACGCTTCAGAAGTGCTGAACTGTATGGGGTTCGATCACTAGCATCCCAATGCTTACTGGCCGGGCTTTGTTTTTGGACACCGCACAGTTGTAGAGAGGAGTATATCAATCTTGGATAGGGTTATTGAAGTACTAGAACAGATCTAATTCAATTATACAATACAATGAAGTCGTTTACATTTTACACATTTCCCCAAATGAATGTAAATGGTGACCAAAATGTTAAAAAACGATTTTAACAAAATCACACGATTTTGTTATGTTAGCATAATGACAATAAAGAATCTTGAATCTTGAATAAAAAGTGAATGTAGCGTGGTCCATGAGGAGATTACGTGTACTATTAAACGACAGACAGGTTAGAAGACCATCAGGTGGTTCTGATCAGTGTTTTATCCTGTTGCAGTTTGAGCAGTTTGAAAGCACAATTGGCTTCAAGCTTCCAAATCACCGCGCTGCCAAAAGGCTGTGGAAGGTGTGCGTGGAGCATCACACCTTCTTCAGGTAAGGAACCCGAAGCCTCGACCGACGTGGCAGGCGGCTCATTTCCGGTGTGGTTATTGTCTCTGTGACTCGTGCCAGGCTCGTGTCCCCTGAGGCGCCTCCGAAGAAGTTCCTGAGCCTCGGCTCCAAGTTCCGCTACAGTGGTCGAACGCAGGCCCAGACCCGCCGGGCCAGCTCCCAGATCATTCGACCGGCGCCGCTGTTCGAACGCTCTGCCAGCAAACGCTGCCACATGTCTCGCAGCTTGGACGGAGGTAGGACCCGGACATGGAGTTTGTAACGACCAGCCGCAAGCGCCACTGATGTTTTATCCAGTTTATATTCTATGGGATGTTCTCAAAGATTTTTTTTTTTTTTAGTTCTTGTTAAAATCTTTTAAAAAGAGACTAGATGTGTCAGAGAAGCTAAAAGCTAAAAACAACAATTGTGGTGTCACTGATTCCCGGCCGTCCCGTCCATCGTTGTCTGTCCTGTCCTCCAGCGCCCATTATGGAGAACCACGAGACCCTCATGAAGGACAGCGCAGCCGACGGCGCTGCCAAAGCCAATGCTAAGGGAGACGTCATCACCAGCGTAACGCCGGAGAAGAGAGCCGAGGAAGAGAAGGCGGAGCAGGACAACACAAAGATGGACGACGCAGAGACGCCGGAGCCTGCTGTCTCCACGCCGCTTAGACACGAGTCCAAGGTAAACCGCCGTCCAGCAGGGGCAGCGCAGGAATGAACGTCGCGGAGATTTGAACTGTTTGCTAGATAATGTGTGCTTTCTTAGAAAGTGTTGCAGCTTCCGTCCTTTTGGCTTCTTCATTGAGGACTATTGATTTTACTTCCTTTGTTAGTTAACCCCTCAGTGGCTGGTGAGATTCTCCCAGGTGCCTCCAGCTTAACCCGCTGCACTAGACCAGAGCTTCTCATCTTGTGTGCGCTTTACTAATTCGCTTTTCTTTTCTTGTCTTTCCTTTGACCCCACACAATTGTGTTTGTGCGTGCATTTACATTCACGCGGAATCATCACCCCCCCCCCCCCCCCCCCCTTCGCCCTTTCTTTGCATCAGTCCTCCCCTTCTGTGTACCCGGCAGACCTCTGCTCTGAGCTCTCTCTCCCCTCGTCTCCTGTGTCATTGAATAAATTACGGTGCAGGCGCAAGGAGAACGCGCAGAAGCGGGCCTCGTCGGTCAGTCCGACCAAGAGCAGCGCCGGACGCCGCCGTCGGCAGGCCCGCGCCGAGCGCAAAGCTGCCCTGCTGGACGAGCAGGCGCTCCTGCTCTTGGCTCGCAAGCAGAGGCTGGAAAAGAGCGAGAGCCGCAGCGGCACGCTCTTCTCCTTCTCCCTGCATCTGCCCGACCTGTCCTCCTTCCTGGACGATGACGGCTACATCACCTTCCCCGATCTGTCAGAGATGCGCTTCCTCCCTGAGTGCGCGCAGAACTTCCTGCCCATTAAGTCACCGTCACTCATCCCCTGCTTCCTCTTCATCTTCTTCTTCCTCCTCTCCACTTCCTTCTCAGTCCCCTATGCCCTCACCCTTTCCTTTCCCCTGGCGCTGTGCCTCTGCTACCTGGAGCCTAAAGCGGCGTCCCTGACCGCCTCCATAGCCCAGGGCTACCATGACAGTTCAGAGGAAGAGGAGGTGTGTGCGTGTGTGCGTGTGTGTAGGCCTGTATGTCCGAGTCCCCGCCTCTGGCTTAGAGTAGCGGTTCATTACAGCAGTTAACCCCATATCTTGTCTTGTATCTCGCTCTGCTGCTCCACCGGTTCAGAGCCAGCCTGGAGACTGTCTGTCCCAGCATCTGTCAGTCTTCCTACTTTCAGAGCCTCATCTCTGCCTGGTCACACATCTTCATCCTGTAGACTACATCCTCCTCGTCATCACCGCTACACAGAGATGAACCTGCAAAGTCACCATTTTGTGTTTCATTACGCTCACTGCACTTTAATGAGAGGGTTATACACAAACGTTAGGCACTAGCTGGAGCTTGTTGCTCACATCCGACTGATCTTTTTTGACATGTTTGCTTCCTCTGGCATGGAGTAATTTACCATAAAGCGGCATCACTCTCGTCCTGCAGTCTAAAACAGTTCCTCGCGGGTATGTTTGTGTGTGACTGAGCTGCTTATTAGAGAGAGTGAAGATCCGAACATGTTAACTATCTTCGTTTAATCCCAAATCCTTAACTAAACCTCATATTTCAGAAAGGCGTTGTGCCTAACCCATCTCAGCATCCTCATCCTCATCCTCATCCATGGCTGCAGTGTTGAAAGAGGCACGATCAACACCAGCTGAATGGAAATAGGTTCATGCTTCTATGTATCTGTTCTCCCTGTCTCTCTGCATTGCTGTCAGAGTCAAGCAAAGCAGCACCAATTAGAGTGAATCATTTCAACGCAGCCTCTGCTGTAAAGGGCTGCAAGAAGCTTCCTGCAGAGCGCTCATTTTTGCTACCCCCCATCAAGCTACATCCTTTTGAATTACTAAGGAGCGTTGTAATGCAATGGTGCAGAGACACTGTGGCGGGTGAATGCATCCAGAGCACCTCTGTTGTCAACATGCATGGAGAGGAGGGCCGGAAAGTCAGGTTGCTGTTCCACAACTTCCAATCCCATTTTTATCATCCAGTATTGCTGCGTTTGACTGATCTGTGTACAATCTGAATATTATATAGCAGGAGTTCACCCTGTCCAAATCCAGTGCAGTCCACACAAAACGTGACTGACCCGAGGATGAGTCTTCCTCTGAGTCTGTTTTGCTTGATGACTTTGCATTTGCTTCTTTTGTTTTAGTTTGCTGAGGTGTTTAGCTCACAGACACATTTCCATTGCCGTCCATTTGTGGTTATGTGAAATGCCTGTTGAAGATGAGTAAATGCATTTTCCCGGGTTTACGAGGTGAATTGTGCTTTTCTCTTTACTGCTTTGCCGCTTGGGATGCTTTTGGTCTGTCTGTGACAGCAAACTGACAGCGAACAAACGGACTTTGCCTTTGATGGAGACGTGACGGCCACAGAGGTTTGTACATGAAGGGAAGACATGGCGTAGGAGGGGTCGAGGCAGGAACATCAAAGGTGTTCAGAAACAATGCGGGGGCATGTGTTGATGTGACGCATGCCTTATGTGCTCGTGTCGTGCCCATTTACTGGTTTTCCTCTTGATCCATCGAATATAATTTTTATATGTATTAGTTCCCGTAGTATCGGTTCCCCTAGGTCAAGGTAATCTGTCCTCCAACAACTTTTTCACCGCATCATCATATTTCCACATACCGCTAAATTAAAAAGGCATTCACAAAACTGCACTGACTACATCTTTGTGATTTGAAATCCAATCGTAAACACAATCCCACTAACAGACTGAGACTAAACCTGCACTCATAAAGCAAGTCTTCAACATCCCCTTGTTATTAGTACTAGACATGAAAAAAACAAAGATCATACTGTGATGTCATAATTTACTCATTTAGCTACTTTGCTTAGTTTATCTTGGTTTAGATTAGATTAGCTTTTTGCTTTGTCGATATTTTCAAACTGTAAAAACAAAACAAAAAAAACACTGATTTTATCAGAACTTTTGGGAGAAAGGAGTCACAAATTCTCAATTTCTGATGTACACTTCTTTAATTTTTTTTTTAATTCAACCACCATCTTCGCCCTTTTCTCTTTTGCTTGTCGTTCTTTATCACTCAGATTGTCTTCTCCTCATGTCTTTGTGTCTCTTAATGAAAAAAACCTTCTTCCTGTCTCACTCTCTCCCGCTTTCCTGCTGACAGTCGGATGCAGACGAGGACTCTGAGATGCTGACTCAGGTAGACTGGGCGTGCGTCACGGCGCTGCTCAGTGCATCCCATCATCACCGCCACATGCGCTGAGCCACTCAGACATTCCCCGATAGTCACTTTGTGATGTCATGATGTCGTTCACATCCCACTGCAGCCTGATAGGCCGCTGCTTCTCAACATGCTATTCCCGCTCATCTCTCCGGTCCTATCTTCATATCGGTTTTCCTGCGTCCACACCCAAAAATCGCATTTCACAATTTTGAACGTTTTTCTCATGACTTACTTTGAGTGTTTGAGTAGTTGACTTCAAGTGATCCGCATCCACAAAGTGGAAGACAAGAGGCTAAATTTAAGACAGCGAAGCACCTTTAACTCTTTGAGTGTCATAAAGACGTTTTTTTATAACCCAAGCATTCACTGCCAACCCTGACATTGAAATCCGCCTCTTTTCAATGGCCAATAACTCCAGAACTGACAATAGTAGGAACAGACTTTATTTTCCTGATGAAAGAAGATACTTTAATCTTTATTTTGGTAGGTTCAGTGTTTGCATAATCACAGTAAAGAATATTCTGTGGGGCTTGGAAAATCGGACAAAATGCGTGAAAACTGGGGCACTAAGCATTTATCTGAGCTGAAGATGGCTGGCACTCAATGAGTTAACTACAGTTCCTCTCCCCCTCTTTTGTCTTTACAGTATAGTTTCATAAGACGAGTAAAAGGGGAAAACGTTTTTATCAAGCATAGTAATCTGATGCTAGAGGTTGGTGAGAAAACGACGCATGGCTGAAATACGCATGCGGGTGCTTTTGTATGAAATACCTTAACTGATATACGTCTAACCCCCCCAGGAGCTCTGTGAGTCTGTGTCCTCACAATGTCTTTTTTTTATACCTAATTTCTTGTTGTGAGCATCACAGTTAGCTTTTGTTGAATGAAAGCCTCACAAATTAATCTGAATTAATTCAGTGCGTGCGCGAACGGTTGCTTGTAGCCTGCACATCCTGCACAAGCTCCTGAACTACGACTGTCAGGAATGAAGCATTTCATGCATTTCGGTCTTGACCTTTGTCTCGTGCATTCCTCGGTGAGTCGTTGGACATGCAAGCCACCGTTACGCGTGACAGCATGGCCGTTTGTTCCCTCTACATTGCTCTCGGCCTCATCTCCTTGTGTCCTGGTTGGCCGGCTACTTTAGGACACTTCCCCTCCAGCGGAGATGGTCAAGCACCAGGCCAACATCAGCGAAATGAAGCGCTCTTTCTTGAAGACAGACAGCGGCATTCCGGGCCTGACGGAATGGGAGAAGAGGCTCTCCTCGTCCCCGGGACACTCCCCGAGAGCAGATGAAGCACCGATGATAGAGCCGCTGGAGCTGCAGGATGTAAGCTGCAGTCCACCGCTGACTGAATGATGTCATGTGTGTGAATCATGACGTCACCGAGGAGATGTTTGCTTTTCAAGACATCAGTCAAAAGCGTGTTTTGCTTTATGGTGCTTTGTTTTTCAGTAATGAGGCTAGAGGTTGTTTTTTTTGTTGTGTTCCACATGAATGTAGGATCACAGATTTGAAATACGGTTGTGCTCTGACGTCCAGCGTGTGAGTCCGAGCAGTTTCTATCCGTGTTTCTTTTATTTCTGTTGAATGACGCACTGGACAAATAAGCAGCCTTAATTAACTGCCAGAGGAGCAATCACTGAACTCAAACGTGTCTGACTCACTAAAATGAAAAGAAGCTGATTGAATTAAGGACGATTGATTGAAACGATTACACTGGGATGACCTTTCCTGCCGACTCGTGTCTGTGTAACGGCTTTTGTCTTTTCTTTAGACTGAAGACCAGCAGCCTGCAGTGGGAGAGACAAAAGAGCTTGAAGAGAAAACCACTGAGGTAAACCTCTTCCACTTCAGTTTCACATTGATGCATGTAGGCGTGTATTTTTGTGGGATTGTGGTTGTGCCCTTTGCTTTTACTGAGCTCCAGATATATTTGGACAATTGCAGAATGTTTGTTGCATGGATTCTTGCTACTGCACGTTTATTTCGTCTACTTCGTGTCCTTTATCTGCTTTTTATCTAATCATTGTACAATTTGAATTGAAGCTTCTCTATCTGTTATAATCAACTAAAAATGAACCTTTCTTACTGTATCTTAAAGGGGAAGTTAATTTGATGCATAGAGTAGTGGAAAAAGTACAAAGCATGATAAGGAAATTAAATCAATTAGAGTCGAGACTGATGGAAATTCAAGCCCTTTGCTTCATTCTTAGTTAGTGCAATACGTAGATTCAAAAAATGCTTCCAAAGGGTAATGTTTTGTCCAAGCATTGTGTGTCCTTTCTAAACAGTGCTTTAAGTGGCTCAAAAAAGATGCAGGTGCCAATCTAACAAAATATAATGGTGATTTGCACATGCACGCATCGCTCAGTCCGTTAAACTCTTGCCTCTTGATGCAGAGATCGCTGGATCGTATCGCTGGCCCACATTAATCTTTTCCCGTTAGGTTGCAACAACAATGTCTGTTGAACTTCACCTCTCCAGCAGTTAGCAGAACACATACAACCAAAGATCTTTAATATTTTGTATGTGAGTTCCAGGGCAGCTGGATGGAGTTGGACAGAGCCTGCGCGGGGTTAATGAGCACAAGCGCTCCCCGTGCAGCATGATCCCCAAGACCCAAAAGGAAAGGGACTGACTCGGCTCAAATCCTCACTCGTGATCTAATTGAGCAGGATTTTTATGTATATAGAATTTAAATACTACAAATGAGAGCACATTTATATTCCCTTTGCTTTTATATTCACCTGTTTGAGCTGCGGTCCTCCACAGTGGGCGGATTGAACGACGCATGCGCGCTTATCTCGTAAAGCACAGGGCAGTATGGGTAATGGCATCTCGGCAACATGTAACGTAGCGTGCGCTTGGTGCTGTGAAGGCTGATGTGCGGCTATGATAAGCAGCGTTGCAGCTTGTGAAGGGTTAAAACAGAGCGTACCGGCCCACTTAAAGCACTGTTCCGAAATAAATAGTCTCTGTAGCTTATTCTGAGTGTCTTGGCTGTGTCATGCCCTCTGCCGGTCAACCTGAATGATCCATGTCCAATAAGCCAAGTGTCTTCCCAGGCGGCAGGGTTTCTGGTGAAATGCGTGGTGGATAGCACTGGAGCAGATTCGGCCACCTCCTTGGGGCCACATGGGATTAGTCTATCGAGCACCAAGGACGACGACGTCTTCACGGATGGGACCCCCAGGGAGGTTGACGAGAAAACGCCCGACTCTCAGGAGGAAGTGTCAGAGAGGTCGATCGGGAAGGTCACCCCCGGAGCCGTCAGACAGGAAGTGTCCCAGGCTATCAGTGACAAAAAAGGAATGCTCATCATCTTGAAGGAGGCAGAGGGTAAAGTAGAAAGCAAGCCGGCGATTGCTGCGGATGAAGCGGAGGAATCTGTAATCAGTGGGGAGGCTGAAGCTGAGGCAAGATCACCCTCGAAAGAAAGTGTAGCTGCTAAAGAAGACACTTCTGTTGTTACAGAAGCCACGGCCACAGCAGTGAAGAGTCCAGAGATGGAGATAAAGACGAATGGCGTGGCTCAAATTAAACACGCTGACTCGCCTAAAAGGGCCATGGCATCGTGGATTTCTGGGGAGGTGAAAACCGAGGTTTCCGAGATCATCACAATGTCAACAGAGGAAGAGGAAGAGGAGGAGGAGGAGATGAAGCCATCTGACGCTCTGCAGCCTAAAGCAGAAATCTTCCCCTCTGAAGAGGAGCAGGCAAAGTTCAGCCAGGCTGGCCTCACAGTTTCACAAGCTTCACCTGCATCCTTAGCGGTGGTACTGTATGAACACTAAAAACAACGACTTAGTTTGGGCTGCGCCCCCTCCATGCCTCCACCACCACCCGCAGCCTCTACCCCATTGCCTTCCTCACAGCCAATCCAGTCTAACAGCAGTGTAACCGAGTGCAGTGCATGGCTAACAGTCCCTTAATGTCCACGCCGTTTACTTGCTGCTTCCTTTTTTTGTTGATGGCTCCAACACACTTGCCTTAGCAGCTGACTCCCACGGCTGATAAGGGAAGAAAGGAATGGTTTTGCGCAGCTGCACCATTCCTTTATTTCAGTGCTGCTGTCAGTTCCCTGAAAGCTGTGACTTCACAGTGTTGGTTCGGTGCCACCGCTGCAGCTTTCTGCACCTCATCCTCCAAAATCCCCCCCCCCCTTCTGCCCCCGTAACAAGTCCGGAAAAACTGTTGTATGGCTCTACCTAAAGAGACTTCACTGTTCTGAAGAAAAGCAGATTAGTAGAAATGTGCTGCTGCTGGAATCGGCCATTCTAAAACGGTTTTCATCAACTTGGCTTTGGGTTCAGTCATTTTAATGTGCAACACAATGGTATTCCATACAATCCAAATTATCTTTTCTTTTAGACATTTTTCCACCCTCTCTGCCTTTTCTCTTGATCTGTTTTTCACCGTGACCTTTGACAGTCCTCTGTTTTCTCTTTTCCTTTCCCTCCATCCATCCTTCTGTCTTATCAGTCTTCGCTGGGATTGGTTTCCTCCTATGAAAAGGTGACCACTCCTCTCTGGTCCTTGCAGATTAAGCAATAGATACAAATCTCACTGCTGTTAAATGTGTTCCTTTATTTGGTTGTGCTATGTTTAAAGCTGTAACCAACATAACTCTGATGATCAGGTGTGACGCTGCCCTCTGTTCACCGGGTTTTCTGTTTGCTACAGTGAAGCTAGAACACCCTCTAATGATACCATTTCACAGACAGCAAAACCAGAGGAGAAAGCAGTGGTTGCCACGGAAATCAAGTCAACACCAGCCGAGTTGACAGGACCAACGGTGAATATCCAGATCACAGAGACTTTAGAGCCCAAGAATGACGCACCACCGCTAAGATCATAGTCCAAACTGTGTTTGTGCAGCCTACAGAAGGAGAGATGGGTTATACAGATGGTAGCGCTACAAAAGGTTATTGGTGGCAAGCGTTTATGAGATCCGCTGGAAAAATCTGGTATTCCAGGCATTGCAACATCTTCAAAGCCACTTCAAACATCCAGTAGCAACAAATCTGGGGTTAGACAATAGTCTCTCTTCCAGTAGTGCTTTGTCAGAGTTGGCAGTGCTGGCCTCAGCAACAGAAAAGGAAGGTAAACAAGTAGGAGACTAGGAAGGGGAGGATGCAGATGTTGAGGGTGAGGATTTGATGTCGAGAGGCAACAGCAGTCAGAGAAGGAACACAGTCAGCCAGAAGCAGCTGAGCTCGGTTTCAAGGCTTTAGTTGTCAGCTTTTAAAAAGACAAAGAGAGTCCAGTTCTCCAACATGGCGCAGTATTTCAAGGACCGTGAGTCTCCCACAAAGTTAGAAGGTGGCATTAAAGAGGCGGTTGAAGAGACAGCTGAATGTCCATCATCAGGAATGTTGAAAACATTGCCCTTAGAAAAAGAGAAGTACCTACAGACGGACAGCTCAGCGGATGAATCAGAGCTGGGGAATCGAGAACTGAAACTAGCAGGAGAGAATGTTAACGGAAAGACCTCAGCAGAAAAAGAACCCAGTGTGGAACCCAGGGAGGAAGGCGTTGTCCAGTCTGACGTAATGGCACAAGACCAGTTTCCCAGCCTACAGGAAGCCACCCAATTTAAACCTCTTACTCCAGAAGGTCCAGCTCCCTCAGAGGTAACCCTGCAGCAGCTCCTGTTGCCGCAGTCCAGTTTGTTGCCAAACAGATCAGGCAATTCAATTCATTTTTATTTCTGTAGCGCCACATCATAACAGAAAGTTATCTCAAGGCAGTTTACAGGTGTAGCAGGGAAAGACAGAACCAAACTTGACCCACAAGACGGAGGCAAGGAAAAACCTCCCTTTAACAGGCAGAACCCTTGAACAGAACCTAATGCTCATTCATAGTGGGCGGCCATCTTTCTGGACCAGCTGGGTTGAGAGACAGTGGTAGAAAGACAGAGACAAGGATAGGTAGGAGGAGAGTCAAAAACAAAGAGAGGGAGAGAGACAAGGAGCAGATAAAAATATAATGTATTTACACTCCATCCAGTGATTTTCAACATGTAGGCTGCTGATAACCAGATAGAGAGGGAGGAGCTCAGTATGTCATAGGAGGTTATCACACCAGTGTTGGCCTTTGACAGCATATTGATTATTGTATTGATAAACTATAAGCGTTGCTAAAAAGGAAAGTCTTTAGTCTACTTTTGAACATAGGGATGTTGTCTGTCTTACGAACCGAATCAGGGAGCTGATTCCACAATAAAGGAGTGGGGGGGGGGGGACTCTGATCGATCTGCATAGTCCTCAAGATATTTTGAAATGACTTTCATAAGGATGCAACATTGATAAATGGTTAACACCTACAGGAATTGCTCCAACGCGGTACAGCTACTCTAACCGCAGTGTGGATGGTGTGTCTTTGTCCTCCTTCAAGCCCATTTATCCTTTTTCCTCATTAGAGTTTTGATGCTGACGAGGCGCCTGCCAAAGAGACGCCGGTGATCCACACGGAGACAAAAACTACCACCTACGAATCTGCAGAGGTACACATCAAATACAACTTAATTGTCATGAGAAAACTAGTAGTTTTAACGAAACGCTGAAATGTACAGCAAATACAGATCAATATTTATCAAACGAAACAGTCAGGTGAAATAATTAAAGGAGACGCATTATGAAAAACTTACTTTTTACATGTTTCTACACTAATTTGGCCGGTTTGGGTCCTTATCAAACCAAAAACAGGTAAATAAAGCATCCAGTCAGTCCTACGTAGTTTGTGTAGTTATTTAATCAAGTACAGAAAAGCTTCTGGAAGAAATCTAACTTACTGTGATGTCACAGTACGAGAACGTGCACATGCATGAACTTATTTCAGTTTCGTTTTCAGAGGCGTTTCTGACAGCGCTGTTTGAGGCAGAAAAGAAAGAAGCTGCTGCTATATAATATTTTATAGCTCCCTGATAAACTCATCAGAGAGGGTAGTTTAATTTTATCTTGAGTGCAAATACATGAACATGTGAGGTAATTTTTGCTCATCAACAGGTTGACACTAACGGGGACTTGGATCCTGGAGTGTTGCTGAGTGCTCAGACCATCACCTCTGAAACCAGCAGCACCACAACAACAACACACATTACAAAGGTGATGTGTGTACGTAGCACGTCCAGCACTAGCACGTAGATATGAATGTAGTTTCACAGATGATGCGTGAACCTTTCGGATGTTTGCGGCTGTGTTTTGTGCATTGGTTCTGATTGGTTCTGTTTTCCGATGGTCAGATGGTGAAAGGAGGAGTATCAGAGACAAGAATCGAGAAGAGGATCGTCATCACGGGAGACGCAGACATCGATCATGATGAGGTCTCTCGCAGTGTTTCTGCTGACAGATGGTTCTTTTTGAACAAAACCGATGGAAGCGCATGAAATGCTCGTGACCTTACTCGTGACCTAAGTGATGTGATTTTAACACGTACTGATATTATGACATATGTTACGAAAAGTGGCTTCCCTTGGCATATTGACTCACAATCCAACGTCCCTCCCTGCTTTCCCCATTTTCTGTCTCCCCCTGGTGCTCCCCCTGGTACTGCACCCCTGTGTGTAGGCTCTTGCTCAGGCCATAAAGGAGGCTAAAGAGCAGCATCCAGACATGTCAGTGACCAAAGTAGTGGTACATAAAGAGACAGAGATCACGCCAGAGGACGGGGAGGACTGACCCAGGTAAGACAATGAGGTCCCGGTCCTGGTCCTGGCTCCGTCTGTTAAGTCTGGCCTGCTCTGGTTTTCATGTGGTCAGACTGGGCTCTGTTCTTGGGCATGCTGCTTTTCCAGCTGGAAGCTACAGACAAGCCTTGCTTCTGTAGCACTTAGAGCTAATGCATTACAATGTCGTCATTCCAGCTCCCCGTGCACGGAAGAAATCAGCTGCTGCCTGCGTGCACACAAGCCGGATATTATAGTCTCAGCTCCTAATGACAGTGATGCTCCTAGCAATCTCATGCGAGCTCTTGCAATATGAGCACAACACCGCCCCCCACTGGAAAGGAACGCACTTCCTTTCAACTGCGGAGAGCAGCTGGGTGACGGGAACACGGGATTGTGGCGGAAAACAACTGGCGATGATGTCACTCTTTACATTGATATTAAACAGCTGCGTTAAACATCATTATTGGCTCAGGAAAACATTTGATGAATCGAATGGAACAAGCAAAATGCTCATCTCACAGTCATGAACAAAATGGAGCATTATTCCTGACTTTTTATTTAGCTGTTCCAGCTCAAGCCCCAGCCCCATACTTTAGTGCATACTGTTACTTTCGCTCGTCCTTAAACGCAAACTACAGCAGTGGTGCTCGTGCAGCATTTCTACACACTGTCACCAGTGCAGATATTTGTGTGTTTCAGCGTGAGAATTACTCCCCGTGTGGAGCTGCGTGATTGACCCGTCTCATTCCACAGCGCCGCGCCGTTGCGGTGATCACAACCCACTCAACTTTTCTCTCGCAATATTTTGCATCTGGATCCTGGAACTCTGCAAGTCTTCTCCCAGTCACCTTTGTGGCCCGAGGATTCTTACTTCACTGGGGGTGTAACTGTCACGATCCGTTGGAATGAGCCAACGTGCATGCGCGTGCTCGTGTGACTCGCCAGATGGGAATGCTTGGCTTTGTTCCTGCTCCTTGTTCCTGTTCCTTCCTTGCCGCAGGAACACTAAGTATTTTTTTCTCTCGTCCTCGGGATGCTTGTCTCTTTCCATTGTAGATACACACAGATGGTTTCATTCTGTTAACAGTCATCAGTTTGTCACATTGAGCACAAAATGAGGTGCAAACCAGTCAAGAGTCAAACTCCTTCAAGATAAAAACAAGTCACCTCCAGCACGCCGAAGCTATTCTGCCTCCATCATGTATACAGAGGAACAGCCTCCCTTTTTAAACATCAGGACCCTGTATTGAACGACCAGGCTAGAAATACTCTGCAGCAAATGTAATCCTTCGTCTCAACCCTCTAGTGAATACAGTATATTCGACCCAATTCACTACTGACATGTATGCATGAACCTTTTTTACTCTCCAAGTGAAGAAACAAATCAAGCATCAACATTTTAACCTGCCATGCTCAGAAACCAAGTGCAGAAACGAATGATAAACTACAAACAGACATGCTTTTAATTCGATCGCCAGAAATCAAGGCTGTGTGTATCTACGTTGTGCATGTGAATTTTTCATTCATGGTGGAGGTGAAACCGCTCCGACCGTTCATCTGGCTTGTTTTTATTCTTCGGCAGGGTGCAAGCGTGGCTCTGAGGCTTCGGATGAGGTTCAGCATGCAAGGCGGGGCTAATTGAGCTTTCCTTTGTTGTTGCAGGAGGAACACTGAGGGCTGTTTTCGGTTCAATCTCCCAAAGTCCAACATCCCGAACTCCAAATGTCACTCAAAGGTTCCCGGAAGACTCGAGATGCTCCTAATCCGAAAACGCTGCAGCTTGCCTCGAGTCCCAACCGTCACCTGCCAAGCAAAACAAAAAAATGCATTTTGCATGAGAAGGATGCAACGATCCATGATCCAACCAACGGCGAGAGTATCCTGAAAACAGTCTTTTAAAGATTTTATAACTGATTCTCTATCCCAGCTGCGCGCCAAATCCCTGTGTGCAGCAAGCAAACCTGTCGCTTCACTGCCTTATGACTTTGATGCAATTTTATCATTACTGAGAATAATTGTTGTAGCAATGTTTTATTTATGAAATAAAGCCATCACTCCAGAAACGTAAAAACGCTGTAGGCTATATATATGTGTGTTAGACAGCATACTTTATCCTTGCTGTAGAAGTGCCAACCTCATTTGCTAAGCAAGCATTGCTGCACCCTCTGCAGCAGCGCCATGATTTCAGGTCTGCCACGTCAGCGCTTTCCAAGGAGGATCATAAATGATCTGTCGCTGATTTTTTTGTCGTGTCTGTTTTAATTGCGTTTTTGTGATCATTTCAGTATTTTATTGTTCGCCGTTGATTGATTCCACCATCTCAACACCTGAGAGGAGGGTCTGTTTAGGCAGCATGCCAAGGAATCAACAATTCTGGGCAAGAAGTAGATTTTTATGTGCCTGTGCAGGATCTGAGTGTTTCCCGGGGTGAACGATCACAAGTCCTATGTTTGTGTGAATGTAAGGAAATTTGCCCAGACTCGGCTCTGTCCAGATTAGATGCAAAGACGAGAGATCGGCGCTGGCGTCAACATGTCAGCCGCACCGCCTACCTTATCTGTCAGTCGGCATGTGAAGATCCTAAGCTGTCTGCAGCTGTGTGCTCCGAGGAAGGATGAAATAAAAGTGGCAAATGCATGTGTTTCCATCTTCTGTTTATTTCCAAATGTTAAGATGTTGACCGAAGTATTGAAACTTGTGTCCCAATATTGAGTCACAAATCAGTGCATTTTGTCAACAAAGGTCGATTGCAGTTAAAGTGATTTAAAGTGATTTAATTTCACTTTATCAAACAGATTTTATTATTTTGGTTAAAGTAATAAATAGTTTGGTTTGAATTGTTTGAAGCTCTGAGCTACAGTCGTCCTAATTATTATTCATTAACGCCAAACGCTCGTAACACTTAAGTTGTTAAAGAAAGTGGTATTTAAAATAGGATTTTATTTTTACAGATTCAGGAATTTGTTTAATTGTGCGGCAGGTTTCCAAAGCCCCGCCCCGGTTTACGTACGTACGTACAACCCAGAGAGTCACAAAAAGTAAGAGGTATCACTCCATTTATATTGCCGGGCGCATAAATAGCCATGAAAATGAAATGTCTTCCACCAAACTCAACCAAGTCCAGTTGATTCTTCTTCTTTTTCTTGATTTGTGTTATTTATATGTAAACAAAAGGCTAGAAAAGTGAATAAGTAGGAAATATTCATAAATGACATGACAAATACATACACACGTACATATGTATGTATTTTCAGTGTCTAAAATTATGCAGTATGTGTTTTTACACCTCTCTGTCGAGGACAAGAGCGACAGAGTGAGTCTCTGCCGTACATACAGGATCTCTATACAAGTACTACTCCGGTCCAGTAGGTGGCAGCAGAACAATGCAGCGTTTCCTGTGGAGGCCAAATTGACACAACAAGAGGAGGAAGAGGAAAAACGACAGCTCTGGATCGTCGTCGACTGCCTTGCGTGACAACACCGGGATCGCGTTCAGGCTACGGGTACGGAACAGTTCCATTTCTCTTTGCGCGTCGTGCGGCGGAAACGGAACCAGCGCGGCGCGTTTCGGCGGGTCGTTGGGCGCGCAGCCCCCCCCCCCCCCCCCTCCCGCTGTTTGGGCCCCGCTTTAAAGGTACCACAAACATACCAATGGAGGCTTCCTGACCAAAATGGCTGGACTTGGTGAAATGTGAAATACTGTGGCGGAGGTTCGGCTTTCCGTTCCCTGCGTGACGACGTGAACGCGTCGCCTCACGGGAGTAACGCGCGTCGCTTTATTTCTGTCAGCGGCTCGTTCCTTGCTAGTTTTCTCGCTGTCCGGCCTGCCGTAGTTTTCTCTGCTTTTCTGCACGAATTGATTAATTTCGCTGCTTCTTGCTTTTCCTGTTTATTTACGGCGCTGGTGTGTAAACAACACCTTGTTCCTTTCTGTTGCCTCCCTCACCTGCACGCACTCCGAGCTCCGCCCTTCTGCCGTGCGGGTTGCAGGCAGGTCGCCCCCCCCCCCCAGTTTGCCACCGTGAGATCTGACCCCCCCCCCCCCTTTTGGCCGTTTCCTCCCGCAGGCTGCGCCTCTCCGACCTGCGACATGTCCGACCTGCTGAGATACATCGACTACGACCACAAAGCCACCTTCCTGAAGATGCTCAACCAGCAGCGGATGGAGGGCGAGCACTGCGACGTGGTGGTGGTGGTGGAGAACATCGAGTTCCGGGCTCACCGCTGCGTCCTGGCGGCGTGCAGCAACTACTTCAAGAAGCTCTTCAAGAAGCAGAGCGACGAGGACAACTCCATCGTCGAGTTGGACTTCATCCGCTCGGACATCTTCGAAGAGGTGCTCAATTACATGTACACGGCCAGGCTCGCCGTGAGGAAGAAGGACATCAACATGATGATGTCGTCCGGCCAGATCCTGGGCATCAACTTCCTGGACAACCTGTGCACGCAGAAACGCGAGCTGACCAACATGAAGACCCGGGAGAACCAGGCGCCGGGGGATCACGGGATGCGGGCTCAGGACGCCATCCTGAAGGAGCTGGCCATGGAGGAGGTGAGGAAGAACAGCTTCTACGACCAGGGGATGGACGGCATGGGGCCCGGGGGCTCCCACGTGTCGCAGCCGCACGGCTACAACAGCAACATGAGCAAAGATCCCCACGCCCACAGCTGGGGCTCCTCCTCCTCCAGCGACATGAAGCTGGAGTACCTGCTGTACGGCCACCGTGACCACGGGTCCTGCCAGAGCGCCGGCACGAAGCCCCTGGACCACAACGCCAAGAAGGAGCGGCTGCTGACCGCCAACCGGCCCTACGGCTGCGAGCACTGCCCGAAGGCGTTCACCACCGCCGCCCACCTCAAGGAGCACCTCAAGATCCACTCTGGCTTCAAGCCCCACCGCTGCGTCGTGTGCGGGAAGGCCTTCATCAGGGGGCCCGACCTGAAGAGGCACGAGAGGGTCCACAGCAACGAGCGGCCGTTTGCCTGTCAGATGTGCGAAAAGGCCTTCAAGCACAAGTCCCACCTGAAGGACCACGAGCGGCAGCACCGGGGCGAGCGGCCCTTCAACTGCGGCTCCTGCGACAAGGCGTTCATCAAAGCGTCGGACCTGAAGCGCCACTGGAACACCATGCACAGCGGCAACCCCCGCAGACAGATGTCCTCCCAGTCCCCCGCCGCGTCCCAGCACGGCCAGGGGGACGCCGCCGACCAGAGGGACTGGAAAATGGAGACGGGGGCTCATTCGCAGAACTCGGGGGACTGTTGAGCACTCGTACGGACACGCAACTCCGCGGCAGTCGCTCGACAACGTGCGCACACACACACACGCGCACACACACACACACACACGCTGACGCAGCCCCGTGGGCGGCGGGCGGCCGAGGACCCGAGCGACCGGCGAGATCATCGCATGTTCAGGAGACTGTGGCGCCGCCAAAACGACGGTTTCTCTCCACCTGTAAAATCCTGTAAATGTTTAGTTCACTCTACTATACATCTATTTTTCACAAAGCATCATTGCTGTCTAGAATGGGGGGGGGCGGGGGGGGGGGGCGCTGATGACATTAGTCTCCTTTTTTTTCTTTTATGAAATATGTAACATTTAAATGTTTGTTTAATCCCTGACTGGATTTTTATTGCGATAAAAGAAACATGGGGGGAGGGGGGGGGGGGGGGTCTGCATAGCCTTTGTTGCATCGAGTATATTCATGTGAATGTTTTTAATGGCCGTGTTTAGTTGTATTGATTGATATTACACTGTACGAGTTAGAGCCACCGTTTTCACAGATGATACCAAAGTCTTGGGGCCCTGAAGGCATCGTCTCTGAAGGCCGTCCTGCCCAAGCATCCGGCCGACTAGATTTACTGTTATACAGTATAACCGTCATACATGTCTGTATATACTGTAGCGTAGTTTGTTGCACAGTTAGAGTACACAACATTGTCCTACGCTTCGACAACAAACACCATTTGCTGTGTTTTATAAGAGTTTTTTTGTTATAGCGAGCAGGATCTGTATCCTGCACACTCATTTTTACAGTGGAGGTATCTGGGCCACGCCCAGGTCTGCCTGAAACCGCCTGAACGCTCAAACATGACCGCCCGGAATGTGAGGGGGGGGGGGGGGGACCTGGAGCGGCAAGCGGAGGACGAGGCTTCGTGTTGTGAAAGGGTTCTGTTGTGTGTTTTCGGTTCGGTCGGTCCGAAGGTGAGGTGTGTGTGTGCTTTGTTATTGTATTAAAGCAAATATCCAGTCTGTAAAGGGACAGTTCACCTCGAATTAAAAACAAATTATTATCCTCTCTGTAGTTCTGGTCATTGATCATCAACGCGAGGAAAGACGCTTCGTTTGCTTTTAACCAGCACGTCTCAAGGATTGTGTCTTTGTGCTGCGTCGGACCTGCAGAAGGGAACGTGCACCCGCTGGTGGGCCAGAGAGGCGAGCCGCGGCGGCAGACGGTAGAGCTCGCCGCCGGCGCCGTCCGAGGCCCAGAAAAGAATTCTAGATGAATTAAGTACCAGGGTCACGACCTCTCGAGAGACACCTTGATGTTGTGTCAAATGGAAACATTCCATCTCGTTCCAGGTAGAGACCACTGCAGGTACGACCAGAGATGGAGGGAGGAAACTGATGGGGGGGGGGGGGGGGGCGCACCAGCCTCAACCTGGTCGGATGGGGATGCTCACCGTCGACGTGTCGCTACATTTGCCTGACTCACATTTCAAAGGAGAAAAAAATTCCCGGATTTCCAGATTTTGCTTTTGTCTGATGCCAAACATAAAAAACGTCGTCAATACTGCAACTTAAAGATTAAAGGCGTTCATCAGTAGCTCGGAAACGAATGTAATTATATTGGGAGCCGATCACGGTAGAATTGTATTCATGGCAGTATATTCAGTATACTGTGAGGGTCATGTTGTACTTTGTTATGCCTTGTCACCTTTACACACACCTGTTCCGTCCTTCGCTTCAGGACCTGGGGCTTACGGATTGGCTGTGGCCCCCCCAGACGCACCTGAGGCTGATTCCCATCATCAATGCCAGCCCTCTTAGTCTCTGCTCCGCCGCCATTTCTGTGTCGGACTATTGTGTGGATTTTGTCTGGTTATGCTGTCCGTCTACACCACTTCCATTTTCTATGTTGCCTCATCGATTCGCCTGTGTCGGCCGCAGCCATTCCGTTGCTGAACTTGTAGCTAAATCAAAAAAGTCCCACACTGTGGCAGAAACATTAATACTGCCAGCCTGTAAAGGTAAGCGGGATGCTCGGCCCTGACGCGACCAAAGAGATAGCTAAAGTGGGAGCGGAGCATAAAGTCTTATTGCTCCACACGGAGGTCCGGCGGCTGTTGCGGTGCAAAGTGCTGGCCCGTGTGTATGAGATACGAGAGGAACTTAAAAGTTTTTCTGACAAACGAGAGGTCCGATTACTCAAAGCTGCTTGCAAGTGATGAGTGGCGTGCAAAGCTGGCGTGCCTGGCTGATATATTTCATCATCTGAATGAACTGAACACTCGGATGCAAGGCCGAAATGAAAACCTGCTTACAAGCACTGATAAAATGAACGGATTCCGTTTAAAGGTGCGACTCTGGCGACAACATGTGCAGCGAGAAACTGCATGATGGCAACACTGCTGCAATGTGCGACGTGATTTGCACACATTTGGAAACTCTTGAGGAGAAGTTGTCATTTTATTTCTATTCAGCCTCCACAGAATGCCTTGACTGGGTTCGGGACCCACACAGCTCAGCATCCGGTGCTGGAAAGGACCTGACTTTAAAGGAGCAAGAGGAACTCATTGATCTGAAACGAGATCGGGGTTTAAAGCTAAACTTTGCTGATCTTCCTTTGGACAGTTTCTGGTTATCTGTAGCCAAGGAGTTCCCCATTCTAGCCAACAAAGCTATTTTGACATTGCTCCCGTTTTCAACCACATATCTGTGTGAGCTTAGCTTCTCTAGCTCGACGGCGATAAAAACTAACAACAGAGAGAGACTGAGAGCTGTTGAGGAAGAGCTTTGTGTGTGTCTTTCACCATTACTGCTGGGATATTGTGTTCATCGAAACAGCCCCAGGTTTCCCACTAAGTATAAATACATTAAAAAACTATATTATTAACTATATATATTATAATAAAGGTCATCTAATCTAATATGTACTGTGTTAGGGTGTCATTTTGTGTCATTTTGTGACATCTGCCGCCCAGCCCCCACCCACCCACCCCGCTCGCTCTGCTCAGGTTCAGGTCGACGCCGACACGAAACCCAACGCTCAGCCACGCGGCGCTTTGATGATGGTGGAAGTCCTTTGCGGGGGAAGAACCCAGCAGACACACGCCCAAAATGGCTGAGCATCCCAGCACCTAAACCCCCCCCCCCAGCTGCTGCCTCATACTCGCCATGCAACACTAGATGGTGCCCTGCTCATAGTCTGGTCGTGTCTCCATCCACAGCAGAGTTCTGGCCCAGTAGCATCACACCGACTCGGATCTGTGCCCACTGGGGGGGGGGGGGGGGGGCACACCTGGAGACTGTCTGGAGTGTGTGCGCCATCACATCTGGGCGCGTCCGTAGATTTACATACATCTGGGTGGAGGTGGGCCAGCGGCGTGCCGGGGTTTCATGTTTCCCTGACAGAAGGAAGGAGATGCTGCCCGTCTATTAGCTGGGGTTCAACCTCACATCCCAGAGAGCGATCACCAACTGCCAGATATTGATCTGTTATTAGCAATGGAAGAGTTTGATCGTCTGTGATCTGGAGTGAGACAGTTTGGTGGAAAGTGATGTCAGAGCGGAATGGAAAAGGCAAATCTGTCCTCGCTGTATGGATGGCAGATCTGTTTTCTACCTTTCCTAGTGCTGCATATATATATGTGTGTGTGTGTGTGTGTGTGTGTGAGTGTGTAATGACTGGAGGGGATGGAGGGAAAGGCTGCATACACGAGTGCATGCATCAATGTATCAGAGTGTGTGCGTGTTTGTGTGCATCTGGAATGAGTCCTCTGTGTGTGTGCACTGTGCAGCCATGCTTATATTCTTACATGCCTCTATGGATGTATGTGTGTGTGTGTGTGTGTGGATGGGTGTGTGTGTGTGTGTGTGGGTGTGCGCATGCAAATGATCACATCATCACCATTTAAGCAATCACATTATTGCATGTAGTTTTTTTCTCACAGGTAAATTGTAGCCGGAACATCACTCCTATTCCCTGTATTCAGGGCCGGCCCAGCCTATAAGCAGCCTAAGGCCCCCTGGCCACTAGAGGGCCCCCGACCTGGCAACCCTATTTTGCATGATGCAGGGATTCATGTGCGCAGCGTGCATAAAAACGACACCATCTACCGGTAGACTAGTAGACTGAGCAGCATTGGCTTCAGAGCCTGGTTAGGCTTACTAGTTACCTGGTATGTGTGACAAGACTAACCCGCAGACACGCCCCCCCCCCCCCCCCCCCCCCCACTCAAACAAGGCTAATCTGACCTGAGGGAGGCATTACCCTGGATGCTTCCGCTGGTGGTGTGGTCCGAATGGTCTCGTGTTTAGACATAGGGTCCGTGGGCCCCTGGCGTCTTTGCCGTCCAGCTGGATGGACATTGACCCTCCAAGTAGCCTGATTGATTGATTGTCTTAGTCCCTTTGGATGCCTTTCCTGTGTTTGGGGAGGGAGTTGACGACGTCGTATGGGGGGGGGGGGGGGGGGGTGCTTCTGTGGTCCTTCTGACAGAAGGAAGAAGTGCAAAACCTTCTGCTTCTTCCCGAGTCCCTTGTTCTCAACACCAGGCTTAACTATGGACAAATCTGGTGGTAAAATGTTCTTTATCCTGGGTCGCTTTTTCTCAGCATCCGGATGAACAATGCTCACATCTCCTCCTGCTGAGGGTGTTGGAGGTGCAGTGCAGTAGTCTAGGGGGAGGTTGGCAGCCTTATTGCAGGACGCCGGTGTTATAAACGGGTGTGTGGGGTGTGACCCTCTTTTTTAGGATCAATCTCCAATAGGGCCTTCAGAAGCTCCGTGTACTTCTCCCTTTCATTGTTTTTCTCTAGCTTCATCTAGTTCAGGAAGAAACGTTCAAATCAATAAAGAAAGAAGAAAAAAAAACATGTAACTTTTAACCATGACCCCTATCAGATCATCCAGAGACCTCAGCTGCTGACCCGTGGAACTATAAGTTTCTTCTGAAGCTTCTGAAGAAGAAGAAAAATGAAATCCCCCTTTTCAGAGAAGAAGAAAAAAATAGCACCTGTCAAAGTCTGCGGCATTTAAAGCATCACTGCTGGTGTGTTTTTATACGATGACGCATAAAACCTTTAGTGACGAGTAAAAGCTATTCAGAATAGGTTGTAGAATTCACAGACACCGATGGTGTCTCCTCCTTCGACTCTCACACGCTGCATGCAGACGCCATTGCAGCCCGTTATATGTGACGGGCTGCCATTTCTAAGAGGAGAAAAGGCGATGCTTGTCTGAATTTTTCATTCCCCGCCCTTCCTGCCTCTGGATAACAACTGATAAATAAGCAATGAATCCTGCGGACGCAACGCAGAATGGATTTGTCGTTAAGTCTTCCACACTCCAACGCCAGCTCTGCCGGAGACACACTTTGCCTTCCTTTCTCTTTGTATGCCATTATTTTCTTTATTTTGTGCTTGGCCACTGAAACCTACTCATGGCTAAGATTCCAGATGCAATATGTTGTGTGTGTGTGTGTGTGTGTGTGTGTGTGTGTGTGTGTGTGTGCGTTGGACGCATTAGTCTTGTGGGGGCTGTGCATTCAGATTCAAGTCTGCATAACTTTATGTGGCTCTCTCGTAGCGTGTTATTTTTTTTTCTTCAGCTTTGGGTTGTGCAAGCACGTGTGTGTGTGTGTGTGTGTGTGTGGAGGTGTGTGTGTACAGTGAACACCCGGTTTCCATTACCCCGGTCTGCGTGGTTCCCTCAGCCAGACCACAAACCTCCTGTCTCCACTCAGGCTCCACCCAGCGCTGCCACAGGCTTCCCAGAAAAGAACAGCATCTAATTAAAAAGCTTTAATTACATTCATCTCATCTCTCTCTCTGACACACACACACCTACACGCGCGCACACACACACACACACCGAGAGAATAAAACAACTGTATACAAACAATCCCTTATGATGGATGGCCATGAAAGGCAAAGCCAGCAGCTTTTGGGGTTTGTTTTTTTCTGTGTATGGCTTTTAATCAGATTTGCTGACATTCATGAGCCACAGAGTCTCCAGTCAAGTCGTCCTCCTCTCCAGAAACATCTGGAATTTTTAAGGATACCATGTTTGTCAGTCTCAAGTGTCTTTTCATGAAACATCTCACATCCTTGATCCGATCTTCAAGGCATCTTAAATCTAAATAGAAGAATAAATCACCGGACAGCTGTTGTTGCGCCAGCATTCCCATTCAGGCTGTTAAAGTGACACTTGATCCGCGGCTCATCTTCACCTTCATGCGAGGAGGGTCTCTGAGGAATGCTGCCGGGGGTCTCACTCATCACCAGGAACACGGGAGCCCCCATTCCACCGGTTTCCTCCTTTCTCCTTCAGACATCATAGGAGTTTATTAAGCGACCAGACAAGGTGCGTCTTTGTTGATTGGGGGATGGTGGGGGGGTCGACCGGTGGAGGGGGGGGGGGGTTATCAGGTCATCTCCCCCAGACTGAAGGACTGGCTGCATTGCTGGGACCGACCCACACCTGTCATTGTTTGGGCCAGATGTTCCAGCTGAGAGATTCCCATCACTCCTTTAATCTCCTCCTGTCTTTCTGCCTTTCATTCTTAGTTCCTTTCTTTTCCTCTCCACTTCTCTCTCCATTTCCTGCTATTCTTCAACATCGTCTCTGTTTCCTCATTGTCCCATTTTCTTTCTCTCCATTCTCATTCTCATATTTTCCTCCCCTTGACCCATCTTCACTTTCTTCTTTCCCCTTGTCCTCCTGTCTCTTGTTTCTCCTTTCTCCCTGTCCTACTCCTCTAATTTTCTTCCCTCTATCTTCCCCTGTTTTTATCCTTCCTTCCCATCCCCTCCTCTCCACCTTTCCTTTTTCTTTTTTCATACATATTGTCTCTGTTTTCTCATTTGATACCCACCACGGCTACGTTCCACCTCCTCTCCTCTTCCCTTCTGTCCTCCACTCCTCCTCCTCCTCTTACCCAACACCGATAACAACTAAAGACTGTCTTTGGTCAAACACAATGCACGCTGTTCTCTTTCCTCCCTCCACTGCAGTTATCAGTTTTTTTCCTGGAGGTCCGACTCTAATGAAATTCCCCCAGCGATCACTCTAACCGGATCCAAAGGCAGGCAGCATCTCTGTCGAGAAAATATCTGGGCATAAATGACAATACTGCTGTAATTGTTTCTCAGTGCATTACACGTTCCAAAACATTTTATCCTAAAAAACCTTGATATGATTGAATGAAATATGTTTGATTAGCAGCTGCAGCTGTAGGCAAAGCCTGACGTTCAAATCAAGTTCTTAATTATTTTTACTTGAATCGATGCAGGATTTATTTTTCAACTGCAATTCTGTGAGGGGAAACATGACATAGAAAATATAATAGTGTTGTTGAAATTCTGCCTGTGGCTTTTTTCCTGTGTCCTTTGCTGCAATGGTGTGAAATGGTTGTTTGTTAAGGAATCAGACGTATTTCCAGAGTCTCTCCATTCAAGATGGGCGCTTCAACCCGGACGGCCTCGATAATATTATCGCAAAGGCCTATCAAAGCAGCGACGGAGGCGAAGCGAGCGTCTCATTCAGCGGATCGTCTGCAGCTGGGGGACAGAGAACAATCGCTGTGTTGAGGCTCTGCTCAGCTGGACAGGCTCGCTGTCCTCGTCCCTCAGCAGGTATTCACATATCAGTTATCAGAGGCTGTTTCTTCAGCCTGTGTCTCCAGCAGGACTTTTTATTATGGTGTTAATCTAAGGGTCTCCCTGCTGAGAGCATGGAATGGGCATTGCTTCATCTTCTGTCCGAGGATGTAGGGGGATTACAGGCAGCCATACCGGGTCTGGTGTTTATAGGAGGCGTCTCCGTCTGTCCGTCAGGCTGCAGGACTGACAGCAGGTTGCAGGACTGACAGCAAGCAGCACACAAGTTTAGAGGGAGCACTTAAAAATATTGGCCCATCAGAGGAGGCACACGTCTCTGGAATTTGATATGAAAGTATGTTTTTTTCAGCACCAAGCCCATTTCCATTGTAATTAGTGGCCTCTTAGTTCTGGACCTCTGGACATTTTTGTTCATTTCAGAAATAAATAATGAAATAATGCCGAGCAAATAAGACAAGATATTTAATGTTCAAACTGTTATATAAAAAAGTTGTATAATGTACCTTAAGTCTTATTTTGATGCCAACAACATATTTCAAATAAAGTTGGGATAGGCGGGAAAAAACGCACTCATAAATTCATAAAAGGAAACAACATGAAAACTTTGTAATTATAAGATGGAGAATTGGAAAATGTTATAATAATAGAAAAATTATTAGTAGAATAAGGATGAATAAGGATGAAAATCAAATCCAATTAGTTATTGAAATTATTAAAACGTGTTAAATCCATAGAAATGATTCAATCTGTCTCAGTTTTACATCTAGAAGGGAATTGTACAATTATTTACCTAAGTTGATAGGAAGTCAGATTCGTCTGTGTAAATACGCCTAAATTATACTCAGAATGTATAATAAAAGAACAATGATGCAGGACATGCTCCGAAGCAAATCTGGTGCCATTAACAATTTATTAGGAAAAGAAAGGATTCCAGACTTGACAAAAATTATCGATTAGCATCCGTGCTAGCCAGCTGACTGCTGTCTGATGCTGGACACGTAGTACTCAGCTAAAGCAGAGAGGAACTATTCTGTAGGTCCAGGTTGCATCTTTACTGGATTAGCTCTGCCCATTATGTCACACCTGTAACCCAAGGATTACCATAACCATTTATCTAACATCTGTCGGATACAGTCCATGGGATTAAAGAATGTTTGAGCTTTTGCCATCTATTTCTTATCAACTTTAAAACCATTTAATCTTCCCAGGAAGTAATGTCTCTGTCTGACGACGATTAAAAGGGAAGGCCAATGAGAAAACTCCACAGCAACGGCCGCAGATGTCCCCAAAATCAAAGCAAAGCCAGCCGGAGATCACCGCTTCAATCTTTACGCGTCTGCTTTCATCCCGTCACACATGACTCAGATCATTCCAGGGCCGGGCCTTATCAGCAGCTGGAGCGCCCTAATCCCGCCCGCCTCCACAGAGCTGCTCCGGGAACAGTGGCGGCCTTGTCTTCAAACTATTGCAAATGGTCAACAGCACTGCGGCTCAAGGGTTTGAACTCAATATCTGGCAACAACCACTAAGCACTGTGGAATATGGCGGTTCAGTTGCAGTAGCGAGGGAGGTTTTCAATCAGAACAATACCGTGGCTGACATGTTCCATTTTTCCAGGTAGTGGCCTCCAGCCTACCGAGTCCTTGAAATAGAACAGAGGTCAGTGGGATGGCAGTTGGTGCACATCCTCCCGGGGAAATCATCTGAAGCACATTTATCACCCTTACACCGAGTCTTTCCGCTTGAAAGGTGAGCATTTCTCTGACATATTCCCACAATCTAAGATTTCAAACTGTGGATTAACCATGGTAGGAGCGCCGGCCCAGGAATGACGGAACCTTTATAAAGAGATTTGGGGGGGGGGGGGGGGGGCGGATAGTTCAAGCACTGTACAACTCAACTATAATCGCCTCAGAGGGAGGAGGTCGGGGGCAACCTTCATAGCGATTTCCAGCCATTCAGATTAAAACAACTAACAGTTGCTCTTCCAGGCACACAACGGCGAGATGCCGGCGCTAAACCAGGGTGACAAGTGCTAAAGACCAGTGACCTATTTCTCAACTCGTCTACAACATGCTAAAGCTGCAACATATGCTGGTGAAGAGCAAGAAAAGAAAGGAGCGCGGGGACATTACCTCCATTTTACCGACTACAAGCCTGTATTGGCTTTTGGGAGGGGAGCGTGTGAATATAAACAGGATACGCCGTTGACACTAATTCTATACACATACTCACTTAGCGCATGCCTTTCCCTGTAGCGCACAAAGGCCTACGACACGGCCCTGTTGGCCGTTGGGCAGGCCTTCTGAAAAGTTAAATAAACTGGGATGATTAAATGGCTCCCGCAGTCAATAATTCACCAGCTCCATATCGCCGACGCGAGCGGAGGGCTCAACGTTTGAGGCAAGTGTACACACTTTGTGCCGTGACTTCCTGCTCCAGCCATCAGCGCCACCTTCCACACAAAGACACGCACTCACGTGCATAGGTGTCGGGCAATGGATCCTATATCTGAGGCACTTTAAGTATAAACACGCCTCGCCCTTCAAGCGCTGGTCGTTATAAATGAACTCGTCATTATTAACTAATGATGACAGCTGTTTCATGAGTTATTCATTCACTCTGTTCCTTTACTGTCCTTTTGCTACATTCTGACGCCGGTCAAATCGCTAAGAGGAGGTCACAGAGGTCACGTGATCGTCAATGTTTTTGTTTATCTGCTTGATCGCTGAAAGTCATCAATGGATCTTGGTCCAAGGAAGCGTTGATTCATTTTTCAGGGTGTTCGCGGCGGATGCAGATCTTTTTCACCTTCTCTAACAATGTAAGATAGATCGAATGATGGAAACTAATAGGCTGTCCATCCATCCATCCATCCATCCATAACCTGGAGCAGAGAGCGAGAGGTGTTCCGGCAACTCCCACATCTCGGAGCATAAATAGAATCGGAGTTGCTAACAGTAACAGAGCGCTGCACCAATATGAAGCTGAGACTTTCTGGATACTCATCTGGAGTGTAATATTACAGTATTCCTACAGATATTGTGTAGGATCAGTTTCCAAAGCTAAAAGAAAACTAAACTTAATTATCATGTCCCATCATGCAAGTTCTTTAGATTTTATCTGCCAGGCTTTTGGCATATTCATTTCAGTTTTTATGAGGGAAGTCCTATTTTCTCACAAAGAAGAACGTTTCCGCTAAAAGACACTGCCGGCGGTTTAGCAGGCTTGTTTCATGTCATGATGAATCTGATCAGATATCAGCCACAATCTGTGTGTTCATCATACAAGTTGAAACAGGCCAGACTGCGTGATGAGTGGCAGGAGGGTGCGCCCAAACCCCTTTTTACTGTTCAAAAGCGTTGGTTTTTGTTTTCACAGGTCTGCAGATGTTTGGCATCTTGGATCTTGTAACTGTCTTTCCTACAGTTTCTTTGTTTACTGCCAAAGATTTCATGATAGGACTCATTTCTGGGAGAGCTCAATCATATTCAGGAAATCCTGAAAATATGCATTGTTGTAAAAATGTTTCCCACCTTCTTCTCCGTTGTATTTGGATAGCTCCAGAAGCTGGATATGTCCAGATGTTGGAAAGGAAAGCTAAAAGCATTTGCATGGCTAGAAAAACACAGAGGAGAGATGTTTCTTCATTGACTGACGAGAAGTAGCTTTTGGATTTAGGCCTTTTAATAATCTGATACTTGAATAAGTGCAACTGTGCCACAACAATCAAGTTGGAACAAATCTCATCCTGACAGGCTGGAAACAATAAGTTTCAGTCCCTTCCTACTCTGATCTGCGTCTGCAGAATGGTGGCTGACATTAAAGTGGCCGTCTGATGAGGAGCGTTCCTGCCTCAGAGAGATAAAGATCCTGTTATTTTCTAGCTTCTCCCCTTTGACCCCCTCCTTTAATCATTGCATTTCAACAACAGCAGGTTGCCTGTGGGTGTGTGTCAGGGGGAGGGGAATGGGCACTCACACACGTGTCTTGGGTATTCTTCGAGGGTAGTCGACATGTTGCACGAGTTGCTAGCTGCCTCGTAAAGGTGGTGCTGAGGATGGAATGTGATCAGAGGAGAATCCCCCCCCCGTCCCCCACTGTTGGGGACATCTCTGCTGTGCCTCATTTAGCATGATTGAACATGGCTCAACACACTGCAGAGCTGGAGAACATCTGGTGACAAGAATCAGGCTCTGTTTTTTTCTGAGGCTTTAAACTTCAAAAGGAACCAGAGTCAGAATAAAACTAGCAACATAAATCTGAGCGACTTTGTCCTGGCTGCGCGTGTTTAACTACACAAGGATCTTTCTCCATTGCTAATGAAATGTGAGGCATCAGATGCCGTGGCCCAGCTGCAGTCCGAAAGTAAAGCCTGCACTGTCATGTCTGTTTTATCCAACGCTGTCGCACACTGTTCTCCTAGCTGCTCAAAATGTCTCGCATCTTTTCTGTTACTATCCTCTAATTTAGACCGAACCTCACAAGTTACAAGCTTCTCATCAAACAACAACAAGGGTTCAAAAGACAGTTGGCCACGGATTAACGTATCCTTATGCAACGTGGATGCAAAAATGAGGAGCTGGTGAATTTTCCTAAATGACCTCAAAGTAAAAAAGCATTTTTCCAGAAAGGTGAAATGCGTGTGACAAAGAGCTGCACAGTTGCTGAATGTTACAAATAAAGACACACTAAAGACAAATTTACTGTTCCCTTTTGAGCAAGTCAAAAACATGAGCCTTTGCCTTCATGCGGCTGTTCAGCTGTGATAAGCTAAACGCTTCACGGCGCATCACGCTGGAGGCAGGAATGGAGCATCAGCAACTAAACAGTTGCTGATGCGCCATTGAAAACAAAAAAACTTTTTGAATTTGAATCGTGTTTAGTTGGTTTTCCATATCAAGATTCTTTGATACAGAAACGTAGCTTTGAATCTATCACGTGTTTCGTCATATCCTACTCTGTGACAGTGAAAGATCCTCGCATAACAAGCCTGTTGGGTTCTAATGCAAATTGGTTTCACATTCATTGCTACAATGAGCTGTATTTAACATTAGTTATAGTGTTTAACAAGCACGACTGCATGGTCCTGATCGGCAGACAAAGGTTGTCCAGCTTCATGTCGGAGGGTCTGTTGGCATGCGAGATGAAGAACATTACTTTGTGTCTGTGTCGGATATTGAATTCCATTCTGAACATTTGGGTCCAGGTCAGTCGGCTTTCATCTCGATTCATGCAGTCTTCATTAGCAGATGGAAAAAATCTTGAAAGGATAAAAAAACTCAGCTGACAATTGATCCGATCCATGACAGCCGAGGGAAGTTCATCCACAGTCAAAGCCTGTGTGACGCATTTCAGATGCGTCATACCGTAATCCAAAAGAGCCAGAAATGTTATTTGTTAGTTCAACATCTTCTGTGTTCTCATGCTTCAGCTTCCTGACGGAGTGTTTGATGCACCCAACCAGGATGCATCCGACCTCAGCAGCAGAGGAAACAGAACAATGATCATGCCATCCATTGAAGAGAATATTTGCATTGTAACTTGAAAAATGTTCAGTATAAAATCGTATTTTCTATTTTCATGGATGCCAAATAAAGATAACATTAGCTTTAGTTTATTCCCCTTGCAGCTTTCAGTTGAGCTTGTTCTCTTCCATCATTCGGATAAATACTACTTTTCATTATAGTTTTTATTGACTAAATTAACACGAGTAATGCTTTTCACACTTTTATATGATTTCATTTTGCGTTTCATTTTGTCCATTAAAATATGGCCCTGCAAAATAATGTTGGGTTGGGTTCAGCAGAAGGTTTTAACCTGTAATATCTTGTTCCATCTTGTTCCATCTTGTTCCATCTCGTTCCATCTTGTTCCATCTTTCTCCATCTTCCTCCATCTTGTTCCATCTTGCTATATCTTGTGAAAGATGCACATGATTAACTCAGGCTACTTCACATTAGTCACCTTTTGAAGTTCAAGTTCCTTTTTTTTGTGACATTTTCTTTTGGAGACCAGTGATGCCTTGTAACTTGAGACAGGGCTGGGGGTTCTGGGGGTGGGGGTGTTTTTGGGTGGTCTGCTCCAGAATGAGGAATGTTGAACGTTTGCCTTTGAGCTCACACAGATTGATTTGTGGTTCAGTATCAGATGAGATGTAGTTTATCATCTCTAAACACACGTGCTGGAGCTTAAACGAGGACTGAAATGCTTCTATATTCATTTTTAATATTATTTATTAGATACCTAATAACAATAATAATAATAATAATACACTTTCTGCTTTGTCACGGGAGGTAGAAATCTAATAAAGATAACACATCCACTATTATAGTGACTATTATATGATATCGACACTATTCTATGGCGAAAAATGTTTTTGGAAATAGCTCAGAATTGAAGGCTAATTGGGCTTTTTTTTTTTATATATAAACCTTTCAAGTTTAGTCTTGGTAAACCCAGAGCTTGTCTTGTGCTCCAGATATATCATTTCACTCGCCTTGTCTTCCATATGCTGATTTCAAACAGCGTTTGAATGCGGTGTGATGACAGGGTGAATGCTGATCCAGTTGCTGGTGCGAGCCATGCATCAGTGTTTGGACAGCCTTGATGGTTGTAGGCTGTGCAAGATGCTGAGGCCCTTTTTACAGCATATACACACAAACACATTAAGATGGTGATTGTGATGTGGACTGTAATGAGAGTGGGGACGGAACCACAATTATGAAAAGATTCCTGATCAGATGCAGGACATGAAAATAGCACATCCTGAATATTCATTGTCCCAACCGCTTAATCCGTTATCGGGTCGCGGGCCAAGCTGGAGCCAATCCCAGCAGTCAATGGGCGAGAGGCAGGGGACACCCTGGACAAGACGCCAGTTGATCGCAGGGCAACACAGAGACATACAACCACACACACACTCACACCTACGGACAATTTAGTGTCACCAATCAGCCTAAGCTGCATTTCTTTGGTGGTGGGAGGAAGCCGGAGAACCCGGAGAGAACCCACGCAGACACGGGGAGAACATGCAAACTCCTCACAGAATGGCCACAAGTCGGAGACAAACCTGCGACCATCTCGCTGTGAAGCAACAGTGCTTACCACTGCGCCAAGTCAAAGACAGAAAGAAGAAAGTGGTGCATAGCCTCAAACACACTACTTGGTGGTGAGCCTCAAACACTCTACTTGGTGGTGAGTAGCCTCAAACACTCTACTTGGTGGTGATTAGCCTCAAACACTCTGCTTGGTGGTGAGTAGCCTCAAACACTCTACTTGGTGGTGAGTAGCCTCAAACACTCTACTTGGTGGTGATTAGCCTCAAACACTCTACTTGGTGTTGCGTAGCCGCAAACACTCTGCTTGGTGGTGCGTAGCCTCAAACACTCTACTTGGTGTTGCGTAGCCTCAAACACTCTGCTTGGTGGTGAGTAGCCTCAAACACTCTGTTTGGTGGTGATTAGCCTCAAACACTCTACTTGGTGGTGATTAGCCTCAAACACTCTGCTTGGTGGTGAGTAGCCTCAAACACTCTACTTGGTGTTGCGTAGCCTCAAACACTCTGCTTGGTGGTGCGTAGCCTCAAACACTCTACTTGGTGGTGCGTAGCCTCAAACACACTACATGGTGGTGCGTAGCCTCAAACACTCTACTTGGTGGTGATTAGCCTCAAACACTCTGCTTGGTGGTGCGTAACCTCAAACACTCTACTTGGTGTTGCGTAGCCTCAAACACTCTGCTTGGTGGTGAGTAGCCTCAAACACTCTACTTGGTGTTGCGTAGCCTCAAACACTCTGCTTGGTGGTGAGTAGCCTCAAACACTCTACTTGGTGTTGCGTAGCCTCAAACACTCTGCTTGGTGGTGCGTAGCCTCAAACACTCTACTTGGTGGTGCGTAGCCTCAAACACACTACATGGTGGTGCGTAGCCTCAAACACTCTACTTGGTGGTGATTAGCCTCAAACACTCTACTTGGTGGTGCGTAGCCTCAAACACACTACATGGTGGTGCGTAGCCTCAAACACTCTACTTGGTGGTGATTAGCCTCAAACACTCTGCTTGGTGGTGCGTAGCCTCAAACACTCTACTTGGTGGTGCGTAGCCTCAAACACACTACATGGTGGTGCGTAGCCTCAAACACTCTACTTGGTGGTGCGTAGCCTCAAACACTCTGCTTGGTGGTGCGTAGCCTCAAACACTCTACTTGGTGGTGATTAGCCTCAAACACACTACTTGGTGTTGCATAGCCTCAAACACACTACTTGGTGTTGCATAGCCTCAAACACACTACTTGGTGTTGCATAGCCTCAAACACACTACTTGGTGTTGCGTAGCTTCAAACACACTACTTGGTGTTGCATAGCCTCAAACACAGTACTTGGTGTTGCGTAGCCTCAAACACACTACTTGGTGTTGCATAGCCTCAAACACACTACTTGGTGTTGCATAGCCTCAAACACACTACTTGGTGTTGCATAGACTCAAACACAGTACTTGGTGTTGCGTAGCCTCAAACACAGTACTTGGTGTTGCATAGCCTCAAACACACTACTTGGTGTTGCATAGCCTCAAACACACTACTTGGTGTTGCATAGCCTCAAACACAGTACTTGGTGTTGCGTAGCCTCAAACACAGTACTTGGTGTTGCATAGCCTCAAACACACTACTTGGTGTTGCATAGCCTCAAACACAGTACTTGGTGGTGAGTAGCCTCAAACACTCTACTTGGTGGTGCGTAGCCTCAAACACAGTACTCGGTGTTGCATAGCCTCAAACACTCTACTTTAATCATGAAGACAAGCTGATGATGATGATGATGAATATATTTATTAGATAGAATGCTAGAGTACAAGTACAGTCACTCAGTAGCATGTATTACAGTACAAGTACAGTAGAATGTATTACAGTACATGTACAGTCACACAGTAGCATGTATTACAGTACAAGTACAGTCAAACATCCTGTCTAAGAGGAGCATTTCTAAAAAGCCCTTGCGGTCTTGTTTCCGTTGAAAGTCCTTAGTACATATTTCATCGACATTTAACAATACCAAGAAAATAATAATAAATTACTCAATTGATGCAAAATAACAATAAAATAAAAATAAATTACACCACAGATGCAAAATAACAATAAATAACAATAAATTACAGAGACATAATATGTACAACGTAGGTGGACAAAAATGGGGGTGGGGGGGTCATTGATCTGGAGAGAGTCGTGATGACTATCTCCGTTTCTGTCCCCCTGAAAGGTGTATTTTTAGGGCCGTTTTGAAGGAGGCCAAAGAGGCGCATGTTTTGAGGGCAGGAGTCAAACAGTTCCACCCTTGGGTGGCAGTATTATAAAAAGATGATTGACCCATGTTAGTCCTATAGGAGGGGGTAATCAGTAATCAGGTTGTTGTTTGAGCTTCCTCTAGTAGTGCTCTCCTCCTGATATACGGTATGTATATAACTGTTAACTGGGGCCTGCAGCTGCTCTGTCGGTTCTGACCGATCATGAGACAGTGTTCAAGAGCGTTTAGATAGTCTGGAGTTTACCCGGATCACGTCTCTGTTCTGAACCGGCTGAAGGAACCAGATGAAACAATCCTGCCAGAAGAAGTTTGGGAAATGTTTGAAAGTAAATCACCTCACAACTCTGCTGCGAGGTGTTTGGGACTGTTCATGCTGGGAAGAAGGAGAGGAGTCCTCTGCAGGTTTCCAAAGAATAAACATTTGGCCTTTCATGTGCTTCAATTCAATGCTGTGAGAACTTTATAAACCTTCAATGAAAATAACACATTTTGTAACTCAGCTATTTTCACTATATATTTAGATAAATACCACATACTCATTTAGATTTTCATTGAAATGCACTCGACTCCACGTTCACTTCCTGGGTCCTCTCTGCACAAAATGCAAAACAAGAGTTCTGGTTATAAACCTCCACCTAAACTAAAGCAAGCTGTTTGCTCAAATCAAAGAATCATTCTGTGATTAATTTGTTGTCGTTACTCCCAAACATTTTATGAACTTTTTACGAACACAAACTTAAAGCGGTTTATGTTCTGAATTTTTTATAGGAAAGAAATAAAAAAATAAAGTCTGTCTTATGCTTGGAAGAAAGCAAAACAATAAGCTATAAAAGGTATTTTTCGAGCTCATCAACACCATGTCATCTACACACGCATTTGAGTGCAGTTAGACAGTGAGTTGGACACCATGCAGAAGAGTGAGGCGTGTGAGGCTCCAAGCCGTAATACGCTACAGCTGATCCCGCCAGGCTTCACAGCCTCCTTCCATCGGTCAATCATAAGATTATAACAGATTCTTAATGGGACACAGACTTCACGCTACATTTGTTGGCCCACTGGCATCCAGTTCATATTGTTTAGATTCATCTTGAAACAATCTGGAGATAGCAGCATCTCTGTGTCACACGAACACACTGTTTGCATCACAGCCAGGCGACAATACGCACAGAAGAAGCTTGCATCTTTGGAAACCTTCAGGTAAGATAACAACCAAATTTTCAAACCATCGTCTCATTTTATTTTAGAGAGGCACTCAGCAGAGCTCATACCTCTGCCGAGGCCCATCAGTCCCCATTCATGAAATTATACCAATATAAATTCCAACAAGACATGAGCACTATCAAGATGACTGCCGTCAGGGTTCTGTTAAAGTATGTGAAAAGAAAAATCATGAATTAATCTCTCTGTCTGGATCGACTCAGTGTCTGGCGCGTTCCCCACTCGTCCACCCGGATTCATGAAAATCCATCCATGAGTTTCTGTGTAATTAATAAAAACAATATGCTCGGGGGGGGGGAAAAAAGCTTTCAATGTCCAAAAAAGTAGAAAATAATTCCAGAAAGAGCTCCTTTATCCGTTTCCATGCCAACACTTAATAGGCTCCTCCTCAACTCTGTCATAGTCTGTCCATTCTTGTTCTTCACTTGCACACAGTCAACACTTCAAATCTGTCGACTCGTTTCTGTATAATCCTGTTAACAGATGGCAAAATAAACACAGACACTGGAAAAAACTTGGTGGAAGCAACCCCCCCCCCCCCCCCCCCCCCCGCCACATATATCTAAGTGAATCGTTCGGATGAATCAAAATGAGTACAAATAGACACTGAACTTTATTCAGCTGCTGCCGGAGATCCAGACAGATGCAGACTTGTTTGACATCCTTTTATCCTTTTTTTAGCAGGTGGAGATTCTGTCATCCTCAGAGAGACTCATGGAGTTGAGTTTTATTACAGTTTATTTTTATTTATTTTTATTTCCAAGAGTTTTTTCACACATATGAATGTTCCCATTCAGAAGAGCCATAAACACTCTGGGTTTATATGTGGTTGGACACTTCACAGTAAGCACACTACTTGAAATATGCTAAGCCTGTAAGGGTGTGATTTTTGTTTCCTGACAAATAATAATTGCACACATAATATTGATGAAAAAAAAAGAAGCTGGTTAATGAATTTGTGAAGCACACATCATAAAAATTTCCTTCTTTGGAAAAAAAAGTAGCCTCTAATCATGTGTTGGACAAACACAGGGACTCCATTGTGTCCGTCATTTAAAGATGTTTTCTGGGTCAGGGAAGCAGAAGTCTGCACTTACATCTCTCCTCTCTCTCTCTCTCACACACACACACACACACACACACACACACACACACACAGATGCACACACACCTGAGGATAAACCATGTGGTAGATTGTGTTTCTAAACGACAAACAATCTTGTCCACATGACCAAAATGAGAAGGATTTGAAGGATGTGAAGTCGAATCTTTCCACCTAAAGATTCAAACAGCTATTCAGGTACAAACTCTGTGACTTGTGTCAGATGCTGCCGAGCGATCGCATTGTTGCTGACGATCGCCCGTGAAGGAAGGACGGGCTTCCTGTCTGTGATCTTGTTGTCATGGAGACCGCAGGGCCCGCTCAAATAGATTAACTTGGATCTTTTGATCCCAGAAGATCCTTAAATTGGCAAAGCTGTTCTGCTTTAAACAAACCGCTGGCATCGTTCCGAAGTTTTTCAGTCAAACTCTTTCATCTGACTCGCTGCTCTCGAGAAAAAAAGGGGTTTGACATGTGACTTGTCTGAGGGAGAAAAGAAGCCCCGCGCAGGACCAGGATCGTTACCCTCAAAACGTGCACCTCGTTGGTCTCCTTCAAAACAGCCCTGAAAATTCACCTTTCAGGGGGCCAGAAACGGAGATAGTAAACAGTTATTGGACATGTGAGATAAACACTTCATGTCATACGAGCCTCACAGAGAGAGACATAAAAAGAAAGGAGGAGGAAAATGAGGAGTCGAGAGAAAGACGGTGGTTCAGCACACGAACGTCCACAGTCACGGGAGGGACGTTTCGGAGGGACATTCTTGATGCACGCCTCTGTTTTTTAGTGGTCGAAGCTGAAGATGGAGCAGCGCATGCTTCCTACCAAACTCTACAGTGTCACACGAGGGTCATAAATCAAAACCATGATGAGGTTTGTGTAATGGCACAGAAAGGGCGGTTGGAGAGTCCTGGGGGAGACGGACTTGCTTCTGTCATGGTGTGGTTGTTGGTGGTCAGACAGATTGTCCTTCAAAACACAGGAATGGGGTAC